>NC_139643.1:45942186-46402186 GCF_964638095.1 Poromitra crassiceps | reverse complement strand
CTCTTTTCTTTGTCTGTTCAGCCATGGTGGCTATCGCTGCTCCTGCTAACAACCCTGCTAACAACCCACTCTTGTGTAGTCGCAGACTGAAGTTCAATCATGGAAGACCAAATAAGGCATTAATAGAGCACCCCATGCTGTCATAACCCTCAGCCCAAATGACGTCACTAAATGACGTCACCATCTCCGACGTCACCTTCTCTATGACGTCACCTTTGCAGCGTGACGTCAGTTGCCCAAATGACGTCAGTTATGACATCATAAATGCCCTTCTCCCGGTACTATATAAGGCCCCCATCACCACAGCTTAAATCACACTCGTGCAGTCATCACTCACCTTGCGTCAGCATCACGCATCCATCCAGCATCTCCAGGCAAGAAGCTTCATTCAGTCCAGCACCATGTCCGAGTCCGAAGACGAGCAGCAAATGTTCAGCTCCACCGTGGACGCCTTCCTCCAGAGCACATTCAACGCCCCGGCCAGCCCCGGGCAAATCCCCGATCCCCAGGCTTCATCTCCGGGCGTCTCAGGCGTCTCACTGGACGCTCCCCGCACCAGGGGCCGCGGCCGCAAAAGAAGACCCAACGTCCCGGAGGTCCTCGTCTCGCCCGGATCACAGTCCGCGCAGCACTCCGAAGGCCGTGGCCGCGGCAAAAGAGCCCAGAAGTCCACCTCCAAGAAAGGCCCAGCGAAGCGCACCAAGACCGCCGGCTCCTCGGCGGACGCGCCAAGGCGTCCAGCCCCTCCAGGCCCCCATGATCCCCTGATCGCAACGATGTCTTCAATGGTCGGGGCCCTCGCCGACATCGATGCCCGGCTGAGGCTGATCACGAGCCCCATGCTCCCCACGGCAGCAGCCCAAGCGCACCAGGTTTCAGGCTCGTATCCCCCTTCTCAGCCCGCTTTTCTTCTGGCGATATCAGCCCAGCCAGCCCCGCTCCAAAATCCAGGTGCGTGCGCCGAGTTCCCTCCCCTCCCCGCACTCATCCCCCCTATGAATACCCTCGCCTCGGCCATCCACTCCCCCGGACACGGGAGGCCGTATATCCCACTCTCAGCAAACATATCGCCCAGGCTTCGAGCCATGATCCTTCAAGGCAGGGATATCAATCTAGTCAGCATTATCCTGCCGTCTGCTGAGTGCAGCAAAAAGTTAACGGGCGGCCAAGATATATCGGCCGTCCTGAAATCTTCCGACCCCCGTCTCGCCAAAGATCTATCACCAACCGAATTCCTCGTTGCGTTCGGGGTTTTCCGCGACATCATATGCTCAGTGTACCCCAGCCGTCGCGTTGAGTTAGACGAGTACTTGGCTCTGATGGGAGACCTCCACCTCAGGTACGGGAAAAACATATTTTACGAGTACCACAAAGCGTTCTCTACAAAAGCGGCGCTGTACATAACTCGTTCCAACATCCGTCTAGACTGGTCCATGTTGGATACCGAGCTACTGGTACTGGTCACGGGTGGTCACCAGGCGATCACCTGTTTTTCCTGCGGCGAAACAGGCCACACAGCGCCTCTATGCGCTGCGGCCGCCTTCCAGGCTTCCGGGAGCAACACACTGCTTCCGGCCGGTCCACCCCCCCTCCTCCAGCAGGAAACCTTCCAGCCATCTCAATCTGACCGCCAGGGGCGCAAGGTAGTTATGCATAACAACATGGCTATCTGCAATAATTTTAATGAGGGAGTTTGCACATACCCTAACTGCATTTTTCTGCACGTCTGCAGCGCCTGCAGGGAAGCGCACCCCCGCTCCGTCTGCCCCCGCAGGATCCGCCCCCCAAGGCAGTTCCCCAAAAAAGAAAGGTTGGGCTAACAATCATAAAATCCCTCCCATCCACCCCCATCGACATCCCAGCCCTGGGCCTCGAATTAGCCTGCCACCCCGATCGCGTATTTACCGATCATCTCTTAACCGGCCTCTCCCAGGGGTTCAAAATAGGAGTAATTTCTCCCCCCACAATTTCCCACGTCTCTAAAAATCTGCAAACGGCTCAAAAAGAGCCCAAAGTAGTTTCTCAACTCCTTAGCAGGGAATTATCAAAAGGATTCATAATCGGCCCATTTGATTCTCCCCCCTTCCCGGTGTTCCGAACAAGTCCAGTAGGCGTCGCCACTCGCAAATATTCCGGCAAAAGCGCCTAATTATAGACCTGTCAGCGCCTCATCATGGCCCCACTCCAAGCATAAACAGCCTCATTCCTCCCGAACCTTATTCCCTCCACTATGCAAAAATAGACCACGCCATTCGTCTAATCAAACTGGCAGGCAAAGGTGCGTGGCTTTCTAAAGCCGATATCTCAGACGCCTTCAAAGTCATCCCTATCCATCCCTCCCAATGGCATCTATTCGGAATAAAATGGGATTCAAAATTCTATTTTTCCGTAAGGCTCACGTTTGGGTGCAGAAGCAGCCCCCGCCATCTTTAATTCACTAGCAGAAGCTCTATGCTGGATATTGCTAAACAATATCCGTCTCCCCGCAGTGCTACACCTGCTAGATGATTTTCTGCTCATCGACCCTCCGTCCGTCCCCTCAATCTCCCTAGTTAAACTCAAAGAGACGTTTCACAGGCTGGGCGTCCCTCTAGCTGAGGAAAAAACCTCCGGGCCCTCATCATCTCTTGAATTCCTGGGCATTAATCTCGACACCAAGCTTATGCAAGCTTCCCTCCCCCTCGAGAAATTGTCTCGCATCCGCAAAATAGCTCAGTCCTATTCAGCAGCCAGCCACATTTCAAAACGAGACCTTCTGTCTCTGCTCGGCCACCTGAATTTTGCTATGCACATTATTCCCCAAGGGAGGTCATTCATTTCCAGGCTGCTCGATTTAGCATCGTCAGTCCCCAGCCTCCTTGACTCCGTTACCCTCAACGAGGGATGCCGATCCGATCTCAAATTCTGGGCTCACCTCTTAGAAAATTGGAACGGAATCTCATTCTTCTATGATGAAATCGTCTCGTCTGCCGACGACCTAAAACTGTTCACAGATGCAGCCCCATCCGTGGGTTTCGGGGGGGTCTACCAAGGCCACTGGTTCGCTGGCACTTGGCCGCAGCAGTTTGCCGGCTTGGATCAGTCCTCCGCTCTATACGAAATATACCCGATAGTGGCTGCCTGTCACATATGGGGGCGCTTCTGGGCACGTAAAAGGATAGCAGTCAAATGCGATAATGCTGCAGTAGTCGCCATCATCAATAAAGGGCGATCATCTTCCCCGGCCATTATGCCTTTTGTTAGGCGCCTAACCTGGCTTTCCGTCACCCATAATTTTATCATGGTCGCCAGGCACATCCCCGGGCATATTAACATAATCGCTGATCACCTCTCCCGTTTCAATTTCCAGGCGTTCCGCAGACTCTACCCCGAAGCAGACTCGACTCCGACACCTCACCCCTCCTTTTCCGCCCTCACGCTCTAATAGAGAGCAATCCCCACCTCACCCCTTTTCTCCACTCGGCCCAGTCCTACATTAGGCAAGGACTGGCCAGTTCCACCATCAAAGCTTACGACGCGGCTTGGCGAATGTTCGCCATGTTCTGCCTCTCCGTCAACCAGCCCGTTCACCCCGTTCTAATTCCCACAGTATGCACCTTCATTTCTTTCTGCGTAGATGTCCGCCACCTCCGCCCTCCTTACATCCGCAGCCTAGTGGCAGGCATCCAATTTTACGCCAGGGGCCTCGACCCGGCTTTTCCCAGTCTATTTACAAATCCAGTTGTTAAACTACTATTAAAAGGCATTTCAAAAGCTTTTCCGTCTGCCCCCGACTCCCGGCGTCCCATTACTCTCCCCATATTACGGCACATGTTAACCAGCCTCAGACAAGGCATTCACTCCACCTTTTTAGACAGCCTCTTAGAGTGCGTATTTTCCCTGGCCTTTTATGGGTTCCTCAGAATCAGCGAGTTTACATCCCCCGCCACGTTTCAACCCTCACGCGACATAACTCTCTCCGATTTAAAATTCCACCCCGACCACTATAGCATCTCCCTGAAACATACCAAAGTAGGCGGAGCTTGCTCTATAATCATTGCTCGCATCCAATCTCCCTTCTGCCCCTTCTCGGCCATGATTCGATACCTTAGAGTCAGGCCCCCAACTAGTCCCTCGGCCCCCCTTTTCCTCATCTCTCCCCATCATCACATGACGAGATCCTGGTTCATCCTCCACTTCAAGACCACACTCCAGAAATGCAACATCCCTGCGGAGAACTATTCCAGCCACTCCTTCAGGATCGGAGCAGCCACATCAGCAGCCACGCAGGGGGTGTCCTCCGCCTCCCTTCAACAACTGGGGCGCTGGTCCTCAACCGCCTATGCATCCTACATTCGACCAGAGCAAGACGCCATACTATCAGCCCAGAGATCCCTTCTTCCATGACTAAAGAGGCAGCAAGCACTTCGTTGGTGGTGATCAAACTCTCCTTTTCTCATCGATGCGCCCATGCCCGGGCTATCCACATCCACTCCCTTGCATCCCCGCTTTGCCTTAAAAAACCCCGGTCAGCCCCTCATCTCCCGACATGCATAAATTCTCCCCCTGTCAGCCCACGACCTGACTAAAGCATACCCCAGGCGAGCTCCATGACCCCCGTTTTCACTCTCCCAGTTCCTGAAATAACTTTAAATTCCTTTGGGGGATGACCCCCGTTTTCACTCTCCCTGTTCCCGAAATAACTTTAAATTCCTTTGGGGGATGTCCTATCTCTTACAGCACCGACGCCCTCTCTCATAAGCAAGAGGAGCGTCACATCATGGAGTCATACGCCATACTATTCTGATTCAATAAAGTTTGTTAAAATTATATTAAGAGTCTCTCATGATTGAAGTGTAGTCGCAGACTGAAGTTCAATCATGGAAGACCAAATAAGGCATTAATAGAGCACCCCATGCTGTCATAACCCTCAGCCCAAATGACGTCACTAAATGACGTCACCATCTCCGACGTCACCTTCTCTATGACGTCACCTTTGCAGCGTGACGTCAGTTGCCCAAATGACGTCAGTTATGACATCATAAATGCCCTTCTCCCGGTACTATATAAGGCCCCCATCACCACAGCTTAAATCACACTCGTGCAGTCATCACTCACCTTGCGTCAGCATCACGCATCCATCCAGCATCTCCAGGCAAGAAGCTTCATCCCACCACCTCCCCCAGATCACCACCAATGTTATGACTCCCGTTGGAAACAGATCCCCTCAGGGGGGATGTCCTATCTCTTACAGCACCGACGCCCTCTCTCATAAGCAAGAGGAGCGTCACATCATGGAGTCATACGCCGGGGGATGTCCTATCTCTTACAGCACCGACGCCCTCTCTCATAAGCAAGAGGAGCGTCACATCATGGAGTCATACGCCATACTATTCTGATTCAATAAAGTTTGTTAAAATTATATTAAGAGTCTCTCATGATTGAACTTCTATTCAATACAAATAAACTGCTTTGCTGCTACCAGAAACTAAGAAGAAGAAGAAGAAGAAGAAGAAGAAGAAGAAGAAGAAGAAGAAGAAGAAGAAGAAGAAGAAGAAGAAGAAGAAGAAGAAGAAGAAGAAGAAGAATCAACAGAGAGTAGCAAAACAGACATACTGTATTTATTCATATGAAAATGTCACAGATTATTACTCTATTAATTGACTAATCTAAAGCAGCTCACAATGAAAGGGCAGTAGACGTTTAGCATCTTGTACAAAGACACCTCAACAGGATAAATGGCTTTCAGCGGATGCACACACAGGGCTCTAACCTGTGACCTTTAGATTGTGGGACAGTCTCTAACCACTAGGCCACGCACCTCTCCTCCTCTCCCTCCAGCAGCTTCCTGTAGGCGCATATCTCCATATCCAGGGCCAGCTTGACATCCAGGAGCTCCTGGTAATCATCCAGCTGCTGCTGCATGCGCTGTCTCATCTCGGCCATCTCTCTGTCTTTGTCTCCCAGCAGGCGGCGCGTGGTGTCCCGCTCCCGGGACAGCGCCTCCTCCAGGTCGCGGATCTTCGCCTCGCGGGCCGCCAGCTGGGTCACACAGAGGAATCACACAGTTACTGTGAGCTCAGAGTCTGTACTGGTCAGTTACTGTGAGCTCAGAGTCCGTACTGGTCAGTTACTGTGAGCTCAGAGTCCGTACTGGTCAGTTACTGTGAGCTCAGAGTCCGTACTGGTCAGTTATTGTGAGCTCAGAGTCCGTACTGGTCAGTTACTGTGAGCTCAGAGTCGGTACTGGTCAGTTACTGTGAGCTCAGAGTCGGTACTGGTCAGTTACTGTGAGCTCAGAGTCCGTACTGGTCAGTTACTGTGAGCTCAGAGTCCGTACTGGTCAGTTACTGTGAGCTCAGAGTCCGTACTGGTCAGTTATTGTGAGCTCAGAGTCCGTACTGGTCAGTTACTGTGAGCTTAGAGTCCGTACTGGTCAGTTACTGTGAGCTTAGAGTCCGTACTGGTCAGTTATTGTGAGCTCAGAGTCCGTACTGGTCAGTTATTGTGAGCTCAGAGTCCGTACTGGTCAGTTATTGTGAGCTCAGAGTCCGTACTGGTCAGTTACTGTGAGCTTAGAGTCCGTACTGGTCAGTTACTGTGAGCTTAGAGTCCGTACTGGTCAGTTACTGTGAGCTTAGAGTCTGTACTGGTCAGTTACTGTGAGCTCAGAGTCCGTACTGGTCAGTTGCTGTGAGCTCAGAGTCTGTACTGGTCAGTTTCTGTGAGCTCAGAGTCCGTACTGGTCAGGCAAGTTTGCAAATACAAGACATTAGGCTGCTCATGTAGGTCACATTAAATACAACACAAACGTATGAAAAGGAGTAGTTAACTAGCTCACAAAAAAGTTAAAAATAAAATTACATACAGATCCAGAGAATATTGCACTGGGCATGAACACACACAAGGGGTTGGGTTGGGGGGTAAGCTGGACTCAGGTTGGGAATCGGCATGGTATAAACAGAGTATAAATATTTATAAATATATATCTATACAGCCAGAACAGAGTTGAGTATATAAGAACTGACTATAGAATAGTGGGTGCGTGTTATCATTAAATGGACTTCACTGTTTGGATCTAACTACTTAACATCACCCATCATCTACTCCAGCTGGTGGTCAGAAAAGCACATCTGTTCTCATAAACAAAATGAAAAGAAATGCAATCAAAAGACTCAAGGGAAAACTCTGGTACAAAAGGGGCATGACAGCACTTGACAGCTTGAATATATATTTTCTGACTCTTAACCTCTGTAAATGCATGACTGGTTCCTGTTATGTTTTGAATAAAAAAATAAATGCAATCATGTGAACTTTCGATTTTGCTCTGCTGTTAAATTAGAAAAACGTCACACATACTGTTAGCCTACATCTCTTTTCCTCTAAACCAGTGTTTCCCAAAGACTGGGTCGGGACCCACAGGTGGTTCGCCGGAGATTTTATTTGGGTCACCATATTAATTTGCTAAATTTCTTCCATAGTCTTTTATTTAAAATGTGTCTCTATTATTTTACTGATGAGAGGAAGAAAACAAGAGCCTGTTAACTCCGCCTGAATGCATTTATTTGGTCTCATTTATAAAGTATTTAACACGTGCATAAAACAAAGTTGTGATTTATCAAACGTATATCCCTTTGAAATGGCTGGTTTACCGATAAAAGATAGTATAAGGTGATGTGGAAATGGCAGTAAAAATGGTCAGGGAGCTTCATTTATGCACAAATTGGCTCTTCTCGCGATTTATAGATAAGACCTGTCGTGAATTGGGTTGGTTGGTTTGTCACTTTTAAAAAGTGGGTCCCCAGAAAAAAGTTTGGGAAGCACTGCTTCAAACTCTCATGTGAGGCATTTTGGCTAAAAGCATAGATGGCTTCAGCTATGAGAAGAACATGAATGTGACCCATACACAGTAGATAACCATCTAGTATTCTTTGAGATACCTGTTTCTGCAGCTGGCTGAGCTGAGAGGATGCAGACTCCAGACGGATGCGTGTCTGCTGCAGCTCCTCGTGTGCGGCTCCGACCAGGTGGCTGCTCCTGTCCGCTGACTGACGGGCGTTCTCCAGCTGTTACACACACAAACAGCGGGGCTTAACTTAAGATGCATGAAACCTCGACTCTAACCTGACTCTTCAGCTCAACGGTCATTTAGACACACACCCACTGTAAAAAATGTGAAAAGATTTCAACATTTATTGCACAATTTATTTTAACAATCCTGGTCACGAACATAAAGATTCTATCAATAAAATTGCATGTGCAATATGGTGATCAACTTCCTCACACACATGGTCATTACCATATAACAAAATACATGTTCCCATTCGTTATAACATTTCTTCACGAATGAGGGTTTCCAAATTCCAATCATGGAAGTTGGAAACCCTCATTCGTGTTTTGCTTGCACCTGTGTTTACCCTGCCTTTTTGACACAAAATGGCCCCCGTGAGAAGGGTCTATCTAATCGTTTTAGATCAAAACAACACAATTGTCTTCTTGGTATAATAATAACCATTGACTACAGTCTGCACAAAATGTGTCTGCTAACAAACATGGTATAGTATTGTGCCATGTGTATGATTGTATGTTGACATTCTTTTGAATGTGTTTTAGTGATGTTTTTTGTGTGATGTGTTTTCAATGTTATGTTATTTTGTCCATATGGAGTCCATTGAGGATCACAGTAAGAAATAAACACTTTTTCTTGTGTTATTCTCTGGAGTCAAACCTACATGAATTGCTACAAGTATCTAAGCAACATATGCGTCATGTAGTATTTGAAAATAGGTTTCATGGTTTGTACCTTAGCCACCCAACATGTGTGCCACATCAATTAAGTTTGCCACATACTGTAGGAAAAATACAATTAATGGCCAGAAATCTGATAGACAATCATATCGCATATTGGTGAATTTATATGGCCTTTCATAATTACCTTGGAATTGTAGGTCTTCTCAATCTCTTCCTTGTATAGTTTAATCTGTAGTTCATGCTGGCTTCGCATCTCCATCAGAGCCTCAGCCAGCTTGCTTTCAAAGTCTTGCTGGGTGCCGCTATCCAGCTCAACCATACGAGACTCGTGGCGTCGCTTTGTCTCCCGCAGCTCCTGTTGGACAATCACCAACAAACCCAGTGTCACTCACGAGTCACAACTACAATTACCTACAGTACATGTAGATTATAACACGTTTACTATAGGGGTATGATCATAAAAAGAGGTGAATATAACAGAAGTTCCTTTTTCCAGATGATTCATTTCATGTTATAGATGATATTAACTTTGATCCAGGACTCTGACCTCAGAGGAGAGGTTCTTCTGAAAGTCCAGCTCCTCTTTGACTGTCTGGATGCGATTCTCTCCATCCACCCTGCGCAGCATCTCATCCTGCAGCTGCTTCCTGGCATCGCCCAAACCGGTCTCCAGCTAGGACAGGCAACAGGAGCTGACTATTAGTATGGAAGAATGCACAAACATCCACATACTCTAAGTATGCAGCAGCTGGTGCAGGGAGTAGGGAGATCATGGGAACATCCACTTATAGCATATATGTAGACTAGACCCGTTCAACTTGACAGCATTGAACGTAAACATTCGAAATGGACCATAGCTTATTTCCTGTTGCCGTGTTTGCTAATACAATAGCTGACAGGGAAAAAAACTAGTCCAAACTGTTCCCTAGCAACAGAATTCAAGTGAAATGGTCTATGGACCCATTTCAGAGCAACCGTTTTGAGGTGGTCAAAGCAGGAAGTAAAGCAGGTGTAATAACCAATACCATTAATTATGGCTCCATTCCGTTTAGGTGTTCCAGTGCCAGGGCCCTCATTCATTTGATTGGCTACACCTGCTTTACTTCCTCCTTTACCACCTCTAAAGGTTGCTGTGAAAAGAACCTATAGACAAACACGGGAATGCTAGAAACTCCAGTGTAGACATTGTTGTGGTTATATTAAAACCTCATTATTGGGGATTTACATGTTTCAACTTCAATTCAAGGTCTTCTATGGGTTGAGATAATTATATGACCCCTTGGGCTTATGAAGAAGAAATTAGATCAAGTCAAACATGCATGGCAGAAAAGGGGAAAACAACGCTCTCTCTCTTAGCGTCTGAAAAGTTGCGATGTGGGAGATACAACGGTATCTTTTACACGGTATCTAAATGTTTTTATATGCTGTCCTGTGATTTGTTATGTATGTTTTTAAGCTCCTAGCACCCCAATTCCAATGCAGTCCCTACTGTAAATGGCAAATAAAGTGACTTGACTTGACTTGACAAGGTTTTCCTCTGACAGTGAGGGATTCAAAACGCCATTGGATGAACTCAAAAATGCCTGGTGGTAAAGGGAAAAACAACGCTCTTTCTCTTAGTCTGTGACAAGTTGAGATTCGGGAGATACAAGGTCACAAAGACATGTATGTGGGTGAGCTGAACTCGTGCAACATTGATGCAACAAGCTGGTGATCTTTGAGCGATGGCAGCAGGCAGGGGGATTGAGTCCAGATGTGTCTCTCCACTGAGTTTTAAATGGAGCGCGGCGGGGCGACTTTACCTTGGCCACCTGGGCCTTCAAGTCCCGGTTCTCCACCTCGAGCGTGCGCTTCTCTCCCAGGGCCGTGGTCAAAGAGGCGTCCTTAGAGTTCAGCAGGGCCTCCAGGTCCTTGAGCCTCAGGAGTGCTGCAGCCAAATCGGACTCCTTTTTTGTGTTCCTGGGGAAACAGGTATACGAGGGATCAGCCGAGCAGCATTTTGATAAACAAACCGTGTCACTGGGTGGCAACGGCAATGGAACCCTATGGAGCCCAAGTGGCACGAGGCGCGAGTGTCTGACTCAGTTAACTCTGTTTACATTTTAAAAACTGCGACAGTTCACACAACTTTAACACGACAATGCATTATATCAAACTCTTGAGCTACTTCTGCTCTCACTCAGAATGTCAAAATATAAGCGATGTGATGTACAGTTTTTGAGATATTAACGTTTGTTTGGCACAACTCATACTATTAACTGCCACGGGGTTCCGCATTTCTGGGTGTCAAGTGACGTCATGCTGATTCATCCTATAGGGGGCTGAGAATGATTGGACATGTCAAGATATGTATTTGCATAAAGTTCTTTTAAAGTATTGCAGGATATTTTAGACTTGGATAAAACAAGGATGTGCTATGCATTCCATAATAATAACAACACATTTATTTTTGCTGTGTTTCTTCCATTTGGAGCCAAATGGAAATCTGATTACTACAGTTTCCTCTCTACATGGTCTGATGAACTGAATGTGGGTTATTTTTGGACGAGGATAGCCTGGCTGAAGAAAAAAAAGTGGGGAAAGGCCTCTCTGTGTTTCCATGCCTGTGTGAGTCATCGGCCACAGCGATCTCCATCCAAACCTACGTGTCTGGTAGCCACAACCACAGCCGCTGCTGTTTAGCTGAGACGCTGCCGTGGCAACAGCACCGGCGTTGTCAAACACAATGGCCACCATCTCAATATTGATGGAAAAGTAATGAAAGCGAGAGAGCAACCCCATCTAAACACTGCCACGTATTGTGCGCATATAATGATTACTTTGCTGAAGGAGGAGAAGCAGAGAAACGGGAAAGAGTTAGTCATCGCGGGCTCGGGATGTGGCAGCATGGGAAGAAGTCTGGGATGGAAGCTGGATGTCAAAATGCAGTGAGCAATGAGACAGGCACGCTGGCACGGGCGTGGCCCGGGCGGGGCAAGCGGAGCACACGGCGTCAGCACAAGTTTTACAAGCAGCAGAGGACTAATGAATAATATGGATAGGTCTATGGATGCATCAAAAACCCTCTCATTCGTCAATAATAAACAGAGAAACATAATAAGAGCATAATTATTATAATATAATTAGGTCTTTTACTTTGCACTTTATCATTTATAATTTGAAGATTGTCTACTGTCTGCTTCATATTTTGCAATAGAGAGGCAAAGTGAACGTCACTTCCTGCTTCAGCACTGTACCAGAGATTTTCATCCACCATTTATTTTCCCATAGACATTTCGTAAAATGCTTATAAAAATAGTTGTACTTGTTCAAACCAAACGGTTCAGATATATTTAGAAACGGGAGAGATCGCATAATATTTCACTCGGACCAAAACGTTAAAAAAATGCAGGTTTAAAGAAAATATTTGTTCGATGTTGTTTTTTTAAGTTTTGGTCCGAGTTAAATGTTCTATGGTCTCTCCCGATTCTAAATATATCTGAACCGTTTGGTTTGACCAAGTAAAACTATTTTTATAAGCATTTTACGAAATGTCTATAGGAAAATAAATGGTGGATGAAAATCTCTGGTACAATGCTGAAGCAGGAAGTGACGTTCACTTTGCTTCTCTATTTGCGTTGCTATTGCTGTGATCGCTGCACCGTATACTGCACAAAGACAAATTGTTGTTTGTAACATGTTTACTCACTATGGCTATTAAATTAATCTTAATCTTAATCTTGAGTTGAATCAGATTTGGTGGAAGATAAGGTTGCGTGGGGGGGAGGAGATTTGATCACCACAAACCATGTGGATCATTGGCGTCTTCATTTTGGCAGAAAGGCCACAAATGGCCAATACATTTTTGACCAAAACTTTTTATATTCTGGGGGACGGACTCCCCTTTGCTCTGTAACGCGCTCTTGCTTAACAACTGCAGAAGAAATCATAGTGAAGAAATAATCGTGGCTCTTGAAAGCCAGTCTGAATTACAGATGGTCACTCAATGCTCAAGGAGGTACGGAAACTTTGAGTCTAATTCTGAAGAAACCGCATCCCACACACACACACACACACACACACACACACACACACACACACACACACACACACACACACACACACACACACACACACACACACACACAGGCACACACACACACACACACACACACACACACACACACACACACACACACACACACACACACACAGGGGTGTTCGTAAGAATTCTGGGGGCTCACAATGTGACACAGCCCCCTCCCCCCCCCCCTCCCCCCACCCCAATCCATGCCATTTTTAGTACTACTGTAGTCTTTATCACTTTGCCTGTCTGAAGAGCACCTTCATTTTAGCCCCGCCCCCTTCCCCTCACAAAAAGCACCCCCCCTGCACACACACACACATGCACCCGTCACAAACACAACCTACACAAGACACCTCTAAATAGATAGACCCTTTTCACGGGGTTCATTTTGTGTCGAAAAGGCAGGGTAAACACAGGTGCAAGCAAAACACTAAAGAGGGTTTCCAAATTCCAATCTTGGAAGTTTAAAACCCTCATCAGTGTTTTGCTTGCACCTGTGTTTACCCTGCCTCTTCGACACAAAATGGCCCCCGTGAGAAGGGTCTATTGAGACTGGAGTGGTCCACCGTGGTCTACCTGGCTTTAAGCTCCTTGTAGTCCTCCCGCACCTTGCCCAGCTCCAGCTGCAGGCGGGCGCGCTCCTTGGCGACGGAGTCCAGGGTCTGGCGGGCGTCGGCCAGCTCCGTCTCGTAGGCGGCCTTCAGACCCGTCAGCTCGCGGCTGATCTCCGTCTCGGACTCGGTGATGCGCAGACGCAGGCCGGCGTTCTCGTTCTCCAGGTAGCGCACCTTGTCGATGTAGACGGCCAGGCGGTCATTGAGGTTGGACAGGTCCTCCTTCTCCTGCAGCCTGGTGATGCGGTTGGGGGACAGTGGGCTGCCTGCCCCCTGGGGAGTGTTCTTCTGACGGGGTGTCGCCATGGCACCTATGGGCTATCTTTGTAGAGACATAAGCATCATTATAATGTTCTGTCATGAGACTCACAATCAGAATACATTTCCAAGCACGATAAATATAGAGGAATGTGCCTTGCTGTGGTGCTGCTGCACAGACATACTGAAAACACTTACATAGTGCAGTGTACAGTACAATAATAATAGGACTTCACATATAGTGCAAAAAAAGACAATACATCATAAAATAGATTGTAGAGTACATTTCATATTTCATATCACTGTCCTAATCCAAAAAGACACACCACAGTCAATAGCGAGATATTCTTTCAAACATGATTTATTGTGTGACGTGACATTTATAAATAGCATCTGGCAATCTGTAAACGTTCTGTCAAATGCCTTGATTGCAATGCGATAAGAAATACAAAAGAAATACAAAAGTCATGAACAGTGGGACAACATGGGAGGGGTTATCAACTCCACCCAAAATGATAGCAAAGTTCCTTTACATAAGACGCCACATGCATATACATGTATATGGAGATATTTACCTTTTTAAAGAAGGTCTGAAAGTAGACAATGACGATGCTCAGAGGATATTAGAAGATCTTTCTGATATTTTCTCAGTTGTCCTGTGATCTTTGTTCCTCTCACTCATCCGACAGTGTTCAGTCCGTTATGGTACTGTCTCAAAATCCATGTGAGTGCCCATATAGGAAAGAATGAGATGGGAGGAGGAGAGAGAGGTTGGCCTCAAGTTTGGCACTGGGTGGTAGTCTCTCTCTCCCTCCCTCCCTCTCTCTCACTCCCTCCCTCTCTGTCTCTCTCATCCCTGGCCCTCTGTAATGAGTGTGCAGTCTCAAAGAACGACTGGTACCCAAGAAATCCCCAAGGGATACAGTACAAATTGTGAGTAAATCTATTGCCTGAAAGTTGAATTGGACTAATTTGCCCAAAGCACACTGGTCACACTTTTCCAGTAAGTTAAGGCAGTGATTCCCAACCAGGGGTACTTGAGCAGCTTGCAGGGGGTACTTGGAATGATTGGGGAATACAATTTACCTCCAAAATGATAAATAAATATATATATATTCCAAGTCATTTCATAAGCCCATTGTTAAAATGTGATGTGTGTGCCGCAACTAGTTCTGCTGGCAAGTGTCAACTGCTACACTGTTCTGCTACTGATAATGGCAAAAAAACAACAACTAAAAAGCCCAAACACCAGCAGTTCAGTGAAACATATTTTGTATAGATTTACTTGTATGTAATCATCAACACGCATGAGTGAGGGGTACTATTGTCATGGAAAAACAGCTCAAGGGGTACATAAGACAAAAAAGGTTGGGAACCACTGAGTTAAGGTGTTGTAAATATGTGAATGTTTTATGTGGACTTCATGTATTGTGCTTTGATGTGTATAATGTATTACTCTGTAGTTTTGTTTCTGTAGTATCAAGTTAGATTCCATTCTATTCTAGATAGGCTATGTTGTTTATTTACAGTTTAAATCAATCAATCTGGCTAAATGTCATGTGCATTATATTTTGACGTGTACAATGTGTTGTGCACTGATGTCTGTTTTGTATTCTGGAATGGGGTAGAAGAGACATTCTATTCTACTCTAGTTTCTGCTCTGTATGCCATAATGACTTTACAGTGTAAATCAAAAACATAAACATGACTTAATCTAAGTGCAATGTGCATTATGATTAGATGTAAATAATGTGTTGTATTCTGGATGTTTCTGGATTCTGGACATTCTATTACAGTGTATTCTATAAATAAATTGTAATATGATTGCTGATGTGTAGTAGGCTAATTCAGGGGTGACACACAGTTCAACAGGCTGTGTGAGAGTGACTCAGCCTGTCATGATGGAAAATCACACAATTGCTATTTTTGCAATGCAAGAGAACTCAGAAGATTAAAAAAAAAAGTATATCGAACAACTATTTACAAAGAAGCCCTTCTGATCATCTGATCTGAATGGTTGTTTGTCTTGACACAAATCCCACTGATATTCTGTAGTGACCTTTAAACAATCCGGCCGGCTGATATTCTGTAGTGACCTTTAAACAATCCGGCCAGCTGATATTCTGTAGTGACCTTTAAACAATCCGGCCAGCTGATATTCTGTAGTGACCTTTAAACAATCCGGCCGGCTGATATTCTGTAGTGACCTTTAAACAATCCGGCCGGCTGATATTCTGTAGTGACCTTTAAACAATCCGGCCAGCTGATATTCTGTAGTGACCTTTAAACAATCCGGCCGGCTGATATTCTGTAGTGACCTTTAAACAATCCGGCCGGCTGATATTCTGTAGTGACCTTTAAACAATCCGGCCAGCTGATATTCTGTAGTGACCTTTAAACAATCCGGCCAGCTGATATTCTGTAGTGACCTTTAAACAATCCGGCCGGCTGATATTCTGTAGTGACCTTTAAACAATCCGGCCGGCTGATATTCTGTAGTGACCTTTAAACAATCCGGCCGGCTGATATTCTGTAGTGACCTTTAAACAATCCGGCCGGCTGATATTCTGTAGTGACCTTTAAACAATCCGGCCAGCTGATATTCTGTAGTGACCTTTAAACAATCCGGCCAGCTGATATTCTGTAGTGACCTTTAAACAATCCGGCCAGCTGATATTCTGTAGTGACCTTTAAACAATCCGGCCAGCTGATATTCTGTAGTGACCTTTAAACAATCCGGCCAGCTGATATTCTGTAGTGACCTTTAAACAATCCGGCCAGCTGATATTCTGTAGTGACCTTTAAACAATCCGGCCAGCTGATATTCTGTAGTGACCTTTAAACAATCCGGCCAGCTGATATTCTGTAGTGACCTTTAAACAATCCGGCCAGCTGATATTCTGCAGTGACCTTTAAACAATCCAGCCAGCTGATATTCTGTAGTGACCTTTAAACAATCCGGCCAGCTGATATTCTGCAGTGCAGTGACCTTTAAACAATCCAGCCAGCTGATATTCTGCAGTGACCTTTAAACAATCCAGCCAGCTGATATTCTGTAGTGACCTTTAAACAATCCGGCCAGCTGATATTCTGCAGTGACCTTTAAACAATCCAGCCAGCTGATATTCTGCAGTGACCTTTAAACAATCCAGCCAGCTGATATTCTGTAGTGACCTTTAAACAATCCAGCCAGCTGATATTCTGTAGTGACCTTTAAACAATCCAGCCAGCTGATATTCTCTAGTGACCTTTAAACAATCCAGCCAGCTGGTATTCTGTAGTGACCTTTAAACAATCCGGCCAGCTGATATTCTCTAGTGACCTTTAAACAATCCAGCCAGCTGGTATTCTGTAGTGACCTTTAAACAATCCGGCCAGCTGATATTCTCTAGTGACCTTTAAACAATGCAGCCAGCTGGTATTCTGTAGTGACCTTTAAACAATCCGGCCAGCTGATATTCTCTAGTGACCTTTAAACAATCCAGCCAGCTGGTATTCTGTAGTGACCTTTAAACAATCCAGCCAGCTGATATTCTGTAGTGACCTTTAAACCACAGATCACATTTCCCAGCACAGAATAACCCAAGGGAGCCCTCGTGCGATACAGGCGCTCTCTGTCAGACTGTGTGGCTGCTTCACATTTTATATTGCAGGATATCTTGCCATAATCAAATGAAATAAATATGGCTCCGCTATTACTATATATTACGATATATTACGATATATTATTACGATATAACTTTATTTAGAAGAGAAGAAGGAAGAGTTAGCCACTAGTTAGGTTGCTAATATAACTAACGTAAGAGAACTCGCTCCGCCCGCCCCAAAGCAGGACTACACCGCCAGGATGATAGCACCATTGCAAACCAAGGATACATTGGCCAAGTATAATTGGGGAGAACATAGGGGAAATTCCAAAAATGATATATAGGCCATCTCAGACAGCCTCTTTGTTTCTCAATATGAAAACCAAGTTGTGAGGTGACGTAAGGCAAGACTGCTCCCCCTCTCAAAACACCCCAGTCCAATTATGAAATCATTGAGGAGGTTACTACAATAATTAGGCCTACTTTTGATTTTGATAGTTAGGCCTACCTTTATCGATTTGGGACAAATTATAGAAATTCTGCAATAATCCATGTTTTAGAGTTGATTCCATTTTTATCACCAAATTCTGTGATTTAGACTTATAGCCAGTGGATTTGTTGTTGTACATTCAGGCAATACTGTGTGTGTGTGTGTGTGTGTGTGTGTGTGTGTGTGTGTGTGTGTGTGTGTGTGTGTGTGTGTGTGTGTGTGTGTGTGTGTGTGTGAGAGAGAGAGAGAGATGTAGTCCAGCTGTAGGGCGTGGGGGGTCATAGATTGAGAAGGATTTTTTCACTACGTGTTTGGGGCACTTTTGGACGTGACCTCAAGGTTGAATCAGCTAGAATAGAGATGGCTGATGTATTTAATGCTGCCATTAAAAAGGTCTCACAAAAAGTCTAAACTGTACCTTCATGAAACTTGTGTGTGTGTGTGTGTGTGTGTGTGTGTGTGTGTGTGTGTGTGTGTGTGCGCCTGTGTGTGTGTGTGTGTGTGCGTGCGCGCGCGCCTGTGTGTGTGTGTGTGTGTGCGCGCGCCTGTGTGTGTGTGTGTGCGTGCGCCTGTGTGTGTGTGTGTGTGTGCGTGCGCCTGTGTGTGTGTGTGTGTGTGTGTGTGTGTGTGTGTGTGCGCGCACGCCTGTGTGTGTGTGTGTGTGTGTGTGTGTGTGTGTGTGTGTGTGTGTGTGTGTGTGCGCGCGCGCGCCTGTGTGTGTGTGTGTGTGTGTGTGTGTGTGTGTGTGCGCCTGTGTGTGTGTGTGTGTGTGTGTGTGTCAGACTTCTGTCAGGTAGAGCTGCGTCTGCTGGCTCACCTCTCCTCTGACCCTGAGCTGCTCCGCATCTTCACCGACCCGCACGCCGACGTCTTCACCATGCTGGCCTCTCAGTGGTGAGTCGTGTTGGGACTAACGCGTTATTAAGTAACGCGTTACAGTACCTAAGTTACTTTTTGCGGTAACGAGTACTGTAACGAATTACTTCATCAGTAACGTAACGTACTTACAATTATTTGCGGTTTAAACAGGCTCGTTACTCGTTACTCCACGATTCTGTGCGGGACCTACAGCAGCGAGGGTAGAGAGGAAAATGCGAGTCTGACGGCGGTCTGATGAGGAAGTAGGCTAATCGTGCGGCACTTCTATACTTTCTAATGTTACTGGACCAAATTCTGATAGTGAAACGGGTCATTTTGCGCGAGCTGTGTTGTGTACGGTGTTCACTTCACACCGCTCGGCGAGTCAGCAGCATGGAGCCCTCTCCTCCTCGCTTCTCTCAGGCTGTCTGTCACCAGTGCCCTACTGTATCCAGGCAAGCACAGCACTCGTCTCTCACTTACAGATTCCCCTCGCGTTGGAGGGTGTTCACGGTGTGTTTCGCGTTGTTTGGTCATGAAATGGGGAAAAAATGCCTGCAAGTCTGCTGCCTTTTGGAGATGAACTGCTATTAAAGGCAGCCGCGACGAGCGGCTGCTTTGAGGCTCTGCTCTGTCCCTATCTGCAGGCAGCGCTGAGTGGGCTCTGCTGCTCACTGTCACTCCGCTCCCTCTCCCCCCCTCTCTCTCTCTCTCTCTCTCACTCACTCTGCTGCTTGTAGGGAGCCGATCTCTCTCTCTCTCTCTCTCCCCCTCTGCCTGTCAGCAGAGCGACTAGCGACTGGGGACTGGGGGGGGGGGGGGGTGAGCAGCACAGCACACTCTCTCTCGCCCAGCATCAAAGTGAGAGCCTCACTTTCATCCTTCCGCAAACAAATCTTATCGCAGTATAGCGCACATGTAAAATATAACGCTATACTACGAAGTGACAACGTAACAAAGCTGGTCTAAACACACCGGCTACTGTAATATCGTCACTGTGTACAAGCAACGGGGGGGGGGGGGTTGACTCGCTGTGTGTGTTTTTTGCTGCGCGGAATGGATTTGATCAGGCAAGTAGCTCCATGCTCTTAAAATACTGAACACCACGTTGTCATATTTGACATATGTGTTCATTGTAGACAGTTTATCGCTGAATGTGTCATTACATTATTAATATCTTACCTGAATAAGCTCAAATGCTGTTACAGGATTATCACACCGAGTCTGGAGCACTTTCTGCGGCCACGCAGCAGCTCGGAGGCACCCTGCCTTTTAGAGCACGAGCACGAGCTGCTGTGCTCCAGGCAGCGGGGACGCGCGGGCGGAGCTCTTCACTGGAGGTGACTGTCACATACACTGCCCTGCGCTGCAGTTGCAGTAACTTTTAACAAGAATCACGAAAAGCCCATAAACGAAAATTTAAAACGGATTTCATGGCGCGGTTTATCGAAAGTTGGGCGAGGGAATGACGTGGAGAAATCTCGCATTGTGATTACATAAGCTGAGAGCGGGGCGTTTGTCCGCACTGTGCTGTGTGCTGCTAGCAGCGAGTTAACGTAAGTTTAGACAAACCACGCACACACACATGGGACAAAATGGGACAAAAATAATTAAATTTCTAGTTCGCTACTGAATGGCCAAATTGATATCACTTTCAACCATTTTGAGCAACACTCTTTCCATACAGACAACCAGCGTTGGCTAGTTGTTGATATTTATAAAGATATTGCCCCTCTCAAATAAATTATTTTTGAGGCTGTAGGCAAACTGTAATGGCGTCGATTTCCGAAAAAAAATCTTGACTTAACACAGCCAAAGAGTCTAGTATAGACAAGAGTATATGTCATTTCTTGGTTTTTTCCATAGGTATTTTCAAATCACTGTTCTGATACATATCTGGGGGGTTAGTCCCCCTTTAAGTACACACACTCTTTTCTTTACTTGAGTAGAAGTACAGTTACTTGTCTAAATAAAGACTCTGGTAAAAGTAGAAGTACTGATTCAACTTGTTTAATCAAGTAAAAGTAAAACAATTACAGGCTCAGAAATGTAATCAAGTCTAAAAGTAAAAAGTATTTCTCCCAAAGCTAACTGAACCTCACATCATATTAATATTGGCTACAGGAGGTGTATGCTGATGGTATATCATCTCTGCTCCTGGAGTTGTTTGAAACACAGTCATTGAAGAACTAAATCTAGGAAATTAAATGAAATAAACTGACTCCCTTTAAGCTTCAAGTCAGTTTTTGTGGAGCACAAAGTCCTTCATCACTTGTGTTAGTGGTAGGGAGTGGACTTGGTTCAGGCGATGTGTGCCCAGCGCTTGGCGGATCCGGATCCGACACACGTGGGCCAGACTGCGAGGACATCTCTTGGCCTCCAGAAAGACCCTGAGAGCCTCAGGATCCGCCCTCTCCTCCAGCTGTGCCCGCTCTATGGTCACCAGGGCCGGGTCAGCGCCATGGTCCAGTAGCAGCTGGACGAAGGCCTTATTGCACCTGTTATTCAGCACCACCTCCAGCAGGTCAGAAGCCACATCATGGGTCAGAACGCCAGCAGCCTGGAGCAGCAGGTGGAAGCAGTCCAGGTTGTTGCGTGGAGCACTGATGTAGAGAGGGGTGTCTGGGCCATCTATGATTCTGTTAGGGTCGGCCCCGGCTTCCAGGAGGATCCGGACACAGTCAGGGCGACCGTAGTACGCGGCACAGTAGAGAGGTGTCCAGTTATGCCCACAAGCTAGGTCTACCTGTGCTCCCTGTGTGATCAGGTAGTCCACACAGGCAGCATGACCCCGCATGGCTGCGAGCACCAGAGGGGTCAACCTCCACCACAACCGAAAAATACACAGCTCATTGATCTGCCTTCTGAAGCGATCTCTCTGCAGCAGGGTCCTCAGTGTGTCCAGGTCTCCTGCCCAGGCGGCATCATAGAGCCGTGTGTCATCATGCCCTGCTTGAACAGCCATTCGTTCAGATGTGTCACTGTACCACACTGACTTGTATGCTGTGTCTCAAACAGAAGGCAGTATCAGTGTTGCCAGGTAGGAAATGTTGAATTATCGTACCTGAGGGTCAAAATGATCCTTTTTGGAGGGAAATTATCGTACGCGAGCAGCGGCTTCTTCTTCTTATGGCTTTCCTTGCATCTTCCACCACTTATATAGCTTCAGCCAGGAAGGATGTATGACATCACTGATGACATCACAATTGCTCGAGTGACATCACTGATGACATCACAATTGCTCGAGTGACATCACTGACGACATCACAATTGCTCAAGTGACATCACTGATGACATCACAATTGCTCGAGTGACATCACTGATGACATCACAATTCGCTCAAGTAATGTCACTGATAACATCACAATCCTTGAATTATGACATCACTGATGATGTCACAAACAGATGGCATCATGGAGCCGCCTGTCGCTGCGTGCTCCAGAGGGGTCCACCAACACTGCTCATTTAGGCGCGGTGAAATTGGTTTTATATTCGATATTCGCCTGTTTTACCCGTTTCTAACTGTAATAGCTTCATGAAAACGGCACCAATTAATTCCAGATTAGTCTTATTTTGTACAGATACGCGAGGCCGACATTTCACAGCTTTGATCAACTCCCCAACCGCAGCGGTTATCGCGCAATTGCCGAGGAACGACTCTGAATATCCTTCTGAGTGCGTGCGGCAAGCTGAATATCTAGGGACCGTCGTCAAAGAACAATATCCGTAGTTTCACCTTTGTAACAACGGTTGTATTTCCTAAAAAAATAAAAGAGTAGAAATACAAATAAAAGAGTAGAAATACAACTGTTATGGCCATTCTGATTCTCCACAGTCTAGTCACAGCGCCACCTACTGGCAACACAAAAAGCGGTTTATTCTGAAGACCGTTTGCCCGATTGACCTCAAATTTGGCGTGTGTGCTGCTATGAACCAGATGTAGTCTGGCACTGAATTTCGGACATGTGGATGGTCATAGCGCCACCTACTGGCAACACCAAATGTGGTTTATCTCAAGAACCATTCATCCGATCAACTTCAAACTTGGTGGGTGTGCCGCTACAGGCCACGCCCACCACCTACTACACTATAGGAGCCATCTAGAAACGCCATAGCAACTGTTTGTCTCTGTGTTTCTCTACGTATCTGTTTGTTGGTGTGTGTGTGTCTGTGTGGCCTGGATCGTTCCCTCTCTCCCAGCTCCTGGAACTCTGGCTTGCTTTGCTTATGGTACTCTCTCAGCCAATCAGTATCCAGTAGACCTTAGTTGTTCCTGTTCCCTCATGCCTGTTTCCTAACATTGTTTTCCCCTGTCTTCAGGATCCCTTGTGCCCTCTGCCCTGTGTGTCACCTGCTCATACCTCTGCTGCCAGCCTGTTAGGTCATCGGCTCGTGTACTTGCCTACCTGCTAGTATGCTTGCCCCCTGCTACCTCACCTACTTATGCCTCAACCCATCTCTTCGTCCTATTCTCAAACCTACCACCAGCATACAGAAAACATGTTTCCATCCCATCCACCCTTTTTTATTGAAATAGCTCTGTCGTCCGTGGACCAATCAACACCAAACCACCTCTCATCTTTTGCTAAGCCCACTGCTAAGGTTCCACAGCCTTTGTTTTGCAGAATAACACATTTGGGACTTTTCTAGACAATAAAGCTGTCACAGAACCATATTCGCGGCTTTTATTTTGAAATAGCTCTGTCGTTCGTGGACCAATCGACACCAAACCACCTCTCATCTTTTGCTAAGCCCACTGCTAAGGTTCCACAGCCTTTGTTTTGCAGAAAAAAACATTTGGGACTTTCCTAGACAATCAATATGTCACAGAACCATATTCGCGGCTTTTATTTTGAAATAGCTCTGCCGTTCGTGGACCAATCGACACCAAACCACCTCTCATCTTTTGCTAAGCCCACTGCTAAGGTTCCACAGCCTTTGTTTTGCAGAAAAAAACATTTGGGACTTTCCCAGACAATCAATATGTCACAGAACCATATTCGCGGCTTTTATTTTGAAATAGCTCTGTCGTTCGTGGACCAATCGACACCAAACCACATCTCATCTTTTGCTAAGCCCACTGTTAAGGTTCCACAGCCTTTGTTTTGCAGAAAAAAACATTTGGGACTTTCCTAGACAATCAATATGTCACAGAACCATATTCGCGGCTTTTATTTTGAAATAGCTCTGCCGTTAGTCAAGCGATCGACACCAAACCACCTCTCATCTTTTGCAAAGCCCACTGCTAAGGTTCCACAGCCTTTGTTTTGCAGAAAAAAACATTTGGGACTTTCCTAGACAATCAATATGTCACAGAATCACATTCGCGGCTTTTATTTTGAAATAGCTCTGCCGTTAGTCAAGCGATCGACACCAAACCACCTCTCATCTTTTGCTAAGCCCACTGCTAAGGTTCCACAGCCTTTGTTTTGCAGAAAAAAACATTTGGGACTTTTCTAGACAATAAAGCTGTCACAGAACCATATTCGCGGCTTTTATTTTGAAATAGCTCTGTCGTTCGTGGACCAATCGACACCAAACCACCTCTCATCTTTTGCTAAGACCACTGCTAAGGTTCCACAGCCTTTGTTTTGCATAAAAAAACATTTGGGACTTTCCTAGACAATCAATATGTCACAGAACCATATTCGCGGCTTTTATTTTGAAATAGCTCTGCCGTTCGTGGACCAATCGACACCAAACCACCTCTCATCTTTTGCTAAGCCCACTGCTAAGGTTCCACAGCCTTTGTTTTGCAGAAAAAAACATTTGGGACTTTCCCAGACAATCAATATGTCACAGAATCACATTCGCGGCTTTTATTTTGAAATAGCTCTGCCGTTAGTCAAGCGATCGACACCAAACCACCTCTCATCTTTTGCAAAGCCCACTGCTAAGGTTCCACAGCCTTTGTTTTGCAGAAAAAAACATTTGGGACTTTCCTAGACAATCAATATGTCACAGAATCACATTCGCGGCTTTTATTTTGAAATAGCTCTGCCGTTAGTCAAGCGATCGACACCAAACCACCTCTCATCTTTTGCTAAGCCCACTGCTAAGGTTCCACAGCCTTTGTTTTGCAGAAAAAAACATTTGGGACTTTTCTAGACAATAAAGCTGTCACAGAACCATATTCGCGGCTTTTATTTTGAAATAGCTCTGTCGTCCGTGGACCAATCAACACCAAACCACCTCTCATCTTTTGCTAAGCCCACTGCTAAGGTTCCACAGCCTTTGTTTTGCAGAATAACACATTTGGGACTTTTCTAGACAATAAAGCTGTCACAGAACCATATTCGCGGCTTTTATTTTGAAATAGCTCTGTCGTTCGTGGACCAATCGACACCAAACCACCTCTCATCTTTTGCTAAGACCACTGCTAAGGTTCCACAGCCTTTGTTTTGCAGAAAAAAACATTTGGGACTTTCCTAGACAATCAATATGTCACAGAACCATATTCGCGGCTTTTATTTTGAAATAGCTCTGCCGTTCGTGGACCAATCGACACCAAACCACCTCTCATCTTTTGCTAAGCCCACTGCTAAGGTTCCACAGCCTTTGTTTTGCAGAAAAAAACATTTGGGACTTTCCCAGACAATCAATATGTCACAGAACCATATTCGCGGCTTTTATTTTGAAATAGCTCTGTCGTTCGTGGACCAATCGACACCAAACCACATCTCATCTTTTGCTAAGCCCACTGTTAAGGTTCCACAGCCTTTGTTTTGCAGAAAAAAACATTTGGGACTTTCCTAGACAATCAATATGTCACAGAACCATATTCGCGGCTTTTATTTTGAAATAGCTCTGCCGTTAGTCAAGCGATCGACACCAAACCACCTCTCATCTTTTGCAAAGCCCACTGCTAAGGTTCCACAGCCTTTGTTTTGCAGAAAAAAACATTTGGGACTTTCCTAGACAATCAATATGTCACAGAATCACATTCGCGGCTTTTATTTTGAAATAGCTCTGCCGTTAGTCAAGCGATCGACACCAAACCACCTCTCATCTTTTGCTAAGCCCACTGCTAAGGTTCCACAGCCTTTGTTTTGCAGAAAAAAACATTTGGGACTTTTCTAGACAATAAAGCTGTCACAGAACCATATTCGCGGCTTTTATTTTGAAATAGCTCTGTCGTCCGTGGACCAATCAACACCAAACCACCTCTCATCTTTTGCTAAGCCCACTGCTAAGGTTCCACAGCCTTTGTTTTGCAGAATAACACATTTGGGACTTTTCTAGACAATAAAGCTGTCACAGAACCATATTCGCGGCTTTTATTTTGAAATAGCTCTGTCGTTCGTTGACCAATCGACACCAAACCACCTCTCATCTTTTGCTAAGCCCACTGCTAAGGTTCCACAGCCTTTGTTTTGCAGAAAAAAACATTTGGGACTTTCCTAGACAATCAATATGTCACAGAACCATATTCACGGCTTTTATTTTGAAATAGCTCTGTCGTTCGTGGACCAATCAACACCAAACCACCTCTCATCTTTTGCTAAGCCCACTGCTAAGGTTCCACAGCCTTTGTTTGGCAGAAAAAAACATTTGGGACTTTCCTAGACAATCAATATGTCACAGAACCATATTTGCGGCTTTTATTTTGAAATAGCTCTGTCGTTCGTGGACCAATGGACACCAAACCACCTCATCTTTTGCTAAGCCCACTGCTAAGGTTCCACAGCCTTTGTTTTGCAGAAAAAAACATTTGGGACTTTCCTAGACAATCAATATGTCACAGAATCATATTCGCGGCTTTTATTTTGAAATAGCTCTGCCGTTAGTCAAGCGATAGACACCAAACCACCTCTCATCTTTTGCTAAGCCTGCTAAGGTTCCACAGCCTTTGTTTTGCAGAAAAAAACATTTGGGACTTTCCTAGACAATCAATATGTCACAGAACCATATTCGCGGCTTTTATTTTGAAATAGCTCTGCCGTTCGTAGACCAATCGACACCAAACCACCTCTCATCTTTTGCTAAGCCCACTGCTAAGGTTCCACAGCCTTTGTTTTGCAGAAAAAAACATTTGGGACTTTCCTAGACAATCAATATGTCACAGAACCATATTCGCGGCTTTTATTTTGAAATAGCTCTGCCGTTAGTCAAGCGATCGACACCAAACCACCTCTCATCTTTTGCAAAGCCCACTGCTAAGGTTCCACAGCCTTTGTTTTGCAGAATAACACATTTGGGACTTTTCTAGACAATAAAGCTGTCACAGAACCATATTCGCGGCTTTTATTTTGAAATAGCTCTGTCGTTCGTGGACCAATCGACACCAAACCACCTCTCATCTTTTGCTGAGCTCACTGCTAAGGTTTCACAGCCTTTTCTTATTTTTACTTAACACTATTCTGACACTTTTTTTTAGTAAAAAATAAAAAAACATTTTTAATTTCAGTGTACAGTTTGTGCAAAATAAAGGCACAAAAAGCGATTTTTCCCTGATGATGAAATAGAAGCAGAAGAACCTCTTTCCAGAAGCCCTGGGGGCACAAACTTTACTGACAGTTGGATAAGAAGTTTATTTTCAAATTCAACTGATATAAATACTTTGATCTGTGGAATTATATATTTTTCTATTCTAAAAACCTCTCAAATCAATCTTCGTTACTTTTTTCTGTTCCATTAAACTGTTATTACATACTCAAGACATACTGTGAAATGTAAATAACTCCAGCTAATGAAAGTTGAACTGATTCTGAAAAAACGTGGAAAAGCACTTACTCCAAAAACATTTTCTGACCCTTTCACAGCCAAAACAACAAAATATATCCAGGCGGACTGTTTCAGGCTTAGGTGTAAAAGGGTTAAAACCCGATGCTTGAAGTCCATCTGAGTGGACATGTCAGTAACTTAAATAATTGCTGTAAAACAATTTTTTTATTGTATTTTTTCTTTTCATGCCTAAAGATAAATACAAACACTTGGGGGGGAAATACTGACTGAGGCTTTCAAAATTCATGCATGAAAGGGATTTGTTTTCTTGTTGGATACAAAAAGAACAGAAATAAAAAGAGTTTTTCGATGATCCAACAACTGACAGGAAATTAGCTAGTTTATTTCAGACTCTTATCACAGACCAATTTCACTCAATTGTTTCACAATTTATTTGTCTTCTTGTTGGATACTAAAGGAACATACATAAGGAAAACAAGAGTCTTATAGACTCTTTCAACTTGACAACATTAATTTGCCCTCATTTATGTCCTGCAATTTTTGCTAACTCAATAACTACAATCAGACCTTTAGGGTTACTCAGCCCCCGTTGAGAATTTAGCTAACCTAGAACCCTCTAGGGGGGGCCAGGGGCATGCCCCCTCTGGAAGAAAATGTTGTACATTTGAAAGTAAAATTGATGTTGGTGGATAAGAAAAACAAATAATGAAAGTAAAGTGCAATTTGAGTTCAAAATGAAGAGGCTAGATCTCTGTACATCACATTAACATCCTCTTTACTGTTCTGTGGCTTTACAATAATGATAAAAATACACATCACTGAATACTGCTGGTGGAATACTGCTAGCTTAAATACAATGGCCAATCTACCCCAAAATCACTTCCAGCGGTGAGCCCAAGTATAAAATAACATTTAGTGTGGATTTGTTCCACTAACTCAATTCACTGTCCACAAATGTACTGTAATAGTACATAAAGCACATTATTAGATTGGAATACACAAAAAAATAGATTGCATCAATTATAATCTCCCCAAAACACCACCTCAAGACCTCATGACCCTGAAAAAACCCCAATAAAACATAGTGCTGTGATGCTGTATGGATAACGTGCAAATTGGAGATTATGTGCAATTTTGAAAATGCTGTGACAGGATGACCAGCATTATTTTCTGAAAATGGCTAAGAAAAACAGATGTATCTGTACGTGGACATTCTCTTATATTTTTAGGTGTCTACATTTTGTTTATAGACTAAAGACTTTAACAAGGCTGTGATGATCCTAGAGCTCACATTATGTAGTTTTATACAGTATAAAGTCAAGTAAAAAACAACAAAAAAGATCACATTTAAATTGTTACTATGAGGCCATAGTTCCTCACATGCAGTTGGGCTCTGGATTTTCAGCTTTGGATTTCTACAATTCAATGACTGTTTTGGTACCACAGTGTGCATCAATTAGTAAACAAAAAAGGCAAGAATAACATTTTCTACCCTTGAGTTGATCATAGGCTACACTTTGTAGCTGACATACGACATGGATTTAAAGCAAAGACTCATGCTGTTCTAATTAGCCCAATTTCATTCAGATGTCTTGATATGAGAGATCAAGGAACCCGTTTGAGTAGTCATGCGCATTAAGTTTGTCGAAACATTGCCAACTTTGGAGCATGTTGCATCTGCTTCCCAGCGAGCTAACATAAATGGCTGTTACCTACACTGTACATATTCGTCTGGATGTGTAGTATGTTTTTAGGGGTGCCCAGACTACACAAATGGGTCCCTTGACCTCAAATGAAGATATCTGAATGAAATTGGGCTCAATTGAACCACATGAGTCTCAGCTTTACAGCAATGTCTGACATTATGTCAACTAGGGTATATGAGGTCCAGGGTCCTATAGACAGTGAATGCATGCAGTGTTATGATATTCCGGCCTTTTTGTTGTCCTAGATCTGCACAGTTTGGAATAGTGTATGGTTAAAAAGCTGAGACACTTGTGAATGCAAATAGCCCAATTGTGTTCATGTAGGATAAAATATGGCTGCAGAGTAACCATTTCAATGTGATAGCTTTTTTTTTTTTACTTGACCTGAATGTATAAATGATCTTAGTAACAGTGTTTCTTATTCAGATAGAATTGGGCTTAATGGTACAATACATGAACAGTGAATTGAAGCATGGGCACAAACCCCCATCCATTTTGTAAATATTTCATTATGTCTGCTCTGGGATAAACAAATATTTTAATTAGGAGATAAAAGCCTGAAATGGCACGTTTTCCTGTCTAGGCCAAGTCTGAAAGTTTTTTCCTGCAAAACAAAGGCTGTGGAACCTTAGCAGTGGGCTTAGCAAAAGATGAGACGTGGTTTGGTGTCGATTGGTCCACGAACGACAGAGCTATTTCAAAATAAAAGCCGCGAATATGGTTCTGTGACATATTGATTGTCTGGGAAAGTCCCAAATGTTTTTTTCTGCAAAACAAAGGCTGTGGAACCTTAGCAGTGGGCTTAGCAAAAGATGAGAGGTGGTTTGGTGTCGATTGGTCCACGAACGGCAGAGCTATTTCAAAATAAAAGCCGCGAATATGGTTCTGTGATTGTCTAGGAAAGTCCCAAATGTTTTTTTCTGCAAAACTAAGGCTGTGGAACCTTAGCAGTGGGCTTAGCAAAAGATGAGAGGTGGTTTGGTGTCCATTGGTCCACGAACGACAGAGCTATTTCAAAATAAAAGCCGCGAATATGATTCTGTGACATATTGATTGTCTAGGAAAGTCCCAAATGTTTTTTTCTGCAAAACAAAGGCTGTGGAACCTTAGCAGTGGGCTTAGCAAAAGATGAGACGGGGTTTGGTGTCGATTGGTCCACGAACGACAGAGCTATTTCAAAATAAAAGCCGCGAATATGGTTCTGTGACATATTGATTGTCTAGGAAAGTCCCAAATGTTTTTTTCTGCAAAACAAAGGCTGTGGAACCTTAGCAGTGGGCTTAGCAAAAGATGAGACGGGGTTTGGTGTCGATTGGTCCACGAACGACAGAGCTATTTCAAAATAAAAGCCGCGAATATGGTTCTGTGACATATTGATTGTCTGGGAAAGTCCCAAATGTTTTTTTCTGCAAAACAAAGGCTGTGGAACCTTAGCAGTGGGCTTAGCAAAAGATGAGAGGTGGTTTGGTGTCGATTGGTCCACGAACGGCAGAGCTATTTCAAAATAAAAGCCGCGAATATGGTTCTGTGACATATTGATTGTCTAGGGAAGTCCCAAATGTTTTTTTCTGCAAAACAAAGGCTGTGGAACCTTAGCAGTGGGCTTAGCAAAAGATGAGAGGTGGTTTGGTGTCGATCGCTTGACTAACGGCAGAGCTATTTAAAAAAAAAAGCCGCAAATATGATTCTGTGACATATTGATTGTCTAGGAAAGTCCCAAATGTTTTTTTCTGCAAAACAAAGGCTGTGGAACCTTAGCAGTGGGCTTAGCAAAAGATGAGACGTGGTTTGGTGTCGATTGGTCCACGAACGACAGAGCTATTTCAAAATAAAAGCCGCGAATATGGTTCTGTGACATATTGATTGTCTGGGAAAGTCCCAAATGTTTTTTTCTGCAAAACAAAGGCTGTGGAACCTTAGCAGTGGGCTTAGCAAAAGATGAGAGGTGGTTTGGTGTCGATTGGTCCACGAACGGCAGAGCTATTTCAAAATAAAAGCTGCGAATATGGTTCTGTGACATATTGATTGTCTAGGAAAGTCCCAAATGTTTTTTTCTGCAAAACAAAGGCTGTGGAACCTTAGCAGTGGGCTTAGCAAAAGATGAGAGGTGGTTTGGTGTCGATTGGTCCACGAACGACAGAGCTATTTCAAAATAAAAGCCGCGAATATGGTTCTGTGACAGCTTTATTGTCTAGAAAAGTCCCAAATGTGTTATTCTGCAAAACAAAGGCTGTGGAACCTTAGCAGTGGGCTTAGCAAAAGATGAGAGGTGGTTTGGTGTTGATTGGTCCACGGACGACAGAGCTATTTCAATAAAAAAGGGTGGATGGGATGGAAACATGTTTTCTGTATGCTGGTGGTAGGTTTGAGAATAGGACGAAGAGATGGGTTGAGGCATAAGTAGGTGAGGTAGCAGGGGGCAAGCTTACCCCGCTAGCCAGGCGCTTCTGGCTCATACGAGCGCATTAGCGCCCGGCGAACGTCACGCATTTTCCCATTTTACACTGTGACATTTTCACGTCTAGGTCTAAATACCGGCTCCTACCTGAGTCTTCACGTGAAGTGAAGCCGCTATCCGATGTAAAACATCCTCTTCTTTTAATGACACCTAGTTGTTGCATCCAAATTGTTGCATAAAATCCACTTTTCTGTCTCTCAAAAACCGAAAAGCATTTATCTGGCGCACCGCTTCTTCTTCTTCTCTGATCTGAAGCAACCCGGAACAACGACTTCCGGGTTGCTCGAGGTGCTCCAGATAAATGCTTTTCGGTTTTTGAAAGACAGAAAAGTGGATTTTATGCAACAATTTGGATGCAACAACTAGGTGTCATTAAAAGAAGAGGATGTTTTACATCGGATAGCGTCTTCACTTCACGTGAAGACTCAGGTAGGAGCCGGCATTTAGACCTAGACGTGAAAATGTCACAGTGTAAAATGGGAAAATGCGTGACGTTCGCCGGGCGCTAATGCGCTCGTATGAGCCAGAAGCGCCCGGCTAGCGGGGTAAGGGGCAAGCATACTAGCAGGTAGGCAAGTACACGAGCCGATGATCTAACAGGCTGGCAGCAGAGGTATGGGCAGGTGACACACAGGGCAGAGGGCACAAGGGATCCTGAAGACAGGGGAAAACAATGTTAGGAAACAGGCATGAGGGAACAGGAACAACTAAGGTCTACTGGATACTGATTGGCTGAGAGAGTACCATAAGCAAAGCAAGCCAGAGTTCCAGGAGCTGGGAGGGAGGGAACGATCCAGGCCACACAGACACACACACACAGACACACACACACCAACAAACAGATACGTAGAGAAACACAGAGACAAACAGTTGCTATGGCGTTTCTAGATGGCTCCTATAGAGTAGTAGGTGGTGGGCGTGGCCTGTAGCGGCACACCCACCAAGTTTGAAGTTGATCGGATGAACGGTTCTTGAGATAAACCACATTTGGTGTTGCCAGTAGGTGGCGCTATGACCATCCACATGTCCGAAATTCAGTGCCAGACTACATCTGGTTCATAGCAGCACACACGCCAAATTTGAGGTCAATCGGGCAAACGGTCTTCAGAATAAACCGCTTTTTGTGTTGCCAGTAGGTGGCGCTGTGACTAGACTGTGGAGAAACAGAATGGCCATAACAGTTGTATTTCTACTCTTTTATTTGTATTTCTACTCTTTTATTTTTTTAGGAAATACAACCGTTGTTACAAAGGTGAAACTACGGATATTGCTCTTTGACGACGGTCCCTAGATATTCAGCTTGCCGCACGCACTCAGAAGGATATTCAGAGTCGTTCCTCGGCAATTGCGCGATAACCGCTGCGGTTGGGGAGTTGTTCAAAGCTGTGAAATGTCGGCCTCGCGTATCTGTACAAAATAAGACTAATCTGGAATTAATTGGTGCCGTTTTCCTGAAGCTATTACAGTTAGAAACGGGTAAAACAGGCGAATATTGAATATAAAACCAATTTCACCCCGGTGCTCATTTATCTGACTTCTGAAGCGGTCTTCCTGGTCTTGAGAGAGAGAGAGAGTAGAGAGGGAGAGAGAGAGTAGAGAGGGAAAGAGAGTAGAGAGGGAGAGAGGAGAGAGGCAGTAGAGAGAGAGGAGAGGAGAGAGGCAGTAGAGAGAGAGGAGAGTATTTATTCGTTATTTCGAATCCCACATAGGTTATGCCAAACCCCACATAGGTTACGCTAAAACCACCACCGCAAAGCGTCCTACCCGTAGTTGCCCAGTCGGCAGGAAAGTATCGCGGGACTTCACGAGACTTGGTGACCGAGATCACGTTTGAGGTAATTTGATCCCTGTGAAAGTCCAGGAAATGGCCTGGGGCGAAATATCACTCTGGTGGATGTTGAGGGATCACATTATTACCTATGTGGCGAAAACGGGAATAAAAATAGCTATTTAGATGCAGAAAAGACAGGCTCACACTTGGCCCCAAATCAGCTCCATTTTACAACTGATTTGGACGCTATTGATCTCAAAACAACGCTAGGACGGCCAGAAACGCCGCAGACATCGCTGGGTGAGTGGCCAAATCATAATTTTTGCCAGGAGATGGGTCCAGGTTAAAAAAAAAACGAAATTCTCCTTTAAGAACACATTGGTGAATCCGGCCCCAGGTAAGCCCGTTCATAAAGGCGGCTTTGCTACCGAGATGCATCGATGATGTTTCTTGTTGAATATGGCGATAACCTCTGAATAAAATAATGCCTCCATCACCTGACTTCATCTGAAAAGAATTCCACACACGAGGAAATGAACCCTTTCTTCACCACTGACAAGGAAACGGCCAACATGATTGACTCTTATCAACATGATTGACGTGTAATAGGAGCCACCTTCGCCTGGGAACTTCCTGCTTGGCTTGTCAACTCCATCAATTACCACATTATGCACGGTGTCAGAGTGCTTGATTAGCCTCTGTGGTCTTTGAGAGTTTCGCTGCAGAGACTTTTGAGGCTATCTTGGAATGCTGTCTTTTTAGATTCCTCACCTACAACAACAGCAGCTCTTTATGCTTTGCACCATTCCTATCTTGGCTACATGTAACTCTATCTTCTCAAGACTTCTAAGGTAATACACACGCTGCCAAGAGAGAGTGCAAGTCATCAAGTTCAACTTCAAGTTCAAGTAGTTTATTAATGTCCCAAAGGCAGTGGTGTAATGTAACTAAGTATAAATACTTAAGTACTGTACTTAAGTATTTTTTCTGAGTATCTGTACTTTACTTGAGTATTTATATTTGTCAACTTTCACTTTTACTCCACTACATTTCCCAAATAAAATGGATACTTTTACTCCACTACATTTCCCCCAAGCATCTTAGTTACAAAGTAAAATCAGAAGAAATTGCGTAGCCTGCAAGCAATCAGGTTTGTCAAATCAGTGCTCCTAGTTTGCAAGTTACGTTAATCACGATCCACACGCCATTCCATTTGGTCGCTGTAATGCAACATAACGTTGTTTGCCAGCGGCTATAAAAGTCAAGAAGAAGAAATAGACTTCCACTCAAGCCCAGGCATGTCTTTTACTTGATTTTTTTTGCAGCATTTACTTGTACTTTTTACTTTCAATACTTAAGTACATTTAATATCAGAAAATTACTTTTGATACTTAAGTACAGAAAATATCAAGTACTTTAAGACTTTTACTCAAGTGATATTCTAGTGAGTGACTTTGACTTTTACCAAAGTCTTTTTCTGGGAAGATATCTTTACTTTTACTTAAGTATGGTTTTCGAGTACTTTATACACCACTGCCCAAAGGGCAAATTGGATTACAGCAGGCATAGAGGCTTGAAACATAAAAACATAAAGTGCAAACCATACGTACAATGTCATAAATAATCAGGATGTAACAACATCCTGATTATTTATGACATTGTACGACCTTTAAACAATCCTCATGACATAACGATCTTTCAATGTTAGTCAAAAAAATACTTATAGCCTCTTCATTTTGCTCTCAGAGTGCACCAGATGAATGCATTTTACTTTAAAATGTACAAAATGTATTTGTCCAAGGGGGCACAGCGCCCCCTGGAAACCCCCCAATCAGGGTTTGCTATGGCCCGTGATGGTCCAACCCCTGGGTGGAAAGCCTAGAATCACCTATGCTGGCAGCAGTGAGTACAAAGCCTGACGCTTGTCTCATATGATCTCTGCAGTCACGAAGTTTGGTCGATTTTCTTTCTATTCAAATTAACTGGCAAAATCTTGGCCCAAAAAGACGTGACTCAATAGATCTTCCTACTGTATTTTTTTTTGTTTTTTTTGCAGAAACTTTTTAAATTACTTTAGTTTCTAATAAAATAATTTCACATCAGGGACTTGCATCATCCTGTCAGGGCTTATACTGCAATAATGACCCTCTCACTGTACCTTATTCCATTCAATTCCATGCAATACGTTTCATCAAGAGGCATCAGGAGACCATATTTATCTTTGAAAAATGATCTGAAAGTGTTGATGTAGTCAGCAGAAAAGTCTTCCCTTAATTATAATTTTGTTGATGTGTTTGTTGTGTTCCTTTACCCTCAAGCACCTTGTAACAATGTTGAGAGCATTATAAGAATACAATTTTTTTTTTTTTTTTTTTCTTTATAAAATAATTTAATACGACAGGATTTTCTTTTCTTTTTTCTTTTTTTAGGAGGGATTCTTTACTGTTGTTTCTTTATAGGTTTTGATTTTTTAAATCCTCATCAGGCTGGCCTTTCAACAAAGCATGTTGTAACCAGTGCCACCAAATGTCTCTCTCTAAAAGATTCTGGTTCAAATCAGTGCAAGCGATCTGGCCAGCTGATATTCTGTAGTGACCTTTAAACAATCCGGCCAGCTGATATTCTGTAGTGACCTTTAAACAATCCAGCCAGCTGATATTCTGTAGTGACCTTTAAACAATCCAGCCAGCTGATATTCTGTAGTGACCTTTAAACAATCCAGCCAGCTGATATTCTGCAGTGACGTTTAACTCATTCACCGCCAATGACGTCTTTGACGTGTTATCAGAAATAGCCCTCCCCGCCAATGACGTGTTTGACGTGTTTTTGTTTTTATTACTGCAGGGCGTATTTCAAACACTTACCCAGCCTCTGACATAGTATCATGTCCCTACCATCTAAGACAACACGTGAACAAACACATACCGCAGCTGTTGTTTTGAAATTGAGCAAGAGGAAAAGCAGAAAACGGGTAACGCTTCCTTGTGCAGACAGGAGAAACGCCATTGAAACGCGCCTCGGCGCGCTGCACGAGCTGGAGTCGCCTTCCTCTGTGCCAGCCCGGAGAAAACGGGAGAAAGTAATCAAGAGATGTGTTTGATCATCGGAGGAATGAGGAAATGATCGATCAGTTTGCAAGGGCGGTGAGGACGTGTTGAATAGCCGAGGGGAAAACGGGAACGATTTCAGGGAGGATATGACAGGGAGACATGGACGAGGACGGGTGGACCAGAACATAAACAAAATAAACACACAACAGCAAGGCACAAGCCAGAAGCGGCAGTCACAGCAGCCCGCTGTCCTTTCTCAAGAGCTATTCAGTTGGTTCATGAAATCGCTGGGCTGCGTGCCCTCCAGTGTTGCTCCTGGCCAATCCCAGCGCCACAGGGCGTGGTTATTGCTTATCCTATGTGGGGTTAGAAATCTAAAAGGGGGATCGTGTGTGTGTGTGTGTGTGTGTGTGTGTGTGTGTGTGTGTGTGTGTGTGTGTGTCTGTCTGTCTGTCTGTCTGTCTGTCTGTCTGTCGGTGTGTCTGTCTGTCTGTCTGTCTGTCTGTCTGTCTGTCTGTCTGTCTGCACACTCACTCACACCGAGTGAACTGTATTGTTGAATGTAAAAAAAAAGCACTTCATGTGTATATATATATATATATATTTTTTTTTTTTTTGTCATTTGTGTCCTAACGAATAATATTTACATGTCTGATGTCAATACAGTTCAAAATAAAAGAATTGAGAGTGAGTTCTGCCTGAGATTGTGCCCTTTTACAAAAATTGCCTTTTCTCCTGTTTATTTTCTCAGGGAGACATTTTGGGTGGAAAACAGGGTGTATATAAATGGCTATAAGTAGAGTACAGAACATGCTAAAAGCTCACTTTTTTTTTCCTGGTGAACCCAGAGACGTACATCTTCATTTTGAGGTATTGCAAATCACTCTGGTGCTAATAGATAATTTACTGTGGGTCTTGAAAGATGACCAACAATTATGAAAATCTTTGGCCTGTGCTAAATATTGGCAGTCCTAAACTGGCGGTGAATGAGTTAAACAATCCAGCCAGCTGGTATTCTGTAGTGACCTTTAAACAATCCAGCCAGCTGATATTCTGTAGTGACCTTTAAACAATCCGGCCAGCTGATATTCTGTAGTGACCTTTAAACAATCCAGCCAGCTGATATTCTGAAGTGACCTTTAAACAATCCAGCCAGCTGGTATTCTGTAGTGACCTTTAAACAATCCAGCCAGCTGATATTCTGTAGTGACCTTTAAACAATCCAGCCAGCTGATATTCTGTAGTGACCTTTAAACAATCCAGCCAGCTGATATTCTGCAGTGACCTTTAAACAATCCAGCCAGCTGGTATTCTGTAGTGACCTTTAAACAATCCAGCCAGCTGATATTCTGTAGTGACCTTTAAACAATCCGGCCAGCTGATATTCTGTAGTGACCTTTAAACAATCCGGCCAGCTGATATTCTGTAGTGACCTTTAAACAATCCGGCCAGCTGGTATTCTGTAGTGACCTTTAAACAATCCAGCCAGCTGATATTCTGTAGTGACCTTTAAACAATCCAGCCAGCTGATATTCTGTAGTGACCTTTAAACAATCCGGCCAGCTGATATTCTGTAGTGACCTTTAAACAATCCGGCCAGCTGATATTCTGTAGTTACCTTTAAACAATCCGGCCAGCTGATATTCTGTAGTGACCTTTAAACAATCCAGCCAGCTGATATTCTGTAGTGACCTTTAAACAATCCAGCCAGCTGATATTCTGTAGTGACCTTTAAACAATCCGGCCAGCTGATATTCTGCAGTGACCTTTAAACAATCCAGCCAGCTGGTATTCTGTAGTGACCTTTAAACAATCCAGCCAGCTGATATTCTGTAGTGACCTTTAAACAATCCAGCCAGCTGATATTCTGCAGTGACCTTTAAACAATCCAGCCAGCTGGTATTCTGTAGTGACCTTTAAACAATCCAGCCAGCTGATATTCTGTAGTGACCTTTAAACAATCCGGCCAGCTGATATTCTGTAGTGACCTTTAAACAATCCAGCCAGCTGATATTCTGCAGTGACCTTTAAACAATCCAGCCAGCTGGTATTCTGTAGTGACCTTTAAACAATCCAGCCAGCTGATATTCTGTAGTGACCTTTAAACAATCCAGCCAGCTGATATTCTGTAGTGACCTTTAAACAATCCAGCCAGCTGATATTCTGTAGTGACCTTTAAACAATCCGGCCAGCTGATATTCTGTAGTGACCTTTAAACAATCCAGCCAGCTGATATTCTGCAGTGACCTTTAAACAATGCAGCCAGCTGGTATTCTGTAGTGACCTTTAAACAATCCAGCCAGCTGATATTCTGTAGTGACCTTTAAACAATCCGGCCAGCTGATATTCTGCAGTGACCTTTAAACAATCCAGCCAGCTGGTATTCTGTAGTGACCTTTAAACAATCCAGCCAGCTGATATTCTGTAGTGACCTTTAAACCACAGATCACATTTCCCAGCACAGAATAACCCAAGGGAGCCCTCGTGCGATACAGGCGCTCTCTGTCAGACTGTGTGGCTGCTTCACATTTTATATTGCAGGATATCTTGCCATAATCAAATGAAATAAATATGGCTCCGCTATTACTATATATTACGATATATTACGATATATTATTACGATATAACTTTATTTAGAAGAGAAGAAGGAAGAGTTAGCCACTAGTTAGGTTGCTAATATAACTAACGTTAGAGAACAAAGCAGGACTACACAGCCAGGATGATAGCACCATTGCAAACCGGGGATACATTGGCCAAGTATAATTGGGGAGAACATAGGGGAAATTCCAAAAATGATATATAGGCCATCTCAGACAGCCTCTTTGTTTCTCAATATGAAAACCAAGTTGTGAGGTGACGTAAGGCAAGACTGCTCCCCCTCTCAAAACACCCCAGTCCAATTATGAAATCATTGAGGAGGTTACTACAATAATTAGGCCTACTTTTGATTTCGATAGTTAGGCCTACCTTTATCGATTTCGGACAAATTATGGAAATTCTGCAATAATCCATGTTTTAGAGTTGATTCCATTTTTATCACCAAATTCTGTGATTTAGACTTATAGCCAGTGGATTTGTTTACATTCAGGCAATACTGTGTGTGTGTGTGTGTGTGTGTGTGTGTGTGTGTGTGTGTGTGTGTGTGTGTGTGTGTGTGTGTGTGTGTGTGTGTGTGTGTGTGTGTGCGTGCGTGCGTGTGTGCGTTTTGTGGAGCACAAAGTCCTTCATCACTTGTGTTAGTGGTAGGGAGTGGACTTGGTTCAGGCGATGTGTGCCCAGCACTTGGCGGATCTGGATCCGACACACGTGGGCCAGACTGGGAGGACATCTCTTGGCCTCCAGAAAGACCCTGAGAGCCTCAGGATCAGCCACTCTCTCCAGGTGTGCCTGCTTTGTGGTCACCAGGGCCGGGTCAGCACCGTGGTCCAGTAGCAGCTGGACAAAGGCCTTATTGCACCTGTTATTCAGCACCTCCTTCAGCAGGAGAGAAGCCACATCACGGGTCAGAACGCCAGCAGCCTGGAGCAGCAGGCGGAAGCAGTCCTGGCGGTTGAGTACAGCACTGAGGTAGAGAGGGGTCAGGGTGGGTGAGCCGTGTATGCTTCTGTTAGGGTCGGCCCCGGCTTCCAGGAGGATCCGGACACAGTCCAGGTGACCGAGGCACACGGCACAGTAGAGAGGCGTCCTGTTATCCTCATCAGCTAGGTCTACCTATGCTCCCTGTGTGATCAGGTAGTCCACACAGGCAGCATGACCCCACCAGGCTGCGAGCACCAGAGGGGTCGACCTCCAACTCCACCCATAAAGATACTGCTCATTGATCTTCCTTCTGAAGTGGTCTCTCTGCAGCAGGCTCCTCAGTGTGTCCAGGTCTCCTGCACTGACGGCATCATGGAGCAGCTGCCTGTCACCATGCTCTGCTTGAACAGCCATTCCTTCAGATGTGTCACTGTACCACACTGACTTGTATGCTGTGTCTCAAACAGAAGGCAGTATCAGTGTTGCCAGGTAGGAAATGTTGAATTATCGTACCTGAGGGTCAAAATGATCCTTTTTGGAGGGAAATTATCGTACGCGAGCAGCGGCTTCTTCTTCTTATGGCTTTCCTTGCATCTTCCATAGCTTCAGCCAGGAAGGATGTATGACATCACTGATGACATCACAATTGCTCGAGTGACATCACTGATGACATCACAATTCGCTCAAGTAATGTCACTGATAACATCACAATCCTTGAATTATGAGATCACTGATGATGTCACAAACAGATGGCATCATGGAGCCGCCTGTCGCTGCGTGCTCCAGAGGGGTCCACCAACACTGCTCATTTATCTGACTTCTGAAGCGGTCTTCCTGGTCTTGAGAGAGAGAGGCAATAGAGAGGGAGAGAGAGAGTAGAGAGGCAGTAGAGAGAGAGTAGAGAGGCAGTAGAGAGAGAGAGAGGAGAGGAGAGAGGCAGTAGAGAGAGAGGGGGAGAAAAGACAGAGAGAGAAAGTAGAGACAGAAGATAGAGTTCCCAGCTCTCTCCTCGGTCCCAGAGGGGTAGCTGGCACACTGTGTGTGTGTGTGTGTGTGTGTGTGTGTGTGTGTGTGTGTGTGTGTGTGTGAGTGTGAGTGAGTGAGTGAGTGAGTGAGTGAGTGAGTGTGTGTGAGTGTGAGTGTGTGTGTGTGTGTGTGTGTCTCTCGGAGTGTATGTATACCCCGGTCCCTCCCAGGTCCTTTCTGGGTGGAGTTTACATGTTCTCCCCGTGTTCGTGTGGGTGTTCTCCGGGTGCTCCCGTTTCCTACCACCATTAAAGACATGTATGTTAGGGTTAATACTCCTGTCAGTGCCCCTGACCAAGGCACTGGCAAAAAGAACTGGAGTTGGTCCCTGGGCGCTGCACTGTGGCTGCCCCACTGCTCCTAGTTCTAGGAAGGTTCCTAGTAAGTCAAGTCAAGTCAAGTCAAGTTTATTTATATAGCCCTAATTCACAAGCATGTCTCAGAGGGCTTCACAGAAAGTATGTCTAGCTGATTCTAGCTAACACACAGTAACAAGAATATACAGAATAAAGATAACATTTGAACATTTGAAGAAAGCAGGAGAGTGGAGGAGGGAGGGAGAGGGAGGAGGGAGGAGAGGGGGGAGGTGGGGAGAAAATAGGAAATGTGGAGGAGGAGAGAACAGAGGAGGAGAGATGAGGGTGCAGGGGAGGGAGAGCCAGGGTAGGGGTAGGGTCTAGGGTTGGGGGAGGGGAGGGAGTAGGATACGGGCCCGGATTAGGGCGAGGGTGGGGAGAAATGGGAAATGTGGAGGAGGAGAGAACAGAGAAGGAGAGGTGGGAGGGTGCAGGGGAGGGAGAGCAGGGGGAATGTGAGAGGGAGGAGAGGGCAGAGAGGAGGAGAGAACAGAGAAGGGGAGGTGGGAGGGCGCAGGGGAAGGAGAGCAACGGGAATGTGAGAGAGGGGAGAGGACAGAGAGGAGGAGAGAACAGAGAAGGAGAGGTGGAAGGGTACAGGGGAGGTAGAGTAGAGGTAGGGTCTAGGGTGGAGGGAGGGAGTAGGATACGGGCCCGGATGAGGGCGAGGGTGGGGGGAAAATGGGAAATGTGGAGGAGGAGAGAACAGAGAAGGAGAGGTGGGAGGGTGCAGGGGAAGGAGAGCAGGGGGAATGTGAGAGAGGGGGGAGGACAGAGAGGAGGAGAGAGGCAGAGAGGGAGAGGTGGGAGGGTGCAGGGGAAGGAGAGCAGGGGGAATGTGAGAGAAGGGAGAGCAGGAAGTGGCAGGGATTCAGGAAAATAGGGGAGAAAAGGAGAAGGAGCAGAGGGGGGGAGAAGGAGGAGAGAGCAGGAGAAGGGAGGGGGGGGCGGTGGGATGTGGGGGAGGAAAGAGCATGGAAAGAGAGGAGAACAAGAAGGAGGAAGAAGGGAAGAAGCGGGGGAAGGGGGAAAGAGAGAGGGGGGGGGGGGGGGAGAAGATCAGACAACTGACTACTCTAAGCATTAACCAGAGCTAACTGGGACATAGTATCTAGCTAATCTACAGCCTAATCTGGCCTATCCTACCCTGCTCTAGTCTGATTTTAGCCTGAACACTAACAGGTCAGCCTTAGGCTGTAGCTAATCTATCGCCTACCTAAGCTGTTCTAAACCAACCGGCAGCCCTCGACCAGTGATGAAGAGCACCGATGCCCCCCGACCCGGCCCCCGCCCACATAAGGCGTGGGAGGGAAGGCCAGGCCGGGACACAGCGGCACCCCCTCACCCCCAGTGAACGCAAGAAAACCTGTCCACCATATGGTGGCAATCCACACATGGATCGCCACATGGATTGCCCCAGTGACTTGGCTGAGGAGGAACCTTGTGAGGTCGTTGTGCTAGGGGCCCATCGCTGCGGCCCGGGCGGACCCAGCCCCCACGCGACCCGCCCCCCCAGCCCCCAGCCACCAGCATAGTGACTGAGAGCGTGAGAGCAGGCCACGCGGGGGACGGGCCCACCCAGGCCACAGCAGCGGACCCCCATCTGGGGACTCCCCTCCGAGACAGGCCGAGAGATGCCGGGCTAAACCATGCACAGAGTTTCCGATAATGAAACTCTGTGAATGGTTTATTATGGAAATAAAATTTACAAGAGAACAGAAAATTGAAAATGTAAAAAAGAGTCCAACAGAAGGGATATAAAAATGTAATTTTTAAATTATCCTAAGATCAGGGAAGGGAGTTGAAAATCTAAAAAGTAGAGTCCAAAAAGAAGTAGAAAATGCAGTCTTTAAGTGTTCGTAGGTTTAGAGAATACTAGTTAATTAGCTAGGTGAAAAAAGGGGTAACAAGAATGGGAGTTCCATGAGGATGATCTGAGGAATCCATGAGTCCGCGTTGGTGACATGGGTTAAGAGGAGGGGAGGGGAGGATAGGAGTCGGAGGTGATGATTAAGAGGAGGGGAGGATAGGAGTTGGAGGTGGTGATGAGGCGGCGGGGGCGGGGGGCTGGGGGGGCGCCCCCCCCCCTTCCCTTAGGCAAGCAGGTGACCAGGATGATGAGGATAGGGGTCGGTGATGGTGATGAGCCCGGGGTGTCAGACAGTAGAAGGAGTAGTGGGTAGATGGCCTAGAGTGACGACAGGTGGCTAGGGCGATGACGGCCGGACCTAGGGCTGCAGCGGTGGGGTGTACGTCAGGCCAATGAAGGACACCTGAGGGGGAGAGAGAGAAGAGAGCGGGGGAATCTGCGCAGAGGTGGAACTAACTCTATAGACAACAATAAAATTGGGTCAAATCAAAATTTATTAGAATTATTTAGGATGACTAATATTATACTGCTAATTCAGGTCTAGGTAGTCTAGGTCTAAGTTTAGACTGATACTGCTGGCTTGTGATAGCCCGCTCAGCAGTTCAGGGCTAGGTTTATTCACCAGCTAAAATCTATCTGAGCTACTGGATCGGCTGATGCCATATTATTAAATTAGGTCAAGTCTAAATTTATACTGATACTGCTGGCTTGAGATAGCCCGCTCAGCAGTTCAGGACTAAGTTTATTCACCAGCTATTTGATTTTATATCTGAGCTACTGGGTCGGCTGATGCCATATTATTAAATTAGGTCAAGTCTAAGTTTATACTGATACTGCTGGCTTGAGATAGCCCGCTCAGCAGTTCAGGACTAAGTTTATTCATCAGCTATTTGATTTTATATCCGAGCTACTGGATCGGCTGATGCCATATTATTAAATTAGGTCAAGTCTAAGTTTATATTGATACTGCTGGCTTGTGATAGCCCGCTCAGCAGTTCAGGACTAAGTTTATTCACCAGCTATTTGAATTTATATCTGAGCTATTGGATCGGCTGATGCCATATTATTAAATTAAATTAGGTCAAATCTAATTTTATACTGATACTGCTGGCTTGAGATAGCCCGCTCAGCAGTTCAGGACTAAGTTTATTCACCAGTTATTTGATTTTATATCTGAGCTACTGGATCGGCTGATGCCATATTATTAAATTAGGTCCAGTCTAAGTTTATACTGATACTGCTGGCTTGAGATAGCCCGCTCAGCAGTTCAGGACTAAGTTTATTCACCAAACTATTTGATTTTCTATCTAGGCTACTGGGTCGACTGATGCCATATTATTTAAATTAGATCAAGTCTAAGTTTATACTGATATTGCTGGCTTGAGACAGCCCGCTCAGCAATTCAGGATTGTATGTACTCAAGAGCTAATAAATATTTCTAGAGAATGACATCATCAAACATAACCATCAAGCACAACCAAATGATTGGGAGAATAAATGGGTTTTGAGTCTAGTTTTGAAGATTTCAATGGAGCCAGCTAACTGACAGAGGAAGCTGGTTCCAGAGATGTGGAGCACGGTAAGAAAATGCTCTGCTACCTGCTGATTTTTTCTTAATTTTAGGGACGGTAAGATAATTACCGTCCTGTGAGCGGAGAGTACGCGTGGGAACATAAGGAATGATTAGCTCAGATAAGTACGGAGGTGCGAGCCCGTGCAAAGATTTATAGGTTAACAGAAGCCCCTTAAAGTCTGATCTGGCCTGAATTGGGAGCCAGTGGAGGGAGATTAAGACCGGAGTTATATGATCAAACTTCTTAGTTCTAGTTAGAATTCTAGCAGCGGCGTTTTGCACGAGTTGTAATTTATTTGTGCTACAAAGTGGAAGGCCAGAGAATAAGACATTACAGTAATCGAGTCTAGATGAAACAAAGGCGTGTATTAAGGTTTCGGCATCCGTTGCATTTAGCAAGGGACGGATCTTTGAGATATTGCGAAGATGAAAGAAAGCTATTTTAGTGATGTCCTTAATGTGAGCATCGAATGACAGAGTAGGATCAAAGGTAACACCTAGGTTTTTCACCTTTGAGTTTGGAGTAATTACGCAGTTCTCAATGTTCAGACTAAGATCAGTGAGAAATGGAAGTTGGGTTTTTGGGCCAACAACTAGTAGTTCAGTTTTGTTGGCGTTTAGTCGTAAGAAATTATTTGACATCCAATCTGTAACAGCGATTAAGCAGGATTCAAGATTAGCGAGTTTAGAGCGATCGTCTGGTCTAATTGGTATATAAATTTGGGTATCGTCGGCATAACAGTGGAAGTTAATGCCATATCTACGGAAAATTTCGCCAAGAGGCAGTAAGTAAACTCCAAAGAGTAAGGGACCCAGGACTGATCCCTGCGGTACACCAAACTTCACTGAGGAGAATGTGGACATAATATTTTTATATGAGACACAGTGTGTCCTATCAGACAAATATGACTTTAGCCAGGATAGGGCAGTGCCCCGGATACCTACGTAGTTAGATAAGCGGTCTAGGAGGATCTTATGATCGATTGTATCGAAGGCTGCGCTTAAGTCTAATAAAATGAGAAGAGAGGAGAAATTAGAGTCGGACGCGAGGAGAAGGTCATTGGTTACTTTTGTAAGAGCAGTTTCAGTACTATGGAGTGATCTAAAACCAGATTGAAAGGGATTGAGAAGTTTATTATGCGAGAGGTAGTCAGTTAATTGTGTCGAGACTACTTTTTCAAGAACTTTAGAGAGGAAGGGGAGATTTGAGATTGGCCTGAAGTTGTTAACTCATTGAGTGCCAGCCACTTTTGGAGAACGGACGCTCCCAGTGCCAGAGTTTCAGAGCTTTTTTCAGTGATTTCTCGAGGCCCACAGAATATTGTGTGATATTACTATGTAAACAATGAACACGCAAAAAGAACGATTAGACTCTTTTCTATCATCAGCAAAAACAGGTTTATTGATATCATTTTCCGTTCTTTAGTTATCAGCCGGAGAAGATAGCTTGATTTAACAAAAAAGAGCATTTTTTTTCTAGAAGCTGAGATAATGGCCCTTTTGTGAAATTAAACATTTCAAACACATCACTGACTCTGAAGCTAATTTTCTGATGTAGTCACACCTCAAAAATAATTTCCTTCAATAAAACAGTGAGGCCAGGGAATTTTGTTTGGCAGAATAATATTTTTAGCTGCAACCATATATATATGGTTATTTTAGCTGGCCCCTGCGTGCGCTGCTGGTTGCAGCTTCTTGCTGCTGGTGGGCATCGGATATTCTGGCTTGCGTTTGCCAACCCTGTCCTGCTGCCTGGGTCTGTCTGGGTGTTGTGTGGCTGTGTGCTGCTCTCCCCCCCCCCCCCCCCCCCCCCGCCCCGCCTCGCCTCAACTGCACACTCCTCCCTGTATGGGAGGTGGCTCTCTGCTGAGTTTGCTCTGACTGCACTGTGAAGGGTGCGCGGCGACATCCAGCTTTTTCCGCGTGTGTTTGTCACCGGCTACTACTGTATGCTTCCAGTTGAGAATAATAACGATGATCATGCGAATGGGCTGTCGCAGCAGTGGAGGAGCTCAATTGTGGGAGCAGATTGGCTGCTGCCTGTTGCAGGCACATCTAACGTTAAAACGCTTCATGCATATCGATGCATACGGATGCGATGCGATTTCCGTTTCCCCAACGACTTATTCTCTGTTTTTCTCTGCCTTTCTGTTAACCTGGAGAGCACTGTCGCCACCTAAGGGTTCTGTAAAATAGGTTATAGACCTCCAATAGCTATAATATTTGTACAGGAGAGGCAGAAGGCTTTGATCGACGCCCCACCGTCAAAAAACGCAATTGACGAACATGTCCGTCCTTGGCACTCTACGTTACTATTTGAAATGACGAACATGTCCGTCCATGGCACTCAATGAGTTAAGAACCTCAGAATCAAGGTTTGGCTTTTTAAGTAGAGGTTTGATTACAGCAGATTTGAAGGAGGCAGGGACAATGCCAGAGGAGAGGGAGCTATTGATAATGTTAAGTAAGGGGGGGCCTAGTATTGGAAGGAGTTCCTTAATCAACTTTGCAGGGAGAGGGTCGAATAAACAGGTTGTGGATTTAGATGAAAGTACAATTTTTGAAAGTGCATTTAGGGAGATAGTCTCAAAATTCGAGAGTATAGTACTCTCGTCTAAGGTTCTAAGGACAGGGCTAGGAGAGGGGTTAGCACCCTTTGTGAGTAATAGAGAGTTGCTAATTTCATCTCTAATACAGATAATTTTACGGTTAAAGAAGTCAAGGAAGTCATTAGCTGTAAATGGAGAGTTTGTATTGGGGGATGGTTTGCGAGTAAGATTTGCGACCGTGTCAAATAAAAATTTAGGATTATTTTTATTAGTGTTAATAAGATCTGATAGGTAGGAGGCTCTTGCAGCGGAGAGCATACATTTGTATTTTAATAGGCTATCACTCCAAGCTAGTCGATAGACTTCAAGCTTGGATGATCGCCATTTACGTTCTAGTTTTCTGCATATTAGTTTTTGTGCGCGTGTATCGTCAGTATACCAAGGCGAGGGTTTTTTAGGGCGACGGATTTTAGTACGTAGAGGTGCGATAGAATCAAGCGAGGCGAGTAGGATTGAATTAAATTGATTTGTGAATTCATTAATGGAGTCGATCCGCTCTGGGAGAGAGGAAAGCGGCCCCGATAACAAATCAGCGAGTTCAGTGGGACTAGAACTATCGATACGCCGGGCGGTATAGGTATCGGCTAGGTTTGATTGCCGGAGGGGCAGGTCTATTTTAAATTGAATGAGATAATGATCTGACAGTGCTGGAGGGTAAATCATGACTGACAGATCTGAGACGTTAATCCCACGAGCGAGGACGAGATCAAGCGTGTTGCCGTTAGAATGCGTTTGTTCATGAACCAACTGAGGAAAGCCAAGGGTGTCGACTAAAGATAGAAAGGCTTTGCAGAGTGGGTCAGCTTTATGGTTAACATGAATATTGAAATCGCCAATGATAAGGATATTATCCGTGCGGGTTACGAGGTCAGAGAGAAAATTGGAAAATTCATCAAGAAAAGATGAATAGGGCCCAGGTGGGCGGTAGAGCATAACTAGGTAGAAGGCTCCGAGGCCAGCTATATTAGAGTGTCTCATAGTAAGTATCTCACAAGATAGGAGCTTATACTTTTGATCCTGCAGAAGACCTAGATTTGAGTTATAAATTAGGCCAACGCCCCCACCATTTCTTGACATTCTGGCAACATGCGAATTGTCAAAGTTAGGGGGGGAGGCTTCAATGAGTGGAAGAACAACGTCCGGTTTTAGCCAGGTTTCGCATAATCCCATAACGTCAATATTATGTTCAATGATTAAGTCATTGACCAGGAGGGCTTTATTGGTGATTGATCTGATATTAATGAATCCGAATCGAATAGATTTATCATCAATGTTAGTTAATTTAGAGCATTCGATACCAAGAGTAGTGTTAGAGCCAGTTTAGTATGAGGACGGTGCGCCACCTATAGGTGAAGGGTTGGCAAGGCGGTATAGTAGGAAATGGCTACGCCCCCCAGCCAGTTTGATTGAACCTGAATCAGGTGTGCAAGCAGGGCTGAAAGACGCCGTCGAGACAGTTTTTCAACCGCAACGCGATAAACGACAAAGAATATATATGTAACGAAACCAGTAGGTTATTAGAAAACGAACCTTTTATTTGAACTTTGTTCTTTGATTTCATTTCACTGAAAGGCCAGTTTTATTTATGAATGCTTTTGAGTTTATTTGAGTTCGCATTCAATTCAACACAGAAGAACGAGGCCAAGACGACACAAGACCAACTTCAAACAGTGAGTAGCCTGCGCGTTGGAAACTCAAACACGGCGTATTTAGTGGCTAAATGATGTTGATGAAAAGAAGCCACGACAAAAGTTGAAAAACTACGCTCAATAAAGATATTGGAACCGCTGTGGAGATGACTGCTTGTTACGTGGATGGATGGAACGTTACGAACCGGAGGAAATAAAAAATGAAAAGCCATACTGTGTAATTCAAATGTGAAGAGGACATGCATTGGATCGACGTTGAATTGTGATAAATGGAACCAGTGGAACGGGACTACCGTAAAGATGTGGATATCGCAATGTTCAATGTCTGATGCTTGAAGACGTGGCTTTTCTAGAATTGCTGTATGGAAGGACTGTAGCATCTAACGTGTAATGCGTGTAGTGGCGGACTCTTTAATGGAAAGTGAATGCCCTGCTATTTTTTAGATTTCCCTCCGTGTATTGAATCAATGTGTTCCAATTGGCGGAGACCAAACTGAAATATTAAAGAACAGCCAGCGTATAATAATGGCTGAAAAGGAGGACGATAAAGGCACAAAGCCAAAAACGCCCGCTGTGGTTCAGGAATCAACTGATGAAGAACTCGGTAAGCCCGAGGAGGAACCTGTAAAGGAAAAGAGAATCGTTAAAATGACAGACAAAGCTTGTGAAGCCAAATTAACTAGTTTGATAAACAAAAGAAAATCGAAATTGTCTCAACTTACAGGTAAAAAGAATAATATAGATACATTAATGGTAGATTATGAAAACATTTCTGAAGTGCAACAATGTTTTGGTGTATTTAAGTTGCTCATCAAAGAATTTAATGGACTACATTATGCTGTGCAGGATATGATGACAGAGGAAGAACAAAATAAAGACCATATGGATTGGTATCTTCCTAAAATTGCATATTATAATGACTTTCAAGATGTGGTTAAAAAGTGGATTGTTCAAGCTGCATCAGAAGATCAAGATTCCTCTCAGCCACTTGCTTTTTCTCAATATAAGACAGCAAGTAGCAAAACCAGCCAAAGAAGTTCTGGCAGATCTTCTACAGCCTCATCATCTCGTTTGAAGGCTGAAGCTGAAAGAGCAGCGCTCATGGCACGAGCAGCTGCATTAGAAAAGAAACATGAACTTGAAAGACAAGAAGTAGAAATAGATGCAAAAAAGGCAGCTCTTAAAGCTGAACAGGAAACCCTTGCTCTTAACACAGATATTGAAGCTGCAACAGCAAGAATACACATTTTTGAAGATGTGGAGGAAGAACGACAAGAACCTGCTGTGCTTGAAGCAGATGATTATAATCAGGATGAAGATGGTTATAATCAGTATGAGGATTATGAAGCGGATTTAGGTGAAGCCTCAGTGCAAACCAAGTCAAAGGTCCCCACTGTAATCAAAACACGTCCAAGCAGTGGTGGCCCTAGTGCTCAAGGTCCGCAACTGCAGCCCAGACCTGCTGTGGCAACAAGTGGTTTGGCCCAACCACAACATATAACCCAAAGAAGGAGAAGCTCTCGTGGGCCTAGCCAAGGCATGCTAACAGGAAATGATGACGTAATTGACGTAATGCATCAGCAGAATAAAATAACTGAAATGTTGATTCAGGAGCAACGAATGGCGTTACTCCCATCAAGAGAAATCCCAGTTTTTAAAGGAGATCCATTGCAGTATCTTTCATTTATTAGAGTGTTTGAACACACAATAGAAGAGAAAACTGACAACTACAGAGATCGCTTGTTCTTTCTAGAACAGTATACGGAAGGCCAAGCACGAGAATTAGTAAGAAGTTACCAGTACATGGACTCTAAAACGGGATACCAAGAAGCAAAGAGATTACTTGAAGAGAATTATGGAAACCAACTTTTAATTGCTGCTGCTTGCTTGGAGAAAATGTATAATTGGAACGCCATCAAAAGTGAAGATAGAAAGGGTTTACATGCCTTTGCAATTTTTCTTAGGGGATGTTGTAATACAATGCAAGATGTTGATTTTTTGGATGAATTGAATAGCCCATCCAATATGAGACAAGTCATATTGAAACTTCCCTTCAAACTCAGGGAAAAATGGAGATCAACGGCTTTTGACTACTATGAGCGGAAAAGGCAAAGAGCCAAATTCAAACAGTTAGTTGATTTCATTGAAAGGCAAGCACGTATTGCAGTTGATCCTTTGTTCGGGGACATTCAAGATGTTGTTCCCAGAAAAGACGCTAAACGACACAGTTTACCAACCAGCTTTAAATCTGGCCATGCTCAAAAAGGAAGTAGTTTCGTCACTATAACAAATCATGATGACGGTGATGAACAGGAATCATCTAAAAATGATAAACCTGATTATAAAACAGCTACTATAGCCAAGCTCTGTGTATTTTGTGCAGGAGAACATGCTGCTGAAGCCTGTAAGATCAACAAAAAATCTCATAAAGAAAAAATTGATTGTTTAAAATCACAAGGAATTTGTTTTGGTTGTTTAACAAAGGGACACCTCAGCAAAAACTGTCAACGGAGGCTCAAGTGTGAAGTGTGTACACTGAAACATCCAACCATTCTGCACATATACAGGAAGAGGAATGATGGTCAAAAGAAGGATGATTCTGACAAAGAGAGACAGGAAACTTATGTAGGAGTAGTTTCCATTGACGTTAATAGTGCAACTGGGGCCGGTGGTCACCAGACTTTACCCATTGTCCCAGTGCAAGTGAAATTAGCTAATTCAAATCAAATTGTCCAAACTTATGCTTTTTTAGACCAAGGAAGCACTGCATGTTTTTGTACCGAAGCGCTTAAACAGCAGTTAAATGCTAAAGAAAAGAAAATAAGAATTCTATTGAAAACAATGGGTCAATTGAAACAAGTTGAAACTTCAGTTGTTAACAATCTTGAAGTCAGTAGTATTGATGGAAAGAAGTTTTACAAGTTACCCAAACTGTACACTCAAGAGGAACTTCCTGTCGGGAGAGAGCACGTCCCCACACAGGAAGCTATAGAACAGTGGGACTATATGAAAGAGGTCAACCTGCCAAAAATTGACTGTGAAATTGGATTGCTCATTGGAGTAAATGCGCCACAACTGATGGAGCCGTGGCAGGTCATAAACAGTCGACGTGGAGGTCCCTACGCTGTTAAGACAGTCCTGGGTTGGGTTGTCAATGGATTGAGCTATGATGCTGCTTCTCAAGTGGAGAATATTACATGTGCTGTTGTAAATAGAATTTCAGTGATGGAGCTTAATGAGCTTATGATTCAGCAGTACAACCATGACTTTCCTGAGAAACAATATGATGAAAAGAAAGAAATGTCAGTGGAGGACAAACGGTTTTTAAAAATCATGTCAGACTCTTCTGAAATTGTAGATGGCCACTATCAATTGGAGCTGCCATTCAAACAGAAAGATGTCAAGATGCCTAATAATCGACAACTTGTGGAACAAAGAGCAGAATCCTTGAAAAGGAAATTCAAAAGAAACAAGGCGTTTCATGAAGAATACAGTACATTCTTGGAGGGTGTGATTCAAAAAGGCCAAGCTGAACTTGTGCCACAAGAGCAAATGAACACTGAAAATGGAAAGAAATGGTACATTCCACATCACGGGGTACACCACCCAAGAAAAGGCACTATCCGTGTAGTGTTTGATTGTTCTGCATCATATCAGGGTACATCTTTGAATGACAATCTCATCCAAGGTCCCAATCTCACGAACACCTTACTTGGTGTCTTAATTAGATTTAGACAAGAGCCAGTAGCTTTTATGGCAGATGTAGAAGGAATGTTCCACCAGGTGAAGGTCGCCCCATCACATAGAGATTATCTTAGATTTCTTTGGTGGCCAGGAGGTGATGTCACAAAACCCCTTGTAGAATATAGAATGACCGTACACCTATTTGGAGCCACTTCATCATCTAGCTGCTCTAGCTATGCCCTCGTTAAAGCTGCAGACGACAACAAAGACACGTTTTCTGTTGAAGCTGTTGACACTGTCAAGAGAAGCTTTTATGTTGACGATTGTCTAAAATCTGTTAAAACAGAGGAAGATGCTGTGTCACTGTGCAAGGAACTAAAAAATGTATGTGCGAAGGGAGGATTCAACTTAACCAAATGGATAACTAACAGCAGAGCTGTGTTGGCTTCAATCCCTGAAAGCGAAAGAGCCAAAGAGGCAAAAAATCTGGATTTGGAGTCAGAGAAAAGCCTTCCCATTGAGAGAGCATTGGGAATTCAATGGCATGTGGAAGATGATGTCTTCAAATTTCAAGTCTCTCTAAAATCTCAGTCAGTCACAAGACGAGGCATACTCTCTACAGTAAGTTCTGTATATGACCCATTTGGATTTATTTCCCCGTTTGTCTTTACTGCAAAGCTCGTTCTGCAGGAGTTGTGTAAACTCAATTACGGATGGGATGAAGAAATTCCAGATGCCCTCAAGAAGCTGTGGCATAAATGGCTCATTGGATTGAAAGAGATGGAGAGCTTTCGAATTGATCGCTGTATCAAACCAAAGACATTCCGATGCATTAGATCTGCACAATTGCATCATTTTAGTGACGCAAGCGAGAGTGGGTATGGTGTTGTCACGTACCTTAGAATAATGAACTCCAACGATGATGTTCACATAGCTTTCATGACAGGAAAGGCGCGTGTTGTACCTCTAAAGAGAGTCACCATCCCAAGATTAGAGCTCACCGCAGCAGTGCTAGCAGTGCGTATGGAAAGGATGATTTCCACAGAGGTGCAACTCCCTCTCTGTAAATCTGTATTTTGGACAGACAGTACATCTGTTTTAAAATACATCAAGAATGAAACTCAGAGGTTTCACACTTTTGTTGCGAACAGGATCAGTTTCATCAGAGAAGCAACGGATGTATCACAGTGGAAATATGTTCACACCAAACAGAACCCAGCAGATCATGCTTCTCGTGGGTTATCGGCTGATTCTTTCTTGAAGTGTAAAACATGGCTCAACGGTCCAGAGTTTCTAAAACAACCAGAACATGAATGGCCAGATCTTCCTGACAAACGTAGCTTGATCAGCACAGATGATCATGACGATCCTGAAGTAAAGAAAGAAAAGATCAGTGTGAACACAACTGTACATATGGAGCTTGAAGCGACAAGCAAACTTCTGCACTACTACTCAGACTGGAGAAACTTGAAAAGAGCAGTAGCTTGGTTTCTACGTTTGAAAGACCTGTTATTACAACTAAGCAGGAAAAGAAAGGAAATTCTCACATCCGTGCAAGCACAGGGAATGGACATGGATAAGCAGATACATTTGATTGAAAAGGAAATGAAAACCTTGAAGGACACTAAAAGACAGGTGTCTCTCTCTAAAGATGACCTAGAAAAGGCAGAAACGGCAATCTTGGGCTTTTGCCAAAAACAAGCTTTCTCAGAAGAGCTTGAACTGCTAAAAACGGGAAATCCTTTGAAAAGGAAGAGCTCATTATACAAGCTGGATCCAATGATTGAGAATGAACTTTTACGAGTTGGAGGACGCTTGAAGAACACTGCAATGCCAGAAGAAGTAAAGCATCCAACTATTGTTCCAAAGAATCACCATGTCTCCAAAATCATACTCAGAAATATCCATCAACAAGTTGGTCATAGCGGACGAAACCATATGCTATCCAGATTAAGACAAAAATATTGGATACCATCTGCAAATGCAATGGCAAGGAGGATAATATCTGAATGTACTGTGTGCCGACGCCTACAGGGTACCGCAGGGGAACAAAAAATGGCAGATTTACGTAAAGACAGAGTTACACCTGACCTTCCGCCATTTACATATGTTGGAGTTGATTACTTTGGTCCTATAGAAGTAAAAAGAGGACGCAGTCTCATCAAACGTTATGGAGTAATATTCACCTGTCTAACCAGCCGAGCGGTACACTTGGAAATAGCTCATTCACTGAATACAGATTCTTGCATAAATGCGTTTCGACGTTTTATAAGCAGAAGAGGCCAAGTAGCAGAAATCAGGTCAGATAACGCCACCAATTTCGTTGCTACTGAGAAAGAGCTAAAGGAAGCAATCAAAGAATGGAATACAACCAATATTGAACAATCTCTTCTACAAAAGGATGTCAAGTGGACTTTCAACCCCCCACATGGAGCACACCACGGAGGAGTGTGGGAGCGATTGATCAGGTTAGTCAAGAAAACCTTGCTATCAATCACAAAACAACAAACTTTGGACGATGAAGGCCTGGCAACAGTTATGTGCGAGGTGGAGGCAATTCTCAATAGTCGACCGCTGACTACTACATCGCCAGATCCAAATGATTTGGAGCCTCTCACCCCAAATCATCTGCTACAGCTCAAAGTCCAACCTGTATTGCCACCAGGGTTGTTCAGTCAACAAGATGTATACTCTAGACGACGCTGGAGACAAGTTCAATACATTGCAAATCTGTTTTGGACTAGATGGACCAAAGAATATCTGCCTCTAATGCAAGTAAGACCACAATGGAATCGTGTAAAGAGAAATTTTATTCCTGGAGACATAGTTTTGATCATGGACTCGACTGCACCCCGAGGATCCTGGCTAATGGCAAAGATCCTGGAAACAAGACCTGGATCCAGAGGATTAGTTCGCAGTGTCATTCTCAAAACAAGAACCAACACATTGGAGAGGCCTATCAGCAAGATATGCCTGTTGGTACCTGCCACAGAATAAAACAAAGACTGAGGATAGACAAAACCATCTGTCTATCACATTACTAGAGCATAGACTCTTAAAGGACATACTTTTTCTTTATATCTGGCTCTATTATTTCATTTTTTTTTGTATTGTTATATAAAGTGCCCATAACAATAGGGGCCGGTATGTTAGAGCCAGTTTAGTATGAGGACGGTGCGCCACCTATAGGTGAAGGGTTGGCAAGGCGGTATAGTAGGAAATGGCTACGCCCCCCAGCCAGTTTGATTGAACCTGAATCAGGTGTGCAAGCAGGGCTGAAAGACGCCGTCGAGACAGTTTTTCAACCGCAACGCGATAAACGACAAAGAATATATATGTAACGAAACCAGTAGGTTATTAGAAAACGAACCTTTTATTTGAACTTTGTTCTTTGATTTCATTTCACTGAAAGGCCAGTTTTATTTATGAATGCTTTTGAGTTTATTTGAGTTCGCATTCAATTCAACACAGAAGAACGAGGCCAAGACGACACAAGACCAACTTCAAACAGTGAGTAGCCTGCGCGTTGGAAACTCAAACACGGCGTATTTAGTGGCTAAATGATGTTGATGAAAAGAAGCCACGACAAGTAGATTTAATCTCAATGAGGTTGGTGTTTGACGTTTTGAGGGGTGGACGAGAGCGGCGTGAGGGGACGGAGCGACGAAGAGAAACTGTGCTAATTTGAGAGATCGTGGTATAATACGGAGACGGAGCGGCGGTGGTAACAGTCGGATTAATAACAATAAGGTTTGGGTTAGGATATTGCAGAGCGTTTATGGGTCGGTTACTAGTAATAGTGCGGCGCGGACGGAGCACAGTCTGTATTGGATAGACTAAGTTAATTGAACTAGCAGACTCCATAACCGCACAAGTAGAACTAACAGGCTGTCTAGCAGCCTGTGACCCTGCATGTTGTGGGTGAAACTGTCATTCAAGGATAGTAGTCTGGGTTTGCCGTAGGCAACCATCCAGGTTTTTTGATAAGGTGCTAGCGCCCAATGGGGTAGGGTGGATGCCATCCATCTTAAGCATGCCAGTCATGCCTCTAAAAGAGGGCCAGTTATCTAAGAATAGGTAGCCCTTATCAGCACAGTGTTTGGCCAGCCAGTTGTTGAGCCAAAACAGCCTGCTAAAAATGTCAGAGTTAAGTGTGACAGGGAGGGGACCAGAGACAATTAATGGATGCCGACTCATCTTGCTAGCAAAAGCACAGGTCCTAGTTATGCTGTGCTTTGTGATCTCCGATTGTTTAAACCTGGCATTGTTGGTGCCTAGTAGAAGATGGGTCAAATGCAGAGGATGAATTTCCCCATGGGGATAAATGGAGGATAACTTCACTTCACTACTGTGTGTGTGTGTGTGTGTGTGTGTGTGTGTGTGTGTGTGTGTGTGTGTGTGTGTGTGTGTGTGTGTGTGTGTGTGTGTGTGTGTGTGTCTGTGTGTGTGTGTCTGTGTGTGTCTGTGATTTTCTGTGTGTGTGTGTGTGTGTGCGCGCGCACGTGTGCATCTGTGTGTGTGTGTGTGTGTGTGTGTGTGTGTGTGGGTGTGTGTGTGTATATTTGTGCTGGAGGGGAGGGGTGAAAAAGTGAACAAGGAGAGAGAGAGGAAAGGAAATCAAGAGCTGAAGGGCTTGAAAGAAAGGTGTGTGTGTGTGTGTGTGTGTGTGTGTGTGTGTGTGTGTGTGTGTGTGTGTGTGTGTGTGTGTGTGTGTGTGTGTGTGTGTGTGTGTGTGTGTGTGTGTGCGTGCGTGCGTGTGTGCGCGCGCGTGCGTGTGTGTGCGTCCGGGGGTAAAGGGAGCAGAGATGGAAAATGTTTAAGTACACACACTCTTTTCTTTACTTGAGTAGAAGTACAGTTACTTGTCTAAATAAAGACTCTGGTAAAAGTAGAAGTACTGATTCAACTTGTTTAATCAAGTAAAAGTAAAACAATTACAGGCTCAGAAATGTAATCAAGTCTAAAAGTAAAAAGTATTTCTCCCAAAGCTAACTGAACCTCACATCATATTAATATTGGCTACAGGAGGTGTATGCTGATGGTATATCATCTCTGCTCCTGGAGTTGTTTGAAACACAGTCATTGAAGAACTAAATCTAGGAAATTAAATGAAATAAACTGACTCCCTTTAAGCTTCAAGTCAGTTTTTGTGGAGCACAAAGTCCTTCATCACTTGTGTTAGTGGTAGGGAGTGGACTTGGTTCAGGCGATGTGTGCCCAGCGCTTGGCGGATCCGGATCCGACACACGTGGGCCAGACTGCGAGGACATCTCTTGGCCTCCAGAAAGACCCTGAGAGCCTCAGGATCCGCCCTCTCCTCCAGCTGTGCCTGCTCTATGGTCACCAGGGCCGGGTCAGCGCCATGGTCCAGTAGCAGCTGGACAAAGGCCTTATTGCACCTGTTATTCAGCACCACCTCCAGCAGGTCAGAAGCCACATCACGGGGCAGAACGCCAGCAGCCTGGAGCAGCAGGTGGAAGCAGTCCAGGTTGTTGTGTGCAGCACTGCTGTAGAGAGGGGTGTCTGGGCCGTCTATGATTCTGTTAGGGTCGGCCCCGGCTTCCAGGAGGATCCGGACACAGTCAGGGGGACCGTCGTACGCGGCACGGTAGAGAGGTGTCCAGTTATACCCACCAGCTAGGTCTACCTGTGCTCCCTGTGTGATCAGGTAGTCCACACAGGCAGCATGACCCCTCCAGGCTGCGAGCAGCAGAGGGGTCAACCTCCACCACAACCGAAAAATACACAGCTCATTGATCTGCCTTCTGAAGCGGTCTCTCTGCAGCAGGGTCCTCAGTGTGTCCAGGTCTCCTGCCCAGGCGGCATCATAGAGCCGTGTGTCATCATGCCCTGCTTGAACAGCCATTCCTTCAGATGTGTCACTGTACCACACTGACTTGTATGCTGTGTCTCAAACAGAAGGCAGTATCAGTGTTGCCAGGTAGGAAATGTTGAATTATCGTACCTGAGGGTCAAAATGATCCTTTTTGGACGGAAATTATCGTACGCGAGCAGCGGCTTCTTCTTCTTATGGCTTTCCTTGCATCTTCCACCACTTATATAGCTTCAGCCAGGAAGGATGTATGACATCACTGATGACATCACAATTGCTCGAGTGACATCACTGATGACATCACAATTGCTCGAGTGACATCACTGATGACATCACAATTGCTCAAGTGACATCACTGATGACATCACAATTGCTCGAGTGACATCACTGATGACATCACAATTCGCTCAAGTAATGTCACTGATAACATCACAATCCTTGAATTATGACATCACTGATGATGTCACAAACAGATGGCATCATGGAGCCGCCTGTCGCTGCGTGCTCCAGAGGGGTCCACCAACACTGCTCATTTATCTGACTTCTGAAGCGGTCTTCCTGGTCTTGAGAGAGAGAGGCAATAGAGAGGGAGAGAGAGAGTAGAGAGAGAGAGTAGAGAGGCAGTAGAGAGAGAGTAGAGAGGGAGAGAGAGAGTAGAGAGGGAAAGAGAGTAGAGAGGGAGAGAGGAGAGAGGCAGTAGAGAGAGAGGAGAGGAGAGCGGCAGTAGAGAGAGAGGAGAGTATTTATTCGTTATTTCGAATCCCACATAGGTTATGCCAAACCCCACATAGGTTACGCTAAAACCACCACCGCAAAGCGTCCTACCCGTAGTTGCCCAGTCGGCAGGAAAGTATCGCGGGACTTCACGAGACTTGGTGACCGAGATCACGTTTGAGGTAATTTGATCCCTGTGAAAGTTCAGGAAATGGCCTGGGGCGAAATATCACTCTGGTGGATGTTGAGGGATCACATTATTACCTATGTGGCGAAAACGGGAATAAAAATAGCTATTTAGATGCAGAAAAGACAGGCTCACACTTGGCCCCAAATCAGCTCCATTTTACAACTGATTTGGACGCTATTGATCTCAAAACAACGCTAGGACGGCCAGAAACGCCGCAGACATCGCTGGGTGAGTGGCCAAATCATAATTTTTGCCAGGAGATGGGTCCAGGTTAAAAAAAAACGAAATTCTCCTTTAAGAACACATTGGTGAATCCGGCCCCAGGTAAGCCCGTTCATAAAGGCGGCTTTGCTACCGAGATGCATCGATGATGTTTCTTGTTGAATATGGCGATAACCTCTGAATAAAATAATGCCTCCATCACCTGACTTCATCTGAAAAGAATTCCACACACGAGGAAATGAACCCTTTCTTCACCACTGACAAGGAAACGGCCAACATGATTGACTCTTATCAACATGATTGACGTGTAATAGGAGCCACCTTCGCCTGGGAACTTCCTGCTTGGCTTGTCAACTCCATCAATTACCACATTATGCACGGTGTCAGAGTGCTTGATTAGCCTCTGTGGTCTTTGAGAGTTTCGCTGCAGAGACAAAGGCCCAATCCCAATTCTTTTCTTAACCCTCAATCTTAACCCTCAAGCTCAACCCTCAATCTTAGTAGCCCTCAAAACTAAGTGTTAAGGGCTATCTTGCGACTTTAAAATGGGACAGCCCTTAAAGGCAGATACGTCTTCAGACTGTGGGGGGCAGCAGTATGCCAAAGCTCCGTCCAGTCTGTCAATTCAAAAGGAGAGGGAAAAAGCATCCCTACAAATATTTCCTTGATAATATAGATGTAGAAATTACGATAACCATTGTATTATCTTAGTTTAAATGTCATTTTATGGATTTCCGTTTTGGAGCCTAACACATTCGTTGTTGCTAACTATCGATAGTCAGTAGCCGTGCTGGTCAAGCCATATTATTATTATTATATTATAACATTGTTAACGTTGTTACGAAATGCCATAATTCTCGGTGGTAATGTCGTTGTTGAGTTGTTTTTATCAAGATACAGCCTACATGTAATGCTACGCACCACAAAACAAGTGGGGGCTAGAATGACCGTGCTTTCCGACGTGAGGGCTGGCTTGACTGCAGTTGGATTTAGAGCATTTAATCCAATAGACCAAATCACCGTGACGTCACCATGTAAACAAATTTACTTCCGGGTACCACTTGGGAAAGGCGGCAGGTTTAAATGTGCGTGTTGTCATATAAATGCTGTCAAACCCTCTCGTTGTTTTCGGCCGACTACTTTCAATTTAAATGGTTAAACGGTTGGTAAACATGCTTGTCCGACGTATCTAGCCTTTCTTCTGTTTGTTTTATGTAGTGTTAGCTAGCTAATAAAGTTTGTTTGTCTGTCAAACTCGCTGTTTTTTTACGTTACAGACAGAGTAACCTCACGTCACCAGGCTCTTCTCGGCGAGAAAGAGCCTGGTACAGACAGAGCTACTGACGCCAGGTCAATTTAATTTAGCTTCAAGTCTACTCTAGTCTGGTCCAACAGGTAAATTAGCTAGTCTGGTCTCCACTAACGTTAGTGAAAGTGTTGTTATGAATGATATTAAACAACAACACAACACGGACGAACCATTTTTGTCTTCTTTGTCTGTTTTTGTCTTCAACATGTCAGTTTGTGCCGTCCACCGCCATTATAATGTGTGGACCTCAGGGGTACCCGGAAGTAAATGTAAACATCCCGCTGATTTGGTCTATAGTACTATCTAAAAATGTGGAGGGACTGCTAAAGGGAGGTTTCGAGGCTAAGATTTTGGCAAACGGCATATTGAGAGTCTGTTGCAAGAATAAGGAGCAGTTTGATGCAGCTAAGAAGGTGACAAAGATTATGAAGGTGGGGGTGGAGATAATTATCCCTAGAGAGAGGCAGCAGGGGCTTAAAGGAGTGATTTATGGGGGTGTTTGGTGCGTTGTCTGAGGAGGAAATAAAGGATAATATCAAGGGAGGAAATGTCACTGACGTCTTCAGATTCAAGGCTAGGGAGGGAAGCGCAGCAGATGCACCAGTCCTGTTAACATTTGCAGGCAGTGTGTTACCAGTCAGGGTGTTTATAGGAAGCATGTCATATATCGTGCGAGAATACATAAGACCTCCGCTGCGCTGTTACAAGTGCCAGAGGTTTGGTCATATTGCTGGAGCTTGCAGGGGGAAACGGAGGTGTGCTATAGACGGTTTTAACTTGACAACCAAAACATTCTAAATTGAACCCCCGCTCACTTCCTGTTGCAGTGTTTGCTATGGACATAAAAGAAAAAAAAACATTCAAGTGCAGGACTGACCATTCCGTGAAAACCGTCTATACAGCTGAGCAGCGAAAACAAAAGTAACGATGTCGAGTGAATATTTCTGCAGTTTGCCGAATGCTGAGAAAAAGGAAGTGCTGTGGGGTTGCGCTCTGGTGAAAACCGTCTATAAATGTGGCGAGGATCACGATATTCAGGCTTGCAGCGCAGAGGTTCCTAAATGCTGTAGCCTAACTGTGGAGGGGACCATGTAGTAGCGTTTCGGGGATGTGAGCATGTTATCCAGGCCAAGCGAGTCCAAACTGTGAGGGATCAGAGCAAGGTGTCATATGCCGAGGCAGTTAAGAAAGTTACGAGTGAGAGAGAAAGGGGAAATGTGGGGGTGAACTCTGATCTTATCCTGCCAGCCGCGTCTCAGTCTGACATGTTGATAGTTAACAAAAATGCGTTTCTAGCTTTCATGGTGGAGGTGGTGGTGAGAGTCAAAATCAACCTGACTTACAATTTAACAATCTTGGGGTTCAGGGTTTGAATCTCACCTAGAGGGAGTGTTTATTTGATAAGGATATCTTTCACTTTATGTTAGGGTGCGAAAAGAGTAACAAATGGACAGGTAATGATTCAGTACTCATAAACTACAGAGTATGATGCACCACTTTACAATAGGGTACACGAAAAGAGTAACTAATGGACAGGTAATAATTAAGTAATGATTCAGTACTCATAAACTACAGAGTATGATGCACCACTTTACAATAGGGTACACGAAAAGAGTAACTAATGGACAGGTAATAATTAAGTAATGATTCAGTATTCATAAACTACTGAGTATGATGCACCACTTTATAATAGGGTACACAAAAAGAGTAACTAATGGACAGGTAATAATTAAGTAATTAAGTAATGAATAACTAACAATTAACTATATACTCCCAAACTGACCATTGACTAACCATTAACTAATGAGTAATTACTCTACTAAGGAACTAACAACTAATCATGAACTAATGATTAACTGCTATACTCACAATGTATGATTAACTAATGATTAACTAATACATTCACGCACTGACATTTTGGAATCATTAAGTAATGATTAACTACTCTATTCACGAGCTGAAATTTAGTAATCATTAGGTACTGATTAACTACTCTACTCAGGAAATTAGATACTAATCATTAACTAATGACTACCTACTCATTAACTATGATTAACTAGTGATTGACTAATGCCAAATTTTTCATTAGCTACTCATTAACTGGCTATTAGTTAATGGTTAGTTTACTAGTAACTACTATAGTATTTGTGTACGTTATTGTAAAGTGTTACCGAGTTGGTAAAGATGCTAAAAAGAGTAGTTGGAGGAAGTTCTGTGAAACACTAGGCCCTGAGACTTCTGTAAGGCATTTGTGGGCAGTTCTACACAGAATGTCAGGAGTATATAAGAAAAGCTCGATTCCAGTGATTCAGAAGGGTGGGGTAGAAGCAGTTACCAATAGAGAGAAAGCAGACATGCTGGTGGAGGCCTGTCAAGCAGTGCATAGTTCTGGGAGTTTGGGGGAGGAGAGAGGGAGAAAGAGGGTTGAACTGTTGTCTCAAAATGAGTGGAAGTTGAGTTGGAGCTCAGAAAATGAAAATCTGATTAATTTGTACTTTACAATGAAAGAGTTAAAGGAGAATTTCGTTTTTTTACACCACGGTCCTCATTTCCAGCTTAAAATATTATGTTTTACTCACCGAAATAGTTTGGCTTCATTCGGATGCCCACGGAAGATTTTGAGCTCCGAGTAGTCTCCTCAAACAGGCTATAACGAGAGCCTGCGGCGAGTGCGGGGCATGCTGCACACGCTCTCTAAATGACACTTTTTCTGTCAGATCACGGTTCATTATGGTTGTAAATATAATTATTTAGCTAATAGCTAGAAGCTAAGCTAACAACAACACAACAGTCAACGTTGATCTGCCCCGGATGGGGTTACAGTGCCCATCTTCCCCCTCTGTGAAACCACACTTCTTCAGAGGAACCACAGAAGGGGGAAGATACGCACTGTAACCCCATCTGGGGCAGATCAACGTTGACTGTTGTGTTGTTGTTAGCTTAGCTTCTAGCTACAGACATTCAGCACTACCACTCATTCCAGGTAGAATTAAGTTTCCAGGATGGCATAGTGTTCAAGGGAGAGAGAGCAGTGATACCAGATGCGCTCAGAGCGGTTATCACTCATCGTGTCCACTCCTCTCATCTTGGGGTAGAAGGATGTCTCAGGAGAGCGAGGGAATGTGTATATTGGCAAGGGATGAATGACTACATCAAAACATTCATCAGCAAATGTGACATATGCAGGGCAGGAGATCCTAAGCAACAGAGAGAGACACTACACCCACATGACATGGCAGACAGAGCCTGGGCCAAGGTGGGTGCAGATTTGTTCACTTTTCATAACAAAGACTACTTAATAACTGTAGACTACTACTCTAACTTTTGGAAGATAGATTATCTACCAGACACTAAGAGTACCACAGTAATCAGAAAGCTAAAGGCCCACTTTGCATGACAGGGGATACCAGATGTTGTCATTTCAGATAATGGGCCGCAATTCGCGTCACAAGAGTTCCAACGCTTCAGCAAAATGTGGGAATTGGAACACAGGACATCTTCCCCAGGATATTATGCACAGAGCAATGGGAAAGCTGAATCGGCGGTGAAAACAGCCAAACGTCTCATGCTGAAAGCTGCGACTGCGGGACAGGATCCATACTTGGCTATGCTGGACCATCGCAATACACCAAGCCAAGGTCTCGATACAAGCCCAGCTCAGAGACTTCTGTGTAGGAGAACAAAGGAGAACCAAAGACACTCTGTTGCAGCCAGAAATAACAAACAACGAACAAGGACTGATGGACAATAGACGGAGACAGGAAAAATACTACAATCGTACGGCAAGGGACATGGACACTCTTAAAAGAGGGGACAGTGTAAGAGTTCAGCCGTTTGAGCCACATAAGGTCTGGAGAGCAGCAAAGGTCATCAAACCGGTGAGCCATAGGTCTTATGAGATGGAACTGGAGTCAGGAGGTGTTCTGAGGAGGAATCGTCGTCACCTCAGACACAACCATAGCACACCTGCCACACCAACAACAACAGGAGCTGTGGTACAAACGCCAAGAGTGGAAGTGGCGGAGCGGGGTCTAGTGAGAGAACAACATGCTGTCACTACTACCAGGTCGAGTCGTCAGGTTTTCAGGCCTGGATACTTGAATGACTTTACTCAGTAGTGGGGGTATAGTTACAGGACTCTGGCTAAGACTCTGGGTGGAATGCAATATTAAGGATGGGTCTCGTCCTAGAAAAAAAGAAAAAAAGAAAAAAGAGACAAATGGAATGTAATGATATGCACATTTTGTTTTGATACAAAGTTTATTTTTGTTGTTGAAATACAATGTTATGGTTATGTCTCATGGTATTGATAAAGTAGGGACACAGTACTACAGAGAGGATAATATGATTTATTTTTGGAAGAATTATAGTGAGATTTATATCCTTAACAAAGTGGAAAGTACAAGTTTTGTTTATTAATTAAATGCTGAAAATATGATTTTGATAAGGATAATATTGGGTCACTGAGATTAAGTGATATGTTGACATTGTTCAGCGCATGGTTCAGAATAAGGGACTTAACTCAAAATTAAAAAAGAAAAGATGTAACAATAGGATTGTTAGTTCCTAGTGCATGTTGTTAGGGGGAACAATAACTGGCACACCAGTCGGATACTGATGAGTACAGCAGCTAGGCTAGACTAGAGCAAACGTTATGTTTATGTTATATATATGTCTGTTACAATAAACGTTTCAAAGTAAGCAAGAGTCAATGCTTTAACCGTCCATTCTGTAGGGTCATTAATACAAGACGGACCAGAATGAAACAACACAAACACACACACACACACACACACACACACACACACACACACACACACACACACACACACACACACACACACACACACACACACACACACACATATACTATATCTACTTAATTATATAACTTTCCATATCTAATGATTGGTTACATTGAATACATGATCATAATGATAATCTTAGTAATACATAATTCATAATAGGCTACATAATCAATTTTCCACTTCACCACCCTGGCCCAAGGCCTCGTCGTAGTCACACAGAATACACAAAACAAAACAGTGTAACCAGATAGGCTACATAAGATAGTCAAAAAGCAAAATGAGAACTGAATGGCAAGACAGAAAAAAATAGCAAAACAGGGTTTAAATCTGATATGGTGGGGACTGATTGGAGGATCCGGGGTGGTGTGGAGCCCTCTAATTGGTGGAGGCAGGACAATGGTGTAATGATGAAACGATAATGTACAGCAGAAAGGATGAAGGGCGATGGACTCCTGTAGAAAACGATAGATACACAGCGACACGGGGGACGTAACACCACTATGAGTCAATGAATATTGCGGAGGGCGTGGCTTTTCACATAAAGGTGTTCAACTTCTGACGGTTTGACCTAACAACACCACAAAACTTCGTAGGCATATCAGCACACATAAGTGGAGGCTAACCCTCCATTATTGGCCCAATCAAACAAAATGGGGGCGCTAGAGAGCTCATTTTCGGTTTACGCATAACCACTATGGCGATTTTTTCTAAACTTGGCACATTGGTATAGGGGCACTCCAAACGGACAGGCAGCAAATATGAAACCGATTGGTTATAAGGTGGCACTATCATGAGCTAATAGGTGTGGTTTTTGGACAACTTTGAGCAAGCATATCTCCTGCCCCATTTGAGCTACAGGTTAAGGTTAAACAGTTGTAATTAACCAATAACATCGTTCTCACAAGTTGATGGCCATAAAGTCACTGCTAATCTATTGTAGCCTTTATCAATGAAGAACCGTGCATCAACATTGTGGCGTATGATAGAGTAACAGCCTGGGCTGAGATAGACGTTGTACTCTGTCAAATCATATGAGTTGTCTTGAGTAAAATCTATGGCCCACTCATAGAGATTATAACTGTTATCGTCCCAGCGGTCTTGATCATAAAAGCCAATCCATGAATAATAAAACACTTTTTTCCAGTCAGAGAACGTCTTCTTTATGAAAAGACGTGCACACGCTTGGCCATTTATAGCGTTGAGTTGCAATCTGGCATCATAACCACTGATTTTCACAGGGTTTTTCCCACAGGAGTCACTGATTCCCGGACCCCTCCAGACTGAATTACCATACTTCTCTGTGAATAGCCTCACGTTAAGTCCAGCATTCATAGGCACGGAGGTCTCATAGGAGCCGGACTGCATGCCCTTGACCCACTGATATCCCCCAGAAATGTAGGAACTGTATTCATATGGATCACTGGGATCAATGTCAGTTGGGAACAGCCCCACCCAGGCATTGCTAGTCAGCCCCTCCCCAGAAACACCACTCCAGACAATCATGGTTTTGCCTTTCTCTGTAGTGTAAACTTTGAGCTGGGGTTTAAGTTGGTCGGGGTTGAAGTTTGAGTCAGCTGGACAAACATTGGATCTCTTTGATCTTCTTTTCCTAATATTCTGATTCCGAAGATCTCTCAGGAGACTCGTGGTGATCCAGTAGGTTCTGTTTTGGTCATAATGGTCAGTGATATAAAGACTTTCAACAAAAGTTGTGTGGTCCTGTGTAGAGGTAGAGGCTCCATAACGAGCTTCTAAGATAATTCGTGCCGCATTTTCTTGGTTTCGTTCGCACCAGGTGTTTGCATTAATGTATCTTTCTCTGACATATTCAGGTAAGTCATTTGCATGCGGATACGAATTGGGATTCAAATTGCCAATTGTGTAATACGCATAGTTGGATTGTGGTAAAATTCTTTCATAGTTATTGAACCTATGACTTCCATACTCTCCCACTCCAGGTGCAATGCCAGTAATCCTGTCATTGTTATCAATGTTGACATGACGTGAAAACCAGTGGAGAAGCGTAAGCGTCTGTTGGCTTGGGTTTGTATTTCCCAAGTCCTCGATAGTGTTCAGATCTTTGACTGCTAAGAGAGTTGGGAGGATCAGCGCCACCAACAGGAAACACATCTAAAGACTCTTCATTGTGGCCCTGTGAAAGGGTGAGACAAAACAATTTAGCATCAAACGTAAATTATTTTTTTTGATTGACGCCAACCAGGGGCGTTTCTACGGGTGGGCCTGGGTAGGCACAGGCCCACCCGCTTCTTGCCCTGGGCCACCCAAAAAAAAAAAAAAAAAGTAATTGTTTGTTTTCTAGAGGCAAACTTGCTGCTGCCTTGCTAGCTAATGGTTTTGTAGCTTAAAAACGCAGGGCACATCATCTCCAGAGTCTAATGCATGACGACTTCATGACATCTAGGAATTTTGCATGCTTCGCGCGCAAAATTTAGTCATGCAATTGCCCCACCAATTTTATCCAGGCCCACCCAATTTTATCCAGACCCACCCATAATTGAATTTCTGCCTACGCCCCTGACGCCAACCCTGATAAGTATATTAAACTTCACCGACATCACAAAGTTTTGCCTTATTTATATAATTGCACAGATATCGTGTGCATTGAATTGAATTCTGAGAGGTCTTCTGACCGACTTTTCCCTTTTTTTTTTTTTTTTTAATACATATTTTGGATAATTTATAGTGAATTATCTACACTCAGTGATAACTTTATTAGGTAGACCTGTACAACAGCTTGTTAATGTGAATATACAGTGAGCACCATAATTAATTGGACAGTGTGAAAGGTGACAATGACAATGAGGTTGAAGTGCAGACTGTCAGCTTTAATTTGAGGGTGTTTTCATCCATATCGGATGAGCTGTTTAGAAATGACAGCACCTTTTGTACATAGTCCCCCCCATTTTCAGGTATCAAAAATATTGGACAGTTTACCATAATGTAGAAAAAAGTAATCCTTTTTAATATTTGGTTGCATATCATTTGCATGCCACGACTTCCCGATGTATGTGACCTATCAACGTCATCAGAGTTTGGATATCTTATTTTCAGGTTGTCCTACACGTGATACAAACTAGACCTTTTTTAAATCATTTCACTGTTATAGTTCCAGAAAGTGGCTAAGGTGGAGCATTGACATAAGATTCTACTCATACCTTCAGTGCTTGGCCCCATAATTTATACAAATAATTTTTCAAATAATTTTTGATCAAACGTTACTACTTTTAATCAAACTCGCAGTTAAACTATAAACCATCTGCAACTCTTTTAATAACAACATACGCTGTTCTAAGGAGGCTCTCCCCTCTGGATTCAGCTCCTCCACACTGTGTCCCACAGACGCTGCTCTTCACTCTGGATTCAGCTCCTCCACACTGTCTCCCACAGATGCTGCTCCACCTCTGGATTCAACTCCTCCACACTGTCTCCCACAGATGCTGCTCCACCTCTGGATTCAACTCCTCCACACTGTCTCCCACAGATGCTGCTCCACCTCTGGATTCAGCTCCTCCAGCTGTCTCCCACAGATGCTGCTCCACCTCTGGATTCAGCTCCTCCACACTGTCTCCCACAGATGCTGCTCCACCTCTGGATTCAGCTCCTCCAGCTGTCTCCCACAGATGCTGCTCCACCTCTGGATTCAACTCCTCCACACTGTGTCCCACAGATGCTGCTCCCCCCTCTGGATTCAGCTCCTCCACACTGTCTCCCACAGACGCTGCTCCACCTCTGGATTCAGCTCCTCCACACTGTCTCCCACAGACGCTGCTCCACCTCTGGATTCAGCTCCTCCACACTGTCTCCCACAGACGCTGCTCTCCCCTCTGGATTCAGCTCCTCCACACTGTCTCCCACAGACGCTGCTCCACCTCTGGATTCAGCTCCTCCACACTGTCTCCCACAGATGCTGCTCCACCTCTGGATTCAGCTCCTCCAGCTGTCTCCCACAGACGCTGCTCCCCCCTCTGGATTCAGCTCCTCCACACTGTCTCCCACAGACGCTGCTCCACCTCTGGATTCAGCTCCTCCACACTGTCTCCCACAGATGCTGCTCCACCTCTGGATTCAGCTCCTCCACACTGTCTCCCACAGACGCTGCTCCACCTCTGGATTCAGCTCCTCCACACTGTGTCCCACAGACGCTGCTCCACCTCTGGATTCAACTCCTCCACACTGTATCCCACAGATGCTGCTCCCCCCTCTGGATTCAGCTCCTCCACACTGTGTCCCACAGACGCTGCTCCACCTCTGGATTCAGCTCCTCCACACTGTCTCCCACAGATGCTGCTCCACCTCTGGATTCAGCTCCTCCACACTGTCTCCCACAGATGCTGCTCCACCTCTGGATTCAGCTCCTCCACACTGTCTCCCACAGACGCTGCTCCACCTCTGGATTCAGCTCCTCCACACTGTCTCCCACAGACGCTGCTCTTGTGGAAGATAAATCTTATAAACCAGTCAGACACAGGCTTCAGGTTTCCATCGAAGAGATCTGTTTATTATAGACTGAAGATCCTTCTTATAGTGCCTTTGCTCATGTTCGTGCGTAATACACTCAGTTACATCCTGTTGTTGAAGTCAGAACACTTTAACTTTCCTTATTACACAACCCTTAGTACAATTGGGAGGGTATTTCTCAGAACAGCCAATGACTCTTGGCACAGACCCTCTCCCTTGGGAGCCTGTGTGCGTGACTGTGTGTGTGTGTGGGGGGGGGGGGATGTGTGTGTGTGTGTGTGTGTGTGTGTGTGTGTGCGTGTGTGTGTGTGTGTGTGTGGGGGGGGGGGGGGTATGTGTGTGTCCCATGTTTCTGTGTGTGTGTGTGTGTGTGTGTGTGTGTGTGTGTGTGTGTGTGTGTGTGTGTGTGTGTGTGTGTGTGTGTGTGTGTGTGTGTGTGTGTGTGTGTGTGTCTTCAAAACTTCTATATATCCTCCCTTTATATATAATATATATACTATTTGTCTAATAAGGAAGATACACACAAACACATTCCATACAACACCACACCACATCCCATTTTCCCTGGGTGGGAGTTAAAGTCTTTCTGATTCTGATTCTATGTAACACAGCACAATCAGTACATCCTGTTTTTGCTAATCAAACAATCCAGAACATTTTTGGGGGGTCGCTGGATGTTCTCATCAGATAAACACCCCTTAATAGTCATTCCGCACGCCTTGGCACTTTCAAGTCAAACACTACTACAACAGGCTTATAAAAACATAAAAATAATGTATTAGTTTATACAAAAATACAACAAAAGCATATAAAACTGAATCAACTACTACTGTGACTCCTTCGTGATGATCTTTGACTGAGGGGCATCCAGACTGTACATGTGTGCATGTTTGAGTGAGTATGTTTGTGTGGACTGTGGAGAGAGACAAGGCAGAAAAAATATGATTTCACTTATATATATATATATATATATATATATATATATATATATATATATATATATATACATAGGCCATACACATACATATATATATACAAAAACACACACACACACACACACACATACACATATGCATACACACACATATACATACATACGGTACTTACACACATGCATATACATACTACATATTAACTCAAAAGATGTTGTTTTACCAAGTTTTTCAATTTTCCCCTGTATGGTGTAAGGGCCTTCTGTGATTTGCTAACCACATACAATCTGTGTGGCAGTGATTGCCAGCCAGCTCACGGTCTCTGATTGGGTGCATCCTGTGAGGTGTGAATATAAATACCTGCCTCTTCTTGCCTGTACTCCATTTTACCTGATGAAGGTCTGATCGTTTGCCAATTACTGGATGGTAGAGGTGTCACGATACACAAATTTCACGATACGATACGATACACAATATTGGGTTCACGATAACGATACGATACGATATTTTAACAATATTTTTTTTAACAAAAGTAAATCATTTTTATGTATTTATTTATCATTTATTTAAACCATGTGAGTCCCGTTGAAACCTCTTTTCAAGGGAGCCCTGGGAAAATACTGGAAAAATAGTCTTTCATTTGAAATACACAAAATACAAAACAAATGCTGTTTTTGGAAATTGTTATTATAATGACTAGAAAACAACATGGAAGATAATGCTTCTCTTGCAATAGAATGTGTCACACTGTCACAAACTAAATGTTTGTTGCATGGTGAAAGAAAAATAAAGTATACAATCTATTTCTTAAATAACTCATGCTCAATGGTCCCTAAACTTATGTAATCTTATGTACCCCTTGAGCTGTTTTGCCATGCCAATAGTAGTCTACCCCCTCACTCATGCGTGTTGATTCTGCTAAATTTGTTCTATTATTATTCAGGAGCAAAAAAAATATTATTATTATTTATTTATTTTTACGATATAATTTTTTCTGACGATATAAACGTTTTGTGTCTGCCCTGGGATCTGTCACCTTTTTCGCTCTGCATGACTTTGCATCCCCATTACCAAAAGCTTATAACAATGAAGGATTTAAGATCAGATAGGATGGCACTTTATTAATACCATCAAAATAGTTTGTATTGGGCATTCGGGTAGTGCAGCGGTTGATTCCCTGCCTACCAACACGAGGGTCGCAGGTTCGAGTCCCCGTGTTACCTCTGGCTTGGTCGGGGATCCATACAGGCACAATTGGCCGTGTCTGCGGGTGGAAAGCTGGATTACGGGGTATGTGTCCTGGTTGCTGCACTAGCGCTTCCCCTGGTCGGTTGGGGCGCCTGTGCGGGGGGGGGGGGGTGAACGGGCACTGCACTAGTAGAACTAAATCTGGGAAGCTCGGTCCTTGAGCCATTCATCAATCACTTTTGTCCATTACACTGTGACAAGAGGGTGAATTCACAGGGGAAAGAGACCAGCCAATAAGAGAAGGCCCGTTCAGTACCCTACATGTGTCAGGCTTCACCAAACATTTGGGTTTAGTTACACTGGTGGTTTTCTTTTGGTGTTATTTTGTTCTGCTATTTTACATTCAAGTCTATGGTGAGTGTCTTTTGTGTTTCCCCAGAAAAGGTGGTGGGGACATGTTGCCCTTCTGATGGATATAGTCCACTATTTCTGCAATAGGGAACGGTTTCTAACAGGGCCATGGTTTCCATTTTGACTAAAACATTTACCACAGATGGCAATTTTTGTGATAAATGTTTTATTGCGGTTTTGTGTGATACATGAACACAGGACCACAAAGGACAAAAACATCAGTTCCACACAAACACTCAAATCCCCCCTCCACCACAGACAGCAATTAACAGAGCTCCCACACATTTTCATGGATACAATTTCAAAACATTTCAATATGTTTTCAATGATCGATAATAGAATTTCGATGTAATGTGACTCTGAATCAAGACCAGAAATTATTACTATGGACAAATAGGACACAGCTGCTATTTATATCGGTTTTTAGTGCTTTAGTGTCACTGCATCATGGAAGCTATTGAGCTAAAATTGGCATTTTACATAATACAAATATTAATATAAAATACAAGAAGCACTAAAGTCGACACATATTAGACTAGAGCTACGTTACATCAACAGCTACAGAGAATACATCTGCCGTTATGTTACAGTTACATTACATGGAAGGTTATCCACAGGAAGATTACTGTAACAATTTCATTACACACAACATTTCATTACTTTTCCTAAACTTTCAAGGATTTTACTAATTCCATGACTTTTCCAGGTCTGGAAAACAAGATTTTGAAATCCCATGACTTTTACAGGTTTTCCATGGAACCCTGAATTAAATGTTTACTCTCCTGTGTGGATTTTCATGTGTCTGTTCAAGTTTCCTTTATGACCAAAACCTTTACCACAGACTGAGCAAATAAATTGTCTATCTCCCGTGTGGACTATCATGTGTGACTTCAAGTCTCCTTTATGACCAAAACCTTTACCACAGACTGAGCAGTTAAAATGTTTATCTCCTGTGTGGCCTACCATGTGTCTCTTCAAGTTTCCATTATGACCAAAACCTTTACCACAGACTGAGCAATTAAAATGTGTATCTCCTGTGTGGCCTACCATGTGTCTCTTCAAGTTTCCTTTATGACCAAAACCTTTACCACAGACTGAGCAATTATATTGTTTATCTCCTGTGTGGACTATCATGTGTGACTTCAAGTCTCCTTTATGACCAAAACCTTTACCACAGACTGAGCAAATAAATTGTTTATCTCCTGTGTGGATTATCATGTGTGTCTTCAAGGATCCTTTATAACCAAAACCTTTGCCACAGACTGAGCAATTAAATTGTGTATCTCCTGTGTGGATTATCATATGTGTCATCAAGTTGTCTTTACGAATAAAACCTTTACCACAAACTGAGCAATTAAATTGTTTATCTTCTGTGTGGAGTATCATGTGTCTTTTCAAGTCTGATTTATGACCAAAACCTTTACCACAGACTGAGCAATTAAATTGTTTATCTCCTGTGTGGACTATCATGTGTGTCTTCAAGTGTCCTTTCTGACCAAAACCTTTACCACAGACTGAGCAGTTAAATTGCTTATCTCCTGTGTGGACTAGCATGTGTGTCTTCAAGGATCCTTTTTGACCAAAACCTTTACGACAGACTGAGCAATTAAATTGTTTATCTCCTGTGTGGACTATCATGTGTGTCTTCAAGTGTGCTTCATTACCAAATCTTTTACCACAAACTGAGCAGCTGAAGTGTTTCTTCCCAAGAACTTCACTGTTTTTCTGTGAGTATAAACCTGACTGAGGTTCAGTAGTTTCCATCCATTCGTCATCATTGTCTTCAGTCTCAGAAGAGTCTGAAGTCTTGTCATCACTAGTTGGTTGTGAATTACTAGCTGGATATAAGTATATAAGACCTAAGTTCCTGGCTGCTTCTGATCCTCCACAGTCCTCTTCATCAGCTTCTGTTTTCATCTGTTCAGTTGAGCAGCTGGCTACAGGCTCTGCCTCTCTGTTCTCCTCAGTTTGGCTTTGATGAAGTTGTGAGGGCTGAGGTTTCTCTTCCTCGTCTTCACTCTTCACAGGGACAGCAGTGAATGGGAACTTGGTGATATTGGCCTCCTCCAGCCCTTGAAGCTGCTCTGCCTCCTGACTGGTCCAGAGTTCCTCCTCTTTAATGGGTGGGGTATCTGGGTCCTCCTGAAGCTGCTCTCCCTCCTGACTGATCCAGAGTTCCTCCTGTTCCTCTTTAATGTGTGGGGGCTCTGGATCCTCCTGGTGCAAACTTGGGCTCCATTCCTGCAGCTCAGCGGTAACATCTTCTTTAATGACCGACAGCTGCTGGAGGTCTGGAGGCGAGGCTTCTCTGTGTAACCGCACAGCGTCCAGTTTATCTTCAACAGCCTCAGTTAGGCGCTGCTTCACCACAGCTCTCAGCTTCTGAACTTCAGACATTTTAATATTCACACAGTGATAAGAACCTTTCCTCCTTAACTTTACTGACAAACTTTATCCTTCAAATTAAAGCTCCAATAAATAGCTTCACAGCTAACGCTAACGTTAGCTTCACAGCTAAACCATTCATCTGAGTCCATTGAGTCTTTCTTCTTCCTGTGAGTTAACGGAGCTCCGGTTCCAGTTTATATGATAATACCATCCACACACACGAGTATTCTGTTTATAAATTAAACTTCTCAAAGTAGGCTATAACCGGGAAATAATATGCTGCTGGTGCTAACGTTACTCCCGTGGATTTGGGCACTCCAACACACGTGACCATCACCACTTCTTCTTCTTTTAGGTTTATGGCGGTTGGCAAACATAGTGAATTACCGCCATCTACTGAATTTTAGTAATTCCACAGTTATTTACAGTGAAGAAAAAATAAGTGTCCAACCAAAGTGCTTCAATATTGTCCATACTGTCACTCAGACGCAATGGTCTGAGTTTGCGCAAATGTGTCCCTCAGGTCAGGATAGGTGCTTCACCTGGATAAATTGGAGGACCTGTCTTGTGGGGGAACACTGGAACAGCTAAACACTCGACTCACTATAAATCAGCATTTTGCTTCACTTCATTCTGAAAAGCCATTCCTGTAACAGTTTTGCAAACTGAATGCAACAGCAGCATTATTTTTGCACCTTCCATGTTTGAATCATTGTACCTCCAATGTATCAGATGGATTGTGCCACGACAGGCTAAGCACTGGCTTTAGTACCTTCCATCCCGAATACATCAAAGAGCCACGTCATTTGCTCTACATTTTAAGATGAGTCAAACATTCAGAGAACTCAAACTGGGAAGTTCGGTCCTTCCTCTGAGTCTGCATAACAGCCATTCCTCAATCACTCTAACTAGTCCATTACACTGTGTCAAGAGGGTGACATCAAAGGGGAAAGAGACCAGCCAATAAGAGAAGGCATGTTCAGTACCCTATAGGTGTCAGGCTTCACCAAACATTTGGGTTTAGGTGTAGATACACTGATGGTTTTCTTTTGGTGTTTTGTTCTGTTATTTTACATTCAAGTAGTCTATGGTGTCTTTTGTGTTTCCCCAAAAAAGGGGACGGGGACATGTTGCCTATTTCTGCAATAGGGAACGGTTTCGAACAGGGCCATTGTTTCCATTTTGGCTAAAACATTTACCACAAATAGCAATTTTTATTGTCAATTTTTTACTGTGTTTTTTGTGTGATACATAAACACAGGACCACAAAGCACAAAAACATCCATTCGATAAACAGTCCACACAAACACTAAAATCCCCCCTCCACCACAGATAGCAATTAACAGAGCTCCCACACATTTTCATGTATAAAATGTCAAAACATTTCCGTGACTTTTCAATGATCGAGAATAGGATTTCTATGTAATGTGACTCTGAATCAATACCAGAAATTATTACTATGGACAAATTAGACACAGCTGTGCTTTACATTCATTTGTAGTGCTTTAGTGACACTGCATGATGGAAGCTATTGAACTGAAACAGGAATTTCAATTTTACATAACAATATTAATATAAAATACAAGAAGCAATAAAATCGACACATTAGACTATAGTATTGAGCATACGTACGTCAACAGCTACAGATAATAAATGTGTTATGTTACATTACATGGAAGGTTATCCCACAGGAAGGTTACTGTCACAATTGTATTACACACAACAGAATTTCATGACTTCTCATAAACTTTCAAGGATTTTATTAATTCCATGACTTGCCCAGGCCTGGAAAACAAGATATCGAAATCCCATGACTTTTCCAGGTTTTCCATGGAACGCTGAATTAAATATTTACTCTCGTGTGGATTTCCACATGTCTCTTCAAGTTTACTTTAAGACCAAAACCTTTACCACAGACTGAGCAAATAAATTGTTTATCTCCTGGGTGGACTATCATGTGTCTTTTCAAGTGTCCTGTCTGACCAAAACATTTACCACAGACTGAGCAATTAAATTGTGTCTCTCCTGTGTGGAGTATCATGTGTCTCTTCAAGTCTGATTTATGACCTAAACCTTTACCACAGACTGAGCAATTAAATTATTTCTCACCTGTGTGGATTATCATGTGTCTGTTCAAGTCTCCTTTTTGACCAAAACCTTTACCACAGACGGAGCAATTAAAGTTTATCTCCTGTGTGGATTATCATGTGTGTCTTCAAGTTGTCTTTACGAGTAAAACCTTTACCACAGACTGAGCAATTCAATTGTTTATCTCCTGTGTGGACTATCATGTGTCTTTTCAAGTGTCCTATCTGACCAAAACCTTTACCACAGATTGAGCAATTAAATGGTTTCTCAACTGAGTGGCTTATCATGTGTCTGTTCAAGCCTCCTTTTTGACCAAAACCTTTACCACAGACTGAGCAATTAAATTGTGTATCTCCTGTGTGGACTATCATGTGTCCTGTCTGACGAAAACCTTGACCACAGACTGAGCAATTAAATTTTTTCTCACCTGTGTGGACTATCATGTGTCTGTTCAAGTCTCCTTTATTACCAAAACCTTTACCACAGACTGAGCAATTAAATTGTTTATCTCCTGTGTGGACTATCATGTGTTTCTTCAAGTCTCCTTTTTGAACAAAACCTTTGCCACAGAGTGAGCAAATAAATTGTTTATCTCCTGTGTGGATCATCATGTGTGTCTTCAAGTTTCCTTTCGCACAAAAACCTTTATCACAGACTGAGCAATTAAATGGTTTCTCATCTGTGTGGATTATCATGTGTCTTTTCAAGTGTCGTGTCTGAACAAAACATTTACCACAGACTGAGCAATTAAATTGTTTATCTCCTGTGTGGACTACCATGTGTGACTTCAACTCTCCTTTACGAGCAAAACCTTTACCACAGACTGAGCAATTAAATTGTTTATCTCCTGTGTGGACTATCATGTGTGACTTCAACTCTCCTTTACGACCAAAACCTTTACCACAGACTGAGCAATTAAATTGTTTATCTCCTGTGTGGACTATCATGTGTGACTTCAAGTTTCCTTTACGAGCAAAACCTTTACCACAGAGTGAGCAATTAAATTGTTTATCTCCTGTGTGGATTATCATGTGTCTGTTCAAGTCTCCTTTTTGACCAAAACCTTTACCACAGACTGAGCAATTAAATTGTTTATCTCCTGTGTGGACTATCATGTGTGACTTCAACTCTCCTTTACGACCAAAACCTTTACCACAGACTGAGCAATTAAATTGTTTATCTCCTGTGTGGACTATCATGTGTGTCTTCAAGTGTGCTTCATTACCAAATCTTTTACCACAAACTGAGCAGCTGAAGTGTTTCTTCCCAAGAACTTCACTGTTTTTCTGTGAGTATATACCTGACTGAGGTTCACTAGTTCCATCCATTCGTCATCATTGTCTTCAGTCTCAGAAGAGTCTGAAATCTTGTCATCACTAGTTAGTTGAAAATTACTAGCTGGATATAAGTATATAAGATCTCAGTTCCTGGCTGGTTCTGATACTCCACAGTCCTCTTCATCAGCTTCTGTTTTCATCTGTTCAGTTGAGCAGCTGGCTAGAGGCTCTGCCTCTCTGATCTCCTCAGTTTGGCTTTGATGAAGTTGTGAGGGCTGAGGTTTCTCTTCCTCATCTTCACTCTTCACAGGGACAGCAGTGAATGGGAACTTGGTGATATTTGCCTCCTCCAGCCCTTGAAGCTGATCTGCCTCCGGACTGGTCCAGAGTTCCTCCTGTTCCTCTTTAATGTGTGGGAGCTCTGGGTCCTCCTGTTCTTCTTTAATGCGTGGAAGCTCTGGGTCCTCCTGTTCCTCTTTAATGTGAGGGAGCTCTGGGTCCTCCTGTTCCTCTTTCATGTGTGAGAGCTCTGTGTCCTCCTGTTCCTCTGTAATGTGTGGGAGCTCTGGGTCCTCCTGTTCCTCTTTAATGTGTAGGAGCTCTGGGTCCTCCTGTTCCTCTTTAATGTGTGGGAGCTCTGGGTCCTCCTGTTCCTCTTTAATGTGTGGGAGCTCTGGGTCCTCCTGTTCCTCTTTCATGTGTGGGAGCTCTGGGTCCTCCTGTTCCTCTTTAATGTGTGGGAGCTCTGGGTCCTCCTGTTCCTCTTTAATGTGAGGGAGCTCTGGGTCCTCCTGTTCCTCTTTAATGTGTGGGAGCTCTGGGTCCTCCTGTTCTTCTTTAATGTGAGGGAGCTCTGGGTCCTCCTGTTCCTCTTTAATGTATGCGGGCTCTGGGTCCCCCTGTTCCTCTTTAATGTGAGGGAGCTCTGGGTCCTCCTGAAGCTGCTCTCCCTCCTCACTGATCCAGAGTTCCCCCTGTTCCTCTTTAATGTATGCGGGCTCTGGGTCCTCCTGCTGCAAACTTGGGCTCCACTCCGGCTGCTCAGCGGTAACATCTTTAATGACCGACAGCTGCTGGAGGTCTGGAGGCAAGGCTTCTCTGTGTAACCGCACAGCGTCCAGTTTATCTTCAACAGCCGCAGTTAGGCGCTGCTTCACCACAGCTCTCAGCTTCTGGACTTCAGACATTTTAATTTTCACACAGTGATAGGAACCTTTCCTCCTTAATTTACTGACAAACTTTATCATTCAAACCAAAGCTCCAATAATTAGCTTCACAGCTAACGTTAGCTTCACTAGCTTAGCACAGATAATGCTAACGTTAGCTTCACAATCACAGCTAAACCGAATCATCTGAGTCCATTGAGTCTTCTTCTTCTAAGTTAACGGAGCTCCGGTTCCACTTTATATAACGCTATTCGTGATAATACCATCCGCACATACGAGTCTTCTGTTTGTAAATTAAACTTCTGAAAGTATAACCCGGAAATAATACGCTAGGCTACTGCGACACCATTTCCTCTGAAGGTTTCAAAAATAAAAGTCTCCATTTCAAAATAAAATGTTCTCTGTAATTTACATGTAAACAATAGAACCATACCATTGCAAGAAATTAGTGCATGTGTAAATGTGCAATGCTGACAAATACAGAATAAACAAATTAAATGACACTAAAATAAGAGGTCCTTTACACACACACACACACACACACACACACACACACACACACACACACACACACACACACACACACACACACACACACACACAGGGGTGTTCGTAAGAATTCTGGGGGCTCTAAGATAATGTGACACAGCCCCCCCCCCCCCCCCCCCCCCGCCCACCCCAACCCATGTAATTTAGTACTAGTGTAGTCTTTATCACTTTGCCTGTCTGAAGAGCACCTTCATTTTAGCCCCGCCCCTTCCCCTCACAAAAAGCAGCCCCCCTGCACACACACACACACACATGCACCCGTCACAAACGCAACCTACACAAGACGCCTCTAAATAGATAGACCCTTTTCACGGGGTTAATTTTGTGTCGAAAAGGCAGGGTAAACACAGGTGCAAGCAAAACACTAATGAGGGTTTCCAAATTCCAAGCATGGAAGTGTAAAACCCTCATTAGTGTTTTGCTTGCACCTGTGTTTACCCTGCCTCTTCGACACAAAATGGCCCCCGTGAGAAGGGTCTATTGAGACTGGATTGTGGTCCACCGTGGTCTACCTGGCTTTAAGCTCCTTGTAGTCCTCCCGCACCTTGCCCAGCTCCAGCTGCAGGCGGGCGCGCTCCTTGGCGACGGAGTCCAGGGTCTGGCGGGCGTCGGCCAGCTCCGTCTCGTAGGCGGCCTTCAGACCCGTCAGCTCGCGGCTGATCTCCGTCTCGGACTCGGTGATGCGCAGACGCAGGCCGGCGTTCTCGTTCTCCAGGTAGCGCACCTTGTCGATGTAGACGGCCAGGCGGTCGTTGAGGTTGGACAGGTCCTCCTTCTCCTGCAGCCTGGTGATGCGGTTGGGGGACAGTGGGCTGCCTGCCCCCTGGGGAGTGTTCTTCTGATGGGGTGTCGCCATGGCACCTATGGGCTATCTTTGCAGAGACATAAGCATCATTACAATGTTCTGTCATGAGACTCACAATCAGAATACATTTCCAAGCACGATAAATATAGAGGAATGTGCCTTGCTGTGGTGCTGCTGCACAGACACACTGAACACTTACATAGTGCAGTGTACAGTACAATAATAATAGGACTTCACATATAGTGCAAAAAAAGACAATACAACATAAAATAGATTGTAGAGTACATTTCATATTTCATATCACTGTCCTAATCCAAAAAGAATCCTTAAAATAATTATGAAAAACTTTATTTTTTCATATATATATATATATAAGAAATACAAAAGAAACACAAAAGTCATGAACAGTGGGACAACATGGGAGGGGTTATCAACTCCACCCAAAATGATAGCAAAGTCCCTTTACATAAGACGCCACATACATGTATATGGATATATTTACCTTTTTAAAGAAGGTCTGAAAGTAGACAATGACGATGCTCAGAGGATATTAGAAGATCTTTCTGATATTTTCTCAGTTGTCCTGTGATCTTTGTTCCTCTCACTCGTCCGACAGTGTTCAGTCCGTTAAGGTACTGTCTCAAAATCCATGTGAGTGCCCATATAGGAAAGAATGAGATGGGAGGAGGAGAGAGAGGTTGGCCTCAAGTTTGGCACTGGGTGGTAGTCTCTCTCTCTCCCTCTCTCTCCCTCCCTGTCTCTCTCTCATCCCTGGCCCTCTGTAATGAGTGTGCAGACTCAAAGAACGACTGGTACCCAAGAAATCCCCAAGGGATACAGGGTACAGTACCACATGATACCATAGAAAAAATATGTAAATTGTGAGTAAATCTATTGCCTGAAAGTTGAATTGGACTAATTTGACCAAAGCACACTGGTCACACTTTTCCAGTAAGTTAAGGTGATGTAAATATGTGAATGTTTTATGTGGACTTTATGTATTGTGCTTTGATGTGTATAATGTATTCTGTTTTACTCTGGAGTTTTGTTTCTGTAGTATCAAGTTAGATTCCATTCTATTCTAGATTATATATAGGCTATGTTGTTTATTTACAGTTTAAATCAATCTGGCTAAATGTAATGTGCATTATATTTTGATGTGTACAATGTGTTGTGCACTGATGTCTGTTTTGTATTCTGGAATGGGGTAGAAGAGACATTCTATTCTACTCTAGTTTCTACTCTGTATGCCATAATGACTTTACAGTGTAAATCAAAAACATAAACATGACTTAATCTAAGTGCAATGTGCATTATGATTAGATGTAAATAATGTGTTGTATTCTGGATGTTTTCTGGATTCTGGACATTCTATTACAGTGTATTCTATAAATAAATTGTAATATGATTGCTGATGTGTAGTAGGCTAATTCAGGGGTGACACACAGTTCAACAGGCTGTGTGAGAGTGACTCAGCCTGTCATGATGGAAAATCACACAATTGCTATTTTTGCAATGCAAGAGAACTCATAAGATTAAAAAAAAAGTATATTGAACAACTATTTACAAAGAAGCCCTTCTGATCATCTGATCTGAATGGTTGGTTTGTCTTGACACAAATCCCACTGAAGGCATCAGCATAGTGATAGAAGACTCAACATCACCTCCTAACAGCAGCAGAGTATATATCATCATGGAAAGGTTTCAGCTGCAGAATGGCAACAACAACTGTTCTCCAAATCGATTAGTTAGTAGGTCGAATTTACAACAAAGCATTGCGATTGAATGCGAGTATGAGGTGCTATTAGTGCTGGCCAAACAACACGGTCATAAACCACAATGGATTTACGCGGAGTGCGCTGGTTTATGGCACGGCCATTGACTGTATAATAATAATCGGCACGGCGGAGCATTTTTTGTCATGTGGTTTGTGGGAAAACCCGTATTGGATCTCTGCGGTCACCTGGGCAAAATACTTGGAAAAAAGCGCTGTTTGAGGCTGGCGACAGACCCGCGGGAAGTAGGGGTGCTGCAGGTGCTGCAGCACCCCCTAGATTTAAAAAAAAAAAAAAAAAAAAAAAAAAAAAAATTTACAAATGTAATTAAAAATATTTTGCAGTGCACTCTGTTCCTTTCTTGTTTAACCTACTCAAAAATGCACCTCCCACTATACAGCAAAGAGAGGAGTCAATGTTTCTTGATATATGCCATTCAGATCAGAATAATTAGTCTAGTCATTAAGTTTGCTGATAATATTTCTATCATGTTAAGTCTGTGTCATGTTAACTGGTGTATTCAGAGCAAATAGGGAGATATAGAGCATTATCATCATGCTATATATCTCCCTCTTTGCTCTGAATGAGTGAGAAAAGGAGAAAATACTGAATAATTACATCACAACAGTATCCTAATGTTAATTTAAAATGAGATATTCCTCTAAATATGGCAAAAAAATGTAAAAAAAAACATCCAAGTCCCTTCCTCCCAGCACCCCCTGCTTAAAATGACTTCCAGCGGCCCTGGCTGGCGATGTGACTGATGGTAATAAATACACTTGTAAGATTGGCCGAACATACCGACAGCACCGTTTCAATCAATAATAGACGAACAATCCACGCGTATCAATGCTTTTAATAGTACAATAAGATCAAAAGATGCCACTTCGTTTACAACCAACTACTTTTGCATTCCAAAGAGTCACGTAAATGGTGCATGGCAGGATCCTAGAATTGGTGAAAAGGCAAGAAAGCAGCAAACGCAGTAGAAATAAAATATGACAATTGTCACACACAGTACGAAATAAGTCCACTCCACTCCGTGTCTTATTAGGCGCAACTCTGGGCTCTGCGGCTCTGCGGATAACAGCAGCTGTGCGCCTACTAGCCCGTTGGGGGAACAATAAAACCGAGGAAGAAAAAAAACAGTCAAAGACTCCCGATCCTCGAATTTAACAAAAAATACTCGTCTATTTGTTGCATCGGTAACACTTTACAATAACGTACACAAATACTATAGTAGTTACTAGTAAACTAACCATTAACTAATAGCCAGTTAATGAGTAGCTAATGAAAAATTTGGCATTAGTCAATCACTAGTTAATCATAGTTAATGAGTAGGTAGTCATTAGTTAATGATTAGTATCTAATTTCTTGAGTAGAGTAGTTAATCATTACCTAATGATTACTAAATGTCAGCTCGTGAATAGAGTAGTTAATCATTACTTAATGATTCCAAAATGTCAGTGCATGAATGTATTAGTTAATCATTAGTTAATCTTTTTGTGTACCCTATTGTAAAGTGGTGCATCATACTCAGTAGTTTATGAATACTGAATCATTACCTGTCCATTAGTTACTCTTTTCGCACCCTAATATAAAGTGAAAGATATCCTTATCAAATAAACAATCCCTCCAGGTGAGATTAGAACCCTGAACCCCAAGATTGTTCAATTGTAAGTCTGGTTCTCTACCATCTGAGCTAACCAGCCTGTTGCTTGTTAGTGCCATACTATCGAATGTAGAACCTGAGACCAAGTATTATGGTTTAAAGGTATATTCCACCCAAATACTACTTTCTGTCCAAGTACTTACAAGTACTTAGACATAAGTAGTATTTGGCTGAAACATACCTAAGTACTTGGACATGAAGTAGTATTTGGATGGAAAATACCTTTAAAACTATAAGTATTTGGAGAGAAGGTAGTATTTGGGTGGAATATATCTTAAAAACTATAAGTACTTGAACAGAAAGTAGTATGTGGATAGGACATAATACTTAGTCTCTGACTCTACAGGCCTATAGTATGGTTCTACCAAATAACAGGCTGGTTAGCTCAGATGGTAGAGAACCAGACTTACAATTTGACAATCTTGGGGTTCAGGGTTCGAATCTCACCTGGAGGGAGTGTTTATTTGATAAGGATATCTTTCACTTTATATTAGGGTGCGAAAAGAGTAACTAATGGACAGGTAATGATTCAGTATTCATAAACTACTGAGTATGATGCACCACTTTACAATAGGGTACACAAAAAGATTAACTAATACATTCACGCACTGACATTTTGGAATCATTAAGTAATGATTAACTACTCTATTCACGAGCTGACATTTAGTAATCATTAGGTAATGATTAACTACTCTACTCAGGAAATTGGATACTAATCATTAACTAATGACTACCTACTCATTAACTATGATTAACTAGTGATTGACTAATGCCAAATTTTTCATTAGCTACTCATTAACTGGCTATTAGTTAATGGTTAGTTTACTAGTAACTACTATAGTATTTGTGTACGTTATTGTAAAGTGTTACCGTTGCATCCATCGAGAAGATATCCGTCTGATATGAACGAAACGACCGAGCTTCACCTCGCCGCTCTTGCCCCACCGCCTCCATCTTATCTAACCGCATAAACAACAGCGAAGAGACGGAGCTTTTACGCACAGACGACAAATGGCCCACTCCATTATGGTACCAAATGTACAAACGCTAGGAGCAGAGAAAAATATTAGATTTGGGTACCGCTCGTAGGGGGGCTGAGGGATTCCGGGGGGCGGGGGTCGTCAGATAAAGTCAGCCCTATCATGATTCATCCAGAAGCGATGCTGGGCACGGTTGTCGTCATCCTCATCATCCAAGTTGACCTCCTGCTCTCTGGCATCGTCCAGCTGCTTCTGCGCCCTAGATAAAGGAGACAGGGCGACTTAGAAATCTCTGGAACTATAATGGAAGCCTTTTGTGACAAATGGCCCACTTGGTGAGCTGAACCCGACTTGACCCAGTTATTGTTCATTGGCATTGGCTCAGGCAGGTCTTGAGTGAGATGTAGGCTGACATAATGCTGTTGTGAGATTGTGAAGTAAAGCCACTCTCGGACAACTGCTCAAGTCCTATAGTCTTAAAGCTGCACTCCGCAAGATTTTATATCAAAACATACATGTTGTGGGGCCATTTGTCACAAAAGGCTTCCATTATGGTACCAAATGTACAAACGCTAGGAGCAGAGAAAAATAGGAGATTTGCGTACCGCTCGGAGTCGGACAGAGGGATTCTGGGCGGGGGTAGGCTTTCCTGTAACCAGAGAGTCCACGTCACATAAAGTCAGTCATCTCTGCATCTATCCAGAAGCGATCGCCGATGAGGAAGCCCTCATCCTCATCGTCCGAGTTTACCTTATGCGCTCTGGCAGCGTCCAGCTTCTTCTTCTGCAGCCTAGATAAAGGAGACAGGGCGACTTAGAAATCTCTGGAACTACTGTACTGCCATCATCACAATTGGGATTTGCCTGATGCCATTTGTACTAGTGTCACAGATCAAATAGCCATCTAAAACAGAGATATAAGAGGCAAAATGCTGTAGGCTATGCATTTTCTGATGTTACCACAAAGCAAGTTATGTAATTATTTTTTGAAATAATAATAATAATAATAATCATTTAAAAATTCCACTCTGATGGTTATGGTCTTACGGTTTTTGCTGCACAAACACTTTTAGTGGAGAAGAAGAAGAAAGAACGAGAACAAAAACAACAGGGCTCCAGCAGCAAGCTTCGCGGCTTGGACATCTAACCTCTCAAGCAGAAGCATCCAATAAGGAGGCAGCAGGCACTTGGACAATCAATCAATCAATCAATCTTTATTTCGTAGACACAAGGTCCATTAAAAGCACATACAACAATAAAACCACACAATACATACAAGGAACACACATTACAAAAGGCTGGCATACCAGTGTTTCCATAAGGCTGACTGATATCGTGTGTCACTGGACTTGGGGTCCACCAGTAGCATCACCACAGAGTTCTTGGAGACATTCAAGCGGCATATAAATTTGTACATTATGTTTCTTAATAGGGCCTGAAAAGTGCTTACCCGAGATCTACAGAACAGATCACTAGCACTGCACCACCTAGGTACCCTAAGCAATATTCTCATGCAGTCATTGTAGGCAACCTGCAGTTTATACATGGTTGCCTTCTTGAACCTCACCCACAAGGGGGCAGTGTAGAGGGGAGTGCAATATGTCCTAAAGAGATTCATCTTTACATCATTGGAGCAACAAAGGAATTTCTTTCTCAACATGTTGGCTTGGGCATATAATGTGCGACGCTGCCTTAGCATGTCATCATCATCATTCATTTGCTCTGTAATGAAGTGACCCAGGTACTTATATTTACCACACACAGACATTTCTTGTCCTGCCAAGTAAAATGAAGGGAAGCAGAGATCCTTATCATTCCTTGTTCTACAGGTCATGATTACACTCTTTTTGGCATTGTATTTGACATCATAGTTAATACCATATTCAGTGCACACATTAAGAAGTTCTTGAAAGCCAGCACTACTAGGAGACATGATCACCAAATCATCGGCATACATGAGATGATTAACCCGGGTGTTACCAACCATACAGCCTGTTTGACAGATATTAAGCAGAACAGACAGGTCATTCATATATACGTTGAAGAGAGCAGGAGAAAGAATCCCTCCCTGGCGAACGCCATTGCCTACACCAAAGGGGGCAGAGACCTTGCTAGCCCATTTAACGTGCATGCTCTGGTTGGCATACCAGTATGACAAAATACGTATAATGCCACCAGGTACCCCTCTTTCCTTTAGTTTCGTAAACAACTTATGGTGGTTGACTCGGTCAAAGGCCTTAGAGGCATCTATAAAGCCAACTATGACAGAGGAGCCTTTCCTTTTATATTGGTCAACTACTTCCTTTAAGCAATATATGTCGCCATTGGACTATGTTATTTTATACTGTATACATGTCATGATTTGCACGATGTATAGAGACTGAGACTGGGGATATGGGTTACCTGGGTTGGGCTTTGGATGGACTGTGGGGGGTGTCTTAAGATTGTCCACAGGTGCAGCACATCAGCTCTGAGTGCCAACTTTCCAGGGGGCTGCGCTGATTGGCGGAGAGAGGGTTTATAACTCGGCCTTTAACCGATGGCAGGAGGCAACCTGGCAGACTGAACACAACACACCGGTGCGGGACGAGAGGGAGGACCGGACCTTTACAGTGGATTGGCGAGACGGGGGGTCCGACGTATTGAGATCTACTGGCCAGCGGGGAGAGGCCAACAACAGACATACAACGCTCGCTGTTTTCCTGAGAAAGGAAAGTGGGACAGCCATCCATCGCAGTCTGAGAGCGTGAGTCCGGTAACGGAAAAAGTCACTGATCCCCGCTGTTGTGTTTTCGCCAGATACAGGACCTGGACGGCTAGAGGGAGGACGGTCATCGCGGCAGCGTTGGAACCGCAAAAGAACCTCCTTACAACGCTCGCTATTTCCTGAAAAAAAGGAAAGTCAAATAGCCATCACTGGCAACTTGTGCGTGTGTGCCCTGGAAGGCTGTGTGTTGATTCCTGCTTTGTGTGTCCTGTCAGTTTCCCGGCTCCGGATCGTCCCATCCGTGTAGACGTCTCCCGTGGCCGCATCTACTTCGGACCAGTATTTCGGACTTGTTCGTCACCCGGACCGCCCCGCCCCCGCTACGCCGGACTGAATCGATTAAAGACTCTGTGCTTTATATGGGAAGGGGTGAGACGGACAGTTTTTATTCTCTCGGCCGGAGGGGTCCGACCGAGAGTGGACATCTACGTTTTTAGCCTATTACAGCCGACCTGCCCCTTATCATTGTCACTGTATTCATTTATGTATAGGTTTAGCGACCGGCCAGCAGCACCCACTGAGTTATAGCAGTTTTCTCTTATCTGTATTGCCATTATAGAGCCCCCGAGTGTTTCACTTGTGTTTGGAAGTAATTTCCCTTGGAGTGATTTTCTTGTTTAAAAGTGCCACACGCACAGGACAACACTTGTGTAGACCCTGCAGTGTCTTAGTACAACTTTCACGTGTGTAGTCACGTCCTGGAGACTTTGCAGTGTGTTTCATAGAAGTTCACGTGTGTTATGCCCTGACTTTGCAGTGTGGTTCATAGAAGTTTTACGTGTGTGGTCATGTCCTCCAGACTTTGCAGTGTGTTTTCATAGAAGCCTCACGTGTAGTCCTGTTGTCCTAGACCCCGCAGTGTCTTCATAGGAAGTGTCCTGTGTAGTTGTGTCTTTATTACGTGTGGTTTCATAGAAGTGCTGTGTGCCGTCAATTCTGAGTGCAGTGTTAGAGTGATTGCCTTAACCACTGAGTGTGTTCTGTTGGCACTCTTGGCCTTATAGATTAGAGGAGGTTTAGCACAATCTTACATCGGTGTTATTTGGCGTGGATAGGCTATCACCTCACATTTGAGTCAGTGAGACGTGGGGGGGGGGAGACTGATTGTTTAGGCCTGTACATTTTATGAATTGCTGTGTATTAATACTATTTATGTAATAAAAGCTGTTATCTTTTTTCAATACCTGACTCCGGCCTGTTGTGTGTGTGTGTGTGCCTTTGGGGGATCAAACGAACAGTGTATTTGGTTCAGTGTCTATTGCCCAAGGTGGGCTTTGCTCGTGACATATATACATAAATCAGTACCATGCTTGGCCTTGAAGCCAAACTGGTTATCTGTGGTACCAAGATAAGAACATAATCGATCTAAAAGAACTCTTTCCAGGACTTTAGATAAAACATTAGCTAGTGCAATAGGCCTGTAGTTGTCTAGGCTGCCCACCTTCCCAGCTTTATCTTTGATGACAGGCACCAGAGTGACCGAGAGCAAAGAGTCAGGCAGCAGCCCATGAGACATGAGGCCAGTAAAACAAATTGACAGTAAAATAGCAACCTTGGGACTTGCTAGCTTAAAATGCTCTGCAGTAATCTGATCAGAGCCACTGGCTTTGTCATCAGCTAATTGGGCTATTGCTTGATAGACCTCATTAGCTGTAAAACCCACTGACTCATTATCACAATTGTCAACATTATAAGGGTCACTCTTCACACAGTTGAAGAGGGCAGAATAATGCTGCCTCCACAGCTCAACAATGTTGTCTGCTCCCGAGACCCCCTCTATGCTACAAGGAAGCGGTGTACTACCTCTGTTCAGAGCCCTCACCTCTTTCCAGAAACCTATTGCATCCTTTTGAAGTAGTTTATCAGCCAGGGAGTCTGCTCTCATGGCCTCCTCATGTTTGCCTATGTAGCGGACAGCATATTTATATCTGGAATGAGCGAGCTTCTTATGGTCTAGGACAGGTCCCTGTCTGGGCCTACCTGCTAGGACCCACTCCCTGAAGGCCTTCTTAGCTTCAGCATGTTGAGCAGCCACATGCTTATTCCACCCCGGCTTAATACTGAACTTCCCCTTAGAGTGAGTAAAGTAGGGTCTACTAGCATCATACACAACTCTTACAATAGAATCATACATTATACACAGGTCTGAACGATGAGAAGTATTATTACAATTCATGTCATGGCACAATATTGCTTCATAGGGGATGTGAACATCACTCAGCAGAATGTCAGTCCTGCCACAGTATGACAACACATCCTCACTAGAGAGTTTAGACCAATCTATTTTAGAATAACAGTCAGTATTAATCTCACTGGTCATCTCAGGAAGGCAATCGACATCAAGAGAGAACACAAGAGGGATATGATCAGACATAGATGATCCATACAGAATCTCCATAGATCTCAGAATACCATGGGCATCAGCAGTGCTAATGCAATGGTCAAGCCATGCCGCTGATTCATCGAGCCGGCCATGGTTCGGCCAATCATCTTAACTGCCTGTGCATGACAAGATGGATTACGTCGAGAGAATCTCTTTTGATCTCGCGAGGTTATCCATCTTGCAAGCAAGGTTAGGGGAAAGTACGTATGCCAAAGAAAAAGAAAAAACTTCTTGAAGAAAACAAACAAAACTCCCGGAATGCATTTTTCCTTGAAGCCGTGTCTCACCTTGTCACACTAGCTGTCAGACTGGCCTCACTGGCTGGTGTACTCTATTTATTTATTTTATTTTATTCGTTTATTTGGATGGGACAGTGCAAAATTAATGAACACAGAAACCACAGAAACAGATAGTAAAACCTGGAACATAGTAAAAGTGTAAAAATTGCCGGATTTAGCACGAGGCTAATTTCCATCCGTTGTCCCATAAAACATAAAACACAAAAAACAGAGCGTAAAACGTAGAACATAATAAAAACATACATAAAACATAGGTAGCAGCAGTACACTCTAAAACTACATAAAACATGAGTAGCAACAGAACACTCTAAAATACATGGCAGCAATTACACTTTGAAAAATAAAAATACATAATAATAATACACGCAAAAGAGAAGAAAAACATACTACCTGTGGACACATGACTGGTTTGTACCTGGTCTGGACCCTGCCCTCCGTGCTCGGTGCCTGAGGACCCAGCACCACTCCTGTGCTCGGCCCAGCTCTTGGCTGCTGCTCCTCCTCTTCATCCTCGTGGCCTGGTTTCTCCTTCCCCTCACTCTCGTTGTTGCTCGCCTCACCTAGGGTGCCGTCCACCTATTTGAAAAGAGCTTTTGTGAGCTACTGTATGGTTTTGCTTCTGTCAGACTGAGGACAGGGTCAGGGCTTTATCACCAACAAATCAGTCTATAGACCAAACTACAAAACCTAATATTAATCTGCTAAGCTTGGTATATGAAAAGCATGAGTTGCCATGTCTAATTGGTAGCCGAAGGCTGTTTGTATTCCACAGCCTTCACATCCTATCAAAGCTTGGGCCTGTTAGTTGATGCAGCCAATGGAATTAGAAGTTGACAGGCGGCGCTCTTATCAGGCCAGGCAGCTTGGTCAGCCCGGGGGAACTCGTACGCATACCACTCCAGGAAGAGTCCACCTGAAGCCAAATCAAATAGAGCCTCTAATTCAACAGCAACCTCATCAACAGCAAAGGCAACTGCCCTGGACCATCTGTCATTTTGGATGGAGGGGAAGCTCCGCTGGAACTGCAGCGAGTCTCCACAGCCAGGCTACTTCCCCTACTTCCTGTGCCTGGTCGGTGCATATTGCTCGCGACAGACTACAAACTTCATCGCCAGAGGCAGGAGATCCTTGTCCTGGGACCTCGCCAGACTGGAAGAATAACAGGTTCATCATGTCTGGTTGTAAACACTACATATTATTAAAGTTTGAAACAACAGATTTTCACAAACAAAACATCAGACTTTCCCTGCTTTCGCCTAAAAAAAGATGCAAGGTCCATTGCTGATTACTTCCTTTTGCCTACCAGGATTCTTTCACCACCTTTGTGTCATACGTAACACAGTGTAGTGCTATTTCTGCCACCTGCCTGTCTACTGGTGGAGAGGGGAGGAGGTGTGTACAAGAAGTGCCTCTCAGTTTATGCAATCTGTACAAGGGACAAGACAATTAAATACATAGAAATAGTTTAACAATTGCACAAGTAAAATAAATTTAACACAATACATGCACAGAGATAAACACTATCTGAGGTGGGAAAGTGTCAACTTTTTCCATCTCCTGGCTTTATTCAAAGAAAAAAAATCACTGGTGATTTCAGCTTTGAACTTCTAGGCATATGGGCACATTATGATGAGATGAAACAACTTATGTTTGTTGCAAAGGCATAACAGCATGTAGTAGATGCATGTACAAAAGAACAGTAACAACAGCCTTGCTACTGGGTTGAACGAGTGCAAACAGAGGCGTGATTACACCACCGTCTGTCCCACTGATGTCATAAATTGTGACATCATCATCAGTGATGTCAGAGGCATTGTGTATGTGTAAGCGTATGCGAGCTGCTCGGCGAGGTGCAGGGTCGGCGAGCCCACGTTGTGGGCGAGCCTAGGAATCGAGCGTGACATCAACACTGGCTGCTGTGTGTAAATCATTGCCTCATTCATGGCTGATCAATTCAGAAAGGGATAAGTCAATTCAGCAATATGTATGCTACGCTAGTCCTTAAATAAACATACACGTCTGCCAACAAGCAATATACTGTAAGTTCTGCACGGGCCATGTTAATATAACACAGAAAAATGAAACTGATAAGGGGAAGCTTTGACTCCGTATCACAAAGGGGTTATTATCATCCTTATCTACTACCGGTGGAGTATCTGCATGGTCTCTAATAGCTGGACCTGTCTCCTCAGTGTGTCATTTCACTTTGTTTTGTGTCAGTCCCCTGGAGAGGTCTGGCCGATCCATTGGCAAATGAGAATAAAGGCAAGAAAGGAACACTCGAGGGAAAAAAGAAAAATCAATTTGCAATCCATTAAGCAGCAATCATGCCGCAGGAATGTGTTCAAAACTTAATTATGTGTGTGTGTGTGTGTGTGTGTGTGTGTGTGTGTGTGTGTGTGTGTGTGTGTGTGTGTGTGTGTGTGTGTGTGTGTGTGTGTGTGTGTGTGTGTGTGTGTGCGTGCGTGATTGCCATCTGTCAGCTCTGGAATGGGTTAAACAAAAACATTACCCTGGCCTGTAAACATCTGTTGAGTGAGAGTAAGAGCAGGAAACACAGGTGCGCCTGCTATTATAATGGGATAGTCAATTCTGCAGTTGCCATTAAACACACTGCTTCCATATTAATTCACTAGAAATCGACTATCCTAATTTTAAACTGAAACATTGCAAGAAGAGAAAATTGGAGCCCTGAGAAGAGCAGAGGAAAGTGAAATCTAGGTTATTTACATATCCTGTCTGGATGATATAAATCATTGTGAGGTATTGACTTTAAAGCTGTAACAGTCAGGCAGGCAGAGGGAAAGTAACGCACCAAGCAAATGCACATCCCTCCATTCTCCCTTTGATCCTTTATTCAAGACGAGGTTGCTTTTGCTGTGATGGAGGCTTTTGCTGGGTAAAAAAATATATATATATAAGTGAAATGCATATCGCATAAATGACAGCAAATGCCATTATCCGCTTCCATAGTGATAGAAATATCCCACAACCTCTCAGGCAGGATGGTGTGCCAAGATCTGAAAGGCCAGACAGAGACCTGTGATTGAAGCGCTAAGACCACACTACCAACCAAGAGAGAGAGAGAGAGAGCAGACAAGCCTGTCTCATTGCTTGCTCTACCCATGGCTGAACCTAGGGGTGGGGGAAAAAATCGATTGACCTAAGTATCGCGATTTTTAATGTCACGATTTTTTGAATCGATCTTTTGTTCCAGAATCGATAATCGCAACAACAAAAAAATTTGGTGCTTGCAGTCAGGCCACTCACTGAACAGCAGGCCAGGCGCCGCCTACTGGTTTACTAGTGGTTTTATTACTTTATTAGTTAGTCTGAAGTAATAATTACACTTCAGGGTTAAAGTGGGTGCATCTCATTGTAAAATTGGACTTCAAACGGCCCAAATCTGGCTTCAAACGGCCCAAATTGGGCTTCAAACGGCCCGAATTTCACGCGCGTCGGCCCATATCGGCCTGGCCTGCTTGGTATCTAATGCCCGGCCTGAATTATGATCCCAGTCCGCCCCTGTTTTTAACTATATCGCCCAGCCCTACTCATGATATATAATATACAGTCTCTAGTGTATGATTCAACTTTTCCCATGTTCTAATCTAGTGTAAAAAAGCAAACAAACTGAAAAAAGAAAAGAAAAAAATAAACAAAAATCGCAATAAATCGTAATATTGTATTGTACCCATTCTGCAATCTGTTAAATAAAGTTTTCATTCATTCATTCACCTTGCTGGGCTGTCCTGACGGTCCCGGCTGGTCATCCTGGCTAGGGCCTGCCATCTCCCCCTCCTCTGTTTCTTAACAAAATCATCCCAAAGTGATTCCAGTGTGTTTTAGTTCCGTATTAGAGTTTTAAACATATTTTGATGATTAGCGTGATAATATCGTTAATCGCGATTATTTTGGACAGGATAATCGTGACATGAAAATCTCACGATTATCCTGTCCAAAATAATTGCGATTCATCATCTAAATAATCATAATAAATAATCATCAAAATATGCTTAAAACTCTTAATATGGCACTAAAACATACTGGAATTACTTAAATCACAATAATTTATGTAAAAAACAAATATTGAAGGTGTTGGCCCCCAGGGCAGACACCTTCCTCAGGTGGGAACCTCGTCTTTCTGTCGTTCCATAACATAACATAACATAACACAACATAACATAACATAAAATAACAACAAAATAAAATATAATACATATTTCCACACATCTGGTTTAACTTTTTTAGGTGGAGGATACAGCGAGAGGCGGCTCGCTGCAGTACATCTCCTCCCCTCTGGAGCTAAAACTCCTCCCCTCTGGAGCTGAAACTCCTCCCCTCTGGAGCTAAAACCCCTCCCCTCTGGAACAAAGCTCCCCCCTCTGGAGTGAGCGATGAAGCTAGCCACAATCAAACTCAAACTCACTTCCGCTAGTTAGCAAAGTGAGGGTCATTACTAGGATGGATTGGCGAGATATTTTTCATATTGTGACTGTGCGTCATGTCCTGACATGTTGCTATGGTATGGGAGCTGGGAGGATTACAATTGAGTCGGGAACTAGTGTTTTCCACCTGGACGAGCAGCTGGACCATCGCCACACCAGATAGCGCAGCGTGTGACTGGAAAAGCAAGGTTGCACCTCTGGAAATGATAGGTTAATTGAGTCTTATTTAGGGATGTTCGATATTGGCTTTTTTACCGATATCCGATAATGTCCAACTCTTAATTTCCGATACCGATATCAACCGATATCAACCGATACCGATATAAGCGGGCTTTTTTCCCACCAAAATGTCACATAACAAGTTACATAATGTAGCTTAATGTAGCTGAAGAGTTTAATATATAATATGCATGTTGTGTTAAAGTTGTAAGTGTTAGAGAAGCGAGCTTGTGACCAGAAGGTCGTCGGTTCAATCCCCGGGACCGGCAGGATAAATCTGGGTGGGGAAAGTGAAAAGGCAGCGCTTGCCCCTCCCTCATTACCACCACTGAGGTACCCTTGAGCAAGGCCCTTAACCCCAACCGCTCCAGTGGAGCTGCTCAGTGGCCAACAGATCAGACTGTGGTTGTACTGGTCAGCTTCCAGGTATGAATGTGTGTGTGAATGTGAACAGTGCACTCCTGAAAAAGAGAGCATTGCTCTCAGTGAGACTCCCCCTGTATTTAAAAAAAAAAAAAAAAAAATATCGGCATGAAAACCGATACCGATATTTTCCGATATCGATTTTTTTATGCTAATATCGGCCGATGCTTTGAAAGGCTGCATTACAGTAAAGGGATGTCATTTTCTGAACTCACCAGACCGTTCTAGCTGTTCTATTACTGGCCTTTACTCACTTAGTCATTATATCCACATTAGCTACTGATGATTATTATTCACAACAATTTTGTGTAACATAGCAATTCCACATTCCACATACCTGCAATGGCTGGAACCAAAGCTGTCGCTTTCTCCATCGATTTATCCATCTATTACAGTGGGGAAAAGACTAGTTTTACTTTCAAGATTATCTCAATTTATGCATGTAGGCCTATTGGAAAACCCATCCATCCATCCATCCATGGCTGAATGACTAATTTAACTAACTTAATATCCCAGGCCTGAATGGCCTGACATCATGACTGACTTGTCTTTGTGTTGTAAATATTACCAGTGTCTTTTTCCTCCACAGCAGCTATTATTCTCACCTCTTGGGGCGTTTTCTGTTCAGGCTCGTTGCTGTTGTTGATACTCCCCTCTTAATTTTTCCTGGCGCTGGTGTTGCTTCTTTCACTGTCCTGCTGTGCGTTACGGCAAATGTGAAACTCAAATTAGAGACTTAAATTTGCTAGCTAAAGAATGACCTAAAGCAGTGGTGGAAAACTGCACGAGAAAACTATAGCACATGATGCAATGAATTAATGATAACCCAGGCCACCTTTTGAGGAATATAACATTACGAAATAAGAAATGGAGTGAAATAGTTGCAATTAGTGCCTCCTGAGTAGATTTTGATTTATTTTTCGTAATGTATTCTTACAGTTTTCCTTTTATTCCTTTTTCTCAAGTACCCTGAAGAACTTCCACGACGTAGCACTATTTTCTACTTACTAATGATGATGTTGATTGGCAGAGTTCTTTCTCAGCACAATCAATCCTGTTCCTAATAGTAGCTCTGGAAGGTCAATGGGGTCACGCTTCTGTATGTACAAGCTGACTGAAGCTGACTGAAATGTATTTTGTGTGCAGTGTGGATGAACTTTTAGTGAGCCACAGACAAGCTGACTGAAATGTATTTTGTGTGCAGTGTGGATGAACTTTTAGTGAGTCACAGACAAGCTGACTGAAATGTATTTTGTGTGCAGTGTGGATGAACTTTTAGTGAGTCACAGACAGGAGCTTGACCCCATTGACCTTGCTTTCGTTTTTGCCCAACTTTCCAGGGCTACTATGAGGAACAGCATGGATTGTGCTGAGAAAGAACCCGACAACTCAACATCATCATTGGTAAGTAGCAAATAGGGTTAACTTAGGCTTTACAAAATGTGAACTATCCCTTTAAAAGTCAAGCGTTGCAACACCATTGGATAACACAGAGGTTGATGTTCAACCGGTTGCTTAGAAGGCATTTTCAAAGTAGGCTATTATAGTTTCAAAATTGACCGTTAACTCAACAGGACCCCAGTGCAGTAATTTAGATGTCTGTACCAACTCTGCTTCAACTGTGACAAAATCAATCGACAGCATTTTTTAAATCAATTATTGTAAATGTTTTACATTCAAATCCGAATTTTGCTGTTGTCATGCAAAAATCTTGTAAACTCCAATGTGTTGACTTTGATTGATGAAAATTATTTAAAAAAAAAACTATTATGGCTCCTCTTGGGATTATGGAAACTTTTCAAACCCCCATTGGATAAACTCTAAAATATTGTACTTGGTGATCAAGCTGAAAACAAAATTTTCTTTCTTAGTTCCTGAAAAGTTGACATTTGGGGGATATTGCCAAGACCGATATTGCTTTATGCATGTGCTTCAGATGCACTCATCACCGCAAATGTGTTTTTAAGTCATTTATGGTAGCTATAGCTATTACTCATTGCAGATAGTGCATCTTTGTTGCCAAAGATTATCTTTATCTTATCGACAACTTTATCTTATAACAACGGGGTTTAAGGAGTGTAGTTAGAGTATAACAACGGGTTTAAGGAGTGTAGTTAGAGTATAACAACGGGGTTTAAGGAGTATAGTATAACAACAGGGTTTAAGGAGTGTAGTTAGAGTATAACAACAGGGTTTAAGGAGTGTAGTTATAGTATAACAACGGGGTTTAAGGAGTGTAGTTAGAGTATAACAACGGGGTTTAAGGAGTGTACTTACTCCTTAAACCCAGTTGTTATACTCTAACTACACTCCTTAAACCCCGTTGTTATACTCCAACCATCAACATACTCATCCTAACCCTAACCATCAACTTAATCATCCTAACCATAACCCCACCACTCAACTTAATCATCCTAAACCTAACCCCAACTCTCAACTTAATCATCCTAACCCTAACGCTACCCCCCAACTTAATCATCCTAACCCTCAACTTAACCATCCTAACCATAACCCCACCCCTCAACTTAATCATTCTAACACTAACCCTCAACTTAATCATCCTAAACCTAACCCCAACTCTCAACTTAATCATCCTAACCCCAACCCTCAACTTCATCATCCTAACCCCAACCCTCAACTTAACCATCCTAACCCCAACCGTCAACATACTCATCCAAACCCCACCCCTCAACTTACTTAATCATCCTAAACCTAACCTACTGTCAACAACTAAGGGGGTTGTTGTGACAGTGATGGCAGGCCGATTGTTGTTTGAATTGTTTACAGAGTTTTAAACATTAAATAAAACAGTTTAAATGAACATGGAGTCTTAATTTATAAAGATGAACAGGAAAAGTAAGATGTGCATGTCAAATTATATCAAAGTATGAATTAAATTGTGCAGTAAATGCTTAGACTAGCCTAAATTCATCATAGGCATCTGTCCCATAATACGAAACATTTTGTCCTATAATACGAAACGTTACAGAAAAAAGGGATTTTGGGTCAGTTCACACAAAATAGGATGCCACGCCTCCTTGGAATATAATGTAACCTTCATTCCACCTCAGAAGGTTAGGTAACATCTTGACTATTACAGAAATGTATCATGTGTTGGGCTATTTTTTTTTTATTGATGGCAAGAAAGCTTCCACAAGGCGAAAAGTCAAAAAGTGTCCCATAATACCTCCATAACTAGCCTACACTCCCGTAGTTAGACTAAGTAGGCTACAGATCTTGTTACCCTCTAGTTAAAGTATTAATTCACTCCTTAAACCCCGTAGTTAGACTATAACTACAGCCCTAAACCCCGTTGTTATACTATAACTACAGGCTTATTTGCGGGCTGTATTCTAAAGCGTTACCAAAGAAGGCCCCCCTGACGTCCGTCAAACAAACGTTAATGTCTCAAAAACTATACATGACATCGCTTATATTTTGACATTCTGAGTGAGAGCAGAATTAGCTCAAGAATTTGATGTATATGCATGTCGTGTTAAAGTTGTGTGAACTGTCACAGTTTTTATGTAAGCTGAGTTAACTTGCTAATCTTAGACAATCAGCCTCGCGCCACTTGGGCTCCATGTTCAATTCCCGCTGTTTGCTTCTCAAAAATGCTGCTCGGCTGATCCCTCGTATATGACTGTTTTTGTCATTTGATTATAATCACTTATTAATCGATTACTATCGCCTGTTTTGTCTTACCTGTCTGGCTGTGCGATGTCACAGAATAACGTATGAATAGGCCTATATAGTTGAGAAGTGAGAACAGCTTACTTTCTAAACGTAGCCTATATATTTTAATCGTCACTCATACGCAGGCAAATCGTGGATAGCTGTAGGCCTAGTTGATGAACCAATCAGGTTCTGTCATTCAATCGCGTGCGGCTTCAACATGACCCTGACATGAAAAGTCGGACTGACACGCACACAGTCTACTGACCAGTCTACTGACACACACACACACACACACACACACACACACACACACACACACACACGCACACACACACACACACACACGCACACACACGCAATGTATAAGCTAATATCGTTATGTCATTGTCAGTCCGAGTTGCTATTATTATTATTATTTTTGCTGTTGTTGTTGTTGTTGTTGTTAATAAATCACCTAAAATGACAATGTGTGGTTTGCAGTCTTTATCTACTGTTTATTTGTATGATTCAACATTAGGCTACATTTAATTTCCTGTGTGATGTTTGGGGAAATCATTTAATCTACCACAATGCAGCGCGGCCGCAAAACGTTTTCTAGAGGCGAACTTGCTGCTAGCTCCTAGCTGCGTTTTGTAGCTTAAAAACGACAGAAAGTTAGATAGCATGACATTATTGCAAAACAAATGTCCATTAAGTTTTTTCAACAAAAAACCAAGATTGGAAGAGCAGGCCGCTGCTAATGTTACATCGGGGGAGAGCGAGCAGCAGCATGGCCCCACCACCAGCACCCAAACATAGGCCAGCAGAGCCGCGGAGGCCACGGCCACCAGAAGGCACCACCACCGGACCTATCTGCTATCGATGACCCGGAGACTCAGCCAAGTTTGACACGTTTTCCTGGAATGGTCAAATCGGGAAAATCACGCTCCTTCTCTGCAAATTGGTATAATGAGTTTAGTTGGATTGAGTATAGCAGGTCAAGGGATGCTATCTTTTGCAAATGTAGACATTTTCCCGGGATCCGTACTGAACATGAGATGGATTTAGAGACTGGAAGCGCACCAGACATGCTTGTTCTAAACACGAAAACAGCAAGACGCACGCTGTTGCATGGGACAAGCTGGCTGCAGGAAAGCCGAGCTGAAAATAGCCGCGGGACTGTGCTTAACCAAATGCATGAAGACGCTGGTAACATTTCATTTGTGGAGAGAAACCGTCAACACGTGAAAGTCGTTTTGGATATTGTCATGATGTGTGCTAAACAGGACATTCCTCTCACGGGACATAGAGAAACAGCGGACTCTCTAAATAGAGGAAACTTTTTGGAAATGTTTACATTGATTTCAAAGTATGACCCAGAAGTTGAAAACAGGGTCACGCAGCTCCCACGCAATGCTACACTGATGAGCCCAGGCATTCAGAATTAGCTCCTTACATGAGTTACATGAGTCAACACATTTTGCTATATTAGCAGATGAGTACAAAGACGAATCAAAACGTGAGCTGGTGGCTGTGTGTCTCCGTTTCATCCATGGTGGGCTGATTAAGGAGAGGGCTGTTGGATTTGTTGACACTGCGATCTCGTTGCGTGGGATTTTGTTTTGATGGTGCGTCGGTGATGTCGGGAAACAGAGGAGGGGTGCACGTTTTCCTGAAGCAAACGTTCCCACAAGCTTTTTATACACACACTGCAACTCCCATCGTTTGAACCTGTTGTTATGCACTGCTGCTAAAGTCTCTGGGAATATCAGTACCTTTTTTGACACTTTGAATCAACTGCATCACTTCATGTCTGGAGCCCGCAGACATGCACGCTTCATGGAGGTGCAGAAGGATTTGCGCCCCCATGCGCAGCTGATTGAGCTGGCAAGAGCTACTGATGTGAGATGGAGCTCCAAGTCAGAAAGTGTAAGTAAAACACTACAGTTGTTTGACGTGATACTGGAGTGTCTGGCTGAGTTTTCACAAGAAAGTGGACAGACAAAGTTAGAATCAGACTCCCTGTTACAGCAAATTCAGACAAAGAAGTTTATCTTTTTGCTTGTGACATTTGGCAAACTATTTGACACCAGTGACTATGCAACAAATGGACTACAGGATCCTACCATATGTGTATCAGAATGCATTGATCTGATAGCAATTCTAAAAAACAGCTTTTCTAAATTCAGAGACAATACAGATGGTGATTTTGACAAAGTGCTTAAATTAACTGAAGAGTTGATGAGCAAGAATGATATCAGTGATTGGGATGTCACCTCCTCACGACAGAGAAAACTGCCAGCAAGACTGGGTGACCATGTGGTGACCACTTCTTTGGGGAAAGCCTCAAGTATAAGGAGCAACACAGATCTAAGGAGGATGTGGAATGATCTCCTGGATAGACAGATAACAGAGCTCAACTGCAGGTTTCAGGAAGACACATATGGAATCATGCAAGCAGCGGCCTCCTTACTGCCTGGATCTGTGACCTTTGGTGAACTTGAGCTGCTGAGGAGGCCATGCAAGCAGTTTGACATAAACATCCCAGAAGCGGAGCACTCAGTTTTCATAAAACAGATACAACGCCAAATGGATGGAGGAAAAAAGTGTCCATCTCTAATGGAAGTGCTTGACACCTGTCCATCAGGTATTTTTCTCAATGTCAACAAACTGCTAAACGTTATTATAACCCTGCCGATAACAACATGTACAGTGGAGAGACTGTTCTCAAGCACAAATCGGATAAAAAATAGACTGAGAACCTCAATGTCAACAGTGCGCCTGAACAACTTAACCCTTTTGTCTTTTGAACGAGAACTGTCAGAGTCATTGGACTATGATGAAATCATCTGCAACAGCAAGCCCCGACGTCTATGCCTCGTCCTGTAGGCCTGATTGTGGATTATTCTTCCTTTTCTTGGATTGTGGATTAAGATGACCACAGGCCCAGAAACTTTCAGAAAAACATGATTGTGGATTATTATTCCTCTTCTTTTAGACTGTGGATTATTATGACCCCAGAAACTTTCATAAAGACATTAAAGGTAGGCTAATTTAAAAAAATATATTTTCTTTTCATTTTCTTGCATAGTCAATTCAGGCTATATTACTTGTTGTGTGTTGTGTGTGCAGAACATCATACCAAAATAGTGATTTTGAATGTTGTTGAATTTGCTGTGCTGTGCATATTAACATGGCTCGGTAACATGCGAGAAGCCATTTAATTGCTTAGTCTGTGGTCAAAGTTTGAGTCTAAATGAAAACTTGAAGGCACACCGGAGAGAAGCCATTTAAATGTTCTGTCTGTGGTAAAAGTTTTAGACAAAATGAAAACTTGAAGAAACACATGCTAGTCCACACAGGAGAGAAGCAATTTAAATTTTCAGTCAAGTTTTAATTGAAATGAAAACTTGAAGAGACACATGCTTGTCCACACAGGAAAGAAGCCATTTAACTGCTCAGTCTGTGGTCAAAGTTTTAGACTAAATGCAGTCCCAGTGTGAAGCTGTTCCATTGTCCCTAGCCTACTGTGTTCATTTTCAATGTATGTGCTGTTTGTTCAAAATCTGATAGAGGGTGTGAAGAGTGAAAAGGGAAGTGGCCGTGTGAAGTGCGTGCTGCGTGTTTGACGCTTTTGTTCTCTCTGTGGATAAATAAACCAGAGGGCGTCTTGTTCAAACTTGAAGCAGCCTCAGTGTTGTTGTTTTTTAAACTCACAGCAGTATATGGATCAGTGGTTCTAATTTCTGTATAAAGTAACAGTATACACACAAGTATAAGCATTCATGTATGCAACATTTGGCACCTATATGTAACCTTTTAAGGTTGAGATAATTGTATTATCATTATATGGTCCAAATATTTCAGTAAAGCACTTGAAACACACTGACATTGTAAGTTGCTGTGCTGTTGGTGGCCATGTGAGTTTAGGGGTTGTTTTACACTTGTCCACTATAGCATCTCTCAGTGTCATGGCTGCATGAAACAACAGTCTTGTCTCATTTGTCTCCTCAGTTTCAATTGTTCTCGTGTCATCTTCATCTGATGATGATGACGATGCTGATGACAAAGATGATCCAGCTCTGGCATCTTCATCTTGGATCATTTCATGTGGTGTCAAATCCTCAACATAGACAAAGTAATGTCTTGATAACTTCTGAAACTTCAGAAAATGATATGACCTTTGTAGTCTCACTTTTAAGGAACTAGATTTGTAGGAGGAGATGTCAATTTATTCTGTTTCAAAGACACATTTCTTGAACATGGCATTTAACTTTGATAGCTTGACCACCTTTTGTTTCCTCAATAATTTCTCCTCCACCACTGTTGTACTAGCCTGACTCCACCAGACGGGGGCGGCATTGTTCCACAAATTCACAATCCACCTCAGATATTTGAAGCAAACTCATCGATCTGGCAGCGTCAGGTTAACAATTTCTGCGCAGTCTTAGAAATTGTCCAATTGGGATGTTATTGATGAGCTGTTTGTAAGCAGGACAACAAGTCAGTTTTTGATATGTCGTTGTTTGGCGCTATGTGTCCGTTTGTCTCTGTTGTGCCTGTCGTCACCGCTCGTGTTTGGACATAGTGTCCCCCCTGTCCACCGCGGCCACCCCGGGCCTGATCAGCTCCTTGGGGGCCACGTCCACAAAGAACTCGGCCATGACCGGGCAGTGGTCCGATGCCACGCCGCCCCACGACCAGTTGTCCGGGATCCATGGATTGGTCAGGCCCTCCCGCACTACCATGCAGTGGCCTGTGGGAGGCAGGAGGCACAAGGATGGAGTCAGCACAGCAGGGATATTTACAGACTAAAGTAAACATGCACAGATAAACTGGACTATGAACCTAGATCACCTCATCGCTGTGTACTAGATGGATTTTTTTAAATAAAATGGATAGTTCTGGTCCTTGATTATGATTGGCCGTTGTAAAAGACTTTCTAAACACACACCTCTGTGACCACATCACAAACAGCGTCTGTGTGTTGCTGCGTCTTTGATGGTGGGAGGAAACCCAGACAAACATGAAATAAGTTGTAAGTACCAATAAAAGTATTTTTTCAAACATCAGCCTCAAAAACTAGCTGGATTTTCCCCTTCCTTTCTAATGATGTCATAAAAACGGAATGCACTGCCCTCACTTAAGTCATATTTCCGTTGCATGTAGCAGCAGCACCCACCTTGCGGGGCGTGCCGGTGCTGAACACATAGGAGTGAGGCAGCAGGCCCTCGGAGATCCCGCCGCTGCGGACGGAGCGGGCGGGCGATGACATGGCGCTGCTGCTGGACTTATCTGAAGGAAGGCCGCACGAGCCGCACAACAGCGATCGGCTGCGCAGGTTGTACTCACTGTCCCCGCAAGTGCTGTGGGCCACCTGGAGAGAAGAGTGAAAGATGGAGAGAGAGAGAGAGAGAGGGAGAAAGAGACAGATTCAGCAGTTGATAATATTTCAATGCAGCAGCAACTAAGGGGGCTGAACTCTGCTGGTGTTAGGGGTTTGATTTTCACTAAGCTCACCAATACTGAATATGAATATGAATATAATGCTTCTGAAGCAGCATTTAGACCAGTATGGGACACTATTAATAATAAATGTGCAAAGAAAATACAATTTCGTTGCCATGTCGTTTCTCTTACCATGTCATCATCATCCTCTTCAAACTGAGTACGAGTGACCTTCCTCATTGCCATTTCCTGGGGGGAAAACGTATGTTTATCACAAGATACGATGCTGTAAAACATTAGAGAAGTGTTTTTCAACCACTGTGCCGTGGCACACTAGTGCACCATGACAGATCCTCAGGTGTGCCATGGAAAATTGTTGGTAAATTCAAACAAAAAGGCAAAAAACAACAACAACAACAACAACAACAACAACAACAACAACAACAACAACAACAACAACAACAACACTACTACATTAGAGTACTATTCCAAGATGATATTTAGAGTTTCTTTGTCTGATTGTTGTTCATTTGGGCTCAATGCAAAGACCATCACACTGGCATTGTAGCCCTCGTAAGCCACTTACGATAAAAGTATCCAGCAAATGGCAGATGTTGTGTTACCATTCTCTTCAGAAGAATATGTTGCTTCAGTTATGTTACGTATCTATTTAAAGGAATATATTTCTTCAGCTGATAGATCAATGAAATACCTCTCCATTGGCGCTGATCAGTGTGGTCTGGAAGACGTCTCCGGTGCCCCAGGAGGGCTGGTTCTTCCACAGGAGGTCAGAGGGAGGCTTGTGGCTACCGCCGGCACCAGAGGCCCAGATCTGACGGCCATGCAGAACAGATGAAGTATCCATAACTGTAGTTCATCACTGTGTGTGTGGGGTATAATAACACTGCTGATTAAAGGCGCCAGCTTACCGTGACCTTCTGGCCCGCCTTTAAGGTGAATTTAGCAGGGAACTTGAAGGTAATGGCTGCACCGGATCCCACCTGCCGCTTCACCTGCCAGTTTCCCAGATTCTGCTCCTGTAGGAAAAATATGGTCGTTGGATAAGTTGTTCTAGTCAATAAGTTAATTTGATAATAATAATAATTATTATTATAATATAATTCATAATTATTTTTGTGTGAAGCTCCACAAAATAGCTGTAAAGATCTGGGCTGGGGAAGTCAGTGAGAAATGCAGCAGCTTCAGCAGCTACTGTATCCATGAATGATGGGGCCTTAAAGCTGCACTTCGTAACTTTGCCTGTTGGTGGCTCCAAATGGAAGTTGGGGGGGGGGGGGCCTGACTTGAAAACAACGAAATCATGTAAGATTCCATGTTTTGCTCTTCCTGTGAGCAGAGAAATATCCATACCTGACACCAGAATGTCATTTGGGCAATGAGGGTGAATCTACAGGGTCTTAATTAGGGGGGATGGGACACTTCTCTATTGCAGCCTCTGAGGTTACTTCTTCACATACAATCTGACGCTCGCATTGGCCCCCGCGCAGGGCCGCTGGAAGTCATTTTAAGCAGGGGGTGCTGGGAGGAAGGGACTCTCGGTGGGGCCCGCAAGGGCCCCGCCGAAAAAAATTTGGGCGGTTTTTTTTTTACATTTTTTTGCCATATTTAGAGGAATATCTCATTTTAAATCAACATTAGGATACTGTTGTGATGTAATTATTCAGTATTTTCTCCTTTCCTCACTCATTCAGAGCAAAGAGGGAGATACCGTAAAATACCAATTAGAAGCCGACTTCCAAATTGCCGCGGGTCCCATATATAAGCGGGGTCTGGATACATATTTTGTACATAAAAGCAGGTCCCAATTTGACGCCCGGTTAGTTTTTTCAATGTTTTCTTTTTACCTTTGCGACATCCTGTTGAATGCATCTCCCAAACACAACGAAGAAGAAAAATCGGATGAAGAATACGAACAACGAGGAAACGGGAACAACGAGGGAAAAAAACACATGCACGAAACTTGCTGATCAAAATTCGTTTTCCCTCAACATCTGATGATTCTGAAAATTGTGTAGGCATTTCCTGAAGATTTTTATACACAAAAACCGACATCTCTGGTGTAATAATTATTTTGAGAAATGTGCCTATGGTATATTTCCCTGCCAGCGGGCATAGAAGTCCGCTTCTAATTGGTATTTCACCGCACTTTCACATGTGCGCTACTGAAGAGGGTGCTCCATGAGTGATGAACAGCGGAGGAGGCAGGCATGCAGCCAGCGGAGGAGGCAGCGCATGCAACAAATAATCTGCTCACATGATGATCATGTTCTCTCACCTTCAGCGGAGAAAGTTTAGTGGTAAATACCGGTAGGTCACAGTTCAGCTCAAATTTTATTTGATTTCATGTACAGGCCAGAACTGGCATGCAATGTGCTCTGCTGCGCTGAGAGGGAGGCGCGGCTCTCCCCATAGACAAGCAATCGTGTGGGGTGCTGTAGCCAACTCATTAAAATAAATGGTTTAAATAAACAATTTCATACTATTTACAATCTTTGCTGAGCAATATTTTTGTACAAAAATAATTAAAGCAGGTCCCAAACTGCCGCAGGTCCCATATTGACGCGGGGTCTGGCTACATATTTTGTCAATTAACGCCCGGGCTAATAATTGGTATTTTACGGTATATAGCATGATGATAATGCTCTATATCTCCCTATTTGCTCTGAATACACCAGTTAACATGACACAGACTTAACATGATAGAAATATTATCAGCAAACTTAATGACTAGACTAATTATTCTGATCTGAATGGCATATATCAAGAAACATTGACTCCTCTCTTTGCTGTATAGTGGGAGGTGCATTTTTGAGTAGGCTATTAAAATAGCATGTCAAGTTCACATTTCTTTATTGCCAGATTAAACAATTCGTATTGGTTGTTGGTTGGTTCAACACAACATGTGCGTGCATGCGCGCTTCTTCTTCTCTAGCCTACAAGCATGTAACTTCCTTGATTGTTATTGTTGATAATTCTATTTAAATAGGCTACATTTTCATTTCCCGAAACATTCTTAAACAAGAAAGGAACATAGTGCACTGCAAAATATTTTTAATTACATTTGTAAAAAAAACAAAAAAACATTTTTTTTTTTTTTTTTTTGGGAAAAAATCTAGGGGGTGCTGCAGGTGCTGCAGCACCCCTACTTCCCGCGGGCCTGCCCCCGCGCGCACGCTCCATTCATAGTCAATGGGGGTAGTCCAACAGGCTCCGGCAGCGGGCAACGCAAACACGCAGAGGTCGTACGGCGAGAGCACTTCAGGGCGATCCAACTTTTGGGGGATGCAGCCCTACGTCACGCTCTGCTGGCCAATCTAGATTTGGAGCTGTAATGAATGTACCTCCCCCCCAGACTGCAGCATGGAGCGGCTCAAGGGCAAACAGTGATAATTACTGGGAAATAAAGCAAGTGTTCTGCCACAATTTGCCCTCTCAAACACATTTGCCCCCCCCCCACCGTGTTCCTCCTCTCACCTCATCTGATTTGTTGCTGAGCCGGACGTATTTCCCCTCCTGGTCCACCTCGTCCACGGTGACGCGGCCGCTGGCCGAGGCCTGCTGGGTGATGCGTGTCCGGGACACGGCGCCGCCCGCGAAGCTGGACGCCTCGCTGTCGGTGTCGTTGGGGCGTCGCCTCTTGCCGGAGGAACTCTGAGCGCTGCAGTGGACCGTACGGGAATGCGTCCCTGAGGAGGAGGAGCGACCTCCTGTCACTCTGCTGGGGGGCGGGCTGGGGGACAGACGCAGCCTGCAGGGAAAGACATGATGACCCGTGAGCAGCAGAGAAGGTGCTGCTGATTCTTTCATTCCAGAACTTGAGTCAATTCATTGGGACCCAACTTGCCAGCAGACACAAGCCCACGACTCATTTTGAGTTTGTTCTCATCTATAATACACACATTAAGCATTTTAATTTCTAATCTGTGAGAGTTTCTTTTTTTTGTCTCCATCTTTGTTGCTAAGCATTCATTGCTGTGGTGTTTCTGCGCTGCTGCACTTCACCTGCCAATCAAACATGTGTGTAACATCTTCTCCCTTGGATTTTCTGTTGATGCAGTTTGAGTTTCTGTAGGTGGCGCTCTTTTCTTTGTCTGTTCAGCCATGGTGGCTATCGCTGCTCCTGCTAACAACCCTGCTAACAACCCACTCTTCTTCTATTCAATACAAATAAACTGCTTTGCTGCTACCAGAAACTAAGAAGAAGAAGAAGAAGAAGAAGAAGAAGAAGAAGAAGAAGAAGAAGAAGAAGAAGAAGAAGAAGAAGAAGAAGAAGAATCAACAGAGAGTAGCAAAACAGACATACTGTATTTATTCATATGAAAATGTCACAGATTATTACTCTATTAATTGACTAATCTAAAGCAGCTCACAATGAAAGGGCAGTAGACGTTTAGCATCTTGTACAAAGACACCTCAACAGGATAAATGGCTTTCAGCGGATGCACACACAGGGCTCTAACCTGTGACCTTTAGATTGTGGGACAGTCTCTAACCACTAGGCCACGCACCTCTCCTCCTCTCCCTCCAGCAGCTTCCTGTAGGCGCATATCTCCATATCCAGGGCCAGCTTGACATCCAGGAGCTCCTGGTAATCGTCCAGCTGCTGCTGCATGTGCTGTCTCATCTCGGCCATCTCTCTGTCCTTGTCTCCCAGCAGGCGGCGCGTGGTGTCCCGCTCCCGGGACAGCGCCTCCTCCAGGTCGCGGATCTTCGCCTCGTGGGCCGCCAGCCAGTGGGCATATATATATATATATATATATATATATATATATATATATATATATATATATATATATATATATATACAGCACAGTCAATAGCGAGATATTCTTTCAAACATGATTTATTGTGTGACGTGACATTTATAAATAGCATCTGGCGATCTGTAAACGTTCTGTCAAATGCCTTCATTGCAATCCGATAAGAAATACAAAAGAAATACAAAAGTCATGAACAGTGGGACAACATGGGAGGGGTTATCAACTCCACCCAAAATGATAGCAAAGTTCCTTTACATAAGACGCCACATGCATATACATGTATATGGAGATATTTACCTTTTTAAAGAAGGTCTGAAAGTAGACAATGACGATGCTCAGAGGATATTAGAAGATCTTTCTGATATTTTCTCAGTTGTCCTGTGATCTTTGTTCCTCTCACTCGTCCGACAGTGTTCAGTCCGTTAAGGTACTGTCTCAAAATCCATGTGAGTGCCCATATAGGAAAGAATGAGATGGGAGGAGGAGAGAGAGGTTGGCCTCAAGTTTGGCACTGGGTGGTAGTCTCTCTCTCTCTCATCCCTGGCCCTCTGTAATGAGTGTGCAGACTCAAAGAACGACTGGTACCCAAGAAATCCCCAAAGGGATACAGGGTACAGTAGTACCACATGATACCATAGAAAAAAAGATGTAAATTGTGAGTAAATCTATTGCCTGAAAGTTGAATTGGACTAATTTGCCCAAACCACACTGGTCACACTTTTCCAGTATAAGGTGATGTAAATATGTGAATGTTTTATGTGGACTTTATGTATTGTGCTTTGATGTGTATAATGTATTCTGTTTTACTCTGTAGTATCAAGTTAGATTCCATTCTATTCTAGATTATATATAGGCTATGTTGTTTATTTAAATATAATGTGCATTATATTTTGATGTGTACAATGTGTTGTGCACTGATGTCTGTTTTGTATTCTGGAATGGGGTAGAAGAGACATTCTATTCTACTCTAGTTTCTGCTCTGTATGCCATAATGACTTTACAGTGTAAATCAAAAACATAAACATGACTTAATCTAAGTGCAATGTGCATTATGATTAGATGTAAATAATGTGTTGTATTCTGGATGTTTCTGGATTCTGGACATTCTATTACAGTGTATTCTATAAATAAATTGTAATATGATTGCTGATGTGTAGTAGGCTAATTCAGGGGTGACACACAGTTCAACAGGCTGTGTGAGAGTGACTCAGCCTGTCATGATGGAAAATCACACAATTGCTATTTTGCAATGCAAGATAACTCATAAGATTAAAAAAAAAGTATATTGAACAACTATTTACAAAGAAGCCCTTCTGATCATCTGATCTGAATGGTTGGTTTGTCTTGACACAAATCCCACTGAAGGCATCAGCATAGTGATAGAAGACTCAACATCACCTCCTAACGGCAGCAGAATATATCATCATGGAAAGGTTTCAGCTGCAGAATGGCAACAACAACTGTTCTCCAAATCGATTAGTTAGTGGGTCGAATTTACAACAAAGCATTGCGATTGAATGCGAGTATGAGGTGCTATTAGTGCTGGCCAAACAACACGGTCATAAAACACAATGGATTTACGCGGAGTGCGCTGGTTTATGGCACGGCGGAGCATTTTTTGTCATGTGGTTTGTGGGAAAACCCGTATTGGATCTCTGCGGTCACCTGGGCAAAATACTTGGAAAAAAGCGCTGTTTGAGGCTGGCAATGTGACTGATGGTAATAAATACACTTGTAAGATTGGCCGAACATACCGACAGCACCGCTTCAATCAATAACAGACGAACAATCCACGCGTATCAATGTTTTTAATAGTACAATAAGATCAAAAGATGCCACTTCGTTTACAACCAACTATTTTTGCATTCCAAAGAGTCACGTGAATGGTGCATGGCAGGATCCTAGAATTGGTGAAAAGGCAAGAAAGCAGCAAACGCAGTAGAAATAAAATATGACAATTGTCACACACAGTACGAAATAAGTCCACTCCACTCCGTGTCTTATTAGGCGCAACTCTGGGCTCTGCGGCTCTGCGGATAACAGCAGCTGTGCGCCTACTAGGCCGTTGGGGGAACAATAAAACCGAGGAAGAAAAAAACCAGTCAAAGACTCCCGATCCTCGAATTTAACAAAAAATACTCGTCTATTTGTTGCATCCATCGAGAAGATATCCGTCTGATATGAACGAAACGACCGAGCTTCACCTCGCCGCTCTTGCCCCACCGCCTCCATCTTATCTAACCGCATAAACAACAGCGAAGAGACGGAGCTTTTACGCACAGACGCAGACGGATCCCTCCTCTCTCTCTGCATCGGTCTCCATTTTACCTCCTTGCCCGGCCGCTACCTCACGTGTCCTGGACTGTCTTTCTCACATGACCCGTGTGTTTGTCCCCGTGATCAGCACTTCCATCTCCGTGATATCAGTGTCGTGAATATCGCCGTCGCTTTTTGAAAAAGCACCCAAACCCTTCATGGATATGCTCGAGCAGAGTCTGGACAGCTCGACGAGGTGAGGCTGCTTCCTGCTCCACACAGCGGCCTGCCTGCCTGGCCCGACAAAGTCACCATTTTCTCCCTGCAACGCAACAACGCAATATTAAGCGCTGTTCAGTGGTTGTGAATAACTTTTAGATTTTTTTTGTTGCATTGTTTTATTCCCACCACGGTTGGTCAATGAATGTGCAGGTTTGTTGTTGCCCTGTATTTCGGTTTCATCTGCCCGCATGAGGGTATTTGTCGCAAAATAAGCGCCTTTTTTATTTATAGAGTTGTAACATTACGTGTGCTGTATTGCATACAAGCAAAGGCGTTTTTTGTTGTTGATGGATAACAGAGTTAATAACGTTATCCAAATGCATTGGCTCTCTAAATTACGCATTGCATACTAATATTACTAATAACATGCTAAAATAACGCTTTAACCCCGCTAGCATAGGCGTTGCTGTGAGTATTTTATAAGTGTTATTTGGGAATTGTGTCTCTCCAAGTGTGGCCATGTAGTCAAACCACACATGGATTTTAATTCTCAAATACTGGAAACTTCTTCTGAAAGTTGCACCTAGCAAACTAATGAATTATGTCACAATTCCATGCACAATTTTGCTTATTATTACTTTACGTATTCCACGTTATTGTCTCGTCCCGCCACATGAGGGCGCTGTTGAGCCCTAGCTGATTTTTGAGAGCCTGCTGATAGTTGATGTGAATGTGTGTTATGGGGGCAGGTTTGAAATGGTCTTATTTTTCTCCTCATTTTCAGTCACGAGAAACAGGAAGCAGAAGAGGTTGTCCAGTTACAGGAAGGTAAGAACCGATTTATTGTTTGCTCCATGAAAGTGAAAAAGAACAATCAAACTTCTATTTATAAAAAAAAAATAAACATCTGCAATGCAAGTAAAGACTCCTGCAAAATAGAGACATTAAAGTCATAACTGCTTAATCCTGCTACAATATCCTTGTCCAGTTCCTACTTTGAGCACAGTGTCAGTCTGTTACTTTGTACTCACACCCGTTTTGTTTTTATGGTCTCAGCCTTGAAACATGCACGTGTGTGTGTTGTAGGAGAGGAGCAGACTGCAGTGACCATCGCCAGTGTCCAGCAGGCTGCGTTCGCAGACCACAATGTCCAGTACCAGTTCCGCACAGAGAACAGCGGTGGACAGGTGAGCAAGCAGCTTTCATCTGCAGAGGAACATTTTGACACAGCGTGTTTTAAATCTCTAACCGCTGGAGTAGTGGTGGTATTAATAGTAGTAATGGAGTAATAGTGGTTGAAGTGGTATTTGTAGCATTGATAGTTGTAGTACAGGAGTAATAGTGTTAGTAATAATATTAATAGAAGTAGTATTAGTAGTAGTATGGTATTAGTTTACTCTCCTCATGTCTGTTACCAGGTGATGGTAAATGGCCTGCATTTATATAGCGCTTTACAATGAGTAGTTACATTCACACAGACATTCATACACAGATGGCGGCACGCTACCACGCAGGGTGCTGGCACAGCCATCGGGAGCAATTTGGGGTTCAGTATCTTGCCCAAGAACATTTGGACATGCAGACTGGAGGAGGCGGGGATCGAACCACCGACCTCTTTTATCCAAAGCGATTACCGGTAGCTACAGCCGCCGATAACAAGAAGACAGTGTTATGAGAGTAACAGCGCTCCCGAAATAATTCCTGCCCGTCTCCTGCCTCTTAGCTAGCACTTCCTTACCTACAGATTTCAAGAACACCGTTTGTTTTTGGTCCTCTACCAAGAGAGCTGTGTTAGTCCAATTTGTTACGGGTGAAAACTTCATCCGCAAGGTTTTATGAGAATAAGAAGAACGATGTAGACAGCTGATGGCCAGCAGAGCTAGCCTAGCATAACAAAATCAAACAAAATGAAACGTCAGATGTTCAGAGTTCAGATGAGGTGAAATGCTTCCTCGGTATCTTGGCCGAGGATTGAATGTGGTGTAAACATCAGAGAGGGTTGAAGTGGGGAAAAGAGAGCAGACAAGTCCTTCATGCTTGGCTGAAGTTATAGGGACTGCAATGGGATCTGCCACGAAAAATCTCTTAGCTGAACAGGAATGACGAGTTGCCAGAACTCTGTGCAGTAAACAAGCTACTAAATATACCAAAGTGCTGGTACTCTTGAGTGTTCAACCCTTCCCCCCTGCCTGTCCTCAGGTGACCTATCGGGTGGTCCAGGTGACAGACGACCAGTTAGAGGCAGCAGCAGACGGAGCCGTCAGCGTCGTCTCCGCCGCCGCGTTCGCTGGAGCCCCTCAGGCGGTGGCACAGGTGAGGAAATATACTCTTCAAAGTTATTATATCAACGTATCATCTTATATCATCAGTCCCTCAGCCGCGACATAAACAGAATGGTTGCCAAGCAGCATACAGACTAGGGGTGTCAAAAATAATCGATTATAAGATGCATCACGATGCGGACGTGCACGATTCTGCATCGATTCACAAATGTCAAAAATCTTTTTTTTTTTTTTTTTTAATAATCAAATAAAATATAATGGAAGTACATGCAGTTGTTTATTTTAATTATGGATCATAATACAATGCAATTCCAAATGCACCTTTATTTTAAAAGTAGCCACACAGTGAGAAAAAAGAAAGTGAGAAAAAATAAATCATGTATTGCGGAAAAAAGTGATGCATCGATTTAAGATGCATCGAGATGCATCGATAATCGTACTCGAATCGAATCGTAGCCCTCTGAATCGTAATCGAATCGTGAGGCCAGTGAAGATTCACAGCCCTAATACAGACACAGTAATACTGTGATGTGGTCACAGGTGTCAGAGTATTTTGACAGGGGAGGTTGGGGGCAGATAGATAGCATGTCATATGAAGTCGTTGCGGTGCCGCACGTTCACATTTACAACAGGACAGCTGAGCTCTACATGTCGTGAGAGACCAGCGGGCTTGGCTAGGCTACTACTACAGCACAGAGCCAGGCGACTCAAACAGTAGGCTATCACGACCAGCAATATTGACAGGTCCAAAACAAATGACGTTACAGGTCCTAACCATCTGGAGGCTGGGTTTACCCAGGCTAGCGGCCAACAGCCAATCAGCAGTTTAAAACCAAAACCAATTCAGTTCATTGTGTTTGTCAACAGGGCTTCTCTGCCACGTGTTCTTTAGTGTCTCACTTGCTGTGATTGCTCTGTTCTGTGGCTGCTAGCCTCAACTTGATAGCCACAACCAGCTCAACACTGGCCTCACTCATCCGGCTCAACCGCAGAAAGTCCTTTATGACCCAACTTGTCTCAAACGTCAGTCAATTTCAAATGTCATTGTGTCACAATGTGGTAAATCTATGATTTATGGGCTTTTCCAAATGTTTTGGAAATAAAGAATAAAGAAATGCATTACTTTTTCAAATTCAACCTTTACATGTGTTTTTCAGGATATGCAGATTTGTGTTTTTATACAGATCATATCAACATCAGTAAATATCAGTTATCCGCCATAACAGCAATGTTAATATCGGTTATCGGTATCGCGCAAAATTCTCATATCGGTGCATCCCTAATTTCAAAATGATCCCTCGCTGCATTATGTCCCAAATGCATCAAATCAAGGAAGTAAAGATGCCATTCCATGGGGTCTTTCACATGTGTTTTGACTTGTCCCCGACTCCCTCCCTACGCTGCCAGGCTGTCATCCAGAACCCCTTCAGTAACGGAGGGAGCCCTGCGGGGGAGACGGTGGGCGGAGAGACGCGTTTCGCCTATTTCCCCGCCACCGCCGTCGGCGATGGAACAGCCACGGCCGTGTCGGTGCAGGCTGCCACCGACCCCACGCTCACACAGGCAGGAGGTGAGGAGAACCCCAACGCTAACCCTAACTCCACGCTCACACATACACACACACACCCACGTGTATGTGTGTGAGCGCATCAACATTGACTCTATGAGGCCATTTACACCTGGCACTAACTGATCAGATTGCAATCTGATCACAGAAAACGCATGTTAGTGCCAGGTGTAAATGGTCAAATCATTTGTGTCCAGTGTCCATCCGATTTGACAAAAGATAAGCATTTATTTGATATTATGTGTTTTAGTTTTACATCAAATTAATTAGATGAAATAAATAAAATAAAATAAATTTAGTTCAATGGCAAAAAAAAATCTATATATTTTTTTTGCCAGATTTTACAATAACACAAAGGTCCGCGATACCGTGAAACCGTGGTATTTTTGTCCAAGGTTATCATACCGCCAAAAACTCATACCGCTGCATCCCTACTCCCAACTTGATACCGTAATATACTGTAGCAAGAGAGAGAAAAGGAAAAACAATATGACAGATGAAACATTACCAATCTAGCTTGCTGTTTTAGTGAAACAAGTGTTACACGAGACCTTGATTATTTTTGAATTGCTAAATGTCAAGTTTCATGAAAACTGTTTCATGCAATTTGCAACCTGCAACTAGTTGCCTGAAAGTTTCACAGTGTAAAGCCAGCCTAGTACTACTGACGATGTTCGTTTTTTCAATTATTGTAATGTGTTAATAATAGTGACATTTTAAATTTAGAATGTCATACTCATGTTTTTATGTATACGCAGAGAAAATGTTTGGTAATGGAAATTTGGTTTAAAGTCATGGAAAATCATTGGTCAAAATGTGTATGAACCCTGGATAAAAAAAACACTTTAAATACAGCTCACAAAGACATAGCTACAGTAGAGCTGGGTATTGGTTCAAATTTCAAGAATCGATTCGATTCCGATTCACAAGGTTGCGAATCGATTAATTTCGATTCGATTCCGATTCGATCGATTTCAATATGTTTCAAAATGTTTTTTGATCTGTACCCTGAATTACATGTCCAGTTATGTAACACAGGGGTTCCCAACCAGCCAAGTAGATACCCGGGGAAAAAAAGTTGCAGACCTGTTGTCAATTTTAATGGTTTTAGTTACACATATATTTACTCACCAGGTGGTGACAAAGGGTAAATAACAGCCTTTTCATCTGTCAATAAAGACACTTTCACAATTATGCACAGTGATTTGATTTCAGCCTATATAATTTCTAAAAGTAGATATTAATGATCAAACATTTTCATTCATGTAGCCTACAGTATTTGTTTTTGTTTCAACTACAAACTTAAATAAACGTCAACTTGAAACTATGTTTCAACTACCACACACAGCATAATATTTTAGCCTGTTTATTAAAAAAAAAAAAAAATCGATCTCTGGACATATGAATCGATAATCGAGGATTAAAATAAAAATCGATTAAAAATCGGAGAATCGATTTTTTTGAACCCAGCCCTAAGCTACAGTGTTAAAAAATGGCTAACTTGGGGTGCCCCGATGGCTCACCTGGTACAACGCGTACCACAAATGCTTAGTCCCTCGTGCAGTCGACCCGGGTTCGAATCCGACCCGTGGTCCTTTGCCCCATGTCATCTCCCTTCTCCCTCCCCATTTGTCCTGTCTGCCTACTGTCCCATCAAATAAAGGTAAAATGCCCAGAAATAATCTTAGAAAAAAAATGCTAACTTAACATGAAAAGTCAGGCTGTTGTAGTTCTTACCAAATTAAAATGGGGACAAATTCTTCATTACACCGGGGACTATTTTCAGTGCTACGGAACGACTTAATTTCCATAGCAAACGTGTTTACGGTCAGCGTACGAAGTTGTTTGGTGCCCAGTGCATCGTAATGATGAAATACGCTGCCCAGAGCAGCGTGTTTTTATATATATATATATGCATTGGGCACCGGCTAAATGGGCGAGACTTGTCGGAAAAACAAAATCGTCACTGATTTTGTTATTTTCATACGATTTGTTGACCGTAAACGATGCGTTAAAAAAACACCGGGCCTCATCCTTTAAAGAGAAATTACAGTTTTTCTCCTTTTTCTTGCATCTCTGTGTCGTTGACTGTCTGCATCTCTGATTGGTAAAAAAAATAAAAAAAAATCCAATGACGTAAATGTCTAACATCTGTTGTCGTCCCTTGGAACGCAGGTCAGTTTTACGTGATGATGAGCCCCCCTGACGTGCTGCAGACCGCGTCGCCTCGCACCATCGCGCCACGCACGCACACCTTCACTGCGTGAGTATGCTCGGATGCGTCGCACACCCTGTGTCCAGTTCATTCAACATTTCCATACCGCCACAATGCCTCGTCCTGCGGCCGACTTCTCATCCCCACCCCCACCCCCCCCACCCCTGCAAACTCCACAGTGGATTGGCTATCCCTTTACCTCTTCCTTCCCGTTTTGGCATGATTGGTTTGTGATTGTGTGTAAAAAATAAAGAAAAAAAAACAACAACAACAAAAACAATATTCATCATTCAAAAGATTCGACATTTGAAAAAAAAACGAAATCTGTCCCACTTACCTGCCATCCCCAGAGACCTTGGTGAAAGCGAGATGTTGCAGCATGGCAGTTCAAACTGGTGAGAAGATCTTTCACATCCCATAAGAAGAAGCAACCCCCCTGCCCCGCCCCCGCCCCCCATCATGTGTGGTAGAGACAGACGTTTGGTGACTCGCATCCCCCCCCCCCCTCCCCCGCCCCCCATCATGTGTGGTAGAGACAGACAGTTTGGTGACTCGTTAGTCGTGACCAGTGCTAGGTGTTGTTCAGCGTCCCCGTGTGGCGATTTTTCACGTTTAGAGCCGCTGGCTGCACTTACACGCACAGAGTAAACCCGGCCGTTACCGAGGCCAGTGCTGAAGCGAGTAGTCGATTGACAGAAAAATTAAAACATTACAATAGACCCTTCTCACTGGGGCCATTTTGTGTCGAGAAGCCAGGGTAAACACAGGTGCAAGCAAAACACTAATGAGGGTTTCCAAATCCCAATCATGGAAGTTGGAAACCCTCATTAGTGTTTTGCTTGCACCTGTGTTTACCCTGGCTTCTCGACACAAAATGGCCCCCGTGAGAAGGGTCTATTGTGATCGTTTTTAGATTTTAATCAATGAATTGCTGTCGTCATTTATCAACAATTATCAAGTTAAAATACCAAACATTTTCTGGTTGCAGCTGCACAAATGCTAACATTTGCTTGCCTTTCTTCGTATCATTATAAAATGATTTTTTTTTGCTGCTGGTCAGACAGTGGTCAGGCTAAAAATGTTACAAATGACTTTGGGTTCTGGTAACTTGTAATGGGCAGTTGTCATTATTTTTGATTCATCGAAAGAACAACTGATAGATGAATCAATTGTGAAAGTAGTTGTTAGCTGCAGCCCTAGCTAGTTAAAAATCATATCCACGGTAAGCTGTTAACATGCACCTTTGATATTTGGTGATTGAGCCTCCCCGTTCCCATGAATAAACCAGATAACAATATAATAATAATAATATTCCTGTCCAAATGTGTCATTGGACGGCTGCCAACTCCCTCCCTGTCTGACGGATGTTACTTCTACTCCAGGTGGAGGCGATGTTTATGTCTGTAGTAGTGAGAGAAACGCTGACACCTTTCCTGTTGACAGGAGGTGGTTTCCGAAACGCAGAGTGTGATTGTGTGCAGACGGCAGAAGCCAAAAGTGAAAGGGAGTCAGATGTTTGCATGACTCAGCGACCTAGTTAATATCAGAGGACGCCAGACATCTCAACCGCTTTCGAATGAGGTGTGCAATGCGTCGACCTCAAACCAGATCAGTTGAGTAACCGTGTTATAGGAACAGTGCTCTTCTTCCTGCATGTAAGCAAAGCCAGTTTTGGGTTAGTGGTCAACCAGTGGATTCATCATCAACGAGATGAGTCTTTTGTCTCGATAGCGATGCCTTTGATGACTCATAAATATGTGATTTATTTATTTATTTGGATGTTAGTTTAGGTGTAACGGAGTCACAGATTTGATGTAGTTAATAATATTCATGATCTCACATGGTTTAGAAATCTCTTTTCCCCCTCGTGATTTCATTGTTGTTTTGAGTGGTGGGCGTGGCCTCAACATAATGGACTTAGAGAAAGTCGGCCTCTCCAATATCGCTTTCCTCTTCCTGTCTCTGCAGGAAGATGGATGGTCCGCGGGCGCCGAGGGACGAGAGGCGAAGAGCACAGCACAATGAAGGTATGTGCTGCTCACTGCTATTGTGAATCACTGGGGATAATTGTGTTAATCAAATTATACCGTTGTTTTTGCCGATTGTTTGTATATTTACAACCCCATGTAAAATGCTATACAGATAATATATACAGGTATTACTGGTGCATATGTGGGTGGGGGGGCATGAAAGAGTTTCATTTGAAAAGCGGTTAAAGATGCCTTTGTTTGTTTTTTTGCATTTAATATAAAATGGCTCTTTTAAAAGTGTGATTTTCTATTGTGCAAAAGATCCATAAAGCACAGTTAGCACAGGCTTCTTCCTCTCTTTGCAGTGGAGAGACGGAGGAGAGACAAGATCAACAACTGGATCGTCACCCTGTCAAAAATCATCCCTGACTGCAATATAGACAGCACTAAAACCGGAGCCGTGAGTCTAAATACAGATGTAAATACAGTGCTCATAGCATCCTCCTAAAAAAAACATTCACTTTACACGAAGCGATGTATAACTACAGTAACACTTTCTGATTTCTGCTTCTAAGGATCTTCCAAATGTCTATTTATTTAAATCTGTCAGCATTATTTCCCCGCTCATTTCTATATTCAATATGATTGTTTATGCATTATTGTATTTATATTTTGTATGTACCTTTTATTATCCTCGTAGATAAAAAAAAAAATCGGATGCTAAAAGTTGCATTGAAAAGACAAAGTGCAACCGTAGGCTAGGATGATCTCACAATCCCAGTCAAAAGTAGGTTCAGGTGTGCAGAAAGTGTATCAGGCAACGACATGCTGCTCTGCCTTTCCAGTTGGTAAGACTCAGCTGTTCATCTCAAGTTGTCTTGTGTAAAAGCAATATGCCTGTTTGAAAATTTTCCAACTGATGTGACCACTGGATCGAAGGGGCTTGAGAAAGGTTAACTGAGCGATGGGAGTGGGTTATGGAAGGGTTAGAAGAAAAATGAGTAATACTTGGAAGTAATGAGTGGTTATGAAGCCAGTTGGTCATTCAGTATTGCTCTCTGATGTCCGTCAAGAGTAAAGGAGGCATCCTGTCCAAAGCTTGCGACTACATCCGGGAGCTGCGACAGAGCAACCAGCGGCTGCAGGAGAGTTACAAAGAGGTGGAGAGAGTCCAGGTGGACAACGAGCTGCTGAGACAACAGGTTATTATTTTTTTTTTCTGATTTTTCTTTTCTCCTGCCCAATTGTACTTGGCCAATCTTTCCCCCTGCTGTCCCGGTCGCTGCTCCACCCCCTCTGCCGATCCGGGGAGAGCTGTAGACTAGCACCATGCTTCCTCTTGACACATGCGCAGTTGCCGGCCGCTTCTTTTCACCTGACATCGGGGAGCTTCACCGCTGAGACAACAGGTTAACCTCCCATGCTCCTCTGCCAGTGATTTATCCCATCCGCATGTTTAACCTTTTCTTTTGGGGGATGACGACAAAGTCTGGCTGACTGAATCATGTTGATTCCTGAGCCATAAATCTTTCTAGCGATAGCACTTGCTCGCTAGCGTGTAAACCGCAGTTTAGAAATGTCATTACAATAACCAAGTGTAAATAAATAATAGAATGTCAAAGGAGAGCTGTAGCCTGTACTACGAAGCTAGTTTAATGCCTTATCCGAGTAAGTTTGAGTTTAAACCTGGTTTAGCCGTACTACAAAGCAAGTTAACTTTCAATCACCATGGCAACTGCCGCTGCAAAGCTAACCTGGTCGCGACCAGGTTAGCTTCAGAGGATAAGATCAAAATCCATGACAGACCCATATAATCGGCTCTCTGGAGTCACTCACCGTTCATATAAGATCGCCATATGAAAAATAGATTGCAGTCAACTGAGAATATAACAAGAAAAACATTTGTGGCTCTGTAGGCTACATAATTAAATTAAGCCTACTTACCACTTTATGTCTTAACAGCTCAACGATGCGTGGAGAAATATGATCACTATTAATCACGCAGCGCATATCATACACGGAGCCTCAAATGGAGTGAGGGTGATTATTCTCCTACATGCCAGAAAAGCCTATAGCCTACATATAATATAGATATGGGATAAATATGGGATAGCCCCAATAGGCTACTAAATATGCAGGCAATTCTTGCATGTTTCAGCTGGAACTGTGTCCTGTAGGCTGTATGCCAATATATGAGCAAAAATAGGCTAGTTTTTATCAATGAAAACTATGCCCGCATCGTCTCAATTCAGTTCAGCAGTTTTCTCTTTTATATTAGGCATCAGCATTATTTTATATATTAATTATTCGATCAGTGCAACTACACACATAATGAGTGATAGAGATCATTATTCATTGAGCATGCGTTTCTAAATCTATGGTCTAAATAGGTTTACAGATTGTGGAAATTTATAGGCTAAGATTACACATTTAGGGGACAGAAATCGCTGATCAAAGTAAATCAAATGACTGATGTGAATACAAGCGGCAGCTTTAGCAGTCCTTCAGCAGATTATATCCAACGCGGATTTTCATTCTGACATAGGTTACATTAAATATCCGCTAAAACTCTGATCACGCACTGCGCTTTCATTGAATGAGGAAATGGGTGTAGAAATGGGTGTGGGCGTGGATCAACTCAGCTGTTCATAATGTGATTGGCTAGCGCACCTCTTTCGCGTGGACGCGCGCCTGTGCACGAGCGAAAAACGTGCGCGTGCGCAGGCAGATCCCAGATAAAGCCAGCTTCAGTTATCGAGTAGAAAACCAGCGTCGTAGTATCGGTTAACTAGATAGCTTTGATCCTGTTCAGTCAAACCAGATCAAAGGGACTTATCGCGGATCTGTTAAGATAGCTTCGTAGTACAGGCTACTGGTCAAGCAAGATTACTACAGTAGAATAAAATATAGATCATATCGCAATTCTCCTTTTTCTATTGAGAATGAATTTCCATCTTTTCTCCCTCTTAGTGTTTAATCATCTGTCTTGTGTGCTTTTCTAGTTAGAGGAGTTGAAGAACGACAACGCACTTCTTCGAGCGCAGCTACAGCAGCACGGCGTGGAAATCAACGGGGATGCGACGCCACAGTGATTTGTGGACTGATGGACTAGACACACAGCGTCACAAACACAACGTCGCGTACTCCCACCCGCCCGAACAATACGAGGAAAGAGAACTGACAGGAAGGAAAAAGAGAGAGAGAGAGATGTCCAATTTGCATCTGAAATTGGACAACACACACATACACACACACAAGGCTGGGAGAAGAGAAGAACATTGAAGGACTGCAAACTGACAAGACTTCTTCCACCTCCGGCTGTTGGAAGGCCGAAAAGCTGAAACTGAACCTCTCACCTGCTTCAAGGAAAACCAACCGCTCCACGCCCACCCAGCGCTTTCTGTTGTTTTGTTTAAATTATGAACCGACGAGAGGAGGCTTCACTTCAACCAAAAACAAAAACATCTTTCAGAATTCACCGTTTTTATTCTACTGCAGTTCCGTTTTCCTTTCGCTTTCTTTGACATTTGCTGTGTTTGAAACTACTAAGTGTGACATGAATGGAGAGAGAGAAAAAACATTCGTTTTTTTTGTCCTTTTTAATTTATTAGTCCTCAATGTTCGTGCATGCAGAAAGAAAAGACTTGCGGTAGAGACAAGTGCAAAAACAGATGGCTGATTTTTCTTTTTACATTTCCTCCCCATTAAATATAGACGACGAACAAATAATAAGCAAATCAGGTACTTTGATCCATCGTCGTCAGTGCTTGTCACCGTTATTAAGGCTAGTTTTACTGTCATAGGACCATGTGCGTATAGTTGACCGCTGTACAGTTAAACGTTACTTTCCCCAACGTCTGCCTCTCGACGTCGACACTCCCAAGCGCCCGGCGGAGCTCGCGGTCACGCTTTATAAACAAAACACGGTCCAATGTCGGTCTATTCAACAACGAGAAGACTTCCCTGCCAGTCAACGCGCAAGCAGCTTTGATATAAGACAGGCACGCAGGTTTCATTTTTTAGTGCAAGGCCTTACGTAATAGAAGCTTTGCGGAGACTTTAGGCGTTAACATAGCTCAGGTATTTGGGACAGCGCACTGGCATTGGTTCTCAAACTCATCCAAGTCTTCACATAGAGCAGGGGGTTTTCAAAGTCTGAGACTGTGGGCCCCCCCAAGACAAAGCTTGGAAAAAGGAGCCCCCCCCCCCCCCCCGCGCTCAATTCCTGGATGCCTATGGGATCATGATTATGTTACTTAGTTGATCCCATAGACACTCAACAATTGAGTCAAGGTAGCCTGATATTGCTGTTTGACACACTTCAGACTACACCAAAAAACCATAAACAAAACACCATAAAGGCATTTATTTGTTCTGAATCTGGGAAAGTGGGATAAACTCAAAATTCCCCCAAAACTACTGTACCTCTGAAACCAAATCACACACATTTATGAGATCTCCTTTTAATAACTAATGTCATATTTTTTCAACTTCCATTCAATGAGTCTCCCCTGAAACTGCTTGGAGGCCCGCCTCCCACTTTGAAAACCTCTGACATAAAGAGTTTAGATCTCTTTTTGTGTCTCCCCTCCCCCCCTATTAGGTGCAATGCCTAACGAGTTCCCATACGACGTAAATCGTTTTTTATCGGGCATTAAATCAAGGTTTGTTTTGTGTATCTTATTGTTAAAGGTCATATCAGGTGATTTAATGCACTGAATTGGAGCGCAGCGTTTTGTTTTTTGTTTTTTTTTCCAGTCTTGACGTTCAGTCGTGTGTCTGCTGCTCTGAGCTTGAGGCCAAACTCTTTAGGCTCGCCAGTCCAACCGCATTCTAGTGGAGACCTGAGGTAGCGTTTTTGATGGTGATGATGATGTTCAGTTTTCTCAGATCTTTCTTGTTGAAGTTTGGGAACCATTGCTGCTCATAATGTAAAGACAGAAGATTGCAGAAGGACCATGGTCACGAATGTGCTGCTGAGGGCGATTTGGATCTGAGTGAGATTAGTACTTTGAACTAACCAGATTTTTGTCTACACTGAAAGCGACCGCAGCATGGAATCTAACCACTGGCATGACTAATTCTGATACTACAATAAAACAGCGATGTTTTTACCCGGACGTTGTTTTCTTATTGATTACATTATATGTGTTTCAGTTATGTTGCTCAGTGGCAGGAGAACAGCAGAAGAGTAGGTTTAACAGGGCAGCTGTGAAATAGGGTTAACATCTTCCCTGGATAAATTACAGTACTATTGGCTGTCTGTCATTAGACAAACAGAAGGGGATAGGAGTGCTGGATTGGGTAGAGCACGTGTGTCAAACTCGAGGCCCGCGGGCCAAATCCGGCCCGCCACCTCACTTCATGTGGCCCGTGGGCTGCGAGAGCTGAAAAAAGAATACAATTTGCGCAATACAATTCTAGTTAGTTCTAATAGTTGTACGCTACTAGTTGTCTGCCATTATTTTTCCTATAATTCTGCTTTCAGAGCAAGTTATGAATTAAGTTATTACTAAAAACGAATGATCGAATCAGAGGCAATTATGTAATATGATAAGTAGGCTAGATACATTTTATAACCATAATGCTGATGTGGCCCGGGATGAAATTGAGTTTAGACACCCCTGAGTAGAGGAATATGGGCTAGAGCTAGATACAGTAAACCTTAAGATCTAGTCTAAACCAATAAGTCCCAGAACAAAGTAACCCGTCCTGGCACTCTGTCTCAGTGACTGACTATGTTTACATGGACACAGCAATAATCCGAGTATTGGCCATATCCTAGATAAGACAATGTTCTGATTAAGCTGTTTGCATGGGCTGCTTATAGAACTGTTCCGTTTGTATTCCCGTTGACTACAGACCAAAGGCCGAGGATATAAACATCTGGGCATGGTGACAGTTTCAGCCTCCCCCCAAAAACATTGGTACTTGATTTTTCTGCTGTCAGTGAAGATGCTCACTGCCTATCTTGATGTAGTCATTGTGGCCTAGTCCTAATCCGGCTTTCATCAGACAAAGGCATTTCAATATGCAATGAGACAGTGTTATAGCCTTGGACGGCTTTTCTGCTTGGACTTTTTAATGCATATTTACAGACCATGCCATTGGTCTATTTTGTTTGTATCATCTGCGATGCTGGTTGACATTAACGAGGCTATTCACATTTGACCTTTCTCAACAGAAAACTGGGTGTTGCTCCTCTCTAAAGACATAGCCTACTGACCGTCGTGTTGACTTTCACCAAGCAAATTCAAGCAAACTCAATAGTTTTTTTTATATATATATATATATAAATGGTGGGTGCATGTAATAAACTAATAACAAATGAACCGAGTGCACCGAGCCAACATAAGCGACTCACTGCACCCTTCGCAGCACATGCAGGCCCCTATAAAGCCATGTTATCTGTGTTTACATGCGCTCGGCTGCATACTAGGAGCGCTGGTGCGTTTGCGTGGTTCATTATGATGACAGGATATGGCCAGAAGATGGTTATCATCACTCAGCGGGAAGCCAGCTTGTTTGAAGTGCCCGGAGAGCGGGACACAGCGCTGTGTCATCTCGGTTTGCACTTCCAGTCTGACCCTGTTTATAATAACACCTCTCTCTCACACCTGCCTCAGTCTGAACAGTCTTTATCAGTCTTTATCCCAAGACTCTACAAAACACTCATCCTTGATCAATCAATTTCATTGCAATTTTGCAATTTGAGTGTGAAACTCACACACCCCACACGCCCCCCCCCCCCCACACACACACACCTGATATAGTTATATTGATAAATATATTATAAATCAAACATTCATTCTAAAACACTGTATATCCAAAGGACAAAATTGAAAAGTGATCAGTCGTATATCAAAAGAACAGCTGATTCTACCCTCGAAAACGCCTATTTTGGAAGCAAAGATCTGAGGATGATTGATGACATAATATAGGCTACTGAGTTTTCATTTCATTTTGTGATGTCATTTTTATATTTTATTTTTTACAAATGGGTTACTTATGTCTAGACTGGTGGTTGCTCATTTTATTGTGTTCATCAACCAGAGTTCATTGTTTACCTAACATTTTTGATTTGATTTACATGACTGGCTGGCTGGTAACTCAGTAGTACATTTTTATTGGATGTCAGCATCCTGTGTGTTACATCCTGTGTGTTACATCCTGTGTGTCTTGGCAGGACTTGTGTCATTTTTCAATCTTCTGCAGGAAACGGATATCCTACATAATTAATCCCATGCGTAGTGACAGTAACTATCTTCAAGCACAGGCTACTACAAACCCATCAATACTCTCTCTTTAAACTGCACACATGGAATTATTTTAAGGCATAATAACGTAAACATGCATGGGCTTTCCACATTTACAGCCGTCACTGATACAGATTTCAAGGTTTATGAAATCTGTAGGTTTTCTATGTATCATTTTCTATGTATAATGTCATGTTAGCGAATCTCTGCTTTGAAGTGCTCTAGCTCGAAGAAAACACTAGAATGAGCAGATGAAATACACACATCAATGTAGTAGCTAGCTACACACGTGACACTTTTCCTAGCTTGGAGTTTCAGGAAAGTTTAAACAGTCAAGACTTAGGCAGAGTGTGACCAAGTCAACTTTTCTCAAGTCCCAAGTCAGTGTCAGGTCTTGAGGCGCAAGTCTCAAATCAAGTCTCAAGTCAAAATGTAGATTAGCGTACCAAGTCAAGCCAGAACCAAGTGAAGAATCTGGGATCTTAGAGAAAACAAAATACTTACAAAAAATACTTTTCAAAGCACTATGGTTTTAATAGGATAAACACTTGGTGAGAGCATTATTAGTTTGATTTCTATAATCAGTTTCAACTTCAATCAATTAAATAATTCCATACAAATTGAGAAAACAGAATTCAAATTCAGTCGGTTGTGAGCCTTCCTCCTGCCAAGCCCAAGTCCAGGCCTCAGCAGCAGTCTATCTGCAGGCCTAAGCATCAGCAGCCAGTTCCAGTTCTTGGCCCATGCATGGGGGACCATTGAGCTATATTAAATAGGTGGGGACCCATCTGGACCTGGGAGGTCCCTGTAGTATCGCCCAGCCTTCTGTCAAGCCTGCCAGTTACCAGAACAAGCCTAGGTCCCACCTGCAACCTAGCTCTGAGCAGCTTAGCTACCAAGCCAAGCCACAGCAGCCTGAGCTGCAACAGACTCCTGTCCTGTCCCTGTTGCGCTGCAACAGTCCCCTGTCCCTATTGCGCTGCAACAGTCCCCTATGGCTCCGCCTTCTGAGTCTGCAGCATACCCTATGGCTCCGCCTTCTGAGTCGGCAGCATACCCTATGGTAGCCTGGGTAAACCCATCCCCCACGTGACCTGCTCTCAGACCTGTTCTCAGTCACTATGTGCATCAAGTCAAGTCTCAGGTCTTCTCTTCACACATCAAGTCAAGTCTCAAGTCTTCTCTTCACGCATCAAGTCAAGTCTCAAGTCTTCTCTTCATGCATCAAGTCAAGTCTCAAGTCTTCTCTTCACACATCAAGTCAAGTCTCAAGTCTTCTCTTCATGCATCAAGTCAAGTCTCAAGTCTTCTCTTCATGCATCAAGTCAAGTCTCAAGTCTTCTCTTAATGCAAGTCAAGTCAAGTCTCAAGCAACTAAAACTGTCACTCCACTCTGATTCGATTCCAAGTCATGTGACTTGCGTTCCCACCTCTGCTTCTAGGGAAACTGGAACCATGACATGTCTTCTTCTTCTTCTCTCGATTCCCGTGACATGTCAATTGCATTTCGCGTGCTTTCAGACTGTGGCAATGAAAGCATCAAAAGTGAATGTTTCATACTGAAGTGACTGCCATTTAATCAGGAGAGGAAACTAGTGACACAGTAATGGATACATCTGGAAATTCCCAAGTCACCAGTTAAACTGGAATAACAGCTCCTGCCCCTTTTGTTGTGTCCATCATATTTACATGGCATAAACAAACAAACACTTTCTCAGAACATACATACATGTATGTTCTTCAAAACTCCAAAACGTTCAAGGTGGGGCTTCTGCTTTGTACTTGTCAGTCTTGGATGGTCCCGGGTGCGGACAGCAGTGAGCGCCTCCGCACCTCAGGATGTGCAGCTTGGCCACCACGCTCCTGCAGCAGTGACTCAGCATGCTCCGGACGGCCGCCGAGGAGAAGTAGAAGATGATGGGATCCAGGCAGGCGTTGAGGGTGCTAGAGAGCAGCGCCACGTCCCTCCACTCCTCGCTCTCCACACGCACGAACCCCACCACGTGGGAGACGTTGTACGGGCCGAAGCAGACGGCGAACACCAGCAGGGTGCCGAGGGCCAGGCCGATGGCCCGCAGCCGCCGCCGCCTGCTGATGTTGGGCAGCCGGGACAAGATGAGGATGAAGTTGATGTAGCAGAAGCAGCAGATGAGGAAGGGGATGCAGAAGAGGACCAGGAAGAGCTCCAGGCGCACCACCAGCACGACGTTGAGCTCGTCCTTGCTGAAGTCCTTGTAGCAAGTGGGCAGATGGGGGAAAGGGTTGGCGGTGGCGTTGGCGTTGGCGGTGGCGTTGGCGGCGTCTTCCTCGTAACCGTGCACCCCTTTGAACCACTGGTAGAAGGGCACGATGTAGACGATGCTGAGGTTCATGGAGCACACCACCCAGAACAGGATGCTGGCGCCCACGGCGTAGCGCGGCCTGCGGCACAGGGAGTACCTGAAGGGGAAGGCCACGCCCAGGTAGCGCTCCACGCTCACCGCCGTCAGCAGCAGGGTGCTGTTGTAGATGGTGGTGTAGAAGAGGAAGGCGGTGAAGGGGCAGAGGAAGTAGGGCAGGCTCCAGGTCATGTCATCCGAGGCCTCCTTCATCTTGAAGGGCAGGAAGGTGAGGAAGATGAGGTCGGAGATGGTGAGGTTGAGGAGCAGGATGTCTATGGGCGCGGCCTTGCGCCGCACTTTGCGACAGAAGGTGCAGAATGCCAGGATGTTGGCGGGGACCCCCGTCAGGAAGGTGAGGGTGTAGATGGAAAGCAGCAGGTGGTTGTTTGGCATGGTGACCCCTCCACCAGTCACTGACCCAGCAAGACTCAAACACTGGACAGAGGAGAACATTACTGGTAATTCATTAAAGAAACACATCCCAGATATCAGCCCCATAATGAATGCCTGCTTTAGCTAGATGACAGAGCTTTATCTAGGAACTCAAGAGCTAGATTGCAGAGTTTGGGAATAGCATGATCCTCCCACGTGCTACGTTCTGCCGGTGAAGCTCCCCGCTGTCAGGTGAAAAGAAGCGGCTGGCTGTGTCGGAGGAAGCATGCTGCTAGTTTACGGCTCTCGCCAGATCGGCAGAGGGTGGAGCCACGACCGGGGCAAAAGAGCTAGATGATAGAGCTTTATCTTTACCCTGTACGATTCTCATCAACCTGTGGACCAAGAGGAGAATCTATGATTGTCGTCTGCCTTAGGCCAAAATTATTCATCAATTGACGTAAACCAATAATGAGAATTGAATTGAAGGATTGCTTGACGTTTATGCTTAACCTTCTCTAATATCTGCCATCAATGGATGGGAGAGGCTTTGACTGCATCTGCAAGTGGCAGTGAGATCTGATCTAAAGATCTGCTCAACAGCAGACAGGATTGAGGGAAGAGTATAGGCAGGAAGATCTCCTAAGAATCCTTCATGATCTATTTGATTTTAATGCAATGCATTTAGCTTGTTCTGGATTTTGTTTTGTTTTTTAATGATGCTTTTTAATACTTTTTTCCTAATCTTTTTTCTCTATGGTATTTTCACTTCATCTATTTTATTTACAGCACTTTGAATTGCATCTGTGTATGAAATGTGCTATACAAATAAACTTGCCTTGCCTTGCCTAATGACTGATCCCTATCTCTATGAATGTACTACAGCAACTAGAAACAGATCTGGAACTCCAGATTTTAATGGGGATTCAATTTTATTTTATTTTAATTTTAGGTAGTATTTTCCCTCCATATCAAGGCTTTTTACCTGGGCACTTCAAACAGACGACCTGAAGTAACGGATGAGTGCTCCAGACAGTGTATTACTGCACTCGTTCAGTCTGTTTATTGCAGGGGGTGAAAACATGCAGCCCGAATGAGTGCTCCATTGTATTGCTTCAGGTAGTCTGTTTGAAGTGCATGGTAAAAAGCCCTTCTCTGTATCCTGTCCTCTACGGTTGAGCTCCAGGACCCTCTTATTCTAAACTTGGCTGATGCACGTTGGACTTCACTGTTGGGTCTTTTCCATCCGCTCAGAAAGCTCTTTTGTCTGTGTTTGTTGGCATTGAAAAGAGTGAAGACAGAGGTTATCATCATTCCTTATGTCGGTCAGTGAAAGTCAGTGATAATAAAAAAAGAAATGAAAAATGACATTAAGTGCAATCAGTTTCCTAAATATTTCACAATATAACTCACAATGTAAAAACATTTAAATATGATTTATCAAATAAATTGTTTCCCCAAAAGCTTTGATTACTACTTTTGCTTCTTATGTCTGAATAAGCAAAACCTGGCACAGCACATATACTTTTTGGATGGACTAGAAACAAATGATTAAAAACTGATTAAAAGTTGATTGTTGTTTTTTAACGCTCAGCACACAGGATTAAATACATAGAGGGATTGTCAGGTAATATTAATGTACCATACTGAAGTGACCTTGGTAACACAGGTTATAGGCTACTCACTGACAAAGTAGTGAGTGTAATGGAGATAAAACACATTTTTCTCATCACAAAAGGTGACATTTTACTCAGAGCCATGAGAAACAATGTTCTATCATGAAGCAACATGATAAAGGCTTCTAATTGGTTTTAGGGTTCAAAATATTCATGTTATTCATGACTACACAAGCAGAAGTATATGGCACAGAAGCCTCATCAACAAAATTACTGATAAATAAAATCATATAAAATTCAAAAATGAAACTAATCCACTGACATTGTTGAAGGAAATATAAGTGAAACATGACCCTTAACGAGCTCGTTATCAAAAATGATGTGTGACTCACCTCTGTGGAGCTTGAGACACCAGGCTCTCCATCACGGAGCAGAGGTCCTGTCTGGTCCCGCAGCTCTGTGTTCTGGCAGCTTATTCATTGGTTGATCAAATCAAAAGACTCCCCTTCAATTTGCACATCCTACCGAATAACTGCTATCTCACCTCCGAGAGCGGAAATTTAATAAGCTTCTGACTCAATCTTTGTTCTCCATGCTCTCCAAACACGATCTCCCAGCAACCACTTCAATGTTCTGCGTGATTTACGTGGAGTGTGTCGCAATAACTACTACTGGACTTATGTGACACACACAAAGGGAAGGGCAGATGTTCATAACAGTAATAAGGGAGGATATAGAGGCTTTAACCTCATGTATTACCCATCAGAGGGAAGGTAAAAAAAAAAAAAGCTTGCATTTTATTTTGGGCACAGTAAGTAAAACAGGCGATGCAGTTCAAGTTCAAGTTTAGTGTCCCAAAGGGCAAATTGAGTTGCAGCAGATAAGGCATACAGATAAAGACAGACAAGAAGAACAATATAGGCGACATGTTTACATGTTACATACATGTAGTTGATCAGTCACAGAATAAGAGGCTAAGTAAACGTCAGGAACCTTGGTTACGACAGTGACCGATAAAGTGCACAAGGTAGCATTAAAGTGCACAAACGCCCAGTAAAGTGCACAGAGTAATAGAAGAATCAATAATAAAAAACATAATAGAAACATAAAAACAATAAAAGCAACAGAAACCATAAAATCAATAAAAAACCAATACAAACGGCGGCAGTGGCTGATAATAAAAACAATAATTTCCTTCCCTCAGCAGCGTTCAATGCTCGAATAGAGACAGGAACGAAAGAGAACCTGTGCCTATTTTTAGTGGCCCGTGGGGCACACAGTCGACGACCGGAAGGAAGGGGCCTGTACTCCGAGCTTAGAGGGTGGGCTGCGTCTGAGCGGATGGACAAAGCCTTCTCAAGTACCCGTCTGTTAAAGACATGGTCGAGGCTGTCCGGCTGGATGCCGGCTACCTTGGAGGCCACCTTCACGATTCTTCCGAGGGAATTCTTATCCTTGATACACAGATTACCGTACCAACAGATAATGGAGAAGGAAATGACAAGACTCGATGTACAGTAGGCACTATAAAACAGTTTCATCAGTCTTATCGACTTGGAACTTTGCAAGTTTCCTCAGGCAGTGTAGACGTTGCTGACCTTTTTTACACATGTCAGAGTTACGGTCGAATTTCAGCTAGTCTTCAATTATCGTGCCGAGGTATTTATAACTGGTGACAAGATCCACATTCTGACCATTAAAAACACTGTTCTGAGGTCTAGGAGGGGAACGTCTATAATCAATGCAGATCTTTTGTTTTCAAGACATTAATCTGCAAGAAGGCATCATTACACCAGGACAAGAAATCATTGATAACCTGCCCATGGCCGTCCTCATCATCACCAGGCAGGCTGACGATAACAGAATCTTCGGCATACTTAATGATGAATCTGTTGTTAAAAAGGCCACGACAGTCGTTGGTGTAGAGGTTTGTGAAGAAGATTGAGTAGGGTGGCAGTTGGACACCCCTTCCGGTCCTATAAGCGAACTGGAGAGGGTCCAGCAAGCTCTCGGTTTTAACCACAAGCTCAGACTTCAACTAGTTTTTCAAACTGCTTCATGATTAAGGAAGTCAGAGCAACGGGTCTGAAATCATTAAGCGTATATGGTCAGGACTTCCTCAAGTCTGTGAGCCAAGCCAGATGCTCACCCCTGTACGCACGGCTGCACGCTCTCTAAGGAGGAGCCTCGGCCTGGAGACCTTCCCCAGTGTCCTGATGTTCAGGTCTTGCCCGCCTTGCACAGACAAAATTACCCCGGAAACATTGGGCACTTGCGTTCCCTAGGAATATATACCATACGCTCTGGGGGTGCACCAGCATGCGTGGAAGTCCAGCGGGCCGAAGGACCAGATTGAGTTCCAGGTGACGCAGTTCTGGAGCCTGTTGCTTCTACATGCTCCCGCGTAAGCCGCTCATTCTCAGCTCGTAGTTGTGTCACAGAGTCTCTCAATTCCTGTAGTTCAGCTGCATCAATTTCTAAAAGACAGTCAGTTCAACAGTGGGGATGGGGAACAATGCACTTGTTACTGCCAAGGGCTCTGTTGCTGCTCCACGCCCGGGACGTCTCGATGCTCTGCAAACTGCCGCCCTGCCCTTCTCAATATGGTTGACAGTGAAACAAGAAAAAGAAGCAACTGTCCAGAAGAATAAAAAACCTTGAAGAACACGTCTCTTGCTTTACAATAAGTCTGATTTCCAAAGTCCTGCCGACCAACGCCAAATGTGACCAGGTCTAGATAACCGACAACGCCGCCTAGGGAGTTTCACCCAAGGAAATACCAGGGCTGTAATGCCCACAGATAAACCATACAGATTCGTTACAATGGTAAAAGACCCATGAGAGGAGCAGAGACGTGGTTTCCAAGTACAAAGTGTGTATTAGTTATTTAGAAAAGTCCAGACTAGTTCCATAATATGCAAAACTAGTAAGGGGGAATTGTAAAAGCAAGGGGCACTGGAACTAAAGTGAGAGGGATTGACTGGGTTAAGGGTAAAATACGAGAAAGCTTAAGAGTAAGAGTACCTACCACGCCAAGCGTGTACAATACACACACACACACACACACACACACACACACACACACACACAGTGCTTGGTGCATAAGGTGCTTAAACAAGACACTGCAAAGGCACACTCACACGCATGCAATATGGAAGGAAGAGGCAGGTAGGGAGGGCCCGTAGCTCACACCAGTCTAATCCCCACCCACTCCAGTGGCCAGGCCTATGCGGGGCACAAAGAGGGAAATATTATAGTTCTGGACAGTTAAACAACAATTCAATCTTTTACTAAATTAAGGTACACTTATACAGCAGTAGAAGGGCAGAACAGCAGCAATATGTTCTGTACAAAAGAAAAGGCACAATTAGCCACAGACGAAACAGAATCATTTCAAATGCTTTTAGCCAATTGCTACACTTACCAAAGCAGGTAGCATAGAGATATTGGACAGCTCCTTATACGCAGACCCGGGACCATACACAGTAGGCTATGTTAGCCTGCCCAGCCTACAGGACCAATGGCTTGAGGCAGCAAGAAAACATCACATTGGTCAATGGCAAGTTGTGTTGTGTGGAGATGTTAAATGTGACCTGCTACACTCAGCAATGCAGGTAGCGCACAGTAGGAATAAGCCCTGCTTGCAGCCAGACCCAGGAGTCTACACAGTAGCCTGTCTAAGGAATAGACAACTTCATAAACACAAGGAGAAATGCAATGTGTACCAATCAAACGTAATGATCACTACATACCTTCCTCAATGGTAAATATGGTTTGGAGGAAAAGTGGTAGAGAGAGAAGCCAGCCTTAGCCTACGCTCTGTTAGGCAGGCTATTTATAGGGGCTGGCCAATTGAGGGGCAGGCCAAATGAGGTAACCGGAAACACCTGGTGTGTGCAGATTAGTGGGCGGGACCCATAGGTGTAGGTCACCCCATTACATTTAGTTACATTTCATAGGTAGCTTCAGTTACATTTAATCCTTCAAAAACATTCATGATGTTGGCCTCCCACATTATATCACTGCTGTACTGTACACAGCATGGAGACTGTTATCCTCCTCTACTAGAACAGTGATCATATTGCGCCATCTAGTTGCCACATGTTAGTTTATCTTTCAGTTGAAGGTGTACAAAGTGTAAACTGATAAGCTCACCAAAGATATGGAGTAATTATCCATTTTTATTCTATGCGGCATAAACAGAGAACCCACACAGTACACTTGAACAATTAATATTTATTATGATTGTATCACAATTTTACAAAATAAACAAGAGTTAACATCAGAAAGTTAACACTGAGTTTAGAAACCAATCAATTCATGTAGAAACCGGTTTTTATCTAAACTTCCAAACTTCAGTTAGCTACCCTGCAAACCCCAGATACACACTTTCCCCCGTTTCCAGAAGAGGAAACCACTGTGGTATCGTGGGACAGAAACCGACAATGGATGCGGCTTTTTGAAACCAAACTATGATCTTTCCACTGATCTGTTTAAACTAAGCCTGATTGTTGGCAAGTTTGCAGCACATTCAACCATTTCCAGTCCACAAAACACTCATAAAATATTCCATGATGAGTCACTTATCGCCACTGAGATAGCAGGGGATATCATCGATGTACAGACGTTTTTTCTTTGGGAACATTTGGACCAAAGAGAAAAGGCAGCTTATGGCACTGGTGATGGAGTTATTCTGCTTTGAAATGAGAGCAGACAGAGAGATTCATTTCAAACGTTGTCAGTTCAGCTGCCAGGAGGGAGTTTAGTGGATGTGAAGCAGATAGCAGCCAGCAGGGGCGCTGCTAGTGAAACACACGCCCCTTCGACAATTAGGGCCCCATGAAGTCCCCCCCTCTCTCCTCTGTCATGCTCTTCACAAATGTTTAGTCTCATCTTCATTCCTCCTTTTGAGTTTTCCACAGCTGGTTTTCCTGCATCCCCATTTACTGTTAGCCTAAACCAGTGGTTCTCAAATGGGGGTCCGGGGACCCCCAGGGGTCCATGGCACTTTGCCAGGGGGTCCGCGAAAAGTTTTCAGGAAAAAAATAATAATAATTGTGTGCAAAAGCTTCATAGTTCAACGAAAATATTGTATGCTTTAAATCTAAAATGGTTCATGGATTACATTCTAATCTGACAAACCTATACATTTAAATGTCAAGCATGTTACCGTGGAAACAAGCTCAGCCCAAAATCACAAATCAGAATGAAGGGGTCCCCGGTACATTTTCTATCTTATAAGGGGTCCTTGTCTGAAAAACATTTGAGAACCTCTGGCCTAAACATCCTGATTACGTGAACTGTTTAGCTCCACGTTTCACTCTGGACTTCCGTCTGCCCCTTGCGATTTCCAGAAATTACAATGTAACCGGGCCAATCAAGGACCTGCGCCGTAGTTGATAACGTAACCGGCCAATCAGGGATGCCGCTGGCAAAACAGTAATGGCGTCTCCCGAAGCGGTAACATTAATGTTAGTAGAGTAAACACGGCCGTAAGTGCAGTTATTGCAGAAATATCGACTCTCGGGATGTTTTTTTACCAGGCTAACTTACTATGACCACTACTATTTACTCCTGACTTACTTTAGTCAGCTCTGGCCCCGGCTGGGTTTTCTCAGACAGAGTAGGGATCGCGTTGATGTTTACGATCGCGTCCTGCACGGGTCCTGTATCACGTCGATGCCGAAACCTCTCCGTCCTGCTGAATCGGCTCGCCCGCCCGCAGATCCTCCCCAGGATGCCCCGCGACGTCGCCGGCGACAGCATCAGCATGATCACGGGCTCCAGGAAGACGTTACAGGAGCTCGTCAGGATGGCGTCTCGCCTCCACGTGACGTTATCCCACAACGCCACGCCCACGACGTGAGAGGCGTTGTAGGGCGCGTAGCACACCACGTACATAGCCAGTGTGGAGAGAGCCACGGCCAGGACCCTCTTCTTCCCCGCGGCGCGCAGGTTGGAGCGCCACACCAGGGTCACGCAGCGCAGCGTGCAGAAGGCCGTCACCAGCAGGGGCAGCAGAAAGAGCGCCACGGCCATCTCCAGGCGCAGCGGCAGAAGCACCTCCAGCTGGGAGGCGCTGAAGTGGTCGTAGCACGCCGAGGAGTTCTCGCCGACGGACGAGACAAAGTGGACCCCGCCCTCTGCCACCAGGGCGATGCTGAGGTGCAGGAACACCAGGGCCCACAAGACGGCGCTGATGAAGCAGGAGATGCGCGCGCGGCGGTATCGCTTGTAGCTAATGGGGTAGGCGATGCTGAGGTAGCGGCCCACCGTCACGGCGGTGAGGAACAGGCAGCTGCCGTACAGTGAGGAGAAGAGGAAGAAGCTGTACACGGGGCAGACGGGTGTCGGAAACGTCCAGTCCTGGAGGACGGTCTCCAGCGCCTTGACGGGCAGCCAGGCCACCAGCACCAGGTTGGCCAGGCACAGGTTGAGGGCGTAGACCACGTTGGGCGTGGCGCCGCGCTTGCGCGCCTTCCGCACGTACACGAAGAGCACCAGCGCGTTGGCGGGAAGGCCCAGCAGGAAGGTGAAGGAGTAGACGGACACGGCGACGCAGTCGTTGACGCCAATAGGCATCGCTTCAGTTCAGGTCATGGACACGGAGTGGAGAAGGCACGAGAAGCTCGAGAAGCCAAGAAAGCATATACTTCTTCTCCACCGCTCCCTTTATGAACGGCATCTTCTGAAAGGCACATCCTCCATTCCAAGCAGCGAGATCCTTTTCCGACCGCAGGGCGAAGAAGCTGCTGGTGCGTCCCGCATGTCCAGACTCAACACTGACGACAGCCGGCAGCATCTCAGCTGACATGAAGGCGGTGGTGGTGGTGGTGGTGATGATGTGGGCGTGGAGGAGGCGCGGCGCACCTGACATCATGACGGGCAGGCAGATAAGGAGAGATATCCGCTCATGTGGAAGTAGGGGGGGGGAGGGGGCATTTAGGAGGCACCAGGCGGCCTTAATTGCCCTCTCACAGGTACTGTAGCATCTGGGCCCTTTAGTGAAATGATTCAGAATAATTCCACCTGTCAGGAAGCACGTGGTCATCCCCTTAAAGCCCGGCCCGTCCAAATGAACTGGAGGGCCGGGCAGTAAAGTCATAAAGTGTCCAATAGCTGATGGTCAGTGCCGGGGCGAGAGGAAGGGCCGGACTTCGGGATACACGGACTTGTTTATGGGTTTAGAGTGTGTGCGCGCGATTGCGTGCGTGCGTGTGTGTACGTGTGTACGTGTGTACGTATGTGTGTGTGTGTGTGTACGTGTGTGTGTGTGTGTGTGTGTGTGTGTACGTGTGTACGTGTGTGTGTGTGCATGTGTGTACGTAGGTGTATGTGTGTTTGTGTGTGTGTGTGTGTGTGTGTGTGTGTGTGTGTGTGTGTGTGTGTGTGTGTGTGCGTGTGTGTGTGTGTGTGTGTATGTGTTGTGAAAAAGGCTATTTGGGGGAGGAAAATGGAGCAGAAAATCGCTGTAACTTGTTGTTGCAGGTGCATTTTTTTATTATGTAGACTCTACATAATACAATTGTAGAGAATAGAATGCCACTCAGAGAAAAGCTTCTATCATTTTGTCAATGTTTCATGAAGCATCAGAAGTTAAATCAATATAGTCCAAATAATGTCAACATATTTTAGTACCATGGTCTTGAATTGATTAGGGCAATTTATTTAGCAGCATGGCAGGGAAGTAAACAAGTAAAGTAAAGCAGACAGGCAAAATATGATAAAGTAACCTTCAAGTACATTTCTGTGACTTTATTGTCCTGAGATTCAGGTAAAAGATCAACAGATTAACTATAAGAGTTTTTTTTTTTTATAGACTAAGGATCTTATAAACACATCTGGATGTCCAGAAGCAGAGAGGGAACGGCTTCATTCACACTTGAATTAAGCATCTGTCATCATTTATAGTTATGACTTCTTAAAAACAGATCTCTCTTTCTTTCTCTCTCTCTCTCTCTCTCTCTCTCTAATCCTCATAAAAAGAAAGCAACTGGCAAAAACAAATCCATTTGAAGACATTAACTGACCCTGTTCAGTGTGTGTTTACCAGTTTTTCTTTTTTTATATCTCTACCAGCATATTGTATGAGTCAAGGTTCATGTCATAATCACCGTCTGCATGCCCCAAACTGCTTCCGCTGATCAAACAGAATGATGAGGACAAACAGAGCCATTAAGGCCGATGCTCGATGAAAGTCATGACGATAACCAGGCAGGAACGTGAGGGGCGGGGCTTTCACTTTGCTCCCTTCATTTGTCTCTTTTCGCCTTTGATCAAATAATCTTCACCAATAACTAAATTGTAAAGCCGATGACCTCAAATAGAAAGTCAAATAGCTGAAAAGTCAACATCTTCTTGAGCAAATATTATACAATTCAGCAATCCACATTTTAAACATAATTTGCTATTGAACGATTATATTAATCTAATATAAATAAGGGGGGGAAACATGTTCATTTGATGCAACACAGCACAGAGCGAATCTCTAATAATCTATGTAATCTACTCTATACCACACAGATGACAACAGTTGAGCATTTCTTGAATTAAATTAAGGAGGAAAGTGCTCACTAACGAGGATGACCATTTCATTTGTTGATGACTCATTGAGGACTCAATACTGATTTAAATATTTAAATTTCAAGATGGACAGAGCAGTTTTCACTCAAATTAAATATCCACATATAATAATAAAAATAAAAATAAAAATAAAAATAAAAATAAAAATAAAAATAAAAATATAATAATAATAGATTGGATTTATAGTGCTTTTCAAGGCACCCACAGCGCTTTAGATATCATGGTGTGTGTGTGTGTGTGGGGGGGGGGGGGGGGCACTCAACTCATCCACGACACGTCCTTTTTGAGTGTCTTAGATCTCCTTCGTCGTCTCATTGAGCCAGAAGGTTCAGGTTGCTTCTCCCGCTGGAGTTTGTGAGCGGGACCAGCACCAGTGGGGTTTTGCTGGTGCAGGCGGCCGGACCGAGGCGGGTGCGGGTGTTCAAGCTGCGCTGCTCCAGAGACAGCGCCTCCTGTTTCCTGGACAGATCTTGCAGCATGCGGGCGTGGTGCAGCTGCATCCTCTGCAGAGAGTGTCTGGGTGAGCAGGCGAAGGGACACAGAGAAATAGGAGAGGAGAGATGAACGAGTCACACATCAGTAGCTTACGAACGGAGCTCTCTCCATGTTGCTGAACATGTATTCACTCATCTCTGTCATTAAAAGCAGTCAACGTTGACTTCAGCTGGAAGTCAACGGGTGACTGGTTTTATCTTGAGTTGTGCTAGCAACCTCCCTGTATGTTATATGGGCAAACTTCACACGTGTTGTGTGCATTCAACTGGCATGACGGTGAGTATGATGATGATGACATGACAGAATTAAAAAAATTTGGTGAACTGTTCCTTTAATGTGACCTACATGAGCAACCCACTATGTTGAATTCCTTGTATCTGCAAACTTAAAAAACTGATTGGCCAATAAATTGACTGATTTCCCCCCCCCCCATTTCTCCGCAATTGTATTTGGCCAATTCCCCCTGCTGCCCCGGTCCCTGCCCCACCCCCTCTGCCGATCTGGGGAGAGCTGTAGACACACACGTGCTTCCTCCGAGACATGAGCAGTTGCCAGCTGCTTCTTTTCACCTGACAGCAGGGAGCTTCATCGGCAGGACGCAGCATGTGGGAGGATCACGCCTCATTCCGGCTTCTCACCCGCAGTCACATAATAAAACTGATTCTGATCTGATCAGTTATTTGCTGGACCTTTGAAGTGCTGCAAACGTTGCTCATCAGTGTGGTAAAACCCTGGATAAACCATGACCTCCACATCTTATTTTATAAGAGCAGTCATATGTTTTCTATTTGTTTGTTTGTTTGTTTGTTTCCCTTCCCCCTATCCTCAATCCTATCATAAATGACATGTGACACTACTCACTATCATGTAGGCTATGAATGTACGTCATGAGGATGCAGTAAAAAGGCCTGACTCACTGAGCCTCAGACAGCTTCTGTTTCAGAGCCTTGATGGTGGTTTCCAGCTGCTTGACTTCAGCCACCAGACCATGCTGAACCTGCAAGCAAACAGGAAGTAAGGAGCCAATCAGAAGCCGTTCCGTCAACTGTACTGTACTGTTTGTATAAGGAATGGGAGACGTACCCAATGATACGATTCGATACACGATATGAGATTCACAATTCAATACGTATTAAGACTAATACATTTAATTATTCATTCACACCCATCGCAATCTCTGTCCTGATTGCAAAATGTAATATACTACATATTACTAGTTGCTTTCATTTGAAAGTAATAAGTTACTTTACAATATTACTGTCTGTGTAGAGTAACTCGTTACTTATTACAATACTTTTTTGGATTACTTTTACCAAAACAACAGCAGCAGCAGAATGACATGGCCGCCCCGGAACCGTCCCGAAAAATAATTTCAATCAATTTGTGACTTGAGTTACTTGAAAAAGTAACTGGTATAATATTACTGAAATCCTATAAGTAATAAGTTATATTACTGAGTTACTGCTAAAAGTAATATATTACATGTAATATGTTACTTTTGTAATGAGTTACCCCCAACACTGGTCCTGAATACTGTAGTTTTGAATCTTGTTTTATTGACTATATTATTCGTACATATTAAAAACAGTTTTTATTCACTTGCACTTTACAGACAGACAACAATTTGATTTCATGTTTTGTAAATGTACTTATGTAGCTATGCATTGTCTAATGAGTGTTTATGCCTGACTTCACAACAACCCGCAGCTGAGATCATTCCTCCCTATAAAACCTCCAGGTCTGCCTCACCTCGTCCCTGCACAGGTCCATGCCGGGTCGGCTGGTCCTGTTCTCCAGCCGGGTGTGAGCCAGCTTCAGCGAGGCCGTCTTCACCCGCATGTCCTCGTCCAGACCGCGGATATCACTCGCCATGTCTGCCATCTCCTCCTCGGTCTGACAGAGAGACACAGAAGCAGAGGGAACCAGTCACCTCTGGATATAAACAGTCCCCCCGTTGCCCCATAACCGATACATTGAAAGCATTCGGGCGCCTCACGTTTCTCACTTGCCACTCCAGCTCATCGTGCGCCTGCTCTTCATGGTGATTGCGCTTGCGGATGGCGAACTCTGTGGCAGTGTGCTGCGCGTCCAAATCATTCTGCAGCTAAGAACCGAAGGACAGAGAAGCACTTCAACCGCCAAATCTGCCATCACAAGTGAAAAGTAACTAACTACATCTGGTTACTGTAACTGAGTAGCTTTTTTTATGTACTTGTACTTTTTGGAGTAATTTTTTAAATCAGCCATTTTGACTTTTACTTAAGCACATTTTATTTGAAGTAATGTGCTTTGTTACATTTTAAATCACTTCGGAGGACAGGGGGAAATAAATCGAAAGTTTCCCCAAGTTTTGCAGCAGAAACTGAATCTATTGGCCCTCACTAACTGCTGCCAGTGTTGCCAACTTGTTAAGGAACTAAGGAACCAACTAAGGAACTAATTCAATTCAATTCAATTCAATTCAAAAAACTTTATTAGTCCCGCAAGGGGCAATTTAAGGCATGAATACTGCAAACAAGCTGTACTTTGTACACATCCAAAAACAATACAAAAAACAAGACAATAAATACAATAAATGGCACTGATAAAGCAAGATCCCTGATTACAATGTATCCAACACCACAAAGGAATATAGATGTCAGATCAATACAAATTAAATTCAGTCAATACAATCCAGTGCATATTATACTTGTTCAAGGGTTCAAATCAAATCGTCAAGGTGCAGACTTAGTCTAGATAAACTGACCATTTCTTGTACTGTGGCTGTTCACCAGTCGAATGGCCTCTGGAACAAAACCAAACTTCCTTCTGTTTGTTTTGCAGGCAGGCTGTCTAAAGCGCTTTCCTGATGGCATTAAATCAAAACAGACATGAAGGACATGTGTGGAGTCATTGATTATCTTGTGCGCTTTCTTGAGCACTTGTGCACTATTAAACTGGAGGAACCAACTAAGGAACTAAGGAACCAACTAAGGAAAGTAGCTGCTGGAAATTGGCTGCTCAAAAAGTCATTAGAATTCGCCGGATGATTTCATATGCTAATTTGCATATCCTGTGCTCCCTGCCTGCTCTCAGAGGAGGGAGGGGGGCTGTGCTGTGTGTGGGAAGCACTGTGATCATCAGACCTCTCTGGAAGACAAGCAAGTAGAGCAAACCAGCATCAGCCGTACCAAATGCTTTAGGAGTCAACACTTCACCAGAAGGTGAACGACAGACAGACAGACAGACAGACAGACAGACAGAGAGACAGACAGACAGACAGACAGACAGACAGACAGAGAGACAGACAGACAGACAGACAGACAGAGAGAGAGACAGACAGACAGACAGACAGACAGAGAGACAGACAGACAGACAGACAGACAGACAGAGAGACAGACAGACAGACAGACAGACAGACAGGCAGGCAGACAGACAGAGAGACAGACAGACAGACAGACACACAGAGAGACAGACAGACAGACAGACAGACAGACAGACAGACAGAGAGACAGACAGACAGACAGACAGAGAGACAGACAGACAGAGAGACAGACAGGCAGGCAGGCAGGCAGACAGACAGAGAGACAGACAGACAGACACACAGAGAGACAGACAGACAGACAGACAGACACACAGACACAGAGAGAGAGAGACAGACAGGCAGACAGACAGACAGACAGACAGAGAGACAGACAGACAGACAGACAGACAGACAGACAGAATACATTGGCACTTAATCACAGATGGAGAGATGGAGACGGATGAGTTAGAACAGACTTCTGCAGTCCTAAAACCATCTGAAAGCCCATCAGATTTGGTTGAAGTTGAGGATGAACTTGAAGAAAATGAGAAAAAGAACCTAGTTTGATCTTATTGCATGGGAGAGTGAGGGTGCCACATGGGTGGAATTTGCCACATAGGATGAAACAATGAATGCCAGAGTATACTTTGCTGTGCTTGTGATCGGCAGCTTTCTTGGCGGCACTGTCAGATTCGTCAGACTCGGAGCAGGTCAAAACAAACTCAGGTGTAGTTTGAGCTCACACACACACACACACACACACACACACACACACACACAACACACACACACACACACACACACACACACACACACACACACACACACACACACACACACACACACACACACACACACACCTGGGCTCTGGTGAGACTGGCGTCCTCCCTCAGGTGCTGAGAAAGCTGCATGGCCTCCTGGGCTCGGGTCACGTTGTACTGGCTGAACTGGACCCACTCCTGAGGGGTGCAGGAGCTGGAACAGAGGCGGTTTGGACCGGGCCATTATATTCTGTCTCACTGCGATGTTTCTGCATTTCTCAAGTCAGCTGCCGAGGCTTTCGTTTTTAAATCCTTATGGGAAGTTGACCAAGGAAGGATTATTCACACACACCCTTATGATCCTCTTTCTCACTACCTGAGTGCAGTCTCTCAAAACCACTTTTCTGACATCTGGGACTTGTTTTAGTGAATTTAGTCTGTGGGCTAGAACTTGTCTTGAACACGACTGGATATTGACTCAATTATCTAGAAATGTTCAAAGATATGATTGTGGCCTTGTTTTTTTTTCCCAGCACTACGAACCGTTTAAGGGACACATTTTTACACCCGGGTATAGTGTTTAATGTTCCTCACATTTCTATGCGTAAGCCTGGGCTGGAAGTTTATATTCTGCTGTTGCACCGTAAGTCACTCTGGGTAAGAGTTTCGTCAAAATGCTTAAAATCTACACTAATAAACTGTTGAAAAATAACCTGAAACTATTGTATTTCATACACACGCTCATGCCAGCTCACCCTGTGGGAATGCGGGTGGGGTTGGTCTTCAGGGAGATCTTAGGCGACTTCACAGTGAGCGACAGGCAGGTCATGTCAATGTCCAGGGCCTCCATCTTGTTCTGGAGGTCGAGGGTCAGCTGGTGCCGAGCCTGCTGCAGAATGCTGGGTGCAGAAAACAAAACATGCTAGTACGCTTAATTTACAGTCTTGGCTTTGGAAGGTTTGGCTTTAGACTTTTGGAGGAGAATGGAGAGATGGTTCAGCTTGAACAGTTGCACACCGTCTTCTTTTTGTCATTTTCTGTCCATTTTTGTCACTTTTTTGACTGTGAAACCGTGTCATTTCAAATAGCACAGTTTCCCCTCACCACAGCTGCTCGAAGGCCCTGTCGACGTGCTGCTGGAGGATCCGCTGCACCCTCTCGATCAGCTCCACCTCCGTCTTCAGCTGCTCCTCCACCGGGTCGCTGACCAGCTCGTAGCCCCGCCGGCCGTCCCGCAGCGTCAGGCACTCTGCCCCCACCTCCAGGGGCACCGCGGTCGCAGCCAGCGCCTGCTCCGTCTGCTCTTTAGACTTTCACGACACATCAACACATCAGTCACGTTTCTCTCAAATCTCAAAAAGTTTAGTTTAGTTTAGTTTATTTCGATCAGAAAGAAAAGAATATTCACAGAATAAAAAAAAAACAGAAAACAAAAGAGGATACATAAGGCTGACCGAAAGGGTTTAGGGCTGAAGCTAACTAGCTTGTTAAATGCCCTTACCCTTATACCTTTACGTTATATGTAAACATATGCAGTACATTTGCATACACATGGATACATACATGCATTAATTTACACACACATATAGCACATGCTCCTAATTATACATACATGCCCATACACACATAGGCTACCTACCACCTATACATATTGTAGCGTATCGGGTAATTACGTGTATTGGGGTGTTTCTGTGCTTGGCTAGGAACTGATATGTGTGGGTGTGTTCCTAGGGGGAAGGGGATATATGTGACCAGCGGCCGGGGCGGAGGCCAGTCAGGCCATGTGGGCGAGCTGACCGGGTGGTTGCAGAGCTAGCAGCGAAGCTAGCTGCTAGGAGCTATATTGTGAAGACAAGAATAAAAAGCCTGTACCAACTTCAAGTCTCCAGTTCCTTGGACAAATACTCACTTCGTTACATTGGTGCCAGACAGTAAAGCGGTAACGCCTCTGATTCGGCCGAGAGGGGAGAGGGTGAGAAGGAATGGCAAAAGAGACTGGGTGGTGCGGTTTTTGGGCTCTAGATCTAGCGCTAGTAAGTTAGCTACCAGGGGTGCTAACTGCTAACTGCTAGCTGCTAAGACCACGTGCGATGGTGCGCGGAGAATGGCCATCGGTGAACGGGAGGAAAGGAGAGCTGACGGCGGGGATCAGCTCGATGCTGGCGGGCATGGAGGCCCGTGTGTTGAGAGAGGTCGGACGGCTGGTGGAAGAGACTCCTGCCTGGGCAGTAGAGGTGATGCGGGCGCTGCGAGAAGTCATGCAGCGGGTGGACTTGATGAGCGCGGAGGTAATGCAGCAGGGAGAGCGGCCGGAGGAGCCACGGAAGAGACTGTGTTGGACCTGCAGAGAGCCGGGCCACGTGGCGAGGTGGTGCCGAGGCGGTCCCGGGAGACGGACCGGGTATGCGGGACAACGACATGGACAGCAGGGAGCCTGCTGGGCATGCGGCGAGATTGGACACCTGGCTAGAGAGTGTCAAAAGGCTGTCGGAGATCGGGGGACAGCGGGAGAAGAGAGACGTGCAGGCGGCGGACAGGTGAGACTCTGCTGGACTTGCCAGTCGCCGGAGCACTTGGCCAGGGACTGCACTGAGAGTGGGGAGGCCGGAGGTGAGACACGGGCTGGGGAGAGTGTGAGCAGCCGGGGAGAAGAGAGCGTTGTGACGGATAGGAGGACGGTGCTGCAGGGGAACAGCCAGAGGGAAGAGAGGGACATCGTCTGCAGCGTTGTTACAGTCGGGAGAGCGACGCTCGTGTCTCCGAGTGAGCGAAGGGGGTTACCGCCGGGGGAACCGGCCCAGCCTAACCGCTATACACCCCCTAACGTTGCACTGCGGAGAGCCGAGGGGAAGATCGACGCCGGTGGTGTTCGCTCTGCTGTCCTCAACCCTGGAGGAGGGGGACGGAAAAACGAGCGGAGAGCCGAGGGGAAGATCGACGCCGGTGGTGTTCGCTCTGCTGTCCTCAACCCTGGAGGAGGGGGACGGAAAAACGAGCGAGTGCGAGGCCGGGAGGACGACGCCAGGGTCATCTGGAGAGTCGACGGGCGCGAGTGGAGACCGGAGGACGAGGATGTCGATCCGGTGCTCGTTCGTGCATTTGGCTACTGGAACAAACAAAAGGGGGGACCGAAAAGAGTGCTTCAGGTGGGACAGAAGCTGGGAAAAGGGGGGGATGGAAATGGGGTTTAAAAGAAAAGTTAAGGAAAATGTGGGGGCTTGTGTTTAATTGAGATGTGGGGGTTATTGTTGAATGGGAAATGTGGGTTGAATTTAAATGTGTGAAAAAGAAAGGAAATAATGAAAAACTAGACATTATGGAGTGCCTAATGGGAAACTAGACATTATGGGGGTACCTAATGGAAAACTAGACATTACGGAGTACCTAATGAAAACTGGACATTATGACGGGGGTGCTGAAAAGAAAAGACTGTTTGTTGGGGAATTAGAATTTGATGTGGTGATGGGAAAAAATATTGTGTTGGGTGTGTTTTGGTACAGGGGGATGTGTGTGGGTTGTGCATGTCGCGTGGAAGCGACATTAAATTTGTGTGGGGGAAATGTAGCGTATCGGGTAATTACGTGTATTGGGGTGTTTCCGTGCTTGGCTAGGAACTGATATGTGTGGGTGTGTTCCTAGGGGGAAGGGGATATATGTGACCAGCGGCCGGGGCGGAGGCCAGTCAGGCCATGTGGGCGAGCTGACCGGGTGGTTGCAGAGCTAGCAGCGAAGCTAGCTGCTAGGAGCTATATTGTGAAGACAAGAATAAAAAGCCTGTACCAACTTCAAGTCTCCAGTTCCTTGGACAAATACTCACTTCGTTACAATATAATTACACATACATAGCTAATACCAAACATACTACAAGAAAGTGTGAAACCCTATCTACTCACAGAAAGGTTCACATGTTCTATCTTGAGAATGGATGGTGTGTCGTGTGTCATAAGAGATCTTGTGTTTGTTTAAATGACTTTAGATTGAAATTGATGAGATTTGTTCCGGCAGATGACTGAATTTAAATTCTGTTTGTTTTCTGAATTTGTATGGAATGATTGAAACTGATGATAGAAATCAATCTCATGATGCTCTTGCCAAGTTTTTATCCTATTAAAACCATATTGCATGGAAAAGTCCTCGATATCTAGTTTTCTTTACGATATTAAATTGATACTTGGACTCTTGGTTTGTTCTGTCTTGACTTGCCGTTCTACATTTAGACTTGAGACTTGACTTTAATGACATGGACTTGACTCTGACTTCACTTGTTCTACACTTAGACTTTGGACTTGGCTTGAGACTTGAGCCTGACTTGGGACATGAGCAAAGTTGACTTGCTCACCTCTCTGACACACGCAAACACACAAATATATATATACATCATACAATACTCTAATTCACAAAAATCAAGCTCTCTGGGTGAACTTGTTTCCTAAGTTTGGACCCGTGTTTCATCACCAGGGTCAGAGCCTCCATCTCTCTGTCCACCTCCTGTGCGCAGGCTTCCAGCGCCTCCTTCCAGCGGGCCACGTCCCACACCCTGTCACTCAGCCTGCGGCTGGTGTCGCTCTCGTCCCAGTAAGTCTGAGGAGGAGAGAGCGCGTGTGAGGAAATGACCGTTCTCAGTCCTGTGACACAGACAGCTCAGCTTCAAGCAGACATCCCACTCCTCAGGTCACATTTTATATTTGATCTTTGAGCTGTTTAACTTGTCTCATGGGTGTTTAAAACAAGGTTATGAATTCTGTTGCAAAAGAAAGCCTCAAATGCAGCCTGTGTGGGACTTTTCTATGCGCACTGTCTCTCCCTTTCCAATATATATAGATTTTCAGCAGGAAAAAGTGGAAAAAGTAGCTCATTAACGATGCACTTTTTTCAGGGGGCGGGGCCTCTGATAAGATGATCTGTTGTTAGGATAGATCCTAACAATTTATAACGATTTGCGACAGTTGATTGTTTTCTGAACATGTTTGCGTACTACGCAGCTATGCTACAGACAACGACTTTTGGTCTTTCGCATTCAGTTGGCGGGGGCAATCGATGTCACTGTTACTTTGTGATGTCACAAAGTTACGGAAGTGAAAACGACTCATTTGGAGGCATTTTTTCCTTACATGGGCTGGTGTGGCTTGGGACGATGTGTTTAGGACGAATCAGCGTGACATCACAATCCCCCCCGATTCCCCCGGAAATGCAGAACCCTGCAGCAGTTAACTAGTATGAGTTGTGCCAAACCAACGTTGATATCTCAAAAACTATACATCACATCGCTTATTCTGGGGGAGAGCAGAAGTGTAGCTCAAGAGTCTGATGTATAATATATGTATGTTGTGTTAAAGTTGTGTGAACTGTCACAGTTTTTTAAATGAAGTGAATTTGTAAACAGCACAGCACTAGAGTGAGACACTCAAGGCTCCATAGGGTCCCATTATAAAAGTGACCGCTTAAAAAAAAACCACCTTGCTGCTGGTCTCGTTGCGTAGCGTCTTCCCGTCCTGCCGGACGGCATCGGAGACATGGCGCTCGTGTTCTGCTGTGGCGGACAGCTGCTGGTTGTTGCCGGACCATTCTGGCACACTGTGGCGCAGAGCAGGCTTCACAGGAAGAGTGGACATCTCGCTGCTGTGCTGGGGCAAGCAACCAACCAGAGTCAGCATCACTTTCATCAACAAGTGCAGTTAAATGCATTGGTGAGACACTGCAGAAACATATTGATACCTTACAGTTTCACTGACATACATGAGGTTTAAACACAACAAAGACTCCCTGTAAAAAGGGACAGTGCAAGAAATATGATGGCTTACATATCAGTCTCTCCGGTAGGGGTGGGAATCTCTAGGCACCTGCACGATTCAATTCGATTTCGATTCAGAGGGCTACGATTCGATTATAAAACGATTATCGATGCATCGATTATAGATGCATCTTGATGCATCTTTTTTTTTCAATACATGCTTTCTTTTTCTCACTATGTTACTACTTTTAAAATAAAATTAGGTAACGCTTTAGAATACAGCCCGCAAATAAGCATGTAGTTATAGTATAACTACGGGGTACAAGGAGTGTAGTTATAGTATAACTACGGGGTACAAGGAGTGAATTTAAACTTTAACTAGAGGGTAACAAGATCTGTAGTTATAGTATAACTACGGGGTACAAGGAGTGTAGTTATAGTATAACTACGGGGTTTAAGGAGTGTAGTTATAGTATAACTATGGGGTTTAAGGAGTGTAGTTATGTGTAGGGTAGTTACACTCCTTAAACCCCGTAGTTATACTATAACTACACTCCTTGTACCCCGTAGTTACACTATAAGTACAGTGTGGTACCCCGTAATTAGCCTATCAGTACAGAATTGGTCCCCTGCTTCAGAATACAGCCCGCGACCCCGTAGTTACCCTGTGAGTACAGTGTGGTACCCCATAATTAGGCTATAAGTACAGAATTGGTCCCCTGCTTCAGAATACAGCCCACGACCCCATAGTTACCCTGTAAGTACAGTGTGCTGAGTGTGGTACCCCGTAGTTATATATATATATATTTATATATATAAATTCACTCCTTGTACCCCTTAGTTATACTATAACTACACTCCTTCTACCCCGTAGTTATACTATAACTACACTCCTTAAACCCCGTAGTTATACTATAAGTACACTCCTTAAACCCCGTAGTTATACTATAACTACACTCCTTGTACCCCGTAGTTATACTATAACTACACTCCTTAAACCCCGTAGTTATACTATAACTACACTCCTTGTACCCCGTAGTTATACTATAACTACACTCCTTAACCCCGTAGTTATACTATAACTACACTCCTTAAACCCCGTAGTTATACTATAACTACACTCCTTGTACCCCGTAGTTATACTATAACTACATGCTTATTTGCGGGCTGTATTCTAAAGCGTTACCTAAAATGAATTTAAATTGCATTGTAATGATCCATAATTAAAATAAACAGATTAATTTACTTCCATTATCTTTTATTAACAAAGCAAATGGAAGAGATGTGTCAACTGGAAGGTTACATTTGCCAACATATTTCCCAGCATTGCAAAGAACCAACAGGAAAATAAACAAGTGTTCCAGTTGTGTCATCCTATAGTAAATGAACTCCACTTCAGCATTATTCTGAATGCATTCAATAATCTGAGAAACTGTCAATTGTCGAAACAACAATATTTTGTTTTCAAAACCTGTTTCAACCGAGTTGCCTAAACCGCAATTTTTATTTCAAACAGATACGGGTGGATTGGCTCAAGTATGCAATGACCTGGTGTGCACTGGTGATGTATTACCAATAAACGACCAGGAGGGGGAAGTAAACACACGCCCCCACGCAGGCACGCACGCACGCACACGCGCACACACACACACTGATTGATTGAATATCAGATAGCCTGATATTCAGACTGAATCGTCAACTCATAAAACTAATTTCCTCTTCAAGAACAGCCAAATCCACAACTGTTTTGTGGGCGTGGCTTCGAAGCTCTGCAGCCAGGCTAGGTATCAGAACTAAAGCCGGAACATAATACTGTAGCCTACTGTAAAACATGCTGGAACCACTCAACTAGGCATGTCGGTGTAGCATGGCATAGAGTCACACAACATGTAAATTAGGTTGATCCTATATATATTTGTTTTAATTAGATAATAATGAAACTTGAACCCAACACCCCAAGTTTTACTCACCGGAGTTTCTTGAACGTTCAGGCAGTCTGTGGTGCCGGTGTTCTGGACTGTACAGCAGGTCTCCTAGCAACGAGCGACGCACCTATCAAAGCAAGCTGGCTACTTAATAATTAAAATACCATGGCAACGTTCAACAACAGGACGCTTTCATTGATTCATATGCGTCTATGACGTAATTTGACCCAGTGTAAGAAGAATTTGTGCATGAATGACATCACTGGTCCACAAATTAAATCAACTCTATAACTGTCAAACTACATGAATGCCTGCAAAACTGTTGCCTATATATATAGGCAACAGTTTTGCAGGCATTCATGTAGTTTGACAGTATATATATATATATATATACATATAGGCAACAGTTTTGCAGGCATTCATTTAGTTTGACAGTATATATATATATATATATATATAATCTATATAAAATTCCTGTTTGCTTCTAAAGGTTCCTTGATGTTTAAATATCAAAACACACTCACAGGTTTCATACATAGAGTATTTAATCAAAACAATTAAATATGACAACCGAATAAAAAGGCTCAACTTAGGACCAGGATCAGATGTGTTAAGACAAAAAAGGTCTCGACATACAATTTGACTTCTAAAAGTGACACGATTTCATAATCAGGCAAAAAAAAACAAGCACATTAATATACTGTGAAACCAAAACATCACTGTTCATTTCCTTTTGAATATGATATGCAGCCAACTGTAGAGGTGTAGGGTTTACAGGTTTGTTTTTTCAACTGTAGAGGTGTAGGGTTTACAGGTTTGTTTTAACTGTTATAGAGGTGTAGGGTTTACAGGGTTGTTTTTTGTGGGTAATCCCTTACATGGGAAATGGGCACTCATGGGGTCACAACTCAACCGCAGAACCAACTCATCTCTGTAAACGTCTAAATATCCCTTTAGAAAATTTACAAAGAAAAAAAATGCGAGAGGGGGTCAGATAGCGACATGAATACATTCTGGGAAGGCCAGAGGTATCATAGTGGATCTATGGAAAGAGACTCGCTGTCAATGCGTGACAACAGAAAATGATTGCACAGAAATTTTAAAATTGCTTAGTTATTGCTATCCACTGAATATGAACATTTTCAAATGACAAGGAGGGGGGAACAATAGTTGTTTATAGGCAGGAGGGGAAATAAATAATGCTACATGTACATCGAGCTACTCGTTACCTATATGGAGCCATGAGTGTTCCTGTATGAGTTTTCCCCCTTTAGTTCAATTGGTGGGTTGTGCTTAAAGTGCCCGTCTGCTTACCCAATCCCCACACAGGCCTTTTGGTCCTGTCAGCTCCAAACTGATCAGTTCTGCATATTTTGTGTTCTTGGCATAATGTCAGAGGTATACACACACATACAAACCATACATGTACGCATCACAATCACACCTTACAGTATCAATGTAGACAGACATGGGCTAAATCGCCCTCAACGTTTTTTTGTTTTTGTTTTAACTTTTAATGTTAAGATTTCTTCTTTGATTTACTTGTTTTCAGCACCATCAGGAAAGGCACAGTCTATTAAGGACGACTCTGTCCGGGGGTGAACTTTCAGCCCTCCTCCCACGAATAATGCAAAAGCCAAAAACAGACCGACGCGAGTGGGCGAGATTTGGACGTGCACTGTACAGTATAATAGCCTATAGGCATCGGAAAATGTAATATGCCCCCATCAGAAGGCGCACGCCCCCAATCAAAGTGATTCACTTCCTTGGCGAGCTTTCAAGAGATGATCAAAACAAAATTCATAGTAGAGGGAAAGTCTTCACAGGTCCATAGTTCAGTGAATAAAAGAACGAAGTGGAGGAGGGATGAAAGTTCACCAGTTCACTACATGACAAAAACAACACCCCCACCCCTCCCCACCCCCCAAGAAGAAGAAAAAGAAATCCACACAGTAGGTCAGTGCAGCAAACGCATCAGCTTTGCTCTCACATAAGTAAACCTAATGTATTATCAAATTTGGATAATTATTATTAGACTAGTAAGATCGTTAATGTCATAGTTAATTACAGCCACTATGGTTCTGTCCCATAAGGATTTTTGTTAGAAAAAATAAGTGTGTGCAATACATTAATATCTTTAAATATAAATATATCTCCTTTTTCAGAATTAAAATGCGCGTAACGTGTGACAATACTGTACCACAAGGAGCGAGTCAGGAACAAACTGCTAGTTAATGAATGGTTAAGTTTGTCTCGGACCCCAGGAGGACTAGCTGTCGTCTAGCCAATGGAGATCCTTTAAATAAACAGGGAGTATTTGTTAGGTAGGGTGACGCCCACTAACCTGGTAACCAACGGTAACGTAATCATGAAGTAATGATGCATTCACTAGTAATAAAAGGGAAGTAATCATTAGCTACTGGTTCATTAACATGGCAACTAATAGTCTGTTCTCATTAAGTACGTGATTCAGAGTCATTCGGGAACTCCCTGTTAACCATTTGTTAACGAGCGTGTTCGCTCCTGACTCGTTCCTTATTAACTCCGCACGTTTTTGTGCTACAGCATTGTTGCAAAGCGTCACCAAAATGCGTTTGAATGGTGTGAGAGAAAAAGGCATCTGATGTCCAGCGCTGTAAGACCGCCAAGGCCATTATTCTCATATATCAATGCCCTGCCTGAGGCTCTAGAGCTCAATTCCGTGGCAATATGAGTGGAGAGGATTCCCATACTAAGGCTGTATAGACATTCAATATTATTTTACGCAAGCAAGAGTACACAGCTAGCTACACACTAGCACCACAATGTTAAACATGCCCGCAACTAGCATTACTGTTCTTCAAGTAAAATCAAATGCTGGTAATGTCTGACATCAGGAAACTGCTTAGCTTCGACTTTCCACAAAAAACACTTTGGGGGGGCAGAAACTCTACGGATGCTCTTCTGTTTAAAGTCCTATCGCCAGATTGCAGCATACAAACATCTCAAGTCTTGGGCAGAGAGAGTCAGTTGTAAATCTAGTTTAAAAGTAATTTAATGGTCTCTTTGCCAAGACTCCCAACACACGTCTCTCATCACCTTGTGTCTGTTCAACCTGCATCTTCTTAAGTGCAGTTAAATACCATATCCTCATAGTCTCTCTGTATGAATATATAACCTATGTATTTTTGATGTATTAAATAAATGCTTTATTCTAATAGATGTGGACTTATAGCAGCTAGTTTGGTTCTGATGACGTGGCGAGCGCAGTAAGCGAAGTGCGGAGCCCGCCGGTTCGATGCCCCCGCTTATGCTTTAAGGCTGTGAGAGCAGGGAACAAGCCACAATGCCCTCACCCCCCCCCCACCCCACCCCGCACCCAGCCCTGACCCCCAGGCCAGGGCATACGACCCCCGGGCTTCCTCCCCCCTCTCACCCCCCCACCAGGCACGTTGGTTTGGTCCAAGTGGAACGAGACGAAGCCTGAAGGCTTCATCTACTACAGTATACTGCACTGTGTGAGGCCATGAAAAGACAATGCCCTCTAGGGCTGGGCATCGACAAAATATCCACACCGCAACAGTTTTTTTGGCATCGACGACTGTTTTTAAAAGGCATCGAAAGGCGTTGGTAAGCTTCACAACGTTGAATTCTTACAAGGAGACATCTACGTTTTTTTTTCTTTATTTCTCAAAAAAAATTACCAAGAGGAATTGAGCACGGTTATGATTCTGGGTTTGGTAAGCCAACAGTATGTACAAACGTAGCACAGAATGTTATTTTCTTTATTGCATAATAATGAACTATTCCCCCAAAATAATTTGAGATATTTAAAAAAAAAGTACTGTTTTGGAAATGTGTTGAATTTCAAGTACTGAAACCGGTTAACGGTGTCGAAACATTGCCAGCGATACCCAGCCCTCAAACCCCTACGAAAACAAACGCATGAGAACTAAGGTGATTAAAAATCGTTGAAATCTGACTGGCTTTTGACTGGAACAGTGCAAACAGCGAAGTCCTACCAGTGCACCATGTGAGGACACGTCTCCACCTTCACTTGGGTCAGATGTACGCCTACTCGCAAAAATTCACATTTTACATTTTGTGCTGTCCAAGCGCACTCCGCCGCGTCGGGGGCAGCAGAAGATTTCTTACAGTTATGCTTCAATGAGATTCTGAGACCGTTTTTCACTAAAATGCGTCAACAAGAGGCACCCAAACCAACATACGATTTAAAACCTTCCCGTCTTCCTATCGATTTCGCTCTCTAACCAAAAGATCAGGCACTTTTTCCGTAACCGCATCCCATCCTCCAAACGCCATCAGACCGCCGCCGATCACCGATCTATACGTCAAGTCTGTGGCGTCGATCCTTCTTGCTCACAAGAACATCAAATACTGAACATTCCTGAATCCAAATTCAATCATAACAGACCCCTTCCCTCCCCCATGGGGAAGAACCATCTTAGCGTACAAATACTCATCGGAAACGTTCACCGTGGAACCTGCTCTCTCTGCATTAACACCTTATTGCACTGAACAAGTCCATGACAACGTAATTGGTCAGTTCCTTATGTAAAAACTGGGAAGTAAAACAAAATAAGAAGTTGTCCGTGGTCAATAAAAGATAAAAACCGTCCACTGTGCTCTATTGCTGAAAACATGAATGTTATTTAAGTTACAAAAAAAAAAAAAAAAAAAAAAAAATCTCATAAATAGCAAGAGGAATAAAACACACACAAGGAAAGTTTGGTATAACACTCTGTACCAAGCTGAACTCTAAGCGAGAGAGTTTTGAAAATGTCCGTTAACGTGGCCATGGCGTAGTTTTCTAAACAGTCCTCTAAATGCATCCTCGCCTCTCGATGAGGCGGCGAGCGTCGACACGATCCCTCCAACAATGGCTGCATGTGGCTTTGTATTCAAAAAACAATATCGAGGTTTCATTCAGTGTTTGTATTGGTAGAGTGCAGAGTTACGCTTCTTACTGTCTGGCTGTACGACTGTTGAGAGTAACCGTTGGCTTAAAGGGAGAGAGAAGAAGAAGAGTTAACCGGTAAGGCAGCGTGCCGTTTTGAGAAAAAGGGCGAGGCTGTGTTTTTACGAAGCCTTCTCGACTTAAACAGGTGACGCCATGGGCGATCACGTTTGCTGAACAGACAAAAAAAACACACGTACGTACAAGTATCGTATCAAGACAAGCCGAAACAAACAAACAAACATGTAAAACCGTCTACGATATAGACCAGCAAGTTTAGGCTCACGAGGTTGCAGCACAAATTAGAAGCTCACTGGTGCCGCTTGGCCCGCGCCCCCATGCACCAAGAACTCATCGGTATTCTATCATCCCTGTGACGTCTCTACGCTCGGTGGTTCTGACGATAGACGAAGAAAAGAGAAAGGGCGAAAAGATAAAACTCGAGAGCTGCTGTCAAGACTGTAAGGCGAGGACGTGACGTGCGAGCCCGGCGAGCGTTAAAATGGAGACACGGAATCCATTGTGATTTAAAATACAGTGGAGGAGAGGAGGAGGAGGAGGAGGGGGGAGAGAGAGGGGGACGCACGGGTGGCGGGAGGGAGCACAGAGACGAATGGCTGGTTTCAAATTGCATAATGTGGCTGTACTCCTCTCTGGCTTAGGATATCCTTTGGGGCAGGCGGGGGGGTCGTCCTCGTGTTTCAGTGAGCCAAGCTGCACCAGCGGGGGGCGCCCTCTGCGTGGTAAAAGGCCAAGGCTGCTGATCTAAGCGGGGGACACAACCGAGGCTGGGCTTGAGTCGGCTGGGGTCGCACGTCGCCGAGGGGTGGAGGAGCGCTCAGGCGAAGTACATGGTCCTCAGTGTGTCGTGGTGGATCTGGACAGCCTTGGCCAGCGCCTGCGGGTCCCTGCCGTTACTCTGCCCTGAGACGTGGCTGCCCTCCGCACTGTGTCAGAGGGGGGGGGGAGTAAAGAGAGGGGAATAAGGCACTATAAAACACTCCGCTACACCTGGGTACTGTGAAACTTCATCATGGTGTGGTTAAAAAAAAATGATACAAATTAATTATGTTCTTGGGCAGTATCAAATCAATTAATAGCTTACAAATGTGGGTTAGTCATCTTGTAGTTTGCATTGACTGCTGCTATATAGCGATGTATGGTGATATATAGTATAATAACCATAAAATGCTAAATTGTTTTATGATTTTTTTTTTTTATAAATTAACATTACTGTATTTTCTATTGTAGAGTTGGCTGATCAACTAGGGAGTCCCTTTTTACTGTATGCCATCTCCATTCATTTGAGTGGGACTGCACAGAATCTGTACTTGTTAAACATTAAAGATCATGCTCTACTATTATTTCCAGAGCTCTCAAAGTTGTCGTCACTATCGGACAGCTTTGAGAGAGAAATATTGTTATGCGAAGATGACAAAAAAAACCTAATGAGATATTTTATTCCAACAGTGGATGTTAGTGTTGCCAAAGCGTCACAACACATGATTCCCAGTGATAACGAGTCGAGGCATTGGCTTCTAATTGGCTTTCAAATGTTTTCAAAAGTCTTAACGCTCACCTGTCGTGCTCTTTGTCGACCAGGTGGTAGCGGGCGCGGAAGGCCACCAGGTGGGCGTAGTAGGCGGGCGCCGGGATGGAGACGGAGCGCGTGCAGCGGACGTAGGTGTGGCACAGCTGGTAGGTGAGCAGCTGGAACTCGTCGGCGGTGAAGCAGTTGTCGTCCCACAGGACGTGGTAATGGGAGGGCCGGCTCGTACCCTGGAAAAGGCAAGGCGAGTCAGTCGCACCTCGGGGAGGAGAGCACGCAGGCTCCGTGGAGACAATACAAAACAGATCAAACTGGCTGCAGCAGACGAGCAACTGTAACGGAAAGGTCACGGGTTTGATTTCTGCAAAAGATGTACCGGTAGGTGCTGTGTCCCTGAGCAAGACGCACTATTCCTACTCACGCACTTGTTGCGAGTAGCTCTTGAAAAGAGCAACAGTTAAATGGCTAAAATGCTAATGTTAAGTAGGGCTATTTTGTCACCAAATTAGGCTACAATAGTTGGCTGGGTCTATACATTAGGATGTAAAGCATTGTGCAGCAAGCAATAACCATAATGCACCATTTTATTTGGGCCCTGGACTATTAAATATGCTGAAATGAAAATGAGTTCAAATGGGTTTAACATTTTCTTTTGGCAAAGAGTTAGGTTATAATTTATTTATCCCCATGGGGAAATTCATCCTATGCATTTGACCCATCCTCTACTAGGAACCTTCCTACAACTAGGAGCAGTGGGGCAGCCGCAGTGCAGCGCCCGGGGACCAACTCCAGTTCTTTCGCCAGTGCCTTGGTCAGGGGCACTGACAGGAGTATTAACCCTAACATGCATGTCTTTGATGGTGGGAGCAAAACCGGAGCACCCAGAGAAAACCAACACGAACACGGGGAGAACATGCAAACTCCACACAGAAAGGACCTGGGACGGACCGGGGTTAGAACCCGGGACCTTCTTGCTTGTGAGGCAACAGTGCTAACCACTGAGCCACCGTGCGGTCCTCTGATGAGATCAGTAAAATCACTTATAGATCAATCAATAACAAAATACCTGTTAGTTGCAGCCGTGAATGTCATGTACATGTAGACTGTATTTATGTAGACCAACACAGCCTTCTTCAAACTCTTGAGTTGGTCCTAGTAGGAGGTGTACCTGTATTCCAGCGTGACTGCAGAGGTAAAAGTCAAACTCGTAGGGGTGGGTGATGTCCGTGTCCACCGTGGTGCCAGCAGGAATGTTTCCACTTCGCCCAACCTGACGGGGAGACGACATTCAATCCAGAATGGATCACTTTTAATCCACCTACCAGTACCGTGCTGTGTGCATTCAGTAATACTGTCTACAAAAAGGAAGTCCTTTGTGTTGCTCACCCGCTCGTTGCGATCAGCACAGAAGAGGCGCGTGTGGTGGCGTTTCTGCACTACGATGTAGGTAATGCCTGGCTGATACTCCTTCTCCAGCATGATACATGCCTCTCTGATAGCCAGCAGCTCATAGTACAGCACCTACGGCAGAGATATACAGCTTTTCAGAATTGGAAGCACTTTGCCAAGACCAACTAGTACAACAAACGTACATGAATTCTTAGTGAGATCGGTGCTCCTCACATTCCGTGCAAGGCATGCTATTGACAGTAAGACTACATAAATCAACCTACAATCAACATACTTATGAACCAGTAGCATTTGAGACAACTTTCAAACAAAACACTGAGGAAAAGCAGATCATAAAACAAGACTGGGGTTGTTGGCAAAGTTAGTCTCATGGATTATCTTTTTTTTTTTTTTTTTTTTTTTACAGCTATGACTCAGTCCATAAACAACATAAACTGCATTAAAAATGACTCGGCAAAAAAAGGGAAGAGAAAGAGTTGATCTACCTGTCTGAACTGGCCCTCTGAGACGCCGTCCCTGTAGAAGATGATTCTGGTGGGCTTGTAGCGGGTCGACTTGTAGAACTGGATCAGGAGCTCCCGCACCATGGAGGCCAGGTCCTGGATCACCTCCTGTCTGGGCCTCTGGACCCGCACCGTAGCACAGTACCTGCTGGGGTGGGCGTCCATACTGCCCACCACCTACAGGGGGGACAGCGGCGGCAGGCAGAAAAGGTCAGAAACATGGTTCTGCTCAGTCTATACAGACGCAATGACAACTCCGCAAAAAGGTCACAATTAACTCGTTCTCTGTGGTCTACCTGCAGAATTTGGTTTGCACTCATTTAGTGGCAGTGGCTCACATTGCAGGAAAATATGAATATAATTCAAAAGAAAAATCCTCATAATCTTTTGAATGAGATCATTCAGCCAATCACATACTACCTAGCTCAAATGAAGGAAAGAGCCTTTGGTGGCAAAGTAGCATTGGTTGATGGGAGGCCTCACCGCTGCGATAGATGGCTTCTTCCCATCTCCTGCTGGAGGGTGAGTGACATCAGCCCCGAGGAAGATGACTGGCTGCTGGAACACAGAGGGTCTGCATGGACGACAGAGAGGAGACACAACAATTAGCTTCCATCCAATCTGTCATGAAGAGAGAACGTTCAGCCGAGGCGGTCACTTTTGGACAAGCTATCCACCTTATTTATAGAATATAAATATAGTCGTGACTATATTTATAACTTTTATAACGGACTCCAGCTTCCGGTTTATAATTCGGGTCTGCAGCCGAGTACAAAGGCTGCAGAAGAAGCCTGCATGATAAACCGGACCTTGTTCCCACAATTATTTTTTACAGTGGGGCATTCAAAAATAAGGTGGATAGACAGACGCAGAGATGCTGGAGTGAGCCAGGAAAAAGACAAATATCAGAAGGGGGGGGGGGGGGGACTTTAATGCCAATAGACAGAAAAATACTCAGTAGGTCTTTGTTTATCTCTATCCACCTTCTTTTTTATTATACAACAGGTAGTTCCGGCCGAGCAATTTGATTGGACAAGAGGGATCCTACCAGTGCCGATATTTCATGATAACGCACTGGCGCTTCACTGTGTGTAGATCACTCCGCTTCACAGCTGCCCTAATCAACAAAACGCTTCACAGCTGTAGAGTAGACAGTAGTAAAGTAGACAGCCTGCAGTTAATTAGGCTGATTAGGCTACATTTTCGGCAAAGCAGAAAGCTGAGGGGACTATTTTTGTTGGCGGAGGAATAAATAGAGAAATCATATATTTTCTCAGCTTTTTGTCATTTCTTTTAATCAGCTTTGTTTAATAGAACTGTTGTATAAAAGCAATATCACACTCGAGGTCGTGCTGTTGTTGTCTAATATCGGCACTGCTGTGATTATCTTCGGCACTCGGCCTGCGACCTCGTGCCTACGACCGATATTAGCCAACAACAGCACTCCGTCTCGTGTGATATTGCTTAAATGCCCCGCTGTAAAATAATTATGGGTGCGAGGTCCGGTCTAGAACGTGACTTGATTGTTGCGCCTGGCGATTTTCCTCGTTAAAACGACGACGCTGTTAAAAGGTTGCTTGTCACAATAAATAACACTCGTTTGACGACTTATTTGAGGGAATGTAATAATTGTATCCATCACATCTGCTATTTCTGTTGCTCTTTGAACAACTCGGGGTATTTATCGCCGAGATTTTTGCCAAGCTGGACGTGATTTGCTCCGTTCGCCTGCAGCTGTCGTTTACAGACGGGCTAAGTTGTGTCTGTGTCAGCTACGTAATGGAGGGGAGGGGGCTGGGAGGATTACACCAGAAGAAGCACCCATATTTCACGTAAGGCATCATGGCATCTAGAAATAAGGTGGATAGTATTTTTTGCTATGTTGCGGTTTTACCGTTGGTGAGGCACCAGGATGTTGTTGATGCCTCCCAGTTTGACGTTGATTTTGAGGCAGAGGTTGGAGAGGGTCTGAGGGGACGTCTTCACCACGTTCTTCACCTGGACACACTGAGTGGCCATGCCCAGCAGGGTGTCTCCCACCCGCTTCACCTCAGCTGTGGGACAAACAGAGTGGACACTTTACCTTCATGTTGCTGTATAGCCACACTCCTTCAATTTTGCAGTCATAATTTTTGCATACTGTAAAGTGTAAAGAATGACATGCCTAACAAAAAACACCTTTTATGCCTCAAGTAATCACAGGGTAATCAGTAAGATTAGAAATGTCTATATTGTAGCTTGCTTTCACTTAGAAATTATTATTATTATTATTATTATTATTATACCATAGACAGGTGTCTTGCCAGGCAGGATTACAATGATGAGCTGCAGCCCGGCGTAGGTGTTCTTCAGGTGCCTGAACATGGGCTCCACGCTGTCGGCTCCCTGGGCGTATTTACAGAAGCACGGCTGGCCCTGGATGGGCATCCCAGCATCCTTTGAGATCTTTCGCAGCTGGTCAGTGAAACCCCTGGGAGGAGAAGCCGAGGAGAAGAAGACAATAGAAAAAGACAGAATAAGGATCATGAGAAATCGGCAAGACAACCCCAATGCAAACGAAAGTCTCAGGGCTTGAAATCAGCACCACCAGCAAATTGTGGTTTATTGTGTGCTTATTGTGGTTGTAGGATACTAAGGCCCTAATAAATGACTGATTATTCAAACAAGTAGCACGCGCTGACAAAGGATGCAACAAATGTGTGACGACAAATTTGAAATTGTTTTCATAAGCTCCTTGTGTCACATCTTTCGTCTCACTTCAGTGTTTTATCACTTCACAAATAAGCTGAACCCCAAACAGTGACATGATGTTTTGTGTGTGAACTCACTTGAGGATCTCTTCGCGACACTGCCTCTGGGTGGCGAAGCAGGCGATGGCCCACATCTTGATCTCCACCCCTGTGTGGAACTGCTTCCCCCGCATGTCCCACACGCCGTGGCTGGGCGTGGCCACCGTGCGGTTCTGCAACGACAGTGCAGGGTTGATCTGCTGGGGCTGGCAGTCACACACGCACATACATGGACACATAGACACTGAGTGGGTTCAGAAGGTAGGGGCAGACGCTGGGCTGATCATCGATGCACATGTGGTGAGTGATCAATCAGCTAGTAATAATAATATCAATAATATCAGAGATCAATTCATCCTAAGTTTGCTCTATGCAAGTTTCTGATTGGGTTGAGCAGATATACACAGTTACATACAGTATGTGGTACAAAAATAATTGGTTATTCTTAATGTCAAACAATCTGGCAAAACAGTAATTTTAAACAAAGCACATGACACTCAACGGGCTCTCTCTAAACAGCATGCATACATGATACAGATAAGCCCCAAACGCACTGGGAGCATTAGGCGCTCGCGTTTTGAAGTCCACCCATTGTTTTAAACGGCCGGACGCGCCCGTACTCCGAACCTGTTTCGATTTTGGAGCGTCAAATGAGGTTCCAGCAGTGACCATAGCGCTCTGAGCTCCCACCCTCCCTCTCTGCCCACTTTCATCCCAGTCCGTCTCTCGCTATGCTCCTCAAACAAATCACACGGCAGTTTAAATACAGCAAGCATATAAATACACTACACTATAGCAAGACTGTCTGAACAAAGTGAGAATAATGTTCTAAACGCATCGGCTAGCAAAACTAGCCTGGGTAAACCCAGCCTCCACGTGACCTGCTCTCAGACCTGCTCTCAGTCACTACCTTGTGACTGTAAGCAGGGTAAGCCTGAGAGCAGGTCACAGCTATAGTCTATCCCTGTTTTGGACAGAATGGACTGCATCATTTTCTCCCGCAGCGCTGCCTTTTTTTTCTCCCCCTCTGCACGGCAGACAGGTAGGATGATCCAACAGCCTCTGAATGATGGGCTCAAAACTAAGGTATAACACGCTTTTTTTTTCCATCGGTCATTGTGCCTGCCTACATATAAATTAGTGGCCTTTGCCCCCAAATACTGATGGTTCTGTCATTCTGTGGTGTATAGGTTTCAGATCTGATACTTGCAGTACACTATAGGGGCAGAAATTGACAGGCAGAAATTGTCAAGTTTAGCTCCCAATGCGTTTGGGGCTTTACTGTATAAAAGCAAAAAGATGAAGACACACAAGTCAAGGTTCAGACAGACAGACAGACAGACAGACAGACAGACAGACAGAAAGAAAGAAAGAAAGAAAGAAAGAAAGAAAGAAAGAAAGAAGTTTAGAGTGAAGGCAAACCAAGTGAAAGAAAAAGAAGCTACAGATACTAATCACAGGGATTCCCCCAGAACAGATGTTAGGCTCAGTCAGAGATAACGGGGCTGTGAGCGAGGCCACATGCTCATTGGCAGATTTATGACCTATTGATGACGGAGTGATGCAAAATATCTCATTAAGCCCCGCCTTCATACAATGCCAATTTCAGAATGGCTGTTTGAAAGCAGTAGCACAACTACATAATCGATCTGGGTTTCCCCCTGTTGGCACAGAAGTAACAGCCACCTAAAATCCATGTTAAAAATGTTAAGATTCCTTTTAAATCTAGCTTAGCTTAGAGGTAAATTAGCTCCGGCTGTCCCCTAGGCCTGTAAGAAACTGGGGGAAACCCTGCCAAAAACACAAACGCAAATACACACAAACACAGGTACACACACGCACGCACGCACACACACACACACACGCACGTATGGAGGGTGATTTAAAGGAAAGGTACCATAAAGTGTTCAGAGCTCACCCTGCCGCCATATTGCAGCATGGGGGCGGGCAGGACGCGGCCCGTCACCTGAGCCATCTCATCGCGCACGCGGAACTGGAACTCCTGGACGAAGGGGTCGGCCTCGTAGTTCGCACTCCGCACCTGAGAGAAGCCAAAACAATCATTTTGATTGGCTAAGGACTTTTTGGGTGCTAATCTACACACAATAGAACAAATGCAGACAATGTCAAGAGATGAACAGAGACCGAAGGATGGAGGACAGATAGAAAGAGTCAGGTAACAGAGGAGAAGTGAGATGTGAGTTCAAGCAGAAATCTCTCACATCGACATGTACATTTCCTCCAGTCCACATCATACTCACCAGCCTGCTGATCTCCTCCTGTCTGTCTGGGGCAGAGCGCGCTGTGGCTTTGATCATAGTAGATGTCTGGTTGTCTGTTAGCTTTTTAATACAGCGCTGTCCAGCAACGATGTTGCACACCTAAATGGAATTTACAGGAATGCAGGTTTATACAGCTTTTCTTTTCTTCTTCTTAATTTTTTGCCTGATTTCTCCAATTGTACTTGGCCAATTTCCCCCCTGCTGCCCCGGTCGCTGCTCCACCCTCTGCCCGATCTGGGGAGAGCCGTAGACTAGCACCATGCTTCCTCCGACACATGCGCAGTTGCCAGCCGCTTCTTTTCACCTGACAGCGGGGAGCTTCACCGGCAGAGACGTAGCACATGGGAGGATCACCCTATTCTCACCGGTTCCCTTGCGCCCCGAACAGGCGCCCGACCGACCAGGACACATACCCCTAAATCCGGCTTCCCACCCGCAGACACAGCCAATCGTGCCTGTATGGACGACCGACCAAGCCGGAGGTAACACGGGGAGCCTGAACCTGCGACCCTCGTGTTGGTAGGCAGGGAATCTAACCGCTACACTACCCGGGCGGACGTCCTATACAGCTTTTCAAAACACAGAAGTCTATCATTAAGTAAGGAGTGACTTAGGGATTTATTGAACGGCACTGATCGTGATGTGATGGACAGGCCAGTTTTACAGGTGACTCTTACCGTTTCATCGAAAGGCAAATTTGACCGGCATTCAGGCGTTAATCTGGCCGATACCGCTGCCACTAGTTCTTACCTCCAGGGGCAGGTAGGTGTGCTTCTGCTCCTGGCCCACCTGCAGACACGGGAGGTGGGGGTACTTCAGCTGCAGACTGTACTTCTCCCTGAAGTACTGCGCCACCGTGCGTTCAACTGTCTGACCGTTCTCCAGTTGCAACGGAAACCTAGGAATTTCAGCCAAACAAGAATACGGGAGAGGTTGAATTTATTTATTTTTCGAGACGCAACTCCTCTTAAATCAAAGCAGATGACGGCTTCGAGTGAGGGCTAAACGTACGTCTGGTGGCTGGCGGGGCGTCGCGTCACATTGCAGACTCTGTACTTCCTGCGCATGGTTCCACAGTGCGTCACCTCCACTTTAAGACCTGTATGTGAACAATGTGTATCAGCAAAAATGTCGTGTTTTAGACCGATGCTCTTATCCAGAGTGACTTACAAAGATCAACACCTGAATAGGCCGCAATAATTCCTAGATCTAGATTCCTAGAACATTCATCTGTACTCCTTTATAGATGAAAATAAACGTACATCTAACACTCAACAGTCTATACAGGGATGGGCAACTTTGATGATAGAGAGAGCCACAAAAAATGTCCTCGTTACCAGAGGGCCAGATTGTGACCGTGCACTTCCACCAGTAGCCTACTGTAACACCATCACTCTCAATTATAGCTACTCATTTGATGAAAAGGACTGGTAATCAAAGTTTATTACACCAACATTTATATTTTTCATATTGAAATTGACTAATTCTTCCATTCAGATGACACCAGAAACTTTGCTCTAGCTTTAAAACAGCCCGCTACAGCAATTTGATGGGGGTACATCACCCAAATATGTCATATTAATCAGATTAGTAATGTTGCAGGTGCAATGTGCATCCTGGATATAGTTTGTCACAATAGCGTTAGCTCAAATGCTAACGTAAAACAGTATGTGGATCTAACCTAACCTAACCAAAAACGTCGACTTTTTTTGGGGGGGTGGGGGAGGATTGACCCAGGGGCCACACTGAGTGAGGTCGGGGGCCGCCAGGTGCCCACCCCTGGTCTATAACAACATCAAATGTTGACAGGAGCTTCCTGAACAACAATTCGCACAAAGCAATAAAAGCCTGCACCCGCAATGTGGCGAAAACAAGCAGAGACTGGCAAACGTCAGCGACACCACGTACCTTTGATCTCTTTGGTGAACTTGACCCTGTGGGAGTCCGTGAGGGGGCGGGGCTGCTCGTCGATGTTGTGGATGTCCAGTACCTCGCACATGAACTGGATGACTTGCTGGGCTTTGTAAAAGGCTGTGGCCGACACTGAAAAGGTAGAGAGAGACAAGAGATCACACTGTAAAAAATAAAATGCACAAAGCAGGCTTATTTGGAGCAATGCAACAGATGAATTGCTCTTTGAGGTCAAATCTGAATTTAGAAATTATTCAAACTAACTTTCAGGACCAAATGCTGCAACAATCCTCATACTTGGGAAAAAATTTGACGTGACAAAACTCAAGTGTGAACAGATGCAGAGACCCAGAGGCGTTATGCGTTGGCCACCAGCAGCCCATAGCAATGAATATGAATAGGAGAAGCAATTTAATTTGACTTTGATTTATTCGTCTGCATTATATAAGACCCTAGATATGATGAGAAGGAAGATCCTGATCCTATGTTTTACTGCCACCAGGGTTATCATGTCCCCACCTCTGGATGGCAATAACCACCACTTCAAAACCAGAAACATTTTCTCAAACAGGATAACCTTCACAAAATATCTCCAAAGTGGAGTGGGGTTTGGTGTGCTCCGTCCCGGGCGAAACACACACGTATTTGGGTTATTCGTGTCAACGTTGGTTTAGAACTGGTTACTCACCATCAATGTTGAGCATCATCTTCCACATGGCTGGCCGTACTGACTGATGAAAACCAAACCAAACCTCCCGCCCTCCACCTAGCGGGTGGTCATAGCCCTCTGGGGAGGAGAAGAAGGAACGTCCCACTGGGGTGTACCTGGCAGGGGGGGGAAAGGGAGCACACAGGTAGGGCACAGTGCAGCAATAACTCTGTAGGGTTGGGGGTTCCAATCCCTGGCGGTGTAGGACTAACTCTGTAGGGTTGGAGGTTCCATTCCCTGTGGAGCTCAGTGGGTAGAGCAAAACACAAACACCGTGAGGGGTAGAGGTCCGACTCCCACCGGGACTACCTGTGCTCAAAAAGGCATGCAGTCATTTTACTGAGAGCCGTTTACAGTAGGATACTGTCTTTCAACCCATACATGTATGTATGCTGTGTCCCACTATGGCCACTAATACTACAACTACAAATATATTCACTTGTGGTACTGTAGGGCACTTGTGGTACTGGAGGGCACTTGGGATAAAAGTGTCCACCAAATTGCGCTTTGTATGCTATGAATTCTGGCTCCGCTGGCCAGTGACACTTAGGAATAGTCTAGGTGACAACCAAGTATAGTTTGGTGACAAGCTGGAGAGACAGTTGACGGTCGGAGAGATGGCACCCGGTACGGGATGGGTTTAGCACCCCAGCCTGGCTCTCTCGTGAGGGAGAAATCCACAAACGCTACGGATTAGCCTCCTGAAAATCTGTGTAAAGATCGGCCCGGCCTGGGGTCCTTCAGGCTAGAGCGAGGTGCTCGGCGCAGGCGAATGACGTGCAGCACACAGGCCTTCTTGAGGCATCCTCTCTGCACATGGTACGGCAGGGTAGGATTGCCTTTTTACCAAGGGAGGGTCTGGTGAGACGAAGGACGAGCGCGGCCTGGACGCACCCACAGGGCCTTAGACCTCCATGCACTGAAGGGTCTTTCATTACTGCGGTGTAGCACTAGCTCTATTGCAGCGGATTGGGCATGCTACCCTTCCGCGGGCAACGTTGCAGACAGAGTAGGAAGGCTGATCCGTGAGCGGCTGCTTCTGGGACGCGGGTCGGGGTCTTAATCGGCCTCGGCTGGGTCTACTGGGCGAGGGTGTATGATGTTGACAGACCCGAAACACCTTACGACCCCAGCTAACATCACTGATGACGCGTCCCAGCGCATTGCTGTAGCATGTATACTGAAACCTATGTGACAACAGTGTGGTCGAAATGTTGCATAATAAATAAATGCGAGCTATACCTCTTTTTCCTGTCTTGGATCATATTTCGTGGCCAGAGAACTAATCAACAGAAAATACTCCTCTCATGCTTAATTCAGTAGTATTTAGGGATGTTCATCAATTATCGAAAATCGATAATTGATCGTTAAGGATTGGAATCGATCCTGTGGCATTTGGATCGATTTTTTAATTATTAAAAAAAAAAAAAAAAAAAAAAAAAAAAATTTGGACTAGGTTTGGGTGGAATTCGTTCCTCCTCGCCCCACTCCATTGCACAGCCGACTAACGTGAGGTGGAGCTTCATATAGTCTCTAGTTTTCTGGCTGGGCACGGGCCTTTGTGCCAACAAAACTGTTTTAAACATGGGAAATTCACATCGGTTAATTTTCACCGATTATCGATTTTGGAAAATTTTCTAAATGAACATCCCTAGTAGTATTATAGATTGTAAATCTTCTCTGAATCAGGCCTGTCACCTTACTGACACTGAAAATCGGTATAGATAAACTACATACGGTAATCCCCAATGTCCTGGACCTGGTAAAAAAAAAATCTATCCCCTTTTAGTGAAGCATAATCTAAGTTCTTATCAGGGCAAAGACAAAGGCAGGTGATCTCATCTGGAATGATTATGGAATCTTTTAGCACAAAATGCAGCTGCATGATAATCCAGATTATTTTTGCTGGATATTTTAATGACAATTAATCAATGTTGCCGATTATGTGCCTTCTGGTTTTTCCCTGGGATTCTGGGTCAAAATATTGGACTCGTCCTCTAAGGCCTACAAAGTAACCCTGCAGCCGGAGGCAGAACTCACCATCTTCGGCTGCTCGGAGGCTTCTCTGCACTTCCCTACTGCTGTGCAACAATCTCTGACACTGGGGGACAACTGTCGCCAAAAGACTCATTCAGAAGGAATGGAAGTCCTCTCCTCTTCACCTTCTTTTCAGGTGTGGCTGATGGGACATGATCTCCGTTATACAGATGGAAGCTAAATGGGCGTAGCTCAGAAGCTAGGGCAGGGAACTCACTTCATGGAGGGCAGGTGGCGCAGGACCACGTCCACGGCGTGAACAGGGTTGGTGCTGAGGGGTTTGTCCAGGTCCAGGGGTTCAGGGACGCCGCGGCCCGTCAGCACCTCGTGCAGCATGTGCCAGCTGACCAGAGACACAAACTTGATGGAGACTTTGAAGGGGCGGTCCTTCCCACCCTCCCCTGGCAACGTGACGTCCAGATCCACCTGAAGAGGAAAAGGATGCAAAGCATATTGCCTTCAAACCCTGAAGCATACAACTATATGTTTTGTGCACCTTATTTGAGTTCTTTTAGGGTTTCCCATAAAAAGGCTTGAATTGAGCACGCTGCTCAAGAAGGATTTGACCAAAATATATATAATTATGTATAACGTTAGACCTAGTTTGTCACATTGACACACTGCACTGAGCCGAACACCTGGACTTTCTATGCCAAGCTACACTGAAATGTTACCGGTCCATAATGTAAATTTACAAGACATCACCATCACAAGGTCAAGCATGGAGTGAGTCTTACCCCGCTGGTGGCAACGGGAAGTGGGTTAGCAGTATAGAGGCTCCTCTTCCCATCGTAAACTGGCTTACGGTCCCCAAAGATGGTCACCTTGAAGTGCTGAACCATGGAGTCCACCACCTCCCTAGAAAGACCACCAGGAGAAAAGCCGTCACACCAACAACAACAACAACACTTACCCTGGGTTCACACACAACTCAAGAACACTGAGTTCAGGTAGTCAACGTATGTATTGAATAGGCCAGTTTAATTGACAATCAATTTAAATACAGATTCTATTTTTGGCATCAAGGCTCCGACTATTTTATCGCTTCCTGCAAAGCGCAGCCAACAGGCAAGTGCAGGGCGCGAACCTGCGACCCTTGTGTGTGTTGGTAGGCAGGGAATCTACCGCTACACTACCCCGGACGGCCAGCCCTGCTATTTCTACTGGTAAATATCCTCACTAGTCTAGGTCTGGACACGATCCATGTGTTGTAAAAACAGGCGTAGGCCTCGAGCAGTTCCAGCCTGTCGTGTACCTGTTGACACGGCGTGGACACTTCTCAGGCTTGATGTCCACCTCATACAGGTAGACATCGATCTTGGGGATGTCCACCTGGAAGCAGTTTGCCAGCAGCTTGATGGGCTTCCCCATGGTGCCATAGCCAGGCCGCCGTGGCAACGCGAACAGGGCTTGGGCTTGGGCTTGGGCTTGGGCTCCGGCTCCAACGGCTCCTATACATACCACACACACACACACACACACACACACACACACACACACACACACACACACACACACACACACACACAGCAAATAAATTACTTTGCAAACAATTATTACAGCACTTTGTTAACCCATTGATACCTGATGCAGCATTTGTGTGTGTATCCCTTTCTTAAAGGGATACACACACAAATGAGGGATATACACGCAAATGCTGCATCAGGTATCAATGGGTTATGAAGAAAATTAGACAACACTTGTTGTGTAATGCTGATACAGTAATTAGTGATAGATAGGATTAAGCTTATAATACTACAGCAGTGGTTCTCAAAACGTTTTTTCACGTCAAGGAGGACCCCTAAACTGACAAATGTAGACCATTTGATAAGATTTTGTCCCTGGGTCAAAGAGTTCTGCTTTTATGTTTTATTACAGAAAGTGTATGAAACTCATGACCAAAATGCTATTAGTCATACATTCTGTCATTGTGTTACTTATAGATAGAATGATAGTGAAAATAAATGATTCCCCTTTTTTCTGGGGACACCCTGGAAGCCCCTCAAGAACCGCTGGGGGTCCCCGGACCCCACTTTGAGAACCACTGTACTACAGCATCTAAGTATAATCCAAATCTGCAGTGTGAATGAGAGTACATTTCAAATGGACTCCCCTTGTCAAGCAGCAGTTTCAGATAGGAGAAGATAAGGAAACGTTCCACTCTTCATATTTCTGAATGACACACTGGCATCGTATTGTTCTTCTGAGTGTCTTTCATCCTACAAATGTTTATGTCACTATAAGTCAGGGGGTTATAGCAAAACAGCTCAGACTAACCCTAATCCAATCATCACTCGTGTTATTGAGGGGGGAGGCGTGCGTGTTGAACGTTTTCAAAGAAGCCAAGAGTTTGGAGAGGAAGACAAGCCGACTATGGAGGAAGGAAGTGGTTGATAAGGAGGAAAGAGCAGAAGAGGAGGGGCCGGGGGGGGGGGGGGGGCGGGGGGCCAAGACAGTCAAGAATGTGAAAGATCGCTCCATATTCGAGAAAAACTGACGGAACGGGACGAAAAATAGGACGCCGCCGTTTTTCCACATCAATCCGATATTATCGACTACATAAAAAGGTTACAGAGATTTGGTGACATTTGCATAAAAGGCCCGTTTCAACAGTCGGGAGATTCCTCCTGACTGGCGCGGCCTTTGTCAGACAAGAGGAGGCGTGGCCTTTGTCAGACAAGAGGAGAAGTGGGCGTGGCCTTTGTCAGACAAGAGGAGAAGTGGGCGGCGGCTGTCACGCTGCACCAATTTGCTACCAATTTTCATAAATGCCTCACTGGAAACTACTCGGCAAAACAATGACATCACACAGCTACACTCATCCCACAAATGTGAGTCAGAAGAGCCACACACTACCTACAACGGCAAAGGTGACGGGGACACACACACACACACACACACACACACACACACATGCCGCACAATGGCCAAAGTGACATACTCAAAAAGAGTTCAAACATAAAAATAGTAAGAGGTCCATTGGTTTACATTGGTAAAAACAGGCAGATTATGCAAAAATAAAATGAAATAGTCCTGCAGATTTAGCTCGCAGCAGCAAGTGCAGGGTCATGGGCTGACCGTGCCGTTGAGGAGGCATCGTTAGGAAGACTGTACTTTCAGCTTGATGCGCGTGTCCCCTGATCGCTTCCTCCCATGTGCTGTTGCCATGCCAACGGCACCCTTGTGGCTGCCATTTCTCCATGGCAACTAAAGGCATGCTGACAAGAGAAGGAAAAACAGGTGCACAAAGATTTATCTCATTTACTGTATCTCTAGCTATATAGACCTAGGAAAATATTTTAGGTCGTTTTGAACAATCACCTGAAATCCTTGATAGGAAAAAGACCAAGCGATAACTAAAATAATCGAACATTACATTTCATCGGGACCAAATGTGTGAAATGAAAAAGCTGCTCAGATTGACAACTGTTATCAGACACACAAGACAGACAGAAACTACTGCACCATGAATCACCCCCAGACACAACTGAGTAGGCAGCGGTGGAGGAAGTGATGGCCACCCACCAGCTTCCCTCATCCTACAAACGCACTGTGCGACTTAGAAGTAACATTAGTCCGACTCCGCACTGAGATGACATTCAACCCACACGCTGAACTCTGCGTCACTGCTGCTCCGGGAATCAAACACAATAAGGCGATCTGTAGTGACAAAAATAAAATATGGCCAATTTCACCTCTCAATCCACTACAATAGTAGCGATAGTTCAAACATGATATCATTATCATGCTCCGTGTGTGTCTATAATTTCAACAGCCAACCACAGCCCCAACATCATCAATAATATACAAGCAGTGATGCCTCACAAATTACCTTTGTTGCCCTGGGCAAAAGTATATTGACTTATATTCTGCCTGCCATGTTCAATTGATTGGTAATTAACACTGGCCACAGTGAACTGAACACTATTCAATAGCCAGGGTAGCCATGGCAGCAGCTGGTGTGAAAGGCGCCCCTTCAAACGGATATGAACACACACACAAGTGCCAGCCTCTCAAAGGCTTCAGGCACACACACCTGACGGGATCGCCACCTGCCTGTGACAGCCGCCAAAGGATGACGTCGGCAAAAAGCCAGTGAGGCGGGTTTGGAAGGCGCATGGCGCAAAACTGACCGGCAAAACCACCAGATAAGTTGTTATTAATTCAATTGTTCAACTGGAGCCGAGAAGGGAATTTGAGTTGCGCATCAGAGTTGAGCTGCTCTGCATCAGTGTTCATGGGGCTGGTGGTGAAACTCATGACGGCTTTCTGTGTGTCTCAACTACCATTAAAACATTGAATCTACACTAATTTAGAGTTTCATTAGCAAAATCATCAAACTTGGTGCACAGATTGTAAAGTCACTGACACGGTCTGAAAACGATGAAAGCAGAACACCTGTGGCGTTCACGTTATCCAACGCAATTTTCAGAATGGCCATCAGTTTGAAGATCCCACCTGTTGTTCCGATTTCCATTCATGAGGTCTCTGTCCGGGTGACCCGGCTCCCAGTGATCAAATCTCTGTGCAGGGTAGATACTCTGGCCGCTGTCAGCCTCACCGCTTTCCCAAGCCACACTCCCCGGCTTCGGTCGCTGATGTGGAACCGGGCCGCTTGGGGGGTCCGCTTGGCCGGAGGTCCTCCCCTTCAATCGGCTTGCCGCAACTGACAGCTCGAAGGTGAATAAAAGATGTCCGCTTCCGTTCCTTGAAGCCCTGTTTGTTGACGCTGAAGAAATAACAACATTAGGATATTTTCAATTTTGGAAATGTTTGTGACAGCTGATCCGAGTTGGATCAATTGAGCTAACTAGCGTTAGCATTAGCGCTAACGGCGTTAACGTTAGCTTAGCTGACAACTAGCGTTAGCTACTCACTAGCAACTCCAAACGCAGGGCTGACATGGATGTTTACCTGCTCAGTAACTGGATGTGTTGTGGAGGCCGGTTAACGTGACAATCCAGCGTTTTATGATATCAAACGGCTTCACTCCCGGTGTCCTCGCTGTCGGTGAGAGTAAACCGGTCTGAAATCTCCACTTACGCCGCCCTCTGTCATTGTGTCAAGTCAGCCAGAATAAAAAAAAGACAACGTCCGGTAACGAGATTCAAAATAAAAGCATGTTGCAGGTTCATCATCAGAAAATAGGCCATGCACCATACAGTATAATTATTTCATTTCAGTGTCTATTTTTACAGCTACAGTTTCACTCCATTTACACTGTTGATTCCAATACAATTTATATCCCAACAAACCAGAATTAACTATGGGCACCAACTCCTTGAGGACGACATTACTGATTTTCAGAGGCTGTAGCAGGCTCATTTTTAAAACGAGAGTGAAGATCCTGGTATCACATGAAACTAGAAGACCTAAGGCATCCATTGCTACCAAGCAAGGGATGCTAAGAGGACAAAATAACACTCCACACAATTGGGCACAATTTTGGCGAGGGGAAAAACTGGCATGGTCATTTTCAAAGGGGACCCTTGACTTCTCACCAATCACCACTAAGTTAAGTTAAGTAATCCTTTATTTATCCCAATGGGGAAACTCATCCTCTGCATTTGACCCATCCTCTACTAGGAACCTTCCTAGAGCTAGGAGCAGTGGGCAGCCGCAGTGCAGCACACAGGGACTAACTCCAGTTATTTTACCATTGCCTTGGTCAGGAGCACTGACAGGAGTATTAACCTTAACTTACATCTCTTTTGGTGGTGGGAGGAAACTGGAGCCCACAGAGGAAACCCACACAAACACGTGGAGAACATGCAAACTCCACACAGAAAGGACCTGGGATGGACCGGGGTTCGAACCCGGAACCTTCTTCGCTGTGAGGCAACAGTGCTAACCACTGAGCCACCGTGCCATCCCACACACGTTGCAGCCTTAACATTTATAGCAAATTAAACTGAACTGTTGATTATACAATAATGTTTTATTACTGACATCACATCATGGTAAACTGAAGAGAAGAGATCTGTATAATTCATGCTAAGCAGATGTCCCCCTTCTATTTAAGATAAGCCTTGTACGTCTTCTTCACTTTGGCCACTTCTTTCTCGTCCAGCGCGATGTGGCCGGACCACTTATACCAGGGGTCACCGGAGGTCAGGAACGAGACTGACGGGGTGGACCCCACTGCATCATGGGAATTGGAGTAGTCTTCTCCTGAGAATTCCACATGGGGAATCTGGAAGGGTAGCAAGCCTGAAAATGAAGAACAACGTTTTGGGTATTTGGGGGGGAAATATACTGAATAACGGCACCTTCAATCCAAACATGAAACCATGCATTATACAGTGATGAAATAGAACTAAAGATGTTGCTTTAGAATCTATTCAGTCAGCAAGTATAATCATATAGGACAGTGGTTCTCAAACTTTTTCATCTCAAGGACCCCTAAACTGACACAAAGTAGACCACAGACCCCTATTTGATAAGATTTTGTCCCGGTGTCTCCCATCTGATAAGATTTTAGCTTTTGTGATGACCCTCCCACTCTCCTGGCCCTGTCTTGCAGGAGCCTGGTGTTGGGGGCTGATTGGGTGCGCCTGGGCCCGGTGCACTCACTGGCCTAACAAGGGCTTCAAACATTCAGTCTCTCTCCCTCCTTGCTGATGCACCTTTTGTTCTGTTAGTTTGTTTGCACTTTTCATACTCTTTTTTTAAGGTTTTGTTGTGATGCTTTTAAATGTCCATTTTATTCTCTTCTTTTCTTTTCTTTTCCTGTCAACCATTTTATGTGAAGCACTTTGAATTGCCTCTGTGTATGAAATGTGCTATACAAATAAACTTGACTTGACTTGACTTGTTTAAAGGATGGCTTTACCGATTATCAACCCACTTTGTATCATTATAATCTTGGTAATATAAGCACATGTCATACACCAAAGGAAAATTGTTAAAACAATAATTGATTAACTAAAACTAAGAGCAAATAACTAGACAACCCAAAGTAGATTAAACAAACAAACAGAACAAAAGTTGTACCGGTGGGAGGTCTGAAGCAGAGGTGCCCAAATTATTTTGTTTGAAGGGCCAAAATTAATCTGGATGGATGGCCATGGGCCAAAAATAAATGTTGATGTTATGTGAAATTACATTAAATTATCTAAAATAGGTCTTCTAGTTTCATATGGTAAAAGTACACCGCCACAGCCTCTGAAAGAAGACGTAATATTGGCCGTGATCCCCCCCCCCCCCCCCCTCCGAAAAAACCATGGAGGGCCAAAACAAACAGAGTGAGGCCCACGGGCCCCAAATTGGTCAGCCATGATGAAGGCTTGTTAAGCCCAATGAGTGCATCGGGCCCAGGTATACCCAATCAGCCTAACAACCCCAACACCATGCTCCTGCAAGACAAGGCCAGGAGAGTGGGAAGGTTGTCACAATTTTAGATGTTTTATTACAGAAAGTGTATGAAACCAATGACCAAAATAGTCATACATTCTGTCATTGTGTTACTTAGGATGGGAATTCTAGTGAATATAAAATTGACCCTTTTTGCTGGGGACCCCTTGAACCCCCTCAAGGACCCCTGGGGGTCCCCGGACCCCACTTTGAGAACCACCGGATAGGAATTTGATTTGGTGACGTCGGGTCGGTCTGTGTGCGTTTAATGATGTGTTATTATGGAACATACCATGGTCTTGCGCTGTGTCGATGGCTGCATTTAGCTGCTTCTGCTGTTTCATACACACACCTGAAGAGAGAAAAGGTACGACTGTCAGGAAACGTGTTGCCTGGTAAATAACTGGGGAGATGCTTCTGCATCCAGCTCCATAGTGCTAATATGTAAAGTGATACAATAGCCGTCTGGGAATCAATATGTATAACAAAGGTGGCTTACCTGTTCGAGTGGGATCGTACACAGCCCCAGTGTAGGGATTTATGAACTGCTGCAACAATTTCACATTCTGCAAGAGAATTAAGATTAGAGTTTAGAGTCCTGTCATTATGACCATGATATATTAAACTGATGGAAAATTATTGAAAACCACTGTACCATATGTAATATACTAACTATACCCAACCCAACCATTCAGTAACACTAAGGGTAAGGCTATGAAAGTGATGATGGTAACCGACCTGATAATGGATGATGACATTTGGATCCCGACAAATCGGACAAGGGTTTCCACAGATCTAGTCTCCTCTCTATAATAATAACAAGAGTCACAGTGTTCTCAATACGAGGGATCAGCCGAGCAGCATTTTGGTAAACAAACCGCGTCACTGGGTGGCAACGGCAATGGAAACCTATGGAACGTGAGCTTTGGGAGGCTTGAGTGTCTGACTCTAGCCGGCTGACTCCGTTTACATATTAAAAACTGCGACAGTTCACACAACTTTAACATGACATGCATATAGTATACATCACACTCTTGAGCTACTTCTGCTCTCACACAGAATGTCAAAATATAAGCGATGTGATGTATAGTTTTTGAGATATTAATGTTTGTTTGGCACAACTCATACTAATAACTGCCGCGGGGGTTCCACATTTCTGGGTGGCAAATGACGTCATGCTGATTCGTCCTATAATAATAACAGAGTCAGTAGCGGAGCGTACACCGGGGCAGAGGGTGCCCCCCTCCGGGCCCACTCCCATCAAAAAAAAATAAAAAAAATGCATGCCAGGCCTGAGTGTGAGAGCAATTAAATTAATAGACAATAACATTGGTGTGTTTAAAATGAGATATTCCACTAAATATGGCTAAAACAGATTCAAACATGTAAAAAAGGCAATTTTTTCTTCGCCACCGGCCTTAATTAGAAAAAGAAAAAAAAAATGGGGGGGGGGGGGGGGGCTGATAGGGTCGCTCCGCCCCTGAACAGAGTCACAATGTTTGCTATAACAACAGAGTCACAGTGTTGGGTTGAGTTTAGATGACATGTGTAGGCTATGCATGGATGCATGTTTAGGATGAATCAACCATAGATATATCTTACAATGCAAGTCCTGCGTGTCTTCTGTGGGGGTATGCCTCCTTTGTGGTTCCTCCTGTAACCTGTCCACACTGCATCGGTTCCATAGCGCTCAATGTACTCTGTGGAGAGAGGGAGAGAGAGAGAGAGAGCGAGGTTGCAAAAGCCATAGAGGTAAAACAAAGTCCAACTAAAACCTATGGATCTGATTCTTCTTGTGTCTACCGTCACTCTCCAAGTAATCCCAGGGCCTGTCCTTGTAGCGGGAAGCAGCCTCCCCATCCTCAAGTGATGCTGCTGTGCAGAAGGAGTGACTTGGCAGCACACTGAGCCAGGCTTACTCTCACAGGGAGCTTCTGTAGACATGACTGACTCTCTCGTAACGGACAAGCCCGTCTTTTACTGTCACACGAACACACCCAATACTACATGCATGCGGCCACAACACACTCATGCGTGACGGTGGCCGGTGAAAAGTGTCCTCTGCATATAACCCATCCAGGCATGTCCTTTCCTCCGGGAGGCAGGCCAGGAGCAGTGGTCGCTTTCTCGTACAGCGCCCGGGGACCAACTTCGGATGTTGTCGTCACTGGTCGGATGACGATGACGATCTGATCTTCTGCATGTTTTTAGTGGGGGGGTTATATACGGAGGAACCCCCTGACAATACAGGTGTGACGATCAACCAACAGTTCATTCATCTTCTGTGTGTGAGCAGAATTTTTCCAACCACAGCTATTACCATTTTACGTGCGATCGGGCTGCAACTTTCAGGGAGTGTAAAGAGCATCTGTGTGGGTGACATGACGCAGCCATGATATCATCAGTGATGATGTCATCAGTGATGTCATCCTTCCTGGCTGAGCAGACTGGGTGGATAGACTCGGGGGGGGAGGGGGGCCGTCCAACTCCCACGGGTCAACTTACACTAGTGTCTGACTAGTGTATTGAATTACTCTCGTCAATAGAGTGTAAATAAAGCATAATATAAGGTAACGTTATCACTCCACATACCCCTGACGCGTTATTATGGATCCCACTGCGTTTCTTGTTAAAGGAACACTCCGCCCATTTTCAACCAGCTTTGTATCATTAGAACATCAGTAGTATATCAGAAAACTGTAAACGGTTTTGAAGTCTGTCATTTAATTTGACAGTTATTGAGTGTTAAAGTGTGGACCAGTGACATCACTGGTCCACACTAACTCAAATGAATAACTCATTAACTCAAATCAACTCTCAATAACTGTCAAACTAGATGAATGACTTCAAAACCGTTTACAGTTTGAGAGTTGATTTGAGTTAATGAGTTATTAATTTGAGTTAGTGTGGACCAGTGATGTCACTGGTCCACACTTTAACACTCAATAACTGTCAAATTAAATGACAGACTTCAAAACCGTTTACAGTTTTCTGATATACTACTGATGTTCTAATGATACAAAGCTGGTTGAAAATGGGCGGAGTGTTCCTTTAAGACAATAATGTTATTGGATTTAACTAACTGCAGTTAAAAGGTTATGAACATGTTTGGTATGATAAACCTATGCCGAATTCAATGGCACACCCTACTAATCCATACATGATTTTAACGCATGTTCTACCGGGTGTTTCCGATTGACGACAGCCAAGAAAACAGTTTGAATACTCAGACTTTTGAATGGAGTCTGGGCTGATAACGTCACTGTCTCATGTCTGGTCAAGCTTCTTGGCTACACTGCGGTTTCTCGTAGCGTACAGTTTCAACACATACTTGTATTCATACAAAATGCAGACAGATAAGCAGAGACTGTGTGCATTTAACTGCGTATATAAGTACAATACCTTATAATGCCAAGGTGACTGTAAAATTGAAGGCGATAGGCGACTCAAAACCTTCCCGATGCCTTGCATGGATGTCGCCATATTTGTTATGATGGGGGTTGAAGGTGAAAGGTTGAAGTGAATTTGAAATACTAGCAAATTAAGTGTACAATTTCTAATTAACATTTACGAATAGAAACATGCTTGATTATCGACGGAACCACATATTTTGCGTTTTCATGTTCATATTTTGGATGCAGTTTTAGTTTATTTTTTTAAAGTCTCTCATGTAGTTCCTAGGGCGCCCACTAGAAAATGCCCTGTGCCCTAATGCTGCATTCAGGTATTCCTCGGATGGTCCTCTTTACCGAGCGGGCAAGTCAAGTAATTCTTCCAGTCTGTATCTGCTACAACACTCCCTGTACTGTACTGTTATGTATTGTATGGTCCTGTATGTGAACAAATGACAATAAAGTTATAAAAAAAAGGGTATAAATTCTTCTGATCTTTGTGTGTTCTCGGCCGAATTTTCACTGTCGGAATTTCGTTTTTCCGATTACTCCGACAGCACATGAACGCAGCCTGACATCGCCCAGTCGCGCACCTCGGCCACCGCCCCCGCCCCGCGGGGGGCGGCACACCGGAGGGCACAAGAGCCAGGGAAATTCAACAACAAAAGGCAGGAAGCAACTAACCTGACGTAACGTTGATTTTTGCTACCTGCTACTTTGTGATTCTGCGCGTGCGCAAAGCCGATTTTCCAAGTTTCATCGCCACGCCCATAATTTTAGGGTTAGGGTTAGGGTTAAGGTTAGGGTTAGGCTTCGTTAGCCCTAATCGATAGACAGACCCTATCGGTTTATGCGGCGGTAGCATTTTTCGACAAAGCAGCAAAAATCGACGTTACACCGGCACTGGAACACCAAAAGCCAGGGATTGGAAGTTGGAAACCCTCATTAGTGTTCTGCTTGCACATGTGTTACTTCCTGCCTTTTAGACACAAAATGGGTGAATTGGGTAGGAAGTGAAATAGGCTAATTCGGGCAGGTGGCTTTGTTCGATGGCCTCAAGATGTCACTGCAATTAATTTGCAGTTGCTTCTGGAGGTCAAACATAACCCTGATGGATGACCAGGTTCCTGGATGACCAGGTTCCTGTTGCTTCGCTCGGTCCAGAAGGGCTCTTCTCTTTCACCGGCCCTCTTCGCCGTTGCACTCGAACCCCTCGCCTTGAAAATATACGTGCTGACCCAGGTATTGCAGGCCTGAAGGTCGCAGGTCGATTGGGTGGGGCTGCTTGGCACAGCTCCTTGCGCCCATGATGTTTGACATAACCTGTCTCACTCTTAAAGTTATTGACAGCCTGTCGAAGTGCATTGTTGGTTATCTGGTGAAACATCACACTGTTTGCAGCTGAAGCAGGTGTGCTCCTCTGAGTTCAGCAAGGTGATCCTCCTGATACAGTCATCACAGTAACTGGTCCCACACAGCAGGCTATGATCACAGCATCAGTCATCAGGTGGTTGCAGATTGGGCAGAGCAGCAGTTGGTAATGCTTTAGAATACAGCCCGCAAATAAGCATGTGTAGTTATAGTATAACTACGGGGTACAAGGAGTGTAGTTATAGTATAACTACGGGGTACAAGGAGTGTAGTTATAGTATAACTACGGGGTACAAGGAGTGAATTTAAACTTTAGAGGGTAACAAGATCTGTAATTTATAGTATAACTACGGGGTACAAGGAGTGTAGTTATAGTATAACTACGGGGTACAAGGAGTGTAGTTATAGTATAACTACGGGGTACAAGGAGTGTAGTTATAGTATAACTACGGGGTACAAGGAGTGAATTTAAACTTTAGAGGGTAACAAGATCTGTAGTTATAGTATAACTACGGGGTACAAGGAGTGTAGTTATAGTATAACTACGGGGTACAAGGAGTAAATTTAGACTTTAACTAGAGGGCAACAAGATCTGTACTTATAGTATAACTACGGGGTACCACACTGTAGTTAGTATAACTACGGGGTACAAGGAGTGTAGTTATAGTATAACTACGGGGTACAAGGAGTGTAGTTATAGTATAACTACGGGGTACAAGGAGTGAATTTAGACTGTAACTAGAGGGTAACAAGATCTGTACTGTATAACTACGGGATACCACACTGTACTTACAGGGTAACTACGGGGTCGCGGGCTGTATTTTGAAGCAGGGGACCAATTCTGTACTTATAGGCTAATTACGGGGTACCACACTGTACTTACAGGGTAACTACGGGGTCGCGGGCTGTATTCTAAAGCAGGGGACCAATTCTGTACTTATAGGCTAATTAAGGGGTACCACACTGTACTTATAGTGTAACTGATGGATTGTGTATTTTTATTGTGATAATTTTTAACATTTTATATGTCACACTTGACCACTACGTCTTTGTTACTGCAGCTGGCTACTTCTTTGCCCTGTGTTGTACATTTTTGGGCCCATCACTCCTCACACCACGACGAGGTACATAGACTGCCATAGGCCAGGATGAAGAGCCAACACTGAAATAGGCCAGTGTTCCATGTCTCCTACTCAAGCAGAAAGCTAACCAAATGACTCTTAATTTCCTTTTTAGAGACAGTGATTTTCTTAGCCCACTAGATGTCGCACTAGACTAGACCAACATCCTCAGACATAAACAAATACAGTCTATGAAACACATTGGGCTCATAGTCAGTGTGAAATGTTTAATTATGTATTTTGTACAGTGTATTATTGAATAAATGTCAGGAGTTGCTGTTGAGTGTTAATAGCTTTTTGATGGATGGATAGAAATATAAGTCCAATTTACATTTATTATAGCAATGAAGTAGAAACGGTTACATTTTCAGAAGAAAATTTGTTGTGCTTTGACAAAAGAAGGCTGAAGACAGTTGAATTTCATGACAGAGTTTAAATGTCTGAATGGTTTGAGTATTTTTGAATTGTTTCAAGCAGCTGCAGTTATAGTAGTAGCTATCAGTAGAAAGTGTAAGAGAGCAAAAGAGCACAAGTGTATAAAACTGCTAGAGTGGAGTGGAGACTGCTGGCACGTAGCTGCAGTAGTACTATAGTACTAGTAATAGTAAATTACTATATTAGCAGTAACTTCTAATACTGATAATACTGCTGCTGCTAGCCTACTTGAAGTTAGGCCTATACAATCTCTTTAAATTAATTTGGTTCTTTAATATCATTGGGAATCAAGCATAACCGTATACAAACCCAATACTGTACTCTAGGCTATATTAAAAAAAAAAATGCAAACTTGTAGGAAATGGTGTATTAATAAAACAATGTTTCTGGGAGATGTCCCCCAGATCTACCCCAATAATTATCCCCTGAAATTTAGCTACCCTTTAATTTTGAAGGTAAAATCGCCCAATTTCCGGTATTGTTCTTGCTACCTCTGGCTACCTTGACAGAATTTGACAGCGCTCTCCTCCTCCGCCGAGGGAAATCCGTCAGGAAATACCAATTGTAGAAAACAACGTCACTTCCTATGAAGTTTTTTTTCTCAAGTAGGCTACGTATGCACGTCATTTTTAAGATAAAATGTATATCGCATCTTTATGATGTAGCTCTTGTAATTTTTATGCCATAATAGCACAAAACTGTCCCTGAATTAACGTTTAATTAGATTGTGTACAACTAGATTACAGCATTTTTACATGGTGATGCACTCTCCAGTCTGTAGATGTCTCCAAAGTTATTTGGTTATTGCTACATCCAAAAACCATAGAAGAAAAATAACCAGGAAACTGTAGGCTACACTTGAGTTGAGCTTCAGGAGTTGCTTCATGCTCTTTGCCTGGGAGAAGCTGATGAGGCAGCAACACAGGTGTGACATATGAATGCTGTTATAATCCTCCCTAAAATATGTGCTATAAGGTGACTTGTTTGTGGTGAAACATCCATAACATCCACAGTTATGTTCTCCTGTTCCACATCTATTCACTGTAAGCGCATGATCTACTACTACATCGACTGTACTACAAATCCGTCTTCTTGCATCATCGCCCCCTCTTCTCGTCCCAAGCAGAATGGAGAAGGTGATCAACTGTTTCAGCAAGAGGCCAGATGCTGCAGCCAGGCTGATCTGCTTCCCCTGGGCAGGAGGGGGCTCCATACACTACGCACGCTGGGGAAACGTCCTCAACAACACCACTGAAGGTAACACATTGCACTTTGCACTGTCAGTCTATCCTGTTTGCTGTACTATGTCCGTTCACCATTTCTCTGATGTTTGTAGTAATTTTCATTGTCAGTTTTTCCATCCACGCTGAAATAAATGCCATCAACCTTGCTAAGTGGCAATAAGAACTTGAACTACCAGAATAGTTTTGTTTTGGTATCTTGTTGTATCCTGAATTTAGGGTGTAGTAGTAGAGCAGTGGCTCCCCAAACTGGGGTACGTGGAGCTACTACAGGGGGTACTTGAGAGAAAGGAGAAAATGGGAAAATGTAAGAATAAATCATGAGAATGAATAAAATGTTAAAATAAAATCTACCCAGGAGGCACTAATTGCAACTCTTTCACTCAATTTCTTATTTTGTAATGTTATATTCTTCAAAAGGTGGGTTATCATTCATTCATTGCTTCATATGCTGTAGTTTTCTCTTGCAGTTTTCTAAGCAAAATGTTGTAGTCGGGGAAAGGGGGTAGTGAAGGTAAAACAGTTTGAGAACCATAGCAGTAGCAGTAGCAGTTTAGTTTGTGACTCTTTCCTCTCATTTTCAGTGTACGCTGTTAAACTTCCAGGCAGGGAAAGTCGAGCCAGAGAGCCCTTCTTTCAGAGCATGCAGCAGATAGTGGATGAGGTTATCGCTGTGTTGCTACCAGAGCTGACAGAGAAGCCGTTCGCCCTCTTCGGCCACAGGTATGACGAGAATAGGGTTTCATAAATAAAATTATCTTTTTCTTTCATGCTAGTCTTCTTCTTCCTCTTGCCTCCTTTCTGCACTTTTATTCCACTACATACATCACAGCGTCTTTTTCTGTTTTTTTTACGCCATCTTTGCACTGTTCTGCTCTGTCGTAGTTTTGGTGCCATGACGAGCTTCGCTGTAGCAGAAACTCTGAAGAGAGTCCACAACCTGGAGCCGGTTCACATCTTCCTGTCGGGTGCCTCTGCACCTTATGTGAGTGAAGCTACGAAGTATCCAGCACACAATCACTGGCCATTTACCCAGAGGGCTTGCATAGTCCAATTCCCTGGCTGATTCCAACTCCGCTCAGGTGTGCTTCATCAGTAGCTAATTAATGTCTCCATGATGCTGAATATGTGTTCATTCATTTTGGCCCCCTAATTCGAAAATCCATCCCTGTCACCGTCTGCTCGGGACCCCTGCCGGTACCCGTCATGCCAAATATGAATGCTTTCAGGCCGACAAGAAAATGATACAGAGATACATAATAATAATAATATTACTAATTCATACATACATGTGTAGGACAGTTTGAAGGATTCGGCATTTGTCTCACACCATTCCGGCTTTGTACTTTGTGATACAGTCAGAAACACGCATCAAAGCCCCAAAGAGAAGCGACGTATCGGATGAGGATTTTCTCAAGTGGTTGATTGCGATTGGAGGAACTCCTCCTGAGCTGCTGGCCAACCCCGAGGTCCTGAAGCTCTTCCTGCCCGCCCTGAAGGCTGACCTGCACATCGTGGAGAACTACAGGTGGGCAACGCATCTCTGTTGGCCCCTTAACTGACTGCATGCACATCCAATGCCAACAGGGCAGGTGTGGAACTGAAAGATGGTGCAGAAATGGATGCAAATAGATCAAAACAGCTCGCACACACACAAAGCTCCAGTGACAGTGTTTTATTGCACCACAGCAAACAGTGACATTTTGAGCTACATGCGCTTCATCAGACTGAAGTAGACGCCATCGTAGAGATACGCATGAGCAGGTCACACGATGCAGTCACATGATGGAATCATGTAAACCGAGTTACACCTGTGATGATGACATGGCATGTGTGACATGACATGTATGAGGTCACCAGAAAAGTCAATAGAAAAATCAGTTATGTCTATATAACAGTGCAATCACATACGTTATATTAGATCATATGTGATGCATGTAGGAATATGTATAGATTGTTCTTAAAGTACCAATACACACAATGCATACGTACGCCACGTATAGTCATAAACACAAAGCGTAAAACCTCTGTACATCCCTAGAAAAAAAGGCAAAGACAGACAAAAACAGCCAATATATACATAGATATCTAAAGAGGAGGACACTCAATATGGTGTCTCAAAACCATCATCAGGCTATAAGGCCATCATCAAGAACAGGAACAGACTATAGAGGTGCCTCTAAATGTCTAAAAGATGCAATAAGTTAGGCCAGAGACCAACCAGTGTTGGAAATGGGAGGGGGGGACGCCTGGGAACGGAGTTCCCAGAGTAAACATTGAGAAGGAACGGTGAGAACGAGAGGGGGAACACACACACAGCTCCATTAAGGCCGATGTAGTGGGACAGAAACAGTCACAATAGAAATACACAACAATAAGAACTATATAGGCCACACAACAGTTTATGTTTTCATATGAATACATGTGTGTTTGGATACTCGCTATCACTGACTGATATAAGGCAAAGAAAAGAGCGCCACCTACAGGAAATCAAACATCATCAACAGAAAATTTAACTTGGAAAAATACATCACAGTCCCGCCCACACTGTTTGATTGACAGATGATCTGTGGGAAGTGCAGTGCAGAAACACCACAGCAATGAGAGCTAAGCACCAAAGATGGAGAGAGAGAAACACACACACACACACACACACACACACACACACACACAGCTGCTTTAATAAGTCCCGTCTACTTGAGCTTACACAGCTCAGCAGTGTCTCTGATATCATAACACCACAGTCCAGGATGGAGAGGCTGAGTGAATGTGGTCTGGACTCTGTGGAGGAGAGTCATGGTTTCAGAGACGTTGTAGAAGGACAGAATACCTGCTCTGTGATCCAGGTACACTCCTCCTCTGGAGGACCGAGGGACTGAGATGGGAGTTTCGATATTCTTATGTCTGAACTGATAACTATCGCTGTCACACTCTAATGCCCAAGACTTGTCATTGTATCCAAATATACCGTACTTTCACGCCCTCTTCTGCTAATATCTTTATATGAGACTGCTACCCGCTCCACTCCACCTCCCAGTAACAACGTCCAGTCAGACCTTCTCTACTCAGGACCTGACTGCAATAAGAGCAGACTCAGATGGCTTCCTTACAGTATGAAAAGACAACTGACCAGGCCTAGGCTTATCTATTTGTTTTAGTTACACACGTCTCGTTGCAGAGCCGTTTTGATTTTAGCAATTCTGTTGCGTTGTGTCTCTCTCTCTCTGTCTTCCAGCAACATGGACTCCTGTATGGCAAACGCCTCCTGTGCGTGCCTGTAGTGTGGTCCTCCGAACAGTTGGGGGTGCTGCTGCCTCAGGACGGGCTGCTGCTCCTGGTACTGTGTCCTGTAGCGAAGCAGGCTCTCAAGGTCCGGCGGTGGTGGCAGTAAAATATCTACTTCACTCACTGTCAGTGAGATCTTAGGCCATTCCTCTGTCAGAATGTCCTGTAGTTTATCTCTGACCTCTGACACAGCTGCAGTCACATCCTCAAAGTAGTGCAGAGGACGGGTATTGATCCTGGGTGAGTCTGTAGATTGATTGAGATGTGACAGCGAGGGGTAACTGTGTAGGAAGTGGATGTGATCCTCTGTGTGTGAGAGCTTCTCCAGCTCAGTGTCTTTCCTCCTCAGCTCAGAGATCTCCTGTTTCAGCTTCTCCTGAAGTTCTTCAACCCGACTCGCCTCCTCTTTCTGCTGGGATCTGATCTGCTGCTTCACCTCAGAGCTTCTCTTCTCAATGAGATGGACCAGCTCAGTGAAGATCTTCTCACTGGCTGTCACTGCTTTATCAGCAGAGAGATTCATAGCCTTCACCTCCTGTTGAAACACCTTCACGTCTTTCTCTCTGTCCTGGATTCTCTTCTGGATTTTTTGCCGATTCACCCCAAGCTCTTTCTGCCTCTCTGTCCTTTCTGCGGCAGCTGAGACTGTGTCGTGTCCCTTATGTTCGTCCACGGAGCAGAGATAACAGATACACTGTTGATCAGTACGGCAGAACATCTTCTTCACCTCGTCGTGACAAGAGCAGATGTTCTCCTGAAGCTTCACGGTGGCTTCCACCAGCCTGTGTTTCTTAAAGGTAGATGATTCATAGTGAGGCTGGAGGTGCTGCTCACAGTAAGAGGCCAGACACACCAGACAGGACTTGAGGGCTTTCAGCTTTCTCCCAGTGCAGAAATCACAGCCCACATCTCCAGGTCCAGCATAGCAGCGATCAGGAAGCGCAGCTTGGAGTCCTGTCTTCTTTAGTTCCTCCACCAAATCTGCAAACATGGTGTTTTTCACCAGCGCAGGCCTTGGAATGAAGGTCTGTCTGCACTGGGGGCAGCTGTGGATTTTCTTCTGATCCTCTCCATCCCAGTGGCTTTTAATACAGCTCATGCAGTAGTTGTGCCCACAGGGAATAGTCACCGGATCCTTCAGTAGATCCAGATAGATCGAACAGCAGAATTTTGCCTCTTCCAGCTGAATTCCTTGCTGCGCCATTTCACTTCTCAGTGACAGTGAGTCAGATAGTTTAACTTCCTCTGAACTGAAACAAGCTGGGCTCTGCTCCAAACCAAACCTCTTGTTGTTGTCTTCATGTTCATGTGCTGATCTGCAGTGAATGGGCTGGTCAGCTCTTGCACTTCACAGCATGTTTACACCTATCTTTAAACTGGCAGATCTGTGAAAGGGGAGGAACAGGAAATATGTGGAGAGAATAGAACTGGCTGTGTTTGAGGGAGGGGTTATCAGGCCTTGCTTTATTCCAGGAAGAGGAGCGTTAAAGAGGCAGTGTGTGTTTAAATACAAACTTAAAATCAATCTCTCTCCCCCCTTATCCCCCTCACTTTAAGTGCAACATTTCAAAATAAAGTTCCAATGCAGGCACCGGGTGGCTCAGTGGTTACGCTGCTGCCTCACAGCAAGAAGGTTGTGGGTTCGAACCCCAGTCCGTCCCATGCCCTTTCTGTGTGGAGTTTGCATGTTCTCCCCATGTTTGTGTGGGTTTTCTCTGGGTGCTGCGGTTTCCTCCCACCATCAAAGACATGTATGTTAGGGTTAAGACTCCTGTCAGTGTGTGTGAGGCACTGGCAAAAAGAACTGGAGTTCCAAGGGACAGCAGTTGAAAATTAGCCATCTGGCTAACACTGGCGCATTTACAGTAATGTTCATTAATGTGCATTGTCCCTCAAAAAAAAAGAGAAATGCCTTGTAAATGGCTTGTGGAAATTAACTACCGGTATTTAGAATGGTTCTCTCTCTCTCTCTCTCTCTCTCTCTCTCTCTCTCTCTCTCTCTCTCTCTCTCTCTCACACTTTTGTAAGATATTTTTTACGTAGTTGTAATGGTATAATGAGTAAAAAAAAAAAAGAGTCAAGCATTCAGAAATAATATCCTATGCTCCCCGCCCGGGCCGCACCGCGTCCAGGGACCCCCATCCTGTGTAAGTAAGGTTCCCAGAGTAAAACCTGGCCATTTCCACCATTGAGACCAACAGTATAGAGACAGAGGAGGACACAGGATCGTGGCTCACCTGGTTGCACGCGTACCACGGAGGCTCAGTTCTTCGCGCGGCCGACGCAGGTTCGAATCCAACCCGAGGTCCATTGCCACATGTCATCCCCTCTCTCTCCCCACCTTTCCTGTCTGCCTACTGTCCTTTCTAATAAGGACCCCCCAATATATATATATATATATATATATATATATATATATATATATATATATATATATATATATATATATATATATATATAAACTGACAGGATGAATGAAAGTGGTTGGATATTCCTTGACAAAATCACAGAAAGGGGCGGATATCCATTTCGTCATTGAGGCCCTTGGGTAAGCCTAGTGTCTATGGTGTAAATCCAGAGAAGTTAATGTCTCCCCCTCTCTGTGAGAGTTGGACATAACTGAGAGAGGCCACAGAGTGTTTCATGAGACTTCAGTGCATAGCCACAGGGCTCTTTTGATCACGGTTCCGATATTGCCCCTGTGTTCTGAGATTCTGTTTGTGTCATCACAGGTGTAACTCGGTTTACATGATTCCATCATGTGACTGCATCATGTGACTTGCTCATGTCTATTTCTAAGATGGCGTCTACCGTCTCACTTCAGTCTGATGAAGATCGTGTAGCTCGAAACGTCACTGTTTTCTGTGGTGCAATAAAACACTGTCACCGGAGCCCTGCAGTGTGCAAGCTGTAATAATAAAAACAGGCTAAATATGAGATGTACAATCAATGTAATATCGGATTAATATATTCATCAAATGATCATAGTGTCATCAGAGGCTCAGTAAGATAGATGTAATAAAGGGTTTATTTTTTTATATCTCCAGGTATGACAAGCCTGACAGTCCACTCCTCTCCTGTCCAGTCACATGCTTTGATGGAAAGCAGGATGTTCCGCATGACTTACAAGGTCAGTCTGATGCGTCCTCGTCCTGCATGGCTGCCTATCAGTAACATGTACGGCCTACCCATGACAGATCACTCTGATATCTCATAACACCCCATGACAGATCACTCTGATATCTCATAACACCCCATGACAGATCACTCTGATATCTCATAACACCCCATGACAGATCACTCTGATATCTCATAACACCCCATGACAGATCACTCTGATATCTCATAACACCCCATGACAGATCACTCTGATATCTCATAACACCCCATGACAGATCACTCTGATATCTCATAACACCCCATGACAGATCACTCTGATATCTCATAACACCCCATGACAGATCACTCTGATATCTCATAACACCCCATGACAGATCACTCGTATCTCATAACACCCCATGACAGATCACTCTATCTCATAACACCCCATGACAGATCACTCTGATATCTCATAACACCCCATGACAGATCACTCTGATATCTCATAACACCCCATGACAGATCACTCTGATATCTCATAACACCCCATGACAGATCACTCTGATATCTCATAACACCCCATGACAGATCACTCTATCTCATAACACCCCATGACAGATCACTCTGATATCTCATAACACCCCATGACAGATCACTCTGATATCTCATAACACCCCATGACAGATCACTCTATCTCATAACACCCCATGACAGATCACTCTGATATCTCATAACACCCCATGACAGATCACTCGTATCTCATAACACCCCATGACAGATCACTCTATCTCATAACACCCCATGACAGATCACTCTGATATCTCATAACACCCCATGACAGATCACTCTGATATCTCATAACACCCCATGACAGATCACTCTGATATCTCATAACACCCCATGACAGATCACTCTATCTCATAACACCCCATGACAGATCACTCTGATATCTCATAACACCCCATGACAGATCACTCGATATGTCTCATCTCATGACTTTGAGCAGAAAGCCGTTGACATGAATGAAAGATCCAACAAGTGCTGCTAATGCCCTTGTGGCTTCATCTTTGAATTGATGAATGAATAAATGAATGAATATGTGAAAGTTACCTCAATTAATGGCTTCTGATTAATTCATTTCATTCACAGCTTGGAAAGACATTTCATCTGGAGATTTCACAGTCCGAATGCTGGATGGATCTCATTTTTACTTGAAAGAATCTGAAAATGAAAAAATTATATTGGACTACATCACAAAGCAAATCGAAACATCAGAAATGGACTACTTGTAATGAAATACATAAAGATATTTATATTTGTCTGCTTTTTTTTACTTATTTGTGAACATTTCAGCAAGATTTCTGACTAAATGATTTTTCTTCTGTCTTAAATGTCTGGAGAGTATAAAATACAGTTTTGACTTCACATCTAATAATAGTATTTTTGAGTCGACAAAAAAAACATGTTTTGATGTACTTAATTTGTATTGCTAAATCCATATTTTAAAAGGGTACCATCCAAAACCACATCCACTCAGTAATTGTAGTCTTTGCTAGGGATATACAAGATAGGCTGCTACTGTATATATCCTTGTAACTAGTGTTCATATTTGAGATGTTGGACTTGTTGACACAATAACAAACCTTATTTGTGAATAAATATTTATTTATCATACAAGTGACATTTACAAATCTTATCCTTCAAGTTTAATATTTGAGGTCAGGTATTCTTTTTGGACAAATGAGAAGAAAAACACAAAAATATTCAAATGACAAAATTGGAATTAATTTCACATACATCTGTACCTTTATATTACTCTTAATTGAATGCTTTTATTTTCTTTATCAACAAATAAATTACATATCTACAATGTGCTTGAAAAAGATTGCCTCACATTTAAGGATGAGATGCTATGAAGGAAAAACATAATTATGTTCCATATTAGGCTACACATTCTCTGCTTGTGTTATCCTCCCACTACAGGAAAACACACAGATTGAACTCATGCTGCTTAAGGATTTGACCAGTATTTGAAATGCACAACATGAAAAATAAGCTAATGTTCAACAGGTGCTGCAAGTCTCTCTCTCGCCCTGCATGTCCCATTCCTCTGCTCAGTCAAGGGTGAAAGTTGGAGCAACAAAGCTGTTAAAGGATATGTGGGATTGTGACTGTTGCGTCTGGAAACTGATTAAACAATGGAGTGGAAAAGAAAACATTCCCTAGTAAAGATTCTGAGAGTAGACGGTGCAAAGTCTGAGGCCATGTCTTTGGCAACCAGCTTAGGGGTTAAAGAGGCCATTTACACCTGGCACTAACATGCGTTTTCTGTGATCAGATTGCAATCGGATAGTGCTTGACCACTTTAAAGTACAGGTGGAAACGCCCCCAAGACACATTGAGGACGGATTGTGATCTGATCGGCCAAAGCACCTCCAGAGGTGGTCAGGGATGCATTGTGACCACATTGAATACAAGGGTAAATGCAATGCATCCTCTCAATCCACATACAACCAGCAGTCACCATTGTTTGTCTGTTGCTGTGCTATGGAGCTTGCCTGATCCGATCGCAATGTGGACACTGGAGACACATTAATACCATAATCAGGTTAATGTGGTCAAGCACTATCCGATTGCAATCTGATCACAGAAAACACATGTTAGTGCCAGGTGTAAATGGCCTCAAAGAGAAACAGAGTCTGTGGTCCTGTGTAGTGAGGTGGGTCGTTTGGGTGCTACATGTTAGGGCTGGGCAATATCACGATATTGTAGCAATATCATGATATGAGATGAGATATCGTCTTAGATTTTTGATGATATGATAATATCGTGATATGGCAGAAGTGTTAAGGCTGCATTACAGTAAAGTGATGCAATTATCTGAACTTACCACGCTGTTCTATTATTTGCCATTACCCACTTGGTCATTATATCCACATTACTGATGATTATTTACCAAATTCTCATTGTGTCGCTAAATATTTTGTGAAAGCACCAAAATTCCCTACAATATTGTTGCAATATCGATATAAAACATATTGCGATATTTTGTCCATATTACCCAGCCCTATCTTGTTTTGAGAAAAGTGCTTGAGACATCTCACATGTGGCTTTGACTTACAACTGAACATTTAGCCCACTTTGTAGAAGATATATCGTGTATCGCCATTCAGCCTAGAAATACCGCGATATGATGTTTGGTCCATATCGCCCAGCCCTACTACATGTGGGTGCTCGGGTCTCTCGGGGGAGGTGGCGGGGGCTGCCGTGGCGGCTGCCCGTCGGGTCTGTCCGGCGCGGCGGGGAGGTCGGCCAGCACGAAGGAGTCTGTGGAGCGCGTGCTGAGGCGGAGCGGGGCCAGGCGCCGCAGGTTGCTGGGCGTCCAGGGCAGCCTCACCTGCGCCCGCTGGGACGGAGCCACGGGCCCGCCGTCCGCCTCCGCTTCCGCCAGCCAGGGGGGGATCTGCATGGGGGCCATGGGGTCGATCTCCGACATGAAGGCTGGGTTCTCGATGCCCGCTGCACCCGAGAGGAGAGAGAAGAGAGAGGAGCGGCATTTAAACCCAATCACCCCAAAATGTCCAAATGGAAATCACCCCAAAATTAACATTTTGCGTTCACCCCAAAATGCAAAATACATTGCCTCTTTACCTGTAGCGCTATTTTCTTTCGACTGAACTACACCCACCAACCATCAAAGCACAGAGAAGGAAGCATGCTAACGTTACACGTGGTGAGACGGTTGGTGGGTGGCGGTTTGACGGTTTTGCTCAAAAGAAAATAGTTCCTACATGAAACGGCTCACAAGGTCTGTAACCGGGTCATGATTTCTGGAAAGAGCCATTGCTGTTGAGCTTTTCAAATGTATTTTTTGACGCTTTGAGCACCGCAAGCCAAGTGCCATCCAGTTCCATAGAGACAGTCTGCATGTCTGGGAACGCCCACAAAATGTTAAACGTCTGGCGCGCGAGTGGGGTAAAACTGCCCATATATCTCATGGGTTGACTCACCAAAAGACGGTGCTGCGGCTCTAAACTACAGGTTTGGGGGTTCTAGAGCAGAACACAAGACGTCTGCTCAGATGTACATTTACTGCGGTGGTTAAATCCCTGATCGTGTCTGCTTGGGCTGGGCTATCAGCTAAATTCTAACTTTGCTGAATGGATAGAACGGGGGTTTTTACCCCACCCTGACCACGCCCCCAGCCAGGCTGAGCCAGCTAAACCAGCGTCTATGACGAGATGTGGCCTCAACCTATTGTATTGGAGAGAAGGCAGAGATCTCTACCGCTGATATATCCAAAACTCGGCAACTCAGACGAGAACGATAGATGGATAAATAGCACTACAGGTAAGAGGAAAACTAAATCTTTTTGATTTTGAGGTGAACTGTCCCTTTAGTGGGCTGTAAAGGTCAGAGAGAAGGTGAGCGTGGCGATGGATGAGTTTTACCTCCTGCTCGGTATGTGACCCTCGTGGGGAACGAACCGCCAGACGCCTCGCCACCGGAGGCACTGTCTCCCTCCGAGAACTCAAAATCTAGAGTGAAAAAGTAGACATTGACATTAAAAAAGGGGTTTCACAAAGTACACAAAAATAGGTTGTTTATCTTTATTGACAAAAACTGAAGAACAGATGCAGACCTTCATCGCCAAACGGGTGGCTTTTACTTCTGTCCACTGATTTTCCATTTGGCATCTGCATCAATGCAACAACATGAACATTTAGTCATTCACTTCCTAAACTAGCAAAGTGTAAAGATATGATAAGGCATGCTATATTACAGTGGTGCTCAACATGGCGCCCGGGGACAACCAGGGGTCCTTGTGGGGGTTCCAGAGGGTCCCCAGCAAAATTATGAATGGTTAAACGTCACCATAATTTCACTTAACAAGAAGTTAAAACAATTAGAGAATGTAGAAGAATGGCTATTTTGATCATAGATTGCCCGTTATCCCTCTATATAGAATTCTGGACAAAATCATATTGAACGTCATATTGAATGTTGAAATATTCTCAAAAATCTCATCAAATGGAGGCCCTAACTAATGTAGACTAAATTTGGGGTCCTTGATAATGAAAAAGTGAACCACTGCTATATTGACCTACACAAGTTCTGACTCGCTATGATGACAGATTAAATGTATGTTATCCCCTAAATGTCAAGTGCACAAGAATACTAAGCCTCCTCCAACCTTTTGCTGCTGGTCTTTCTTTGGGTGCTTGGTGATAGTCTTGGGCGGAGCGACACCCATCTTGGCAGACTTGAAGGACTCCAGACGACTCCTCATGGTCCTCTGGAAGATCTCCTGCACCTCGCCCTCATCTTTGTTGACGTCAAAATGGCTCCTGCTGTACCTGTGCCTGTGCTGTAAGCCAAAACAACAACAACAACAACAACAAGAGAAGATTGAAGAGTCAGTTTGAGAAGTTGGGAATCGACATTGTGAAGCCGAAGACAATTCCTCATTAGTTTTGGATAATAGTTTTTAACCTGACCTATATCTCTCCTGTTTGAAATGGATGTATTTATATTATTTGTATGTATTCAACCCACTCCTTCCGTGACAGAAGAAGCCCACCTGTTTCCTGCCCTTGTACAGATGTTGCTGCAGCAGGTGGTGAGTGTTGATGTCCTCCGCTTGTCTCACGCTCTTCATGTCCTGCTCGTGCATCTCCAAGCTCACCGACGGCACATTATTGCCTCTTCTGCAGGGCAAAAAGCATACAAGCCATTGACTTGCCCAAAGCCTTCATCATACACAGCTACAGGGCTTACACCTGACTCCTACGAATGAGAATAACTAGATGCTCAGTGCACCATATTTCAAAGTAGTTTGGTTTATTCCAAGTGTTGCCGTTTCTGCTTTTGGTCACTAGGGGGCAGAATCTGAGCGTCCACACACACACTGGGGCAAGATAATTAATTATTAATGATCTAATCTTGTACCTGGATTTGTTGAATGAATAGGCTATATCGATATCAGTTTTCAAGCTGTTGAAATACTGGAATGTATGTTTCATTATTACTTTGCTTTCTATTGTTAGTGTGCTGCCATTTTGTTGTTGTTGTTTCTCTTCTTTATTTTAAATTAAAAAAAATGTTAATCACAAAAAAGCAGTTGAAATGCTCAGATGCTTTAAGTCTGCTGTTATACGAGGGATCAGCCGGGCAGCATTTTGGTAAACAAACCGCGTCACTGGGTGGCAACGGCAATGGAACCCTATGGAGCGTGAGCTTTGGGAGGCTTGAGTGTCTGACTCTAGTGAAAGACGCAAGCTGAAAGGTATGCTTGGCGTGAGTTTTGCGAAAGGAGGTATAAAATTATACGTAGGTATAATAGAAGGTATACACACTGAATGCAATGTTGATTGATCTATTTTATGTCAAATTGGGTAGCTGCCAAAATTAGACACTTTGAATTGCCTCTATCTGATTTTATGCAAACCCATTGCTGTGGCATGTACGGGCAACAGAAGACGCAAGGTACCAGTAGAGGGTATGCTTGGCGTCCAAACTACAGTATAAAGACAAAGCTGTTATGAAATGTCTATTTTATCTTCTTTTTTTTTTATTATGTCATCCATTTTATGTGAAGCACTTTGAACTGCATCTGTGTATGAAATGTGCTATACAAATAAATTTGACTTGACTTGACTTGACTAGCCGGGTGCCTCCGTTTACATTTTAAAAACTGCGACAGTTCACACAACTTTAACACGACATGCATATATTATACATCAAACTCTTGAGCTATATAATATATATTATATATAATATAAATATAAGCGATGTGATGTATAGTTTTTGAGATATTAACATTTGTTTGGCACAACTCATACTAATAACCCCGGGCGCTGCACAGTGGCTGCCCACTGCTCCTAGTTCTAGGAAGGTTCCTAGTAGAGGATGGGTCAAATGCAGAGGATGAATTTCCCCAAGGGGATAAATAAAGGATAACTTAACTTAACTGCCACGGGGGTTCCACATTTCTGGGTGGCAAGTGACATCACGCTGAATCATCCTATTCAAATATGCCCATTTGCAAACTGGCTGTTCCAGGAAGGTGGGAATTGGCAGTGTTTTTTGTAAATAAGTGCTGTTTACGATTGCTTGTCCACCACCGGCTGACCCTATACTGGCATGTATTTACACTTGCTATATGGTGCAGTCCAATCTTAGCTCCGCCCCCCTGTGATGACGCTGTAAATAGGCTAAAAGTGGGCTTGCTCACATGATGGAGGAAACCGGCACGCGATCATCAGACAGGTCTCCCATGATGTCAGGGATGACTTCGGAGAAGTCCTCACCAAACTTCTTCTTGAAGTCCACGATGGCCGTTTCATTACGGATGAATTCCAGAGAGCCTCTGCGTTCGCCCTGCAACCAGGAAAAGGAGGAAATACTTATCATCTGCTATTAAATCAGCAACAAACACTATGTCTGTATCCTTTAATGCTGGTTTCTATAGATGCTGGATGCTGATAGTGTACAAAATCTCCCCACCAGTTCAGCCTCACCTAACCAGCCACACCTGGGACCCTGATTGAGCTGCACCTGGGCTCAATAAAGGGTGGTTGATTGGGTGAAGCTCGGTAGGCCAGGCTCAGTTTGCCATGTATGCTGCTGAGAGGAGGCTGCTCTGGTCTGTTCTTCCCAATTGATTGTCCATGTGCAGATGCATCGTTTGAAGTGTTAGTTTGTTATAGTTAGTTATTTCCTTTGTATATTGATTGAGTATTTGATTTGAATTAAGATTTATTATATTACTATACAGTTGGACTTTGTTTTCCCTTGTTTGTTCAAATCCTTTGTTAATACCTTGTTTGTCTTTTAGGCCAAATCATCTGTCCACATGATTTTCCATCATCAATCAAGGGATTTGGTTTGTAAATAAAAACCCTTGGCATTAGTTCCTCTTGAGTCCTCATTTCACCACGATGTCCCACTTGCTGAGGCTACACCTGTAACCTCCACCTTTACAGTTTAACACAGACAGTAAGGGTAAAAACTCACTCCCCCCCCACACTTTTTAAGTCTATCCTTAATACCTTGATGTAGGTAACACCTAATTGAATAAAACTTCAAGAACAGCCCCCTAATGAGACGGAGGTCTGTCAAGACCAGAACCTCTCGCCACATGAACAGCTTCTTCCCAACTGCCATCGGCCTTACCAACAAGGCCCGAAAGCCTCCTCTACCAAGGACCCTGCTAACCTCACTCTCTCTCTCTCTCTCTCTCACTCACACACACACACACACACACACACACACACACACACACACACACACACACACACACACACACACACACACACACACACACACACACACACACACACACACACACACACACACACACCTCCTGAACTCAGCTGACCCCCCCATCAGCTACAGTAGCTGGACTTCACTCATTACTTTATAGTATTATAGCTGCTTCTCCTACCAGAACTTCTACTCCATTAGATTACTCTTGTAAATTACATAGAGCACCGCTTAGACTGTAATTCATATTTCATTTAATGCCTATTTAACTTGGACTGTGAATTCATATTTAATGAACACTCCTACGTGTACTGTATATATTGTATACTGCAGAGGTTCACAAAGTGGGAGTGGGCCTCCCCATGGGGGCTCCAAGCAGTTTCAGGGGAAGCTCAGAGAATTGAAGTGAAAGAATATTACATTAGTTATCAAAAGGAGATCTCATAGAAGAGCCTAAATGTGTGTGATTTGGTTAAAGAGATACTGTACTTCAGAGATATAGTAGTTTTGTGGAATTTGACTGTTTTCCCCACTTTCCCAGAGTCAGAAACAAATAAATGCCTCCAAACATATCTTTTTTTAATGATGTCTGAACTGAAGTACCGTATTTCAAACAGCAACATCAGGCTATCTTGGCTCAATTGCTGAGTGTCTATGGCAGTGGTTCTCAAATGGGGGTCCGGGGACCCCCAGGGGTCTGTGGCACTTTGCCAGGGGGTCCGCGAAAAGTTTTCAGTAAAATAAAAATAAAAACTTTTTTTTGTGTGCAAAAGCTTCATAGTTCAATGAAAATATTTTATGCTTTAAATCTAAAATGGTTCATGGATTACATTATAATCTAACAAACCTATACATTTAAAAGTCAAGCACGTTACCGTGGAAACAATTAAGCTTAGCCCAAAATCACAAATCCAAATGAGGGGGTCCCCGGTATATTTTCCATCTTGTGTAAGGGGTCCTTGGCTGAAAACCATTTGAGAACCTCTGGTCTATGGGATCAAATAACATAATCACGATCCCATAGGCATCCAGAAATTGAGTGAGGGGGGCTCCTTTTTCCAAGCTTTGTCTGGGGGAAGGCCCACAGTCTCAGACTTTGAACCCCTACTGTATATTGGACTGCACTTGCAACGTTGTGATTGTCTTTAGATATTTCTTCTATTTCTTTATCTCTGAATATTGATATATGACCGCTACGCTGCATACTGACACTAAGACAGATCCCTCGTATGTAATCTTGTACATTGTGGCAATAAAAGTGATCCTGATTCTGATTCTAGTCGCCCTCACCTCAGACACATAGCTCATTGCATCCTTGAGGTTCAGCTTGTGGAAGACACTGAAGAGGTGGTCGCGATTCTTCCTCGCCGATGGTTTCATCAAAAGCCAGGACATCCACTTCTCCTCAAAGTGATTCCACCTTCACAGTGGAATGGGGTTTGTTCACACACTCAAATCCACAGTGTGTAACTGCGCAGTGATGCCAAGTTAAAGGAATAGTTCACCCAAAAAAGACAATTCTCTCACCATCTACTCACCCTCATGCCAAATGAACCAGGTGAAATGTGTTAGTCCATATGACACCCAGGGAGGTTGCCGGCACAACGTCGTAGTAGCCTTCTCCAAAACAACTGAAGTCAATGGGGACCCTGTTCTTTAGACTTCCAAAACAAAAACAGCCAAAACAATCACACTGTGAATAGAAAGCGCTAAAAACCATTATTTGTTGCAAATCAATCAGCAGTAGTTAAAGGTACTTTCAGCAATGTTTTTGTGTTCAAATAAGTGTTCAATGGCTCTATATTCTGACAGCAATCACTGAAATAGAGTGACTTGAAACCCTCAACCCCCCGCTGTCCTCTATCTCTCTCCTGTAGTCCTGCAGGTAGGGCGGACGTATCTCCGCAACCGTAGCTCGTAGACACTCACGGATTCGGGGTGAAAAAATACATATAGTCCTTTACAGGGATCGCGATCTGACCTTCCGTTTCCGTCAACTTTTCTTTGATTGGATAGTTTGAGGTCGGCGCCAATTTTGATCCAATCAGAGAAAAGTTGACATTTTCTGAGAAACGGAAGGTCCAATCACGATGCCTGTAAACTTTACAAAAGGATGAATCCCCGAATCCAATGCCGCCATTGAGCCAAGCCGAGTTACGGTTGTGGAGATACGTCCGCCCTGCCTGCAGGACTACAGGAGAGAGATAGAGGACAGCGGGTGGGGGGTTTCAAGTCACTGACCAAACACTCTATTCCAGTGATTGCTGTCAGAATATAGAGCCATTTAACACTTATTTTAACACAAAAACATTGCTGAATGCAGCTTTAAGATTTGCGCAAAATTATTATGTAAATGTAGGTCTTTTTGGAACTCTGAAGTGGTCCCCATCGACTTCAGTTGTTTTGGAGAAGGCTGCTATGGAGTTGCGCTGCCTGGCAACCTCCCTGTGTGTTATATGGACAAACTTCACCCGTGCTTCAGCTGGAAGATGAGGAGATGATGAGAGAATTTGCATTTTTGTGGGAAAGCATTCTTGTAAATGGTGATGGTGATGATTCTTCACATACTTGTCCCTCATGTAGTTGTGTCCTATTTGTCCAGATATGTCTTCTATGGCAACAAGCATGTGGTCAAACACCTGAGCAAAATAAAGAGATATTGGATCATAAACAGGTTCCCGTAGTTTGTTTCTATTGCTGCTGTGTTTGCAAAAGGCGAAATGAGTTTTATTTTGAACTTTACCTTATTCTGTACTTTCTCTACAAGTGTGAGCTCGGTCACTTCAGCTCTCTTTACTTTCAGCCAGGTTACCAGAGGTTTCATTGTTATTCCCTGCAATCGAGATTATCAACAGGTTTTATTATCGCATAGTATGTGCAAAACCAAGAAATACCGTATTTCAGCTGCTGTGCAACCACCAATTATTTCCCTGGGCACCAATAAAGTTTCTATTCTTCTATTATATATTATATAAACATACTGTAATTTCATAGACAGAAGAGTTGAACCATGTCTGCATGTTGAGGGAAAGTGCGGTAGGTTACCTGAAGGATGACGGTGAAGTACACCACAATGAGTGTAGTGCAGACCATCAAATTCTTCTCTTTGATCTTTTTATCGTCCAGCATCATAGCCAGGCCGTACGCAACGGCCCCTCGCAGGCCACCATAGCTCATAATCACCTGGTCGATCATCTCCAAGCGGACCAGCCGGAACTTGTTCAGGATCCAGGTGAGTAAAAAGACACCTGTAGTACACATTTCAAACACACAAAGTATTATTCTTTCTCTATTAAATTTATTTTAGTTATCATTTAGTTACTTTTTTGTGCGTCTTATTCAGTTAATATGTTCTGTTATGCCCGCCTTATTACCTGTAGGCTATATAACCCATTTTTCAGAAATACAAATAAACACACAAACACAACCAGTCTCGTGACTTTTCACTTGAGTATTATTTCCGACCCAACAGTGGAAGACAAACTCAGTCTCACCGATGAACCGATACACGAAGATGAAGAGGAGTGTGAGGAGGATGAAGCCCGTGTTCCACACCCACAGTCCCTTATCGATGGCCGAGATGCCGAGGAAGACGAAGATGATGGTTTCTGATCCGTTAGCGAAGACCTTCATGGCGTATCTGACCGTGGTGACGGACCTCTCGTCCATGTTTGCGTTGATGTACTTTTGGCAGCACATGCCACAGAAGACAATCCTACAGAAACAAACAAACAAAAACAAGGACATTGATGATTATAATGTTGATCAGATGGCTAAGACATAATAGACTGTAATTGACTGAAAGGGGAATCGTTCTCTACCATGTTATTCCTATGACTTTACAGTCACTTTTATCATATTTTCCAATTCATTCCCTGTAAAAAAAAAACCTCTTGAATCTAGAAGTATAATTGAGAGCTTTTCCACAGGGAATGTATTGGAAAGTCAGGACACTCACTCACTCACTCGTGGATGTTTAGTGAAGGGGGCGGGGCTAGGGAATAGGAGCTGTAGCTAGGGATAGGAAGGTTGTAGAGCAGTGATACTCAGCTTGCGGCCCGCGGGCCACGCAAGTTTTTTTCCTTCACAGTGCACCTGAACGCAACATGCAAGATACCCGCTGAATAAGTGTCCAAATGTTCATGTCATTCTGGCCAATACTCCACTTCTGTTATAGCATTTCAGTCTGGAATATGGAATTTCAATAATCTATGATTTAGCTGCTAAATTGTCAAATACCGCCATCTGCTTGCTACCCAGGCACTTATGTATGTACTTAACCTAACTAACTTAACCTAACTAACTATCCAGTGTGCACAACATTGTCAGACTAAACTCCGGCTGACAATCCGCTACAGAAAAATGTATATTGTTTGTTTATTAACTGGCCCCTGGCGTTCTATCATTTCACGAAAGTGGCCCCCAGGCAAAGCAAGTTGAGTATCCCTGCTGTAGAGAGTCGATGTTTGAGGGGTGGCTTGGGGGATGTGGGTGGTGGTGGGGTGTGGTCAAGGAAGGGGGTGGGGCCGGGGAAAAGGGGCCGTAGCTAGGGATAGGACGGTCGTAGACTCTATATCCCTATGGCCCCCGACTCTCTACGTTAGGGGTGGGTAAGGGGAGTGGATGGGGGGATGTAGGTGGGCTTTAGGGTTATGTTAAGGGGAAGGACTAGCCTGGCGTCCAGCCTCTATGAATTGAATTTGCATAGCGATTCTAGTATCATTCCATAGAGACACTGCATGTAATAGGCCACGCCCACCAGCGTCATTTTCCTTTAATTAAACATAGCTAAAAGCTGTTGTGTGGTGGGCTGCGCAGACAACAAATGTAAAAAATCGCCAGTTAAAGTTTTTTTGTACTCCTGAGCAAAACAAGGAAGTCATTGAGAATTGGCGAGAAGAAAAATGTGGATCTAGCTGTCAAGAAGTAAGTTGGAGTGTTCATCTTCCGTATATACGATCTTTTGGTGCAACACGCAACCATGCACGTGACATAGGAGAACGCCAGGATTGGACAGGAGTTTGTGTTTTCCCCCGTCTTGGGCGTGGTTTCTGAATGATGACGCGTTACGCAGTGTCTCTATAAGGGCTGGACACCAGGCTAGGGTAGGAGCATTTTCCATGTTGCAGTCAATTGGCCTTGTTGTTGAGTTACACCGAAAAACATTGCCTAAAGTGCCATAAGGCTGAACGGCCACAGCACGGCGCCGTGCGCCTCGAGGTATTTGCGCTTGTTGAAGCCAGTCACTCACGACAGGATGGCAGACAGGGAGAGCATCTCGGCGGTCAGGTAGGAGAGGTATCCCAGGACAAAGATGAAGCCCGGCTCGATGATCTGGATGTTGTGAGTGCATCTGGTCAGCAGGGAGATCAGCAAGCCAAACACAAAGCCCATGAGAGAGCCGCCGAACGCCACCACAAAGAAGGAAACTGGACAGAGAAGGAGAGGAGAACACGCGGATTGAAAGCTAGTCTTCTCATGTTATCTATCTATCTGCCTCACTGAGGAATCGAGCCCCTAATACCTGGTCGTGTTTATTCATGGAGTCAGATATTAGGCTACATGATTTCCACAGCATTTGCACAGTACCAAACGGAACACTTCTCAGCATACTGTAAGCGAGTGAATGAATGGGTTCCGTTCATACTTATTCCTTTGATGACCTCCACAGCATCGATTTGGGGTCCTCCCAGGGACACAAATGCATCGAACACGTTGAAGAGTACCTGAGATAAGAAGGGGGAAAAAAACAATTTGTCTTCCTTCATATCGCCCGTATACAGTGAAAAGCTCCCAAATCTCAACTGTAACTGCCTCGTTCTTAGAGAGACCACCATGCAATTGTGAGATTTTGAAAGGTTTTCGTAAGCCTAAGGTTTGTATATTTTTCTCAACACATAGAGGCGCATGTAAACCTTCAGTTGCAACATCAATAGTCATCCTTTGATAGACACACAGAGGCCATTTACACCTGGCGTTAACATGTGGTTTCTGCCATCAGATTGCAATCAGATTGTATTTTATCACTTCAGCCTGATTCCATTTCCACCTGGCGTTAACATGCCTTTTCTGCAATCTGATTGCAATCAGATTGCAGAAATGGTTGTCCTCTCAATCCGCATAAAGTTGGTGTATCCAGATTGAGAGGACACATTGCATTTACACTTGTGTTCAATGTGTACACAATGCATCCCTGACAACCTCCGGAGGTGGTTTGGCCGATCAGATTACAATCCTTCTTCAATGCGTTTTGGGGGTGTTTACACCTGGCATTTCAAGTGATAAAACACAATCTGATTGCAATCTGATCACAGAAAACGCATGTTATCGCCAGGTGTAAATGGCCTCTGTACAGTCTCCTGTTCTTATGGATTTCTTCAGACAGGTCAGAGCCCATTCATAACCACTGGGAAGGTGAAAACAAAACACGTTCATGGCCTGCTGTCACTTTCCCCGTCCTTTTGGTAACGAACAACACTCAATGGTGTGATTCATAACACAAATACACGTGATATCGCCGCAGGTTGTAAACAAGCGCTTTGATCGACCAGACGTGGGGTAAAGTTCACTCAGCGCGGCAAGACTTCAGACGAGGTACGAGACCTACAGTTTATTTTGAAATACAGAATGTTTGCTTTACACTTAATGTCTTACAAGTGGGTTTTCCATGTGATGGATGGATGTCTCCGCAAATTCACAGACTGTTCTGCTTCTTACGTAACATCAAGAGAAGGCTGAGGACATTGGTTGTGAGAAGTTATGAGGATGAAAGGACATGGTAAGCACTCTGTTCTGTTCTGTTCTGTTCTGTTCATAATGCCGTATGTCCTCAAACCTGACACCTTCTCATTGCAGCACGCATACGAACCACTGTCACGCCGTCGTTGAGGAGCGACTCTCCGAACACCATGATGAAGAGGACCTCGTTGACGTGGACCTGCTCGAACACGGCGATCACAGCCACGGGATCCACAGCAGCGATCAGACTGCCGAAGAGCAGGTACTGCAGCAGGCCGATGTCCAGCTCGCCTGCAGTGCACGGGACAGGAGATTTACATTCATATTGTATAGACATTTAGATGTCCAGCTCGCCTGCAGTGCACGGGACAGCATGCAAACTCCACACAGAAAGGCCTTTTTGACGAGATAGCCCACCAAATGTTCTTTGGTCAATTAGATAGTGGATTTGCGTATGTCTTTAAAGTGTAGACTTGTCACAATGACATGAAGATGACCTTTTGACCTTGTTAGTCGACTTACATGTCATACCCGTATTTAACAATGCATGGCAAAACTTTGTTACTTCCTTCCTAAAAACAGCGTATCTACTTCATGGTGTGCCAGCGTACCAGTACTGTAGATATAAGTAAAAAATATTCAACCAATAATGCTGTGACCGATTTTTGAATCACCCCAGACACCCCTACATACCCCTCACTGACCATCAGATAAAACCGCCTTCCTCTCCCTAATGGATACTGCTACACCATCAGTTTACACCATCATCCCTCCCAACATTATGCCCCACCCCCCCAACATCCTGTTTCCAAGCAGAAATGACAGAAGTCTCAGAAGCTCAAGTTCAGTCACATGGATACCTGCTCTGTGCCAGAATAAACCCAACACTCCCACTATGCCCCGGTGCAGTGAAGGCCTCGCTTACCCATGGCTCCTCCCATGTGACAGCCCCACAGCGACAGTCCCACCGTGGCGGCGTTCCAGCACGTCCCGATGACGGCGTAGGTCAGGATGGCGCCCATGTTGCTGAAGAAGAGCTTGTTTGGCATGAAGTAGCCGGCGTCCAGGATGACTTGGGGCAGCAGGTAGAAGAAGAAGACGGTCGGCGTCAGCGTGAAGGTCTGCACCTTGTCCGCCCCCCAGATCATCGCGCCCAGGATGAACCCGAAGCAGATGAGCAGGGCGCTCTCCGGGATCACGCTGGTCACATGGTGGTTGGCCTCGATGACTGAGGTGAGGAGGAACCAAAAGAGAGGTTGAGAACAAGGGAAAACTCAGTGACTTGGAAGATCAGTTCTAGATTCTAGGTTCTATCTAGATCTTTGTGAAAAAGTAGACACAGAGCATCATGTCAGAAGCTGTTTGAAAAGAAAACAGCCACAGTAAAATTCACTCCTTCTTGATGTAACCTCCGTTGTGTTGACAGTCCGCACTGGAACTCGGAACGGGAGGTGGACGTTCTAGCGAGGAGGCTAAAGCCATATGACCCTGATCTCTGTCGCTTAAGCGTCTCTTAAAAGGAGAACTTCACTGAAAAACTATGCTGATTTATTTTGCATGATATCACACATATCCGAAAAATGTAAACAGTTTAGCAGGCATTCATTTAGTTTGACACTAATTGAAAAGTTGATTTGAGTTAAGTTGTGGACCAGTGATGCCACCCTCGAGGCGGGTACTCTAGAGAGGAGGTGCGGCTTTAGCCTCCTCACTAGAGTGTCCGCCTGCCATGCGGAAGGTTCTGAGTTCGAATCCCAGTGCGGACTTTCAACACAATGCAGGTCACAACAGTCTAGAAGTGAAAGGTGTTATTTCTTAAACTACTTTGGTTCATAAACCAACATGGATTGAGCCTTTTTCTGGCCTGTTCCGTTCCCACATAAGAGCCAAGGGATTCTTGATAGACAAGAAAAGTATGTTTTAATAAATCCCAGTTCAGGATGAGACTAAACATAACATTTTATTTCAGGTCCTGGGCTGAGACGGAAAGCTCCTTCCTTACTGCTTTCCCAGGAAGGCGCTCAGCATCGCAACTAAACATAAAACAAACTTGAGGTTGCAAAATTGGCAAATGATCAACTGTTTGATTGGACTGAGAAAGTCACTTTTTGTTCTGGGCATATGATTAACCAGTATTTTGTGTGTGTGTGTGTGTGTGTGTGTGTGTGTGTGTGTGTGTGTGTGTGTGTGTGTGTGTGTGTGTGTGTGTGTGTGTGTGTGTGTGTGTGTGTGTGTGTGTGTGAGAAGGTACAAACATCTCAGTATGGTGGTGGTGTGTGTGCGTGTGTGTGTGTGTGTGTGGGTGTGTGTGGGTGTGTGTGTGTGTGTGTGTGAGTGTGTGTGTGTGTGTGTGAGAAGGTACAAACATCTCAGTATGGTTGTGTGTGTGTGTGTGTGTGTGTGTGTGTGTGTGTGTGTGTGTGTGTGTGTGTGTGTGTGTGTGTGTGCATGTGTGAGTGAGTGTGTGTGTGTGTGTATATGTATGTGTGTGTATACCTGTATATGTGTGTGTGTGTGTGTGTGTGTGTGTGTGTGTGTGTGTGTGTGTGTGTGTGTGTGTGTGTGTGTGTGTGTGTGTGCGTGCGTGCGTGCGCGCGTGTATCTCAATGCATAACTGAAGAGGGCACCTTCCGTTTACGGTCACTTGGCTTAATGGCTTCTTTATGATGCAGCCTCATTATAGCTCATTGAATAATTGAGCCTATCCTCAATTGAATCTAGCTATTTTCTTTTTATCATTCGATGCCGTAAGTGCTTGACTTTTGTTTCGCGGGAAGAAGTTTCATGTAAACGGAGTTAAGAGATTAAGGACACTTTGGATTGATGGCCTGACATTTTCCATAACCATGTTTATATTCGTGCAGAAGTCAGGAAGGAAAACATTCTGCTTCTTTCTAAAGCTGTGTGGACAGTTGCTACTGGATTGATGTGTTACTCATGAGCCCAAGAGATCCATGACCGTCCCCGAATCTGAGATCAGCTATTCAAAAGCTACGAAAACAAATAGATGATCAGTGTTGACATATCTGAGATCAGCTATTCAAAATCTACGAAAACAAATAGATGATCAGTGTTGACAGATCTGAGATCAGCTATTCAAAAGCTACGAAAACAAATAGATGATCAGTGTTGACAGATCTGAGATCAGCTATTCAAAAGCTACGAAAACAAATAGATGATCGGTGTTGACAGATGAATATTCCGCTTCTTGCTCACCAGTGACATTGCAGCACATGATGAGTTACATCACATTTGGACTTTTGGTCAACATAAACCGGGCGTCCGGGTAGTGCAGCGCCGGTAGATTCCCTGCCTACCGACACGAGGGTCGCAGGTTCAAGCCCCCATGGTACCTCTGGCATCCATACAGGCACAATTGGCCGTGTCTGTGGTTGGGAAGCAGTCAGCGGGATAACGGGGTATGTACGCGTCCTGGTTGCTGCCACTACTGCCTCCCCTGGTCGCTCGGGGCGCCTATTTGGGGGGAGGAGAACTGGGAGGAATAGCGTGATCCTCCCATGCACTACGTCCTGCATGTGAAACTTCCTCGCTGTCAGGTGAAAAGAAGCGGCCGGCGACTGCACATGTATCGGAGAAAGCATGTGCAAGTCTACAACTCTCTCAGATCGGTAGGGAGGGTGGTGCAACAACTGGGAGGGAAATAAAATAAAGAAATCCAGATAAACCTCCAAGAATAGACGGCTGTTGGCTACTGTAACAGTAAGGCTATTAATGGCACATTATTGTAACATTAAATCACTTTCCATTCTCACACTTTTAGCCTAATGGGCGAGTGTGTGTGCTGCTGATAGCGTGACACAATAGCATATCTAGCATTCCTTTCACAAAAATGTTTTTTTCATGGAAAATTTTTACTATTTGACACTATCCCATCTTCCATGTGTAAATACGACATTGGTCAAATCAGACATAGTCATTTTTGAAGTGTGACAGCAGTATAACACTGTAATGTCGTTTAAGATACACATCATAATGATGCAAGTCTTGTTACACTATGGCTGGAGTAAAAATAGCAGCATCTTCTCTGACAGACTGAGCATTCGTCAAACTATAACCCAACTTTGAGATGTTAACCCTGCAAGATCGCAGCACCTGCGTTGCCATTTTGGGTCTCCTCTTTGTGATATCAGTACACTTCTGTCTCTATCTTATGTAATTCAGTACCCGTCTTTGATCCAAAGTCTACATCAGTCTACATCAAAAACAAAACACACTTTGTAAGGCCTTAAAACGTAATGCTACATACCCAGTTTACCCACACCGGCCACCAGCATCCATAACACAATGAGGTAAGGCGTCTCCACATGGTGCCACTGAAACCTCACAATCGCTATCCCCGTGATGCTGGCGCCATCGCCGTGTCCGCTGTGGTTGGAGCCCGACGCGCCCGGCTCCGGGTGTGAACTCTGACGCACCGCCTCCTCGCCCTGCTTCACCCCTGTGACCCCCGAGACCAGGCAAGCCAGCAACAGCGACGACCCCAACAGAGAGACGTGTGTGCATCTACAGCCTCGCATTGGATGATGGAATAGAAGAGATAGGCTGAAGAGAGAGAACGTGCTGTGGTTGACACCTCTCCTGGTGTCCTCCTCACAACCCTCCCAGAGGTTAGCTGGATTCTGGCTCTGGCATCATAGAGGCGATCTGTCTGCGCCAAGGTCGCACCTGAACTGACAGACCCGTTTGTTACACGTCTGATCCCTCGCTTTGTGTGGGTTTGTAATCGTCTACTTCTGCCTGGACTCTCTCTTGATGTTTCCTCTCACTATCTCCTCTCTCTCTCTCTGTCTCTATTTCCGTCTATCTCTCCATCTCTCTCTCTGTGTGACTCTGTATCCTCTCCCCTCCTACTGGCTGAGGTCAGTGGTGCGGTGAATGCAGAGGTGTGAAGAACCACGGACTCCGCCTTTTATATCTATATGTCTCTTCTCAGACCAAGATTGTGTGTGTGTGTGTGTGTGTGTGTGTGTGTGTGTGCGTGCGTGCGTGCGTGCGTGCGTGCGTGCGTGCGTGGGTGTGTGCGTGTGTGAGTTAGGGGAGGGGGGTGTAGTGGTAACGGATGTATGAGGATGGACAAGGGAGGCGTGTCTGGGAATGAGTGAGTGAGAGTGTGTGTTTGTGTGTGTGTGTGTGTGTGTGTATATATCATGTGTGTGCGTGCGTGGGGGTGGTCAGTTGATGGAGGCCAGTGTTGATATAATACCTGTGTGTCTGGAGCTGGAGAAACCATTCCACTGCACCTCAGCTGCGTCTCACAGCTTTGCTTCAGTAATGATTGACGCTCACATTAAGGTGAGACCTCCTTAACCTCCTTAAGGTGAGAGAGAACAGCCCCCCCCCCCCTGAGCTGCAGTGTGAGTGAGCTGCTATGGGATATAATGTAATATGATTTTTCTCCTCTGTTTTGGACTGAAAGTAAGACATGTCGGCCTAATTGCCCAGTCTCATTTGAGCAGACAAGGCACAATAGCCCTATTAAGAGGCAACACAAACGCTAAGATGGCCTGGTTCAATGACTTGATAGCCAAGCTGTTCTCACACAGGTGTGAACCGCTGACCCCTTTTTTCTTTAGAGTAGCCAGGATATAAGAAAACACATGTGAAGCTGCTCATGTCCTAATCAATAGTTTACTACAAGATTAGTCTTTCTCTGTGCAACAATTACTATCATTTACCATTAATTAATTTATAGTCTACTGAATCAATAAATTAACTGCATGGAAAGTGGAAAATGATATGTTTTCTAATTTGCCTTAATGCTGTAAGAGTATTAACATTATCCTTGAGAGTGTTTAACGTCACAGACCCAGAAGCGAGAACCAATGGCACGCATGAATTCCCTTGTTCAGCCATATTATTAACTAATGACCTAATATATCATTCTAAACAGTGGCTAGCCCCTTAGGCGTTCAGTTATTTTAAAATAACCACAGCTCTCGATGTGTTTTTAACACTTGAGAGGTCAACTTCAAGGTCAACTTCACAGTAAAAAGGAGGGGACAGATAAAGGCTATTTTGAGACTGGGAGTTATACAGAAACTACAGCATGGTATGTTATGGTTTGAAATGTGAATGTGTTGACATTTCCACTCGCTGAGATGTGTCATTTCATACACACTGGAAAATAAAGGTGTGAGTTGGACCCTAAAATGGTTCTCCAGAGTGATGCCATAGAACAGTGGTTCCCATAGGGTTATGTGATGGTGGAGGTACCACAACTACTTGAGAGAAAGAGGAAAAATGTAAGAATAATGAAAACAGATTCAACACTACCTGGACGCCCCGAGACACAGAGACTTGACAATGAATGTGACAAATATTCATATCGATCCTGTTTGATATTTTTAAAAGAAATGCTAAAGAAATCAGAAATGAAGAGGAAAGGCATACTTTTTTTTTTACTAGACTGAACTTGAGGAATGTAGCAGGATAAATGAATGAAATGATGAAATAAATTGTGGTGATTTGCAGTTTGACCAGACATGTGATCTGCACTAACTGAAACAGACCAGACATGTGATCTGTACTAACTGAAACAGACCAGACATGTGATCTGCACTAACTGAAACAGACCAGACATGTGATCTGCACTAACTGAAACAGACCAGACATGTGATCTGCACTAACTGAAACAGACCAGACATGTGATCTGCACTAACTGAAACAGACCAGACATGTGATCTGCACTAACTGAAACAGACCAGACATGTGATCTGCACTAACTGAAACAGACCAGACATGTGATCTGCACTAACTAAAACAGACCAGACGTGTGATCTGTACTAACTGAAACAGACCAGACATGTGATCTGCACTAACTGAAACAGACCAGACATGTGATCTGCATTAACTGAAACAGACCAGACGTGTGATCTGCACTAACTGAAACAGACCAGACATGTGATCTGTACTAACTGAAACAGACCAGACGTGTGATCTGTACTAACTGAAACAGACCAGATGTGTGATCTGCACTAACTGAAACAGACCAGATGTGTGATCTGCACTAACTGAAACAGACCAGACATGTGATCTGCACTAACTGAAACAGACCAGACATGTGATCTGCACTAACTGAAACAGACCAGACGTGTGATCTGTACTAACAAACAGAGCAGACATGTGATCTACACTAACTGAAACAGACCAGACATGTGATCTGCACTAACTGAAACAGACCAGACATGTGATCTGCACTAACTGAAACAGACCAGACGTGTGATCTGTACTAACTGAAACAGACCAGACATGTGATCTGCACTAACTGAAACAGACCAGACATGTGATCTGCATTAACTGAAACAGACCAGACGTGTGATCTGCACTAACTGAAACAGACCAGACATGTGATCTGTACTAACTGAAACAGACCAGACGTGTGATCTGTACTAACTGAAACAGACCAGATGTGTGATCTGCACTAACTGAAACAGACCAGATGTGTGATCTGCACTAACTGAAACAGACCAGACATGTGATCTGCACTAACTGAAACAGACCAGACATGTGATCTGCACTAACTGAAACAGACCAGACGTGTGATCTGTACTAACAAACAGACCAGACATGTGATCTACACACTAACTGAAACAGACCAGACATGTGATCTGCACTAACTATAACAGACCAGACATGTGATCTGCACTAACTGAAACAGACCAGACGTGTGATCTGTACTAACTGAAACAGACCAGACATGTGATCTACACTAACTGAAACAGTCCAGACGTGTGATCTGTACTAACTGAAACAGACCAGACATGTGATCTGCACTAACTGAAACAGACCAGACATGTGATCTGCACTAACTGAAACAGACCAGACATGTGATCTGCACTAACTGAAACAGACCAGACATGTGATCTGCACTAACTGAAACAGACCAGACGTGTGATCTGCACTAACTGAAACAGACCAGACGTGTGATCTGCACTAACTGAAACAGACCAGACGTGTGATCTGCACTAACTGAAACAGACCAGACGTGTGATCTGCACTAACTGAAACAGACCAGACATGTGATCTGCACTAACTGAAACAGACCAGACATGTGATCTGCACTAACTGAAACAGACCAGACATGTGATCTACACTAACTGAAACAGACCAGACGTGTGATCTGTACTAACTGAAACAGACCAGATGTGTGATCTGCACTAACTGAAACAGACCAGATGTGTGATCTGCACTAACTGAAACAGACCAGACATGTGATCTGCACTAACTGAAACAGACCAGACATGTGATCTGCACTAACTGAAACAGACCAGACGTGTGATCTGTACTAACAAACAGACCAGACATGTGATCTACACTAACTGAAACAGACCAGACATGTGATCTGCACTAACTGAAACAGACCAGACATGTGATCTGCACTAACTGAAACAGACCAGACGTGTGATCTGTACTAACTGAAACAGACCAGACGTGTGATCTGTACTAACTGAAACAGACCAGATGTGTGATCTGCACTAACTGAAACAGACCAGATGTGTGATCTGCACTAACTGAAACAGACCAGACATGTGATCTGCACTAACTGAAACAGACCAGACATGTGATCTGCACTAACTGAAACAGACCAGACGTGTGATCTGTACTAACAAACAGACCAGACATGTGATCTACACACTAACTGAAACAGACCAGACATGTGATCTGCACTAACTGAAACAGACCAGACATGTGATCTACACTAACTGAAACAGTCCAGACGTGTGATCTGTACTAACTGAAACAGACCAGACATGTGATCTACACTAACTGAAACAGTCCAGACGTGTGATGTGTACTAACTGAAACAGACCAGACATGTGATCTGCACTAACTGAAACAGACCAGACATGTGATCTGCACTAACTGAAACAGACCAGACATGTGATCTGCACTAACTGAAACAGACCAGACATGTGATCTGCACTAACTGAAACAGACCAGACGTGTGATCTGCACTAACTGAAACAGACCAGACGTGTGATCTGCACTAACTGAAACAGACCAGACATGTGATCTGCACTAACTGAAACAGACCAGACATGTGATCTGCACTAACTGAAACAGACCAGACATGTGATCTACACTAACTGAAACAGACCAGACGTGTGATCTGCACTAACTGAAACAGACCAGACGTGTGATCTGCACTAACTGAAACAGACCAGACGTGTGATCTGCACTAACTGAAACAGACCAGACATGTAATCTGTACTAACTGAAACATACCAGACATGTAATCTGTACTAACTGAAACAGACCAGACATGTGATCTGCACTAACTGAAACAGACCAGACATGTGATCTACACTAACTGAAACAGACCAGACGTGTGATCTGCACTAACTGAAACAGACCAGACGTGTGATCTGCACTAACTGAAACAGACCAGACATGTGATCTGCACTAACTGAAACAGACCAGACATGTGATCTGCACTAACTGAAACAGACCAGACATGTGATCTACACTAACTGAAACAGACCAGACGTGTGATCTGTACTAACTGAAACAGACCAGATGTGTGATCTGCACTAACTGAAACAGACCAGATGTGTGATCTGCACTAACTGAAACAGACCAGACATGTGATCTGCACTAACTGAAACAGACCAGACATGTGATCTGCACTAACTGAAACAGACCAGACGTGTGATCTGTACTAACAAACAGACCAGACATGTGATCTACACTAACTGAAACAGACCAGACATGTGATCTGCAATAACTGAAACAGACCAGACATGTGATCTGCACTAACTGAAACAGACCAGACGTGTGATCTGTACTAACTGAAACAGACCAGACGTGTGATCTGTACTAACTGAAACAGACCAGATGTGTGATCTGCACTAACTGAAACAGACCAGATGTGTGATCTGCACTAACTGAAACAGACCAGACATGTGATCTGCACTAACTGAAACAGACCAGACATGTGATCTGCACTAACTGAAACAGACCAGACGTGTGATCTGTACTAACAAACAGACCAGACATGTGATCTACACACTAACTGAAACAGACCAGACATGTGATCTGCACTAACTGAAACAGACCAGACATGTGATCTGCACTAACTGAAACAGACCAGACGTGTGATCTGTACTAACTGAAACAGACCAGACATGTGATCTACACTAACTGAAACAGTCCAGACGTGTGATGTGTACTAACTGAAACAGACCAGACATGTGATCTGCACTAACTGAAACAGACCAGACATGTGATCTGCACTAACTGAAACAGACCAGACATGTGATCTGCACTAACTGAAACAGACCAGACATGTGATCTGCACTAACTGAAACAGACCAGACGTGTGATCTGCACTAACTGAAACAGACCAGACGTGTGATCTGCACTAACTGAAACAGACCAGACATGTGATCTGCACTAACTGAAACAGACCAGACATGTGATCTGCACTAACTGAAACAGACCAGACATGTGATCTACACTAACTGAAACAGACCAGACGTGTGATCTGCACTAACTGAAACAGACCAGACGTGTGATCTGCACTAACTGAAACAGACCAGACGTGTGATCTGCACTAACTGAAACAGACCAGACATGTAATCTGTACTAACTGAAACATACCAGACATGTAATCTGTACTAACTGAAACAGACCAGACATGTGATCTGCACTAACTGAAACAGACCAGACATGTGATCTACACTAACTGAAACAGACCAGACGTGTGATCTGCACTAACTGAAACAGACCAGACGTGTGATCTGCACTAACTGAAACAGACCAGACATGTGATCTGCACTAACTGAAACAGACCAGACATGTAATCTGTACTAACTGAAACATACCAGACATGTAATCTGTACTAACTGAAACAGACCAGACGTGTGATCTACACTAACTGAAACAGACCAGACGTGTGATCTGTACTAACTGAAACAGACCAGACAGACATGTGATCTGCACTAACTGAAACAGACCAGACATGTGATCTGCACTAACTGAAACAGACCAGACAGACATGTGATCTGCACTAACTGAAACAGACCAGACATGTGATCTGCACTAACTGAAACAGACCAGACGTGTGATCTGTACGAACTGAAACAGACCAGACGTGTGATCTGTACTAACTGAAACAGACCAGACATGTGATCTGTACTAACTGAAACAGACCAGACGTGTGATCTGTACTAACTGAAACAGACCAGACATGTGATCTGTACTAACTGAAACAGACCAGACGTGTGATCTGTACTAACTGAAACAGACCAGATGTGTGATCTGCACTAACTGAAACAGACCAGACATGTGATCTGCACTAACTGAAACAGACCAGACATGTGATCTACACTAACTGAAACAGACCAGACGTGTGATCTGCACTAACTGAAACAGACCAGACGTGTGATCTGCACTAACTGAAACAGACCAGACGTGTGATCTGCACTAACTGAAACAGACCAGACATGTAATCTGTACTAACTGAAACATACCAGACATGTAATCTGTACTAACTGAAACAGACCAGACATGTGATCTGCACTAACTGAAACAGACCAGACATGTGATCTACACTAACTGAAACAGACCAGACGTGTGATCTGCACTAACTGAAACAGACCAGACGTGTGATCTGCACTAACTGAAACAGACCAGACATGTGATCTGCACTAACTGAAACAGACCAGACATGTGATCTGCACTAACTGAAACAGACCAGACATGTGATCTACACTAACTGAAACAGACCAGACGTGTGATCTGTACTAACTGAAACAGACCAGATGTGTGATCTGCACTAACTGAAACAGACCAGATGTGTGATCTGCACTAACTGAAACAGACCAGACATGTGATCTGCACTAACTGAAACAGACCAGACATGTGATCTGCACTAACTGAAACAGACCAGACGTGTGATCTGTACTAACAAACAGACCAGACATGTGATCTACACTAACTGAAACAGACCAGACATGTGATCTGCACTAACTGAAACAGACCAGACATGTGATCTGCACTAACTGAAACAGACCAGACGTGTGATCTGTACTAACTGAAACAGACCAGACGTGTGATCTGTACTAACTGAAACAGACCAGATGTGTGATCTGCACTAACTGAAACAGACCAGATGTGTGATCTGCACTAACTGAAACAGACCAGACATGTGATCTGCACTAACTGAAACAGACCAGACATGTGATCTGCACTAACTGAAACAGACCAGACGTGTGATCTGTACTAACAAACAGACCAGACATGTGATCTACACACTAACTGAAACAGACCAGACATGTGATCTGCACTAACTGAAACAGACCAGACATGTGATCTGCACTAACTGAAACAGACCAGACGTGTGATCTGTACTAACTGAAACAGACCAGACATGTGATCTACACTAACTGAAACAGTCCAGACGTGTGATGTGTACTAACTGAAACAGACCAGACATGTGATCTGCACTAACTGAAACAGACCAGACATGTGATCTGCACTAACTGAAACAGACCAGACATGTGATCTGCACTAACTGAAACAGACCAGACATGTGATCTGCACTAACTGAAACAGACCAGACGTGTGATCTGCACTAACTGAAACAGACCAGACGTGTGATCTGCACTAACTGAAACAGACCAGACATGTGATCTGCACTAACTGAAACAGACCAGACATGTGATCTGCACTAACTGAAACAGACCAGACATGTGATCTGAAACAGACCAGACGTGTGATCTGCACTAACTGAAACAGACCAGACGTGTGATCTGCACTAACTGAAACAGACCAGACATGTGATCTGCACTAACTGAAACAGACCAGACATGTGATCTACACTAACTGAAACAGACCAGACGTGTGATATGCACTAACTGAAACAGACCAGACGTGTGATCTGCACTAACTGAAACAGACCAGACATGTGATCTGCACTAACTGAAACAGACCAGACATGTGATCTGCACTAACTGAAACAGACCAGACATGTGATCTACACTAACTGAAACAGACCAGACGTGTGATCTGTACTAACTGAAACAGACCAGATGTGTGATCTGCACTAACTGAAACAGACCAGATGTGTGATCTGCACTAACTGAAACAGACCAGACATGTGATCTGCACTAACTGAAACAGACCAGACATGTGATCTGCACTAACTGAAACAGACCAGACGTGTGATCTGTACTAACAAACAGACCAGACATGTGATCTACACTAACTGAAACAGACCAGACATGTGATCTGCACTAACTGAAACAGACCAGACATGTGATCTGCACTAACTGAAACAGACCAGACGTGTGATCTGTACTAACTGAAACAGACCAGACGTGTGATCTGTACTAACTGAAACAGACCAGATGTGTGATCTGCACTAACTGAAACAGACCAGATGTGTGATCTGCACTAACTGAAACAGACCAGACATGTGATCTGCACTAACTGAAACAACAGACCAGACATGTGATCTGCACTAACTGAAACAGACCAGACGTGTGATCTGTACTAACAAACAGACCAGACATGTGATCTACACACTAACTGAAACAGACCAGACATGTGATCTGCACTAACTGAAACAGACCAGACATGTGATCTGCACTAACGAATGAATGAATGAATGAATGAATGAATGAAATGAATGAATGAATGAAAATTTTATTTACGTGTCAGGACAATTTACATGACCCATCCCACATGGGATTATCAGACACATCAACATACAGTTATTTCCATATCTATTACGGTGCTTGAACAATACAAAACCGTACAAACACACACACAGCAGCACACGGCATCAGCAGCAAAACACAGATTTAACTACAATGTGTATTAAGTAAAATATATGAATTATCTATCATATGTCATCTTTTTCCTCCTATCCCACGCATGAGAGATATATTCGGAAAAAGCAAAGATGTTATCAAAAAGAAATTCAAGTATGGCACCTTCTTCAAAATCTAACAGGTTTAACTCAGGGGAGTGAACTTTTTTAAATAGTGTATCTCGTAAGTCATGATACAGACCAGACATGTGATCTGTACTAACTGAAACAGACCAGACATGTGATCTACACTAACTGAAACAGTCCAGACGTGTGATGTGTACTAACTGAAACAGACCAGACATGTGATCTGCACTAACTGAAACAGACCAGACATGTGATCTGCACTAACTGAAACAGACCAGACATGTGATCTGCACTAACTGAAACAGACCAGACATGTGATCTGCACTAACTGAAACAGACCAGACGTGTGATCTGCACTAACTGAAACAGACCAGACGTGTGATCTGCACTAACTGAAACAGACCAGACATGTGATCTGCACTAACTGAAACAGACCAGACATGTGATCTGCACTAACTGAAACAGACCAGACATGTGATCTACACTAACTGAAACAGACCAGACGTGTGATCTGCACTAACTGAAACAGACCAGACGTGTGATCTGCACTAACTGAAACAGACCAGACGTGTGATCTGCACTAACTGAAACAGACCAGACATGTAATCTGTACTAACTGAAACATACCAGACATGTAATCTGTACTAACTGAAACAGACCAGACATGTGATCTGCACTAACTGAAACAGACCAGACATGTGATCTACACTAACTGAAACAGACCAGACGTGTGATCTGCACTAACTGAAACAGACCAGACGTGTGATCTGCACTAACTGAAACAGACCAGACATGTGATCTGCACTAACTGAAACAGACCAGACATGTAATCTGTACTAACTGAAACATACCAGACATGTAATCTGTACTAACTGAAACAGACCAGACGTGTGATCTACACTAACTGAAACAGACCAGACGTGTGATCTGTACTAACTGAAACAGACCAGACAGACATGTGATCTGCACTAACTGAAACAGACCAGACATGTGATCTGCACTAACTGAAACAGACCAGACAGACATGTGATCTGCACTAACTGAAACAGACCAGACATGTGATCTGCACTAACTGAAACAGACCAGACGTGTGATCTGTACGAACTGAAACAGACCAGACGTGTGATCTGTACTAACTGAAACAGACCAGACATGTGATCTGTACTAACTGAAACAGACCAGACGTGTGATCTGTACTAACTGAAACAGACCAGACGTGTGATCTGTACTAACTGAAACAGACCAGACATGTGATCTGCACTAACTGAAACAGACCAGATGTGTGATCTGCACTAACTGAAACAGACCAGACGTGTGATCTGCACTAACTGAAACAGACCAGACATGTGATCTGCACTAACTGAAACAGACCAGACATGTGATCTGTACTAACTGAAACAGACCAGACGTGTGATCTGTACTAACTGAAACAGACCAGACGTGTGATCTGTACTAACTGAAACAGACCAGACGTGTGATCTGCACTAACTGAAACAGACCAGACATGTGATCTGCACTAACTGAAACAGACCAGACATGTGATCTGCACTAACTGAAACAGACCAGACATGTGATCTGCACTAACTGAAACAGACCAGACGTGTGATCTGCACTAACTGAAACAGACCAGACATGTGATCTGCACTAACTGAAACAGACCAGACATGTGATCTGCACTAACTGAAACAGACCAGACGTGTGATCTGCACTAACTGAAACAGACCAGACATGTGATCTGCACTAACTGAAACAGGTGAAAAGAGAGATTCCCAACCCGCCTCCACTTATTGTCCATTGTCAATTGTTATTAAAAATCAAGCAGAGGGAATTGACTGAGAAAGCAAAGCTGTAAGGAGGGAGGAAGAGACTACAGCTTTTCTCATTCGGAGGAAAATGCCCTATTGTCTGCACGAATAAAATTATTATGTATTTTACTTTAACTGATTTGTTCCGCCAGGCAGTTCCTTTGACATCGACTTTTTCAGCCCCACCCTTGACCAAACAAAGGTTATGAATGGATGAATCTCAACCTCAATATTATATCCAAGTTGTTATCGGCTTGAAGTCTGACCAGATGTCAACAAAGTGTGTTGGCACAAATGTGCAGACATGTTCAAAGTCAAATACACTGATGCTGTTCCCTTTGCAGGATGCATTTGAACCTCTGCTGACCCACCTTTACAGGTGAAGAACCAGACATTTAAGTACCCGATTATCTCCAATGGATTATGGATTATCTCCATATGCATAAATGCTTTGTCTGTGGATGAAATAGCACACTTAAGTGATAACACTTGGAGATGACCTCTCGTCTCTTGTGTTTGTTCTCTTTTTTTCCACAATATTGATAGAATGATTTGAACTGTGAACTCTACATTGCCTTGTGGACGTGTGGGGATTTTCTCTTTTGGAGCTGATCTCTAACATTGTTGTTCTTTTGATTTATGATGGATCTGCACTTCTTTGTAACTATAGGTGTTGTTGATGACGATGATTTTATTTTCTCCCCAATTTAAGAAAATCATTCTAAGCTTTGACTGGGGGAAGCTAGTCTCACGCTATATATAGGATCACAATGATTAGAATTATGTTGCGTCAAAAAAGAAAATCTGAAAGAAAGAATTCATGTTTACTGTTCATGTTTGCCATGTTTGTCCTTCAATAAAAATCATTGAAAAAAAGAAAGAATTTATGTTGCATCAAAACAGATGGAAATTATCTACTGTCCACCCCAACTTGTATAGAATGTGGTTGAATTTTATTCAGCAAGAAACTCCAAATCAAATAGTGTCTACATAAGTCAATAATAAATCAGTGGCATTTTTCACTGTTATCACTAAAAAGTGGTTTACTATCAGTGGTGTACTATCAAACACTGTTGTAGCATTGTAGGGTCTGTTATGCCAGTGGCAGAGGAAATTAACGATGAAGGCGCCAAACGTCAAAGCATCCGGACCAAAAATCTGCCCGTTGTGTCTGCAGACGCATTTCCTTCCTAATATGCAGGCAGCTACAGCCCCGTATTTAGGTAAAGCCAGGTACACACAAACACATGCACGCACAAGCACACGCACACACACACACACGCTCACACATTTACATTGTCCACAGCGCCAGGTGTGTCTGTTGTATACACATGAATGCTAATGACCATGTTCAGCGAGCACAACTGCCCACATGTAAACAGAACAAGAACGCTCCGATCGACTTCATTAATTACAGAGGTCACGCTCTCTATAGGCTCTATAGGCTCTCTATAGGCTCCAAATATATATATATATATATATATTTTTATATACATATACGTGTATATGTGCCCAACTCATTCATTCAGAGCCCTTTTTTCATTTTCTACACTAACAACAACTGACTACCTAATTCAAATCAACACATCTGAATTTAAAATACAGACACCTTAATGTATACTAGTATGCATGTACAGTATATTGGGTTAAACCATTGGCAATCGGATACTGTGCTACAAGACAAAATATCCTCTCATACTGACAAATTTTACATTGATTTGCCATTTAAAAGAAATGGCTAGAAATGTCAAGGGAAAAGTGAGGCTATATAAGGTTTAAATGTGAACGTTTATTCGACGTCTACATCTTCTGGGGTGTCTATAACAAAGACAAAGCGTCATCTTGTACATATAACGGACTTCTCTGGTGCATATTCTCTTGATATTTACAGCGGTTTATGCATGGTTTAAAATGTAAGATCAGCTCTTGTCAAATCAGATCTAGTACTCAGTGGGTTGAATTCAATGTGACCTCTAATTTGACCACTTTTGCCTTGTTCATCAGCCCCCCTTGTGGACAGTTTGGTTAGTGACACTCACCGAGTTTGCAGAGCCAGCTGACCAGCACCCACAGGGCCACCAGGTACGGCGTGGTGACATGGTGCCACTTCCAGCTCACTATGGGCAGGGTGGTGATGGGCGCCTCGTGTCCATGCTCTCCCGAGTCTGTCCCGTCTCCGTGACCACCTCCTCCGCCTGTTTCGTGGCCCGAGTCTGTCCCATGGTCCGTGCCAGAATCGGTGCCTGTCCCATGGTCCGTGCCGTCAGAATCGCTGGCAGTGCCATGGTCCGTGCCGTCAGAATCACTGGCAGTGCCATGGTCCGTGCCAGAATCGCTGGCTGTGCCATGGTCCGTGCCAGAATCTGTGCTTGTCCCGATCGCATGGTCAGTCCCTGTCCCGGTGCTGCCTCCTGTGCTGGCCTCAGTGCCGTGGCTGTCCTCACTGGCCAGGCTCGGCCCATTGAGGAGCACCGGCAGCACCAACAGAAAAAGGGCAAAGCGCCACACAGGTGCCATGCTTGGGTAAAGTACTTTCACGACCTCTTGAGAACTGAACTATTGAATCAAGTGCTCAGATGAAGCTCTGATCCTGGGTGAGTCTCTCATTCCTCCCCTTACAGCATGTCTCTCTCCCTCTCAGGTCTCTCTCTCACTGCACTGCTCTCCCATACATCCACAGCTGGTCCAAGCATGGCCGGCCGCTCCTTCTCTGCTCCCTCTCTCTACCAAATATACACCTTTTCACAACAGGTGAAGCTCAACCCATGCTGATGCCTGACTCTCTGCCTCCTCCCCCTTTGTATAACCCAGACCAGCTAGTTTGGCCACTTCTTCAATAGAAGATTTGGTCATATTCCTTGGTGCGGCCATCCTTATTGCCTGAGAATGCCTTTTGAGTATATAAGCATTCATTGGTAATAAAACAGTGCGATGCCTCCTACAATGGTCTTCATTCACACATTCATTAATTCATTAATTCATCCCTCTATCGCTCCTCGTATTCGTGTGTATGCACTTCTCTGACTGTGCTTGTGCATGTTTTTGTGTGAATGTATGTATGTATGTATGTACCGTATGTATGTATGTATGTATGTATGTATGTATGTATGTATGTATGTATGTATGTATGTACAATGTATGTATGTCTGTCTGTCTATGTATGTATGTATGTATGTATGTATGTATGTATGTATGTCTGTCTATGTATGTATGTATGTATGTATGTAGGTATGTATGTCTATGTATGTATGTATGTATGTATGTATGTATGTATGTATGTATGTACGTATGTACAATGTATGTATGTATGTATGTATGTATGTCTATGTATGTATGTATGTATGTATGTATGTATGTATGCATGTATGTACAATGTATGTATGTGTGTATGTATGTATGTATGTCTGTCTATGTATGTATGTATGTATGTATGTATGTATGTATGTAATGGCATCGATTCCTAGGCTCGCCTGCAGCTCGGCTGCTGCGAGGCCTCGCCTGCGCTATTGGCATGCGCAGCGCACAATTGCACAATTTCGCATCACTGATGACATCATTCACTGGTGACATCACAACTGCTCGAGTGACCATCAATGACTTCCCAGGTACTCTGACTCCCTGTCTCGCCCTGATAACAATTCCCAGGTACTCTGATGACTCCCTGACTCGCCCTGATAACACTTCCCAGGTACTCTGACTCCCTGACTCGTCCTGATAACACTTCCCAGTGCTCGAGTGACATCACTCAGCGCACAATTGCTCAACTTCGCATGTCATAGACCTTGTGACATCATCAGTGCCATCATTACTGACCGAAATCATCACAAATCTCACAATGGGGGACAGAAAGAGTGGGGCAAAAAATTGCAGAGAAACAAACAGACAGACAGACAGACAGACAGACAGACAGACAGACAGACAGACAGAACCCACTTACTCCCTTTTATATAGGAGGATGTATGTATGTATGTACTACTGTATGTATCTACTGTATGTATGTATGTATGTATGTATGTACTACTGTATGGATGTATGTATGTATGTATGTATGTATGTATGTATGTATGAATGAATGAATGAATGAATAATTATTTTATTTGCGTGTCATGCCACATTGTGGCCCATCCCCCATGGGATTATATGACACAGTTACACAAAATATATACATTTTCTTTTTCTTATTTTATCTATACATTTCATTCCTCCTCATCAACCGAGCCTTTTCTAAGAAAGTGGCAAATGCAAAAGTTTCATATTGGAAGAGCCGTATGAATTTTTCAGAGTCTTCCAACCACACAAATTCATTTTCTTTGTCTACCTTATTAAAAAAAACTCTGCCTATGTACATACTGTGGAGTCTCGTCAGCCTACCCCCTGACAGGTGAGAGCAGGAGGACAGCCAGCCACCACAGTGACGTCAGAGCAGGGGGATCCCAACAGAAACGCTGTCTGGGACGCGTCATCACTGATAGGTACTTCCCCAATTATGTCCTGAATCAGTGGGACCGCTAGCAGCCGGGCGCTGTTAGGAACAGAGCGCCCGGCTGGAACAGATCCCCAATCAGTGGCCCTAGAAAAACAGACGCCGCTCTGAAGCTCACTGTGTGGCCGGTTTTCCTCCAGGTGGAAGCGCTCCTTGCTGTCGGGCGGTAAGTCAGATTTCCACTCCTCTCCCTAAACATTCTCGTGTCATAAAATGATGTGGCCTGACAGACCCTCTCTCCTCTCGTCCACAGGCACGTTACGGGAGCACTTAAACGAGGAACGGAGCCCTGGCTACGTGGTGGGGAGCAAACCCCCTCACTGGCCCCAGGCTAACCCAGCCTACTTTAGTTATATATATTTCATGGACATACCCCGATAAGGGAAGAGTTTTCATTTTGGTGAATAAAACAACGCTTCGGCGTTTAAAACTGTTTTATGTGTCTTGGATTGAATCAGAGTTGCCACAAGTGGTGGAGAATGCAGGCACTCTGATTCAACGCCAACCGCACGCACCATGGAGCAAGCACAGGCTCTGGTGGCCCTAATCCAAAGCCAAACTGACCTACAGCAGGCAGTACACGAACTGATAAAAAAAATAGAGAAAGACGGCTCGACTTCCCGGGCTCCAGGAGATGTCCTCACTAAGCAGACCCCCGACGATGATATCGAGGCATACATGGAGCTCTTCGAAAGAACGGCGGTGCGAGAGGGATGGCCCGCAGCCCACTGGGGAGGCATCATCGCGCCCTTCCTCACGGGCCAGGCACAGAGGGTTTGCCGGGACATGTCCATGGGAGAGGCCCGCGACTTTGTGAAGCTGCGCACCGCCATCCTCGCCAGTTACGGCTACAGCCTTCCTGCGCGCGCACAAAGGTACCATGGCTGGAGGTACACCCCGGACCAACCGCCCCGCTCCCAAGTCGCCGATTTGCTGAGGCTCACCCAGAGTTGGCTCACCTCCACCGGGGAGCCCCCGTGGATAGAACGCCTCGTAATAGACAGATGTATCCGCTCCTTGCCGCCCGACGCCCGAAAATATGCTGCCCAGGTGAGCCCCTCATCGCTGAACGCATTGGTGGCCTTGCTAGAGAACCACCAAGTCAGCGCCGACATGATGCGCCACACGCAGAACGAGCCCCTCCGAAAGCCCGCCATAGCCGACAGACCCAGCCGAGACAGCCGACGCCGGCCACCGCCGCTACAGCCCCCGACCCAGAGGGACCCTCGTGCCCAGGCCGACCGAGTGAGTCGGCAGCTGAGGAGGTGCTATGTCTGCGGACAAGAGGACCACCTCTCCTGGTCCTGCCCCGACCGGGATGTGTCGATGCCTTCCGCCGCCGGAGACGAACCACGGCCCTCCCTCCACACCGGAGGAGCCCCTAGCCAGCAGGCGACACTGCCGGTCCGGGTGGGCCGCATTGACACCCACGCCCTCCTAGACTCCGGTAGTGTGGTGACGCTCGTGCGGGCTGACCTCGTGGAGGTCCTCACTACAGAGACAATGCCGGTGACGTGCGTCCACGGGGACGTGAAGAGCTATCCGGTCAGTTATATACGGGTCCAGACCCCGAAAGGCGACGTAAAAGTAGCCGCCGGCGTGGTGCCCAACCTCCCGGTCCCGCTCCTGATAGGCACCGACTGCCCCCTATTCAGCCGGTACTGGAGTCACGGTCGTCGGCCGGAGAAGCCCCGACGAGAGAAACCGAGGGGAAAAAGGATGGCCCGGCCGCGCCTGGCCTGCCCAGCCTTCCGGCCGGGATCAGACGGACCGCAGTCCGAAACATCAGCCGCGGAAGACGGTCCAACCCGGCCAGCCGAGTCGGACACGCCTCCTCTCGACGAGGACCCTTTCGCGGAGTTTCCGCTCCCGGACGACCCTGGACCTCCGGGCCGCGGAGAGTTTGCCTCGGCCCAGTGGGCCGATCCGAATTTGGAAGCCGGCCGCCGCGCCGTCGCTGGCATCGATGGCCAGCACTGTTCCGGGGTGAGACAAAACTTTCCACAGTTTATTGTTAAACATGGGTTGTTGTATCGAGTCGCCAAAACTCCGGGGGGGGATTTAATAGAACAATTGTTAGTACCAAAAACATACGTATCCAGAGTGTTGTATTTGGCCCACACTCACCAACTGGGGGCCCACTTAGGGGTCCAAAAAACGTATGATAGAGTGCTACGCAGATTCTATTGGCCCGGCATAAAGAAAGCCATTGAACTGTTCTGTCGTTGTTGTGGCGAGTGCCAGAAAACGGCACCCCGGCCAATGTACCGGAACCCACTGATTCCACTGCCAATCATCGAGGTCCCGTTCTCCAGGCTGGCCATGGATATCGTGGGGCCTCTCCCGAAGTCCAGCCGAGGACACCGATACATACTGGTAATAGTGGATTATGCTACTCGTTACCCTGAGGCAATACCTTTACGCACCGCTAATGCCAAAAATGTCGCTCGAGAACTGTTCCTGCTATTTAGCAGAGTGGGAATAGCGGAGCAGGTACTCACAGACCAAGGGTCCTGTTTTATGTCCAGAGTAATGACGGCGTTATACAAATGGCTGAAAATCACCCGTATCAGAACTTCTGTTTATCACCCCCAGACCGATGGACTTGTCGAGAGATTCAACCAAACCCTGAAAAAGATGCTAAAAAAACTGATTGACGTGGACGGAAAAGATTGGGACCAACTCCTCCCATACGTGCTGTTCGCCATACGGGAGGTGCCACAGGCCTCCACCGGATACTCACCGTTCGAACTCCTCTACGGCCGAAACCCCCGTGGCCTACTCGACCTGGCCAAGGAGGCCTGGGAAAGCCAGCCCTCCCCCCTCCGGAATGTTATCGAACATGTGGAGCGGCTCCAGGAGAGAGCCAAAAAGGTCTGGCCACTGGTACGGAGTCACATGGAGGAAGCCCAGGCAGCCCAGGCGCGCACCTATAACAGGGGAGCCAAACCCCGGCAGTTCCAGGTAGGAGAGAAGGTCCTGGTGCTGGTGCCCAGCTATGACTGCAAATTCCTGGCAAAATGGCAGGGACCATTTGAAGTAACCGAGAAGGTCGGGCCAGTGAATTACCGGGTCTGTCAGCCGGGGAGGAGGAAAGGCCACCAGATATACCACATAAACATTCTGAAGCCATGGCACGACGCCGAGAGACCCGGCCCCCTAGCCCTCCTCACCCTCGCACAACCCAGGCCACCGCAGACGATCCCCGTGGACATCGGACAGGACCTGGGGCCAGAGCAACTACAAGATCTCAAGGAACTCCTAGGAAGGAGTCATGATGTTTTCTCCGAGCTGCCAGGACGGACACACGCTATCCAACACGACATTGAGACGACGCCGGGAAAAGTGGTGCGACAGCGGCCCTACCGCATCCCCGAGGCCCGGAGAGAAGCCATCCGGGGCGAAGTGAAGAAAATGCTCGAGTTGGGCGTAATAGAAGAGTCCCACAGCCCCTGGTCCAGCCCCATTGTCATTGTGCCGAAGCCAGACGGGACGCTTCGGTTTTGCAATGATTTTAGAAAACTGAATGAAATATCCACTTTTGACGCATACCCGATGCCAAGGGTAGATGAATTAATCGAGCGGCTGGGGCCCGCTCGATTCGTGAGCACCCTGGACCTCACCAAAGGCTATTGGCAGGTACCCCTAACCAGACGGGCGAGAGCCAAAACCGCATTCGCGACCCCCGACGGCCTATTTCAATACCGCGTCCTCCCCTTTGGAGTACACGGCGCCCCGGCCACATTTCAGCGACTGATGGACAGAGTCCTCCGGCCCCATCGCGCTTATGCGGCGGCATATCTAGACGATATCGTCATACACAGCAGCAGCTGGGAGCAGCACATGACACAGCTGGAAGCGGTGCTGGGAGCCCTCCGCCGAGCCGGACTCACCGCCAACGCCAAGAAATGTAAATTGGCATGGACAGAGACAAACTACCTGGGATACACCATAGGCCGGGGGTGCGTAAAACCCCAAATAACCAAAGTGGAGAGGATACAAAATTGGCCCCAGCCCAGGACGAAAAAACAAGTAAAATCCTTCCTGGGCCTGATTGCATATTATTTAAAATTTGTAAAAATTTTTGCCACCATAGCAGCCCCGTTGTATGACTTAACGCGCCAGAAGCTGCCCCACCATGTCAAATGGACGGAGGAAACAAACGCCGCATTCTGTGCCCTAAAGGAGGCGCTCTGCCGAGAGCCGGTGCTGATAGCCCCAGACTTCGCTAAGCCATTCATCCTACACACAGACGCCTCAGGAACAGGAATAGGAGCAGTGCTGGCGCAGGTAATAGATGGGGATGAACACCCCGTTACCTTTATAAGTAGAAAATTGCTTAAACATGAGAGAAACTACTCAACCGTAGAGAAGGAATGCCTGGCGGTGAAGTGGGCCATTCACTACCTACGCTACTACCTATGGGGCAGGGTATTCACCCTCATCACGGACCACGCCCCCCTAAAATGGATGGCGACGAACAAGGATAAAAATGAGCGGGTAACGCGGTGGTTCTTGGAACTTCAGAACTATAAGTTCAAAGTGGAACACAAACCAGGAAGAGAGATACCACACGCAGACGCCATGTCACGCCGAGATGAAGCAGGGGAAAGTGAAGCTCCCCGCACTGGCAGCGAGCTTAGGGGGAGGATGTGTGGAGTCTCGTCAGCCTACCCCCTGACAGGTGAGAGCAGGAGGACAGCCAGCCACCACAGTGACGTCAGAGCAGGGGGATCCCAACAGAAACGCTGTCTGGGACGCGTCATCACTGATAGGTACTTCCCCAATTATGTCCTGAATCAGTGGGACCGCTAGCAGCCGGGCGCTGTTAGGAACAGAGCGCCCGGCTGGAACAGATCCCCAATCAGTGGCCCTAGAAAAACAGACGCCGCTCTGAAGCTCACTGTGTGGCCGGTTTTCCTCCAGGTGGAAGCGCTCCTTGCTGTCGGGCGGTAAGTCAGATTTCCACTCCTCTCCCTAAACATTCTCGTGTCATAAAATGATGTGGCCTGACAGACCCTCTCTCCTCTCGTCCACAGGCACGTTACGGGAGCACTTAAACGAGGAACGGAGCCCTGGCTACGTGGTGGGGAGCAAACCCCCTCACTGGCCCCAGGCTAACCCAGCCTACTTTAGTTATATATATTTCATGGACATACCCCGATAAGGGAAGAGTTTTCATTTTGGTGAATAAAACAACGCTTCGGCGTTTAAAACTGTTTTATGTGTCTTGGATTGAATCAGAGTTGCCACAATACATACATTATGTACTGTATGTATGTATTAGCATCTGATGCTATGAGGATAGGCAGGCAGTTTGACCCGTTTGTCTCCCTCATAGCAGAGCAGCACCTGCACCCCTACTTCCCCTCCCATGCCACTATACATGTGTGTTTAGGCCACAGAGACGTGTAAATGAACCTTAGTTTGGACACGGTGTTTCTTTTCCATGAGCTGCTAATCACAGCTTTACCCTCCCACTGGGCACGATCCCTTTGATTACAACTTAAACAGCCCTATCAGCTTCTATTCTCCTTGAAGGGGAACCATGGGAGACTCTCAATTGTTCATCTGAGGAGGACGTCTGATAACAAGAACTTTGGGGTGTTGAGGAAATTAACCAATATTTTTTTTTACCAGAAATCCCCCAAAGACAAATTCACACACAGGAAATGGTTACGTTTCCTGGTTTTACTGTTCACGTCGTGTATATAGCAAACTCATCTAGCGATACGTCAGAAAAGTGGGGGATATTGGACCGTTTGATCTGTTGCAGTTACAGAACTGAAATTGACATGAATTCCTAATTTAGCTCTCTTCAGTGGGGCGGAAATCTCGGGATTTAATTTATATGATGTGGAATCTAATGAAAAATCTCACTCTTACATTATTAGTGGTGATTCTAACTAAAATATATAATACATCGGGGTATCTTTGTAACTCAGTGGGCTAAGGACTATCACACAGGCTTAAAGGGACAGCTCACCCTAAAATCCAAAATACATATTTTCCTCTCACCTGCATTGCTCTTTATCCATCTATATCATTTTGTGTTAGTTGCCTGAGTTTTGGAGATATCGGCCGCAGAGATGTCTGCCTTCTCTTGAATACAATGGAACTGGATGGCACTCGGCTTGTGGTGCTCGAAGCACCAAAAAAATACATTTGAAAAACTCAACAGCATTGTCTCTTTCCTGAAATCATGACCCGGTTACTCAAGATAATGCACAGACTTTGTTGTGAGCAGTTTCATGTAGGAACTATTTTCTTTTTCAGTCTCATGTACTAGGAACTAGCTAGCAGCTAGCGGATGTAGTTCGGTCAAAAGAAAATAGTTCCTCCATGAAACTGCTCATAACAAGCTCTGTGGATTATCTTGAGTAACGGGGTCATGATTTCTGGAAAGAGACAATGCTGTTGAGTTTTTCAAATGTATTTCTTTGGCACTTTGAGCACCACAAGCCGAGTGCCATCCAGTTCCATTGTATTGGAGAGAAGGCAGAAACTCGGGCAACTAACACAAAACGATATACCCGGTAGATGGATAAATAGGTGAGAGGGAATAATATGTATTTTGGATTTTATGGTGAGCTGTTCCTTTAAATTTGTATGGTCTTCCCTGTATGCCATTCCCTCTATTTGTCCCACCTTCCCAGTTACTCTACAATGTCTACTTCATAATAAAAGTAAAATCTTTCTGCAATAGAGTCTCACACATGGAAACCAGCACCGTCTGTTTCATGCCACCATGAATTCTCTAGCACAGGGGTTCCCAAACTTTTCCATCTTGGGACCCAAAATATTAATTTTGTGTCTCCCTGGGACCCAAACTGACCCAAAAAAAAAACATACGGTAATGAGTTGCCATGACGACCAGTTGGGGACCCACCCCCCCCCACGGGTCCGCGACCCCAAATTGGGTCCCGACCCATATAGTTTGGAAAAACACTGCTCTAGCAGGACAGCACTATTGACAGTTTATGAGTAAACTGCCTGCGCCTATTTGGTCACAGTATAGATTAGCCTTAGGATGGCCTACATCTAAGGTCAGGGGTCATCAGAGGATGGCCGAGGGCAAGGGCAGCGTCTGCGGTTGTGACTTGACCTTTTAGGTTAGGCATCAACAGGAAACAACAGGAACCAGATCAGACCAGCACCCGGCCAATCAAACCAGAGGCGTAGGGTCTGAGTATAAACGCATGTTTGACCTCTCAAAAATCATCATGGGAGAAGAATCATTCAAAAAAAATCACAACCAACCCAACGACTCCCCGCCACAAAGGAAAATAATAATAATAGTAATCTCGCGACCCCCCCCGGGGGGTCCCGACCCCCATGTTGAGAACCATTGAACTAGAGCAGCTTGTTAGGCTTAACACTCCTGTCAGTGCCCTTGACCGACCAAGGCACTGGCAAAACAACTGGAGTTTGGCCCCGGGCGCTGCACTGCGGCTGCTCCTAGCTCCTATGTAGGTACCTAGAGTAAGATGGGTCAAATGCAGAGCATCAATTCCCCCACGGGGATAATAAAGTATACAAAATACAATATAAATACAAAAATACAAAATACCCGCGAGACTGTGGCAGTGAGCTTCCGCAGTGGTGTGGGTCTCTTTCCGCCTGGCTTACTGTAACAACCATTGAACGGTTCTATGTAGTGCTGATAATACACTAACTACCATGCCAAGAGATGAGGGGATCTTTGGACGCACTGACATCATCCAGCAGCTCCATAATGCCAGACTCAGTTACACCTACAATGGCCTGAGCGTTAGCCGTTGTGCGTGTGTTTCATTGAAGACACAATGATGTCTCACAGGGATGTCTGTCTCTCGGGTCGATTATTGTTAGCCACCCGTGATAGCAGAGCAGATATCAATGAAAGAAATATGCCCTTTACACAATGCTCTGTTGAGAGACTGGTGCAAACTGCATAGTCATCATGTGTGACATGACTGTGGCTCTCTGCCACACACACACACACACGCGCACACACACACACACACACACGCACACACACATGCACACTGACACACACACACACACACACACACTGACACACACACACACACACACACACACACACACATGCACACTGACACACACACACACACACACACACTGACACACACACACACACACACACACACACACACACACACACACACACACACACACATGGATAGGGTTGGGGCATCGATGGTCTCAGCCCCCACCATCGTAACATCTAGTATAAGTTCAAGTCTAGTATAAGCAAGCAACGCATTTACCAACCTGTGCTGAATAACAACCATCACTCCTCTGTTCCTCCACTGCTGCTGCCCCGCCTGCCCGCAATACTCCCCCACCAACAACGATGCCATCGTCCATCGTCGATTTTTACCCTGGACATCGTGATGATTCAAGTTGGTAGACATCGTCCTCCTAACCTACAATGCACACAGAACTTTCACCTGTGTGCAACATTAGAGAAATACACTTAATATGACAAAGAGAGAAAAAACGCGCTTCAGCTGATAATGCCAAACCGGTGCCTCTCAGACAAGGGGACTGAGTTAAACTAGTGAAACAAAAGGATCTGGAGCACACGGTCAAAGTTAGGCAATTTAACAGGTGCAAACAAACTGACTAACGTTTCGACACACACAGGTGTCTTCTTCAGGGTCTTCAGGTTTTGACTCTGAAGAAGACACCTGTGTGTGTCGAAACCTTAGTCTTTGTTTGCACCTGTTAAATTGCCTAACTTTGACCGTGTGCTCCAGATCCTTTTTGTTTCACACTTAATATGACCTTCATGATCTTGGTTAATAGTGACTTGGCACTTAGACAGACAATGCTGAGTCACATATAGAGAGGAAGAGCTGGACTCTCCCCTCAGGTTGAACACAAAGATAATTAAAGTGTCACTTGTCCCTAAGGACTCCAAATCCCACCGGGGACAAACACGACTTTGTGGCATCTTCCTCGTTCCTACCGTCATGGTCATTTACAGCATAAAGAGGGGGATTTTCAGAGAGGTGTGTTTGGGTCGCTGCATGTGCCAGTAATCAAATAGCTTCCTGATCGATTAGACAGGCCTATCTCTATTAGTGAATGATGCGAAACACCCACTGACCCACAGCGATTTTTGTGCCCATTATCATTTAAAAAATTATTCATACAAAACCACATGCCACGTTCGTTGACACTGCATGTGCGGTAGTTCTCTTTTGACAAACGCAGATAAGAGGCTGGTGTTATTTTTTGTTTGACTCTGTTTTACTACAGCAAATCAAAGTGACTGTTTTTGGTTATTCTTAATCTTTTCCATGGAGATGACACTGTGTTGAAGTTTCTGTTATGGCTAAACACAAGGTGGAGGAGGGGAGGGGAGGGGAGGGGAGGCTGTCTGAATGTACAGCACAGACTTGGCACAGCAAATATAAACAGTATCTCTCCCACTGCTGGAAATAGCTGTTTGGGAAATATTACCTCCATCCTGGTTTCATCCGCCACATTGTGCTTACGGTGTCACTTTGAAGAGCGGAGACAGAAGGAGATGCAGTTCCACCTGCATGGAGGAGAAGGAGGACGACGTGTGTCAGTTCCGGGTTCAAGTAAAGTGACACAGACATGTTGAATCAACATAAGATCAATGAATGACCTTTTCTGTTTGCACCAAACTGATATTACTTAACTTACACAACTACCTGGTTTCATCATAAAGTTCTATTTTTAACAGCAGGTGCGTTCTAAAACACACTCTAAAACACAACCGAACCACTATGCTTTCTACAATATTTAATATCAGCGCTCGCTAGTGTTGAGTCCTCGGCAGAACGTGTCTGTCTGTCCACAGTGTGTATTATGAGAAACACACACTCACATTATGGCCACAACACCCACAACATGTCATGATTAAGCACCTGTTTGATTACAGAACGATGAATCATGTCCAAGCAGGAAAGTCACATATGTCACAAAGTCTGGCGGTAGATTCCCTGCCTACACCAACATGAGGGTCGCAGGTCCGCGCCCCCCGTGTTACCTCCGGCTTGGTCGGGCGTCCATACAGGCACTGATTGGCTGGTGTCTGTCTGCGGGTGCGGAAGCCAGAAGGATCAGGGTATGTGCCCTGGTCGCTGCACTAGCGCCTCCTCTGGTCGGTCGGGGCGCCTGTTTGTGGCGGAAGGGAACTGGTGGGAATCGCGTGATCCTCCCACACGTGCTACAATCCGGCCGGCGAAGCGCCCCGCTGTCGGAAGAAAGAAGCGGCTGGCAACTGCACATGTATCGGAGGAAGCATGTGTGTCTAGTATGGCTCTCTCCAGATCGGCAGAGGGGGCGGGGCAGCGACCAGGGCAGCAGGGGGAATTAGTCAATTACAATTGGGGAGAAAAGGGGGGGGGGGGGGGGGGTCAGAAAAGAAAAGGAAAAAAACGCTAGCTCTAACTCTAACTCTAACTCGTAATTAAGGCAGTGTGCTGTGCATGGCATCTTTCTGCTGTGTGCTGCAGAACTACCAAACCTCAGTCTGCATTACAACTGCTGGATGATTCAGATCCCTGCCAACAGCAGAGGGAGCCAAAAGAAAAGGATAAAAAGGAGAGAGGAACTGAACCGCTGTTAAACCAAACAGAAGAAGAAGAGGGAGAAACTACTAACCAGAGGCAGTGGATAAGGAATACCCATCATCAGCTTCATCCATTTTGTGGTTTAGCAGTTAAAAAGTGGGGTCCGGGGACCTCCGGTGGTCCTTGAGGGGGTTCCCAGCAAAAAGGGTAATAGTTTATTTTCACTAGAATTCCAATTTAATATAATTAACACAATGACAGGATTTATTGACTATTTGGATCATGGGTTTCATACACTTTCTATAATAAAACATCTAAAAGTGTGACACCATCACAAAAGCTAAAGTTTGATCAGATGGGGCCTTAGGACAGAATGGTATCCAGTGGGGGCATGGTCTAATTAGTGTCAGTTTAGGAGTCTTTGACTTGAAAGTTTGAGAGTAGTCTAGTGTCAGAGTTATCATGCTTTAAAATAGCGCCCCCATTAGGCCAATCAGTGTGTTTTCTAAACGAAGGAATTGTGAAGATGCACCATCCCTCCAAAATACCCTTTTCACAGCATCCATTGTGTCTTAGGGCAGCGTAAACACAGGTGTAACCAACAACAATAATGAGGGCCCCGGCACTGGAACACCTAAACAGAATGCTGTGAAAGGGTCTAGTTGGGCAAAATCAGAGTAGTGTTAGCACAGCAGTTTCTGTGGGTGTGCAGTGCTGGCCTTTTGGATTGTATCTACACTTTTCCTTCAAATTACACCTCTTCCCTTGTCCTTCTCCTTGACCCCTCTTGATTATTTTATTTAAATTGATACAATTTCATCATATTTAAATGTTCACTGTCTTGTTCATTCAGTCATTCATGTGTTTTTTGTATGTCCTTTACTAGGCAACGCGTTTTGAGTAGCCTACTTAGAAAATCAAAATACTAAATAAATTGCAGCCGATGATGATGATGATGATGATGATGATGATGATGGTGGTGGTGTTGGTGGTTGTTGTTGATGATGAAGATCCATCTATTAGGCTAAATTGACAATGCATGATGCATCATTCCAAGTTTGGTCAAAATCAAATAGATGTCAGATGTGCATGTTTGAAAAAAATAATAAAAATAAATAAATAAATAAATAGATAAATAAATAAATACATAAATAAATAAATGTGCATGTTTGAAAATAAATAAATGTGCATGTTTGAAAATAAATAGATAAATAAATAAATAAATAAATAAATAAATAAATAAATAAATACATAAATACATAAACAAACAAACAAACAAATAAATAATTATATGTTTTAATATTTTTATCAGTACAATTTTATTTGACATTATTTAACATTTCTTTGAGCCTACCTGTTGCTCTTGTGGTCGCGGCCAGGCAGCAGTGTGGCGCAGCTCGCTCTGCTCACATGACGCCTACCCAGCATTCTGCGGGCGAGCCGAGTGGGGAACTGCCTCCAGATGAAGACAGAAGAGGAAGAGGATGCCTGTGGTGGTGAGTATAGCATTTTAAAAACACCTATGTACATCTACTAGGAAGTCGCACACATTCACACACTGTGTCGGAATGTGCTGACTCGGCCTATTAGTAGCGGATTGATTCATTGTGCAGGGAGCAGCTCGGTAATGCGGTCTGAAAAGGAAGGAAAAGTAATCGACACAGTCCTCCAACTTGGTCTGCGGGTTGAAGTTGCCGATATCAAAGGTTTGCTATCGGCTTGTTTACTGTCTTGACACGCTGGCGAAATGCCATCACAATAAGATTACTGTTCAAATGTGACTGTCGGTTTAACAGTATAGGAGGACGAAGGTAGGAAGTAGGAGTAGGAAGAAGAAGATATCGCTGGTGAAAGCTGATATTGTAGCCTTACCTCCTGGAGAGAGACACACTGCACAGTAGTGGCGAGGCTGCTGTCAGTGTTACGTCATCAGATATCAGCTGTTTGGGTTCAAAGGGACCCCCGCCGCGGTCAGACTGTGGTTTTATTTTGTAAGCAGCAGTGTATTCACTCATAGACTAAAATGGGCAACAACAAGCGAATCCAAATGTTGAAAGTCTGCATATAGCCTATGACACTGGACTTATTGTTAAGCCTTTTATTTTACACAATTCAAAACATAATAACTATAATAGCAAGAATATCAATCATCTATGTGACTAGCAGTGATTCTCAAGGTGAGGTCCGGGACCAGGGGTCCTTGAGGGGATTCCAGGGGGTCCCCAGCAAATTGAAGAGGTTTAGCACAAGTAGAGAATGTTTTGATCATAGCTTTTAACGGTTAGCTCTCTACCTAAAATAGGCCACAGATGGTCATGGACAAAATCACACAGTATCTAACAATACAACTATTCTCAGATTTGGGTCAGAGAGACAAAATTCATCAATTTAGGGGTCCTTGACATGAAATATATAATATATAAATCAATCATGACATAGGGCTCTGCTGTCTAAGGTAAATCTAACTGTGGCCTTGACATGAAATCTTTTGGGAATCCCTTAGGTAAGGCTTACCTAATCAGATGGAGCCTGAAGCTTCTGGCATACTCTTCGCGCACGCGCTGGAGGCGGGGCTCAGAGGAGGGCGCGCGCACTCTGCGCGGGCCAAAACAGAACATACTCAGTGCGCAGCTCCAGGCTCCAGGCAGTCTGAATGAAATTGAATGTAACGTTCCCAATTCTATGTATTAAATTATAAAAAACGACCCCTCCACATTTGGGAAGGCTAAGCCACACAACTAGTTCGTTATAATCGAACAGCATGCTTTGAAGGCGACTTTACGACGGTGAGGACTCAATCACAGCAGATATCCGCTGATAGCCTACCACGGAGATCTCAGGCACAGGCAGCAAAACCGACGCGCTGATAGAAAAATCTCCATGGACGCGCCGCGCTGCGCTCAGGCCTCGCCCCCCGACACGCCCCGTGCGATGTCGTCATAATCGCCGTGCGCCCTATGCGCTTGGCTGGGCGCGAAGAGTATGCCAGAAGCTTTAGTCTCTGATGTCAGGGGGGGAGGGAGTTCCAGAGCCTGGGAGCTGCCATGGAGAAGGCTCTGTCCCCGAAGCTGTGGCGGTTGTTGGACTTGGGGGTGGAGAGAAGGCCGGTTGAGGTGGATCTGAGGGACCGGGATGGGAAGGTTGGTAGGGGGAGAGGTCAGTGAGATGTGTGTGTGTGTGTGTGTGTGTGTGTGGGGGGGGTTGCAGTTGGTGAAGGGCTTTGTATGTGATGACCAGGATTTTGTAGTTGATCCGGTCGGAGACAGGAAGCACATTGGAGCCATTGGAGTTGTTTTGGACTGGGGTGATGTGATGCCAGGATTTGGTGTGAGTGAGAAGTCCGGCGGCGGCGTTCTGGACCAGTTGGACTCTGTTGATGAGGCTGGCATTGATGCCGTGGAGGAGTGAGTTGCAGTAATCAAGATGGGAGGAGATGAAGGTGTGGATGAGTGTTTCAGAGAGGATGGAAGAGAGGAAGGAAGGAGGCTCTGACAATTTGACAGATGTGGGGCTCGAGGGAGAGGGTGGGGTCAAGGATCACGCCAAGGTTGCGTGCCTGGGAGGATGGGGAGACAGTGGTGCCGTCAATGGTGGGGTTGTTGAGTTTGCTGAGGGTGAATTCGGAGCTGTGACACAATGTGATAAGAAAAATGTTTTTTTCCTATTCCATAAAATGTTCTACTGAGTTGTGACCTCCCAAAATTATCGCCCCCGGGGAATTTCACCCCGTAGGATGAGAACCACCATCGCTCCATCCAGAGAAAGCTGGACTCACCAACGTTAGATCATTTCCTCTCTCTTACTCAGATTTACAGTAAATGTCAGGACTTTGACCTGGATTCACCAACAGCACAGCTCATTTCCAATATATATTGATTTTCAGCTGAAAAATGTAGAAAAAGTGTTGAGTATCTCTTTAAGCACAATAGACAGGTCAAACTTGAAAACATGAGCAATTTACTGACAAAACATGATGTGATTTCTGGGTATTGAATTTCTGGGTATTGAATTTTACCTCTCCCTGAAGTTTGGAGCAAACATCTTGTGAAGGTGCCTGGTGCAGCTTTAAAACTTTAAAAAAATCTCTACAGAGTCAACAGCAGCTGTCAGCAGTACGCCTGGATAGCCCAGGGCACAGTGTGAAATCAGCAGTACGCCTGGATAACCCAGGGCACAGTGTGAAATCAGGACACTGTTCTAGTTGTGGTGATGTAAACACCTGACCCCCCCCCCCCCCCCCCCCCCCCCACCTTTTCTAAAGAGTCAACTCCCTCACAGTTTTTCAATCCCGCCTCAAGACCCATCTCTTCTCCTCCTCCTTCTCTTAAGCCAAGTTTAGACCGAAGATTCACAACGAGACGAGTTGCAACTTGCAACGACTTGCAGCCAGGCCCCTGCGACTTGACAAGTTGAATGGCCGGCGACGCCATCAGCCGGCTGGAGTCGAGATGAGACGGGCCAGTTTACACCGCTGCAACTTTTCCCTGCAACGGTTTTGTCTCGTTGCGAATCACTGGTGTAAACTGGGCTTTAGTCCCCCCTAGTGTCCTCTAGTAAGAGAGTGGCGTCAGCGGAGGACCAAAATGCGAGACTCATTAGCCAATGAACAGCCAGGAATGGGTCTCGCGCTACTTTTGCATGCTAAAATAAAGCCGATAATGTACAATTTGATTCATGTCAAGGGATGAAAAAACCCTTTCAAAGCACAACACTGTCTATTTTCCTGCAATTCGACAGTGCTGCTTTTTTTACTCAAGAGTTCCACTTTCTACTTCCTGGAACAAAAACTGGTCCATTGGAGTGAATGGAGATGTCGGAACTCTTCTATTATATGGCTCTGGTCCCCCCCCATCGATCCCTCTGTGTGGCTGTGTCATGTTTGTCAATTGTCTGTTGCACTATCGTCGTCGCCTTAGTGTTTAGTGTAAAGAATCTTTGAGTTCTTGAAAAGCGCTATATAAGTCTCATGTATTATTATGAATATTATTAATATGTCTAATTTTCCATGTTTTTCTCTCATTTTTGCCATTTTTCTTGTGAAATACTGAATGGTTTTTAGACTCTCTCTCTGCCTCCTCTGCTAGACATGACTTTTCTTTGTTTTTAGGGGTTCACGAGCCAAAAAGGTTGAGAACCATTGGTTTAGCAGACCGTGGGTGGTGCAGCCACCATGTCACTTGCTGCCCCAGTAGTGCAAGAGACGATGTGACCTCACTGTGATCACACCCACAATATGACATCACTGACCAAAGTTGAAAACACATGGCAGGGGAACTACCAGCTCATAAATGTGTAACAGCGTGTAAACGTGTAACGGTGAACATAACTCAAGTTAAACATACAGTCGGTGCTGTTTTCTAACTTGTGAAGCCGCTATTTTTGTTTGTTTATTGTTTATTAGAAAGATCGTTATTAGCTCATGCCTTTGCCATAAGCTCGTCCTCCTGGTTTCAACACATTGCTGACTCGTTTCAAAGTACTAACCCGCCGCTGGACCGGAACTCCACCCTTTAACGAAACAAGATAACAAGAGCCTGATTATAGACGCAATGAGGTTGGCTTTATAGGTCAGAGGTCATATGATGACATAATGATCTGGGTGTTGTTTACATGACGGCCCGTTTTGTGAAGCAACGCATCACGTGTCTGTTGCCTCTGGCTGGGATAGGTGCAAAGGTGAATATAAAAGTTACATACATCTCTCTGTGTCTCTTTCCCCCTGCCTCAGACATGGACTACAAGGCTGAGTTTGCAGCCTTGGAAAAGGTGTGCGAGGAGAACATCTCCGCTCTGTGTGCGCCTCCCGACTTGCCATACGGCGATGTTGCCAAGCGCCTGGTCACATCCATGAGACGGATTCAGCAGCACGGCCGCGCTCTGGAGCCGGTGGTCGGCAGCTTCACCGCCGTCTACCATCATTACGACTTTGACGCGCAGACGCCCGGGAACGGCTACCGCACCCTGGTCAAGGTATCGCTGGTGCCCCCCACCACTGCTCTCTGCACTTTATTAGTATGTGAACTGTCATGGCTGTGTTCAAAAGTAATCCATTTTCTGTTACTTAACAGATGCGACTGTATTTGTACTAATACCTACAAATTAATGGGGTAGTGATTTTATTGATGTTGAAATGAACCTTTAAATGTACTAAGTGCAGCCTCCCCACCTCCTTGGCAAAATGTGCATCGTCGTTACCTCATTTTCTTTCTTTCTTTCTTTCTTTCTTTCTTTCTTTCTTTCTTTCTCTCTTTCTTTCTTTCTTTCTTTCTTTCCTTCTTTCTTTCTTTCTTTCTTTCTCTCTTTCTTCCTTTCTTTCTTTCTCTCTTTCTTTCTTTCCTTCTTTCTTTCTTTCTTTCTTTCTCTCTTTCTTTCTTTCTCTCTTTCTTTCTTTCTTTCCTTCTTTCTTTCTTTCTTTCTTTCTTTCTTTCTTTCTTTCTTTCTTTCTTTCTCTCTTTCTTTCCTTCTTTCTTTCTTTCTCTCTTTCTTTCCTTCTTTCTCTCTTTCTTTCTTTCTTTCTTTCTCTCTTTCTTTCTTTCTTTCTTTCTCTCTTTCTTTCTTTCTTTCTTTCTTTCTATCTTTCTTTCTCTCTTTCTTTCTTTCTTTCTTTCTCTCTTTCTTCCTTTCTTTCTTTCTTTCTCTCTTTCTCTCTTTCTCTCTTTCCCTCCTCCCACCTCTCTCTCTTGCTGTCTCCAGGTCTTGCAGTCTTGCCTGATGCACATTGTCCACAAAGCCCGTTACATCGGGTCCAACTGTCACAGTGCCTTCTTCCGGGCGGACCACAACGCGTCGGAGATGGAGGCGTACTGCGACGCCCTGTGCCAGCTGCGGGCGCTGCTGCACCTCGCCCAGCGGCTGATGAACGACAACAGCTTGGGGCAGCTGTACTCGCTGCACGACGGGGACCTGAGCCGCAGGTTCGTGCAGGAGTACAGCTCCATGCACAAGGCCTGCTTCTACGGACGCTGCCTGGGGTTCCAGGTCAGTGGACGACAGGGAGGGAGAGGTCCTTTCTCACCTCTTGTTGTGTGTGTGCGTGTGTGTGTGTGTGTGTGTGTGTGTGTGTGTGTGTGTGTGTGTGTGTGTGTGTGTGTGTGTGTGTGTGTGTGTGTGTGTGTGTGTGTGTGTTTTAGTGCTGCTGTGTGGAGTCTGATGTCCCTGAAATGTGATTTCAATTCAGGTTAGGAGGTACATTATATGTTTGTGTGTTGCGGTTTAATGAGCGCTTACGGAACGCCTCTTGTCCAATCACAAGTTCACAACAGTGTTTGCATTCTGTTTAAGTTATCTACACTTTAGTTTAAGAAGTGCCATAGCTAGTTTTCGTTTTGTGCATTCAATCATCGTTATTTATTTATTTATTTATTTATTTATTTATTTATTTATTTATTTATTTATTTATTTATTTATTTATTTATTTATTTATTTATTTATTTGATCAAAACTCTTCTTATTAAATGCCCTGTTATTTATTTTGGTAGTTCTCGCCGACCCTTCGTCCGTTCCTCCAGACGGTCGTCATCAGCATGGTTTCATATGGAGAGACTTATGGGAAACAGCAGTCTGGGATAGGTGAGTCTTCTGTTTTGCCTCGGTCTTCTAATGATGGCAGTGAAATTATACTGTAGTTTCTGTTTTGCCTTTTTAGATGTCTTCATCCTTCTGAAAACCTCTCCTGTCCTCTGCTCTCCTCTTCTCTCAACTCCTCTCCTCCTGTCCTCTCCTCTGCTCTCCCCTCCTCCTGTTCTCTCCTCTGCTCTCCTCTCCTCTCCTCCTGTCCTCTGCTCTCCTCTCCTCTCCTCCTGTCCTCTGCTCTCCTCTCCTCTCCTCCTGTCATCTCCTCTGCTCTCCTCTCCCCTCCTCTACTCTCTCCTCTTCCCTCCTCTACTCTGCTCTACTCTCCTCTCCTCCTGTCCTCTCCTCTCCTCTGCTCTCCTCTCTCCTTATCTACTCTCTCCTCTTCCCTCTCCTCTCCTCTCCTCTCCTCTCCTCTCCTCTCCTCTCCTCTCCTCTCCTCTCCTCTCCTCTCCTCTCCTCTCCTCTCCTCTCCTCTCTCCTCTTCCCTCCTCCCCTCTCCTCTCCTCTCCTCTCCTCTCCTCTCCTCTCCTCTCCTCTCCTCTCCTCTGCTCTCCTCTCCTCTCCTCTCCTCTCTCCTCTTCCCTCCTCTCCTCTCCTCTCCCCTCCTAGGCTTGGCAGCCCTTTCCCTCCTCACATCAGGGAAGTACGTCATCGATCCGGAGTTGAGGGGGGCGGAGTTTGAGCGCATAACCCAGAACCTGGACCTGCAGTTCTGGAAAGCCTTCTGGAACCTCACAGAGTCTGGCCTTTTAACAGTAGGCAGGGCCAAGCACTGATGCCATTGCTGTCTCATTACTCGCTGAATACTGTTTGTCAGTGTGACAGTTGTGCTCCAGATCTCTTCTCACTGTCTCCCTTATTATGTGCGTCTGTTTTTACTTCTCTTTCTCTGTCCATCCCCTCTCCTCCCTCCTGCAGGGTTTCAGCAGAATAGCCTCGTACCCGGTGCAGGTGAACCTCACCCTGTCTCTGCCCCCCGTCCCGCTGCGCCTCCCGCTGGCCTCTGACCCCGGTCTCTTTGCCACCATCTCCCCTCCCATCGCCCACTGGGGCCCGGGGCCGGTCCACATGCGGCTCATCTCCTACGATCTCAGAGAAGGCCAGGTGAGGCTCCACGGGTGTCCTGGTGCAGAGATGTCATCAGGATAGTAGGAGGATAATAGGGGACCACTGATCAGCCATTAGAAATCAATCATTGGAAATTCTATGGGGGGGCGGGCCCCTTGCTCGGATCACGCCCATTTTTGAACTCGGCCTTCATTTTGATCTCAACTACACACCTGTAAAGTTTAGCGACTGCATCTTGCACAGTTGTGATGGCGATGCTATCGCGGTGACTGACGGTCAGTAGTTCCCACTTCCCGCTACAATAGGTGTTGCCAGCACCACACTTTGCCTTGAGGAAACACACACACAAACTCACAAGGTGAAAACAATACCAGCCCCACCATCACGGTTGGTAATCAACATGAACTGACAGTTCATGAAGGAATGACACATGGATGGGACATGTTCACGTCACTATTGCCTTGTTTTCTTGATCACTTACTGCCGTATGACCCTCTTGCTGTACAGGACAGTGAGGAGTTGCTGGCCTTCTCGCGCACCGATCCTCCCCCGCTCTCCCTCCACCACGCCCCCTGGTTACAGAAGAGGCCTCTCTCCCCCTGGCTGCTCATCCACTTCCATGGAGGAGGCTTTGTGGCCCAGACCTCCAAATCCCACGAGGTACAGTACGCTGGATTAGTGATTATGGATTATGTAAAAAGCAACTGTATATGTATATACTGTATATATATATATACTGTATATATATATATATATATATATATATATATATATATATATATATATATGTATATATATATGAAGAGTTCATTTGCAAAAAAAATACTCTCTGGAGTGCACATAGAGAACATTATTGGGGTGATTTATGTGGAAATTATCAGATGAATATGTTTTAGTTATGATTGATAATAAACATTTCCCAAAAATAAATTAATTACAGTATCAATACATCAATATATAAAATAAAATTATAAAAAATCCAAACGGAGATACCTGTTTTTGCAAATGAACTCTTCATATATACATACATACATATATACATATACATATACATATACATATACATATACATATACATATACTGTATACACCTTGGCAGTGCCCTGCTACCAGCCTGCTACTGTCAGTTGCTTTAAAAGCATCAGTGGTCTCAGTTTAATGTACCCTGCCCTATGCAAAGACTGTGCAATTGGCTCATTTTAACACATTTCCGAAATATTATCCTTCACAATGTCAATAGTTATAGAGCAATGGCCTTGATGCCCTGCACTGGCGTGTGGCCTTGTGCCCTACAAAAAATTGCGACACCGAAGGCCAAATGGCCTTTCCCCTAAAATGATGACATTCCCACCCTGACACTCACTGTCTGTTGCATTTCTCTCCTCTCACCTCCTTCCATTCTCCTCCGTCCGTCTGCCCTCTCATATATTAGAATTACCTGAGAAGCTGGTCGAAGGAAATGAACGTGCCCATCCTTTCTGTGGACTACTCTCTGTCACCTGAGGCTCCATTTCCCCGAGCGCTGGAGGAGTGTTTCTATGCCTACTGCTGGGCACTGAACAACTGTCGTCTGCTGGGTCAGTGTGTGTTTCTATGCCTACTGCTGGTTTTGAACGCAGGTTGAAATTTGAATGAGTGACAGGTCGTAGCACCGATGAGAGAGCGGTTCGAAAAATGGGCTGCGCCTCCCGTGTCGTCTGATCGCAAAGTCGTTACTGATTGGAGAGGACTGAAGCCATCACTGGCATATGACTGGCCAAGTGAACGGTTCCCTCCCATAACCAGCCCTCTGAGGGAAAATGTCCCAGACCCAGAGAGAGCTCTGCAGCATGCAGTAACGTAGTGTATCAGCGTAAGAAGAACTCTCATGGGTCTGGCGTTGAGACTAACTGCTGGGTCAGTGTGTGTTTCTATGCCTACTGCTGGGCACTGAACAACTGTCATCTGCTGGGTCAGTGTGTGTTTCTATGCCTACTGCTGGGCACTGAACAACTGCCATCTGCTGGGTCAGTGTGTGCCGTCGGAGCCAGAAGACACAGCTATATATCCTAAACATAGAGGGAATGTATTTCATGCATTGTAACAGATTCATTTGTGAGTGTATTGTTGAGTGTATCTGTTCACAGTATCGCACTATTATGAGACGTCCGGGTGGTGCAGCAGTAGATTCCCTGCCTACCAACACGAGGGTTGCAGGTTCGAGTGTTACTTCCGGCTTGGTGGGGCATCCATACAGGCACAATTGGCCGTGCCTGCGGGTGGGAAGCTGGATTAAGGGCATGTGTCCTGGTCACTGTGCTAGTGCATCTTCTGGTCGGTCGGGGCACCTGTTCGGGGGGAGTTGAACTGGGGGGGATCCTCCCACGCGCTACGACCTGCTGGTGAAACTCCTCGCTGTAGGGTGAAAATAGGCGGCTGGCATGTGTATCGGAGGAAGCATGTGCTAGTCTACAACTCTCCCCAGATCGGCAGAGGGGGTGGAGCAACGACCGGGGGGAATTGGCCAAGTTTAACCCATTGATACCTGATGCAACATTTGCGTGTATATCCCTCATTTGTGTGTGTATCCTTTTAACGCGGTTTGCGGTCTTAAAGGGATACACACACAAATGCTGCATCAGATATCAATGGGTTAATTGGGGAGAAAATACAAAATGAGGTTTGTAAGATTGTGTGGGAATGCGGTGGCCATGTTTACGTACTGCAATATCTTGTGTTTGTGTCCCATAGGCTCCACAGCGGAGCGGGTTTGTCTGGCGGGGGACAGCGCCGGGGGGAACCTCTGCATCACGGTGTCCATGAAGGCCATCGCCTGCGGGATCCGAGTCCCCGACGGCATCATGGCTGCCTACCCCGCTACCTTGCTCACCACGGACGCCTCGCCCTCCCGCCTGCTCACGCTCATTGACCCCCTGCTGCCTCTAGGTGTCCTCGCCAAGTGCCTGAACGCTTACGCAGGTATGTGGGTGTGTCCATTACGTTTAGGTGTTTTTAAAACAAAGAGCACTTTCCACCTCCATTAGAACAGAGAGGAAAATATTAGTGGGACTTATGTCCAGATAAATGTGAGGGAAGAAGCAACAAACTATTATCATTTACAATATCAAGCCAATAATATATATTATATCAAGCCAATCTCTCCTAAAAGCATTATTATTCCAAGGTTTGATTTTGGGAAAGGGTTAACCCAGGTTTGCCAGACTCTGCTTGGTCCGAACCCAGCTCGCGGACCAGTGTCAGACAAGGGTTCATTTCATTGTGAACGGCACCACCCGTTTGCTATTTATTTATTATACTAATATGCTAGCCTAATTGTCATGGCCAGGGATTAACCCGTGCTGACTGACTTGGTGTGAATTGACAAAAGAAGCGGTTGAACATGGGCCAAGTATCCCTGGTCCCACCCTGGTCATGGTCTGAAGAACATGGTCTGACTTGGCATGGCAGCTAGTTTGCTAACAGGGGCTCGCTGGTCAGCCTGACACTGCCAATGTAAACAGTGGAGGGCTTAGGACACAGCAGGGTGACACTGGGTACATAAACAGTCCAGTTTGGTGCTGGAGTGTTCTGGCACTCGGATCTGTGAACACATCCAGAGTTTATTCAAGGCAAACAAACACAGGAGATTCCTGAGAATAGGAGTACAAAGACGAAAATAAATATAGCCGCAAGCGGCAATGGCAGGGGTTCAAGCCTTGTGCAAATTGAACACCTAATAGTCCTTGAGGCAAATTTGTAGAGCACGTTCAGGTGAACATGTGGAAAAAAGTTGCTTGAAAATTGGAGAAATGGCGTGGGAGTTACAAATAGGTGTGAAGTTATGGCATATTTTGTGTTAGGCCATGCCCACTTTTAGGGTCTGCAGCGCCCTCTTTTGCTCAATTTGCAAAATAGCATGTTAGAAATGCCATTCCAGATCAGGCTGAGAAGTTCGAAACCGATTATGCGAATGGACTTGATTTACAGCTATTACATGCTTACACCATAGACCCTGCCCAATTTCACCAATGATGACAAAACTTGATCTTGACTAGGACATCCTCCCTGATATATCTGCCAAGTTTTGCGACCATTGGACAAACAGGTGCGGAGTTATAGCCTTTTTTGTGTTAGGCCACGCCTATTTCTGGCGTTTATGGCGGCCCCATTCGGATTGCACAAAATTTGACACACATGGTCTGGGATGGTCTCCGAAGATTGCCAACAAGTTTCGTGAAGATTCGTTAATCGGTCATGAAGTTATGACAATTTAGCTGAGAGGCCACGCCCTATCACAACTTTAACGATTAATATCTCCGAAACAAAAGTAGATTTCAAAGGTTTCAAAACGCCATTTGTAGAGCTTGCTCCAGAGATGCTTCCTGCCGATTTTGGTGGAAATCGGTCAAACGGTCTAGGAGGAGATCTCGAAAATGTGTTTTCCAAACTTTTCCAGACGGACCTTAAGGGTCCTTGAGGCAAATTTGTAGAGCAGGTTCACCTGAACATGTCCAAGAAAAAGTTTGAAAATCGGACAAACGGCGTGGAAGTTATGGCCTTTAAGGTAAAACCTTTGATTATAGCGCCACCTTCAGGCCGATTCGAAAACTATTTCTTGAGCAGAAACTAGCACCTAATATCTGTCATTGGGCCAAATTTCAGGTCTCTACCATTTACCAACTCACGGGAATTTGCGTCGGGGCAGATGAACAACAAGGACAACGATAATAATAATACACCGGCACAAAAACAATAGGGTTTCAGCCCCTTCAGGGCTTGAACCCCTAATAATAATCTGTAAATAATAGTGTAGCTAGCTTTGAGTTATGGCAGCAACTAGTGGCCATGCAAACTCCTACTGTAATAATGGCATACTATACTAAAATAATGATGGGTAAGTGATTTCCAATCACTTTTTGTTTGTCCCTTTGGTACTATTTACTTTTGTTTTGATCATTCTGAGAATATTCTTTGATACTTTGATTTACTTGAAGTTAAGGTGGTTTGTTTTGTTTTATTTTGACAGGCTGCTTTTGTATATAAGAATCTGTTCTTAATTGTTTGCCTGGGTAAATAAGGTTTAAATAAAAAAACATTATTATTATTATGGAACCGAAACAGTGCGTCAGTTTTAATATTATATTTCACCATCTTCACCCATTCATGCAATAAAGTGTGTCTATTGCCACTGAGACTAACAGCAAAAACCAAGTGGTGAGTACATCTAAATGTATGAAAAATAGAAGTGTGTTGGACTGGCCTCTAATTGGAAAGTTTTAGAAATGAGCCGCAACAGTCTCCCTAAATGTAACATGTACTTGCTTCTTTATTTTCTCCTGTCTCTTTCCTCTGTTACTGATTTGTCTCAACCTCATCTTTTCTTACATCCTCTCTCTCCCTCTCTCTCTCTCTCCCTCTCCCTCTCTCTCTCTCTCTCTCTCTCTCCCTCTCTCCCTCTCCCCCCCCCCCAGGTGCAGACTGTCAGGTGGTGCAGCCCGCAGGGGACGGCGGCAGCCTCAGCGATCTGGGCCGCGACACGGCCCTGCTGCTCAGTGACCTCACGCAGGGAGCCGCCAACTGGATCCACTCCTTTCTGGATCCCACGCGGACCACGGGTGGAACGCGCGCGCTGTCGTCGGCTCCGAAAAGATCGCCGCCGCCGCCGGACAGTGACACCCGCAGGACGGCCCCCGACACTGCCCCGCTGGGCTCCGACGGTCCCAGGGATTACCCAGAGGGCTTTGAGCCGCTGCGCTCCAACTGCCTGGCTTTTGTTCACCCGACTACCTGCCCCATTATCAAGAACCCATTTGTGTCGCCCCTGCTGGCTCCCAACAACCTGCTGAGAGGCCTGCCGCCCGTACACATAGTGGTGAGAGAGGGAGGCAGCGGGTAGACAAGTCAATATTTGCTAGAAATTGGGTTTATTTCAAAATCTGGTCCAGACAATTCAATCACTTAGCTGGATCTATTTCTTTATTGGTTTTTCACATTACAAAATGTCAGCAAATATTATGCGGATGCAATTCACATAATGTCCAAACTACTATATACAGTCTATTCTAGATATGAGCTGGATCTATTTCAACATGATGTGTAACGAGTGGCACAGCTACAAGGTTTGACCTGTGCTTTTCCATAACTGCTGCAGAAGGAAGGAAGCAGGCCGAAAACACATGTAGCTGTCACACTAGATACATGATGAACAGAAATAAAGGGGCAATAAATCTGATTTTTACTGACCCATAACACAAAATGACCATAAATGATATCTGCAGGGGGTTGATACTAGGGTTGTTGATCAATACCAATAAGTCTAGGATTATTTTGCAACGTGTACTGATATTTCTGGCACTTAATCTGTTCTGGAACAACCGGGGGTGTAGTGCTATTTACCAACACCCCCCCCTCCCACAATCACACACACACACACACCCCTGCCGGGTCAGGAAACACGCGCGGGGGGGGGAATTTCACTATAGAATTATTATAATGATACTACAGAAGACAAGAAGGTCACTCTATAAGCTCTCAGACACTGTGATATTGGAGTGGGGATATTATAGCTGCCATCACAGAAAAGATAAAGGCTTGTTGGTAGGGATATATCGGCCGTATATCGGTATCGGTCTTGTTGACTGCAATCGGCTATAGAGACACTGCATGAAATAGGCCACGCCCATCACGGGGGAAAAGCTCCGTTCATTTCCACACACCAGCGTAATTTTCCTTGAATTAAACATAGCTAAAAGCTGTTGTGTGGTGGGCTGCTCAGACAACAACTGTAAAAAATCGTCAGTTAAAGTTTTGTTGTACTCCTGAGCAAAACAAGGAAGCCATTGAGAATTGGCGAGAAGAAAAATGTGGCTCTAGCTGTCAAGAAGTAAGTTGGAGTGTTCATCTTCCGTATATACGATCTTTTTGTGCAACACGCAACCATGCACGTGACATAGGAGAACGCCAGGATTGCAGGGGGGGTTTCCGTTTTCCCCCGTCTTGGGCGTGGTTTCTGAATGATGACGCGTTACGCAGTGTCTCTTATCGGCAAAAAAGGTTTCCTGTTTTCCCCATTGCTGTGTTTGTTATTCCCTCTACGGCTTGCATTTCACCAGCTAACTGTTGGATGTTTGTTTTGTCAATGCTGCTTTTCTTTCTCCCCCATGTGTCCATGCAGGCCTCGGCTCTGGATGCCTTGCTGGATGACTCTGTGATGTTTGCCAAGAAGCTGCGAGACATGGGCCAGCCTGTGAGTCTGACAGTGGTGGAGGACCTCCCACACGGCTTCCTCAGCCTATCGCAGCTCTCCAAAGACACAGAGGTCGCTACAGAAATCTGTCTACAGCGAATGAGAGAGGTCTTCCGGCAGCAGGACCCGCCCGCCGCTCTCCGCAAGCGACCAAAGCTGGAGAGGACAAATCACAAGACCGGTCCATCAGGTTGATTTATCTGGCATCTTTGGAATTTGTAGTTTTGGAATGTTAAGCAATAAATTGAGGATTTCGAAAAATGGCTATAATTTGGGAACAAATTATGATGAAAAAACAAGACCTGCAAAATTGGAAGAGGCTTAAAGATATTGCACTTGGAACTCATATTTCTGCGGAAGAACAAATATTTTCTGCATGCATTGATGATTCAGAGAACCACTGACAAGAGTTACTTTTCTTGTAAAACGCACAATATAGCTGAACAGTCACGTGACATATTTTGCCCCGGAAGTGAGTTTCCTATTCATTTTCTCCATAGACATTTTGAAAAATCCTTATATAACGAGTTTTAAGGCTGGAACCAAGCCAACCTGTGACCTACTGGATCGTGAGTGACCGTAAAACATTTCAGTTGGAGCAAAAAAAACAAAAAAACAAACAATTTTTGATATTTTTTTTCCTGTTTTTGTTTTTTGCTCCAAGTTAAATGTTTTACGGTCACTCACGATTCATTAGGTCACGGGTTGGCTTGGTTCCAGCCTTAAAACTCATTGTATAAGGTTTTTTGAAATGTCTATGGAGAAAATGAATGGGGAAACCCACTTCCGGGGCAAGGAATGTCACGTGACTGTTGAGCCCTATTACCAGGTAGATTTTCATATCACACTGAACGATAACAAAAAGGGTGTCTTTTTCTATCCACAATTGTAAGTTTAAGAACAAGGATAAATTCCCATGATAATATAGTTGTAGTTTAGCAGAATTTTCACACTGGTTAACATGGAGCGGAGCAAAAATGAATCACTATAGAACCAGCCTTTGCAATAATTTTTGAATTGATATCTCAGTTGTTGGAGCTGCTGTGCCTTGAATGTACTGTAGAAGTGTACTGTTAGAAAAGAAGTGTCTTTGTGTTGCCTATACAAAATTGTGCAGGATTGAGATTTCGCAGGGAAAACATTCCGGATGTACTGTATTATATGTTTGGGTCAAGAACATAATCTGGCGTTGCCTGTTTTTCAGGTGTTTATAGCTATTCATACGGTGGCCTTCACATAATACTGACCAGCAGTATGTGAGTGTGACAGTAACTTGTTATACTGTAAATGGGAATTCTAAGAATTTAACATGTATTGTAATATTTAAAGCCTGTATTAAATCAAAAAAAAGTATCAACATAATAATATATAAATGTACTTGCTCTTAATATGTGTGCTCATTTGAAGACATGGGACAGTGTTATGTTGATGTGTAAATGGGAAAGGTACACAATATAGGAGTCTTCTGAATAGCTAATCTGAGTGTTCTCCATGTACTGTCCCGCCACTAGATAGAGCCCCCCCCCCCCCCCCCCCCGCCCCCCGCTCGCCTATTAGCACAGCATGTACTGTCCTGCCACTAGATAGACCTGCTTTCCCAGGGTGGGCCATTCATTACATAGTACCGAAATGTTATGATTTAATCTGCTCCCCATTTCATGAACACTCCAGCATGTGTTATTGTATAAACATAGTAGAAATTACATACTGCATCGTTAAGTTTATTGTGGAAATTATGACTATTATTACTGTACACACGTTTTTCCTTAAGTAACAAATTGCCAGTGAAACCCAGCTTGCTTTATGTAATTTTGCATTGCTGGTCTATTGTTAACATTTTAACCTCAAATCCAAACAATATGACATCAAACATAATTGAAACCCAACTGGCAATTTACCATATATTTTGAGTTTTGAGAATTATTTAGCACAGCTTGAGACTTCCCATCCCTCCTGCTAACTCTCGGTGTTTGCACTATTTGCAGCTGTGTCACCTGTGTGGGTTTCCCAGATATGACGCTTTTTACATTTCCCTGGCGCCAGTCCCCTCTTTCAAAGCCTATTCTATTGGTTCGTCCTCAATATCAGCTGTGGGTGACCCAATTTAAATGTGTGGAATCAACCTCGTTCCTTCCTTGTAGGCAGACGTCCACACCAAAGCCACAATGATGTTCCCAATTTTCCTCATACTGGTGGCCACCAATGGTGAGTTGGCGTGAAACTAAATACTGTGCTCCTTGCTTGTTATTCCAGTAGTATTGAGCCAGATATAGAAAACTTGTCATGTATAAAAGTTTGATGATCAAACTTTTTTTTATACCAGAGATTTTCATGAGGTTTCATGGGTGACATTTGCTAAGTACTTGAAAAAAACCTCATGTCTAAGTGAGGCAAATGTCAATCATCAAAAACCAAATTGGAGTTACAGAAGTGAGTGGCTTTTTCTTTAGTTCTTCTCTGTGACCCCCGCAGTGGCCCTTGGTTTCGATGATAAGATAGTTGGAGGGGAGGAGTGCAGGCCTCACTCCGTCCCCTGGCAGGTGTCACTCAACAACGGCTGGCACTACTGTGGAGGCACGCTGATCAATAATCAATGGGTCGTCACTGCCGCACACTGCCTGAAGTGAGCCCGAGAGATCACACTTGCATCCACATGTCCTATTTCACTGGAAGTAGTCTTGCACCTGGGTACTACTGCATCCTGGTTTGTAGTAGTCTGCAATGCTCTCTCTCTCTCTCTCTCTCTCTCTCCTCTCTAAACAGGGATGAGGAGATTGAGCTGCGTTTGGGCGAGCACCACATCGGCTACAAGGACGGCCCTGAGCAGTTCATCGCTCCGGCTGCCATCATCCGCCACCCTGACTACGACCGTTACACCATCAACAAAGACATCATGCTGATCAAACTGGCCGAGCCGGCACACTTCAATGAGTACGTGCAGCCGGTCGCCCTGCCCAGCAGCTGCACTCCTGCTGGCACACAGTGCCTGGTGTCTGGCTGGGGGGCCACCAAGAGCCCCTGTGAGTGTGTAGGGGGGGGGGTGGTGGTGTAAGGGGAGAGGAGAGGAAACAATATAAGTCCAAAATATAGTTAAATATATGAAACATCTATCACAACATAAAATAAGTATAGTAAGATGTAAGTTACTGTATAAAATAAAATTACATGAAATAATGCAGCATCCAAAAAATTTAGCACTTTTAGTTTTTTCTCATCAGTTTTATATATGGGATCTAGATTTTTTTGGGGCGCAATAAAAAAAGATTTTAGCTGTCCCATCGCACAAAATGACATAACATATCTGTGGGGTTTGATAGAGTTATTGATCAATATCAATGACTCAACATTTATTTTGTCACTTTCAAAACTCACTTTGCCCCAAAGACTTTTACATTACATTACGTCATTTGGCAGACGCTTTTATCCAAAGCGATTCCAAAGTCCAAAGTCTCCAAAAAGACTTGTGGGTAATGTTGCAAGAGGTGGATAAATGTTGGGGATGAGTTCATGCCCCTTCAAAGGAAATTAAAGCCCCATTCTAGTTTTACTATTTGGGGAAACTGCGCACCCAACTAAATGCTAGACTTCCCTGTTTATACGTTCAGGTATCAGCCTTATTTTACTGTCTGTACTTTGCTTACCTTTCTGCAGTGTTTATAACTGGTTTGATATTGTAACTGTAAATGACAATGTAAGAGGGGACAATGCGTCAATCTTTCTCCATTTGTCTGTCTGTCTTTCTCTCCTCCAGTTGGCTGTCTGAAGTGTCTGCACTGCCTGGATCTGCCCATCCTGTCCCAGCAGGACTGTGAGGCCTCCTATCCTGATAGGATCACTTCCTCCATGTTCTGCGCTGGCTTCCTGGAGGGAGGGAAAGACTCCTGTCAGGTACTGCAAGACATATAGAGACATAAGACAAGTCAATCTGATTATTATTCACATTTGTTCCGCTGGTCGCACTTATATAGGTCAACTCTTGTTTACAGTGTGCCTTTGAAAATGGATTATTTTGCTAATTCAGTATCATCTGACAAATAATTTCTTAAAAAGCACGTCTTTTACTGACTTATAGTTTTAATTTAATCATTTTTTTTTATTATCTTGAGTTGTTTCTTGTTTCTTACTCTTCTTTTGAATATATTATCATTTATATCTCCTTTATGTATATATTTTATTCTCTTCTATTGATTGTTTTATGCCTTTTAGTGAAGCGATTGTTATTATTGTTATATCATCATCATCATTGTTGTTGTTATTCCCCCCCCAATTTATTTCTACTTCACTATTCATTGCTTTTTGTAAAGCAGTCTATTATAATAATAATAATTAGTAGTAGTAGTAGTAGTATAAGTACTAGTAGTACTAGTAGTAGTGTTTAAGAGTGTATTTTCTTGTCCATCAGGGAGACTCTGGTGGCCCTCTGGTGTGTAACGGCGAGCTACAGGGTGTGGTGTCTTGGGGATGGGGCTGTGCTGAGGAAAATCGCCCCGGTGTCTATGCCAAGGTTTGTACACTGAAGAGTTCTGCTCTAACAGTATATATTTATTTTTGTGCAAAAAAGTCATCACCTGAAGTTTATCTTTTAACATTTCTAAAATCGACATTCTTCAGTCTGGTTAGCTTTTTTTCAACCAAGTAGTTACTAACAACTATACTTAAAGAACGTTGTCGTTTGTTTAAGAGTAGGTGACATTCAAATAGTGGATATCACATTTCTGAGATAAATATTTTATTTGTTGTTCTTGTTCATACTTGCCATTATTAAGGTAGCAGTTTTAACTTTTGAGGAAAAATCCAGTGTTAAAGGAACACTCCGCCCATTTTCAACCAGCTTTGTATCATTAGAACATCAGTAGTATATCAGAAAACTGTAAACTGTTTTGAAGTCTGTCATTTAATTTGACAGTTATTGAGTGTTAAAGTGTGGACCAGTGACATCACTGGTCCACACTAACTCAAATTAATAACTCATTAACTCAAATCAACTCTCAATAACTGTCAAAATAGATGAGGGTTTTGAAGTCATTCATCTAGTTTGACAGTTATTGAGAGTTGATTTGAGTTAATTGGTTATTCATTTGAGTTAGTGTGGACCAGTGATGTCACTGGTCCACACTTTAACACTCAATAACTGTCCAATTAAATGACAGACTTCAAAACAGTTTACAGTTTTCTGATATACTACTGATGTTCTAATGATACAAAGCTGGTTGAAAATGGGCAGAGTGTTCCTTTAAGTAGCGCTGTTATGAAAACCACCTTTGCAAACCTCAGGTCCCATTTTATGAACATAAATTACAACGCAAAGAGTTGATTTGAACTTGTGTTTTGGAATTTATAGCACAGAAAATATCTGCAAATATGTGTTTTAACTTGAAGCACAGAGGATATTCATGTGTGCAGAAATGAATAGCCTACATGTAATTTGCAAACATGAGATGCAATTTTGCAGTAAAGAGTATAGGCCTACATTATTTTAAAATAAAACAAAACTTGATCAGTGGTTACAACTTTCTGTGAGTACAACATACCAATATATTAAATGTGTTCCTCTCTGACTTTTGAATCCCTTTGAAGTTGGCTTTGTCAAAACAATTTCTAAATGTGTTTTTCCTATTCTATGGTGTTTTCCTCTGGCTTCTGCTTTTCAAATGATGTCTGGTTTATCCTCTACAGGTCTGCCAGTTTACTGAATGGATCCACTCCACCATGGCCCTTCTATAGAGGAGGTGGATCTTGAGATCTACAGGCCCCTACTGTCAGATGCTCACTCCATACATAGGCTATGAGGATGTCAACTTTGAACAGGACTTTATTTACTGTGGGGCGCATGGTTTGCAAGTTTATCAATAAAATACAACAATGATCAACAAACTTACATTGTGAACTGTTTCTCCTTTTCTTTTTTTAGTAAATCAACAAATCTGACAGTTTCCTCAATATTCTTGTAAATAAATAAATACATAATAACTTATTCTTACTTAGAGGTGACAGTAGGTGGCAGTAGTGTGTTGACTTGCATAATGCAGCGACGCGACCAGGAAGAGAAGACGGGGAAAAAAGCTGTTTACACTGTTGACGAGTGAGAGTGTGTGTACATTTTTGTTTCTAGATTTTTGCCTAAGCATTTTCTTTATTTTCACTTAGACATTTTGACTTGCCCCCCAAAAAACACTGTACGTTACAGGATTTATTTTGAAGTGGTTTTCCTGACTGGCTTATTGCAAGTCTGGTGCGCATGCTCTGCCCATTCAAACGGAAGAAGAAGGCGACCATGTTGATTTAAAGGAAGAAACACAATAGAGGAGATTTATTTCCAAAAAAATCAGATGTTAAGGTGAACCGCAAAGGAGGAAATTGATGAACCACAGATATCATATGACATGTAAAATAATCGAGAAATTAAGGTAGGTTTGCAGTGTGTTCAAACCCTTCAATTTCGGTTAAAAAAAACATCCGAGTGTTGTTAGCCAGCTAGCACCTAGCTAACAATCATTAGCGCTACCTTTGCTATGGGTGCGCTAACGTTACTAGCACCAATGGTTCTGGCGAGCTTGCTGATCGTGCCAGTAAACATTAATATTGCGAATTTGATCATATAAGCAAACCAAGCGTGTCTTTGTGTAAGTCCTACACATACAATATTATATAAGCAAATTTAAATCTTGAAAATAATTGAAGTAGCGTTACATGTTGTACTAGCTTAGCTAGCATTTGGCTAGCTTAAAACTAGCTTAGCGTTAGTTAACTCCGTTATGTATCACGGACGTAGCTACATTCAGTCTGGAGATTAGCTAATTTATAACGTCAGCTAGTTCAATTTCGGGGGAGCTGACGTTAATTAATATTGACTATTTTGCAGAGCAATTCTGGAAAGCGAAAACACGAGAACAAAAGTAAGTTGACATTCATCTGAATGGAATCGGATGATGAGTCGAAGGCACGAGCCAAGTTGGTTGGTTGTAGCTAGCTTTAATGCATTATCAGCTTTTGCTAAAATAAACGTTTGATAATTCATACTGACATTATGAAACATATTTTTTTTTGTCTGAACTGGAGGTTTTCGACCAGCAACACTATTTTAAACTATAGCAGTTTGGGCTTAACGTTAGTCTGCCACCTGCTAAGTTCACAGGTTTGATTGATTGGCTTTTATTTGGATCTGGGGCAGGGCTAACGAAACTTCCAAGAGTCCATCATTTTAAAACAAACACATTAAAAACACTGATACAAAACAATATGCATTATGCAGCAACAATATGAAAATCGATGGAAAATGTAACATTGGCAATAATGAAAAGACAATGTTGGTGACATAAATTCCACATAGAATATTTGATCTGATCCATTGGTGAATTAACTGTTGGAGCCTTACACTATTAAATTTGAAGTGTGATCTTGTTAGTATTTATCAGTAGATGTATGTTTAATTTTGCCATGTTCTACATGACTTTTCTGTTGCCCTTTTTGTTTTAGGTGACAAGTTTGAGTTGTTGGCTGACTTTGAGGAGGAAGTGGGTTGACCAGGCCCACACTCACACACTACACAACAAGGGAAGACCTATGGTCTCGGTGGAGAGAAGGTCCAATACCTGGAGCATAAAGGAAACGGACACAGAGGACTCCAAGGGGGCTTAAAGCTATTTTGCTTTGGACTAGAGTGCCCCTTGTATATTTTTGATTTCAGGAAACTGCAATCTTTCACATGTGGATCCACGGATACTCGCGCAGTGGAAGTTAAATATTGAACATCGCAGACTATATGATTTCGGGGAAATATTTGTACAAAAGTTGGAAATCCTATTTTCAAGGACAAATATATTGAGCAATTCCTATGGACTCACAGCGAAAGCCGGAAATATTGTTGAAAATAGAAAAGGAGAAGTTTAAGTATTGAACTAAGATTATATTGAAGAAGATATTCCCCATGTTCAAATTGCCTTAGTTGTTCTATTTCAGGACTTGAACTGCTTTGATACTTGTTCACATATAATTTTCTATATTGTGAGCAGGTATATTTATGCATATGAATGCAAATCTCTCTTCATTTTGAAGAGCTCTTGTACAAAGACCCTTTTTTCCCCCTTTTACTTGTACGTCAGTCACTCTATTGTTGAAGGGGACCGAACTGCACGTACGTGTGTATATGTAAATACTACAAATCGACTTCTGTTGTAAAAGCTTTGGACTAAAAAAGGATAGAGAATATCGTTTGTTAATGCTTTATTAAACTTTTCTACTTTTGAAGAGAATTTTTAAAAAGAAAACCCCGAGGGGCAAAGACTTGAACCTTGAAGGAGGGGAAAAAAAACGTAACTCAACAAATAAAATGGCAACCGCCAGGACAGAAAATGTTGGCCCGGTCGTCATGGGACTGAACAAGCAGAACGGGCAGCTCAGAGGGCAGACCAAACCAGCCTCAATCCAGTCAGGACCCACAGCTCAAGGGAAGGCCTTGAATGCGCCCCAGAAAGCAGGCGGTGGCCCCCAAGAAGGAGGAGGTATAAAGTTTGGAGATGACTGGAAAAAGAGCCTACAGCTCCCTCCCAAAGACACCAGGGTCAAAACCTCAGTGAGTTGAACTTTTGTGGATTCCTCATCTTCCTTTGGCTCTCTGGTAGTTGCTAACCATTTTTGTGTCTGCTGCAGGATGTGACGGCCACCAAGGGGAACGAATTTGAGGATTACTGTCTCAAACGTGAACTCCTGATGGGCATCTTTGAGATGGGCTGGGAGAAACCCTCCCCTATCCAGGTATGGTTAGGTTCTGTCACATTCCTGTGTATATGAGCCCCAGTGTCCTCGTCGTCATGCCTCCATGGCAATTCAGGCAAATCAGATTTTCGATAACTCCCAAGAAGTTTTTTCTCAATTGAATGTACACTACATCATCTAGAAGACACTTTTGTACGGAGCGACATAGAATGAGTAGGCTGTACGCAGGGCCTAAAATTCAGCACGGTATTGTTGGTAATAACATAATTTTGTCAATTCCCACAAGTCTAGCATTTATAATGTGGGCATAGTGTCATAGTGAGCTTTTCTTAACAAAGTTAAGTGGAAAGAGGTGAAGCAGAGGAGAGGGAGCCACCAAAACAAAGACTAATGACACTGAGAGGAGGAAGACAATCAACAACAGCATAGTCCAGAGAATCCCTTCTATTGGAGGAGAGCTACACAATGCAGTCTGAGGTAAGAATAGGACAATGTAAGACCTGTAGTTAAGCTCACTAATACAGTGATTCTCAAACGTTTCCACATTAAATGCCTCTTAATTTAGTCTGCGTTAGGGCCACAGACCCCAATTTGATGACATTATTGTGTCTCTGACCCAAATCTGAAAATATTTTTCATTGTCGTTCTGTCGGATAGAATTTTGTCCAGAATTCCCATAAAATTGTATTGTAGGTAGAGAGAGAGGTAACAGTGAACCTGTAATCAAGATAAGCATTCTTTTACATTCTCTAAGACAGTGGTTCTCAACCTGGGTCGCGAGATTATTTTGGAGGGTCGTGAGATTATGGCTGCCCAAAAATGCAAAAAACAATATATATATTTTTCCATTATATCTCCCGTGCAAATGATATAGTGTAGTTGTATAATACATTTGAGTGAGATAGTGAAATGAGTGTGTAAATGCATCCTGGAGCCGGTAGTCATCTTGTGTGGCAGACTGACCCTGGCACTAAACAGGTGCAGCTATTTAACTACTATGCCTAACAGGCTCCTAACATGGTGGACGGTGGGGGTCGCGGACCCCAAACATATTTTTTTGGGGCATCCCAGCTCCAAAAGGTTGAGAACCACTGCTCGAGTGTCTTGTAAATTAAATAATGGATGCTGTTTAACAATCCATCAATTTGCTGGGGGGGCCCCGTCGGAAGCCCCTCAAAGACCCCTGGTGGTCACCGGACCCATGATGAGGACCACCGGACCACTCCGCCCAAAGTCTAAAAATCCCCCATATGTGAAGTACTGTATGTAAGGGGGGAATTCCCCCCCCAATTTGCAAAATGAATTGTAGGCCCTGTGTAGGCAGTTGGCAGTTTATTTATCCTGCAGACTTGCCGATGTTGTCTTCTTGACGGGTTTGACTTGCAGATGGAAAATAAGTTTCTGGAACTTCATGACTCAATACAGCTGTATCTTCTGTCCTCATTAACATTACTTACACATTAGGGCTGCACAATTAATCGTATTTTCATCGTCATCGCAATATGAACATGCGCAATAAACACATCGCAAAGACTGCCTGAAACGCAATGAATACCTTTATTTACATGCGTCATGCATTCCCACTCAGCATCTGATCATTTTGTCTTGTGTTGTAAATCCAGCATACACCTTTCCCTTGCAACAGTGCGCTCCGCCCCTCTGCCAAAGCCCAAACACGCTGTGTGTAGTTTCAGCTAGAGTCAGTGTGTATTTCATTTCTTTATTCAGTGGGCACAGGCTATGTTTGGAGTCTATGTTAGCATTATTAAAGCAGAAAGACATAGGAACTGTATAGCTAATATGCATACTTTAATATTTGTTTATTTATCGCAAGTCGTATCGTCATTGCTATATTGAACAATGTTATCGCACATCGCAGATTTTCCTCATATCGTGCAGGCCTATTACATATACAAATAAAACCTTTTACATAAAAAAAATACTTCTTTACTTGTCACATTAAAAAGAATACAGAATACATACATTTCGGTGTAGCTAAAACATAGTTCATCCCTAGGCATTAACTATGTGTCCAGTAAAGGGCATCATACAGCAGTCACTGAATTCGAGGAACACTAACGTTGATCCCTCACAGGAGGAGAGCATTCCCATCGCTCTCTCTGGACGTGATATTCTGGCCCGGGCCAAGAATGGAACAGGCAAAAGTGGAGCCTACCTGATCCCACTACTGGAGAGAATAGACCTAAAAAAGGACCACATACAGGGTGAGACGCGGATGTTATGACCTGTTTGACTCTTTGACTCTGCCTGTCAGTCTTCTGTGGCCGCCTCTGTATTTGCAATTTTTTTCCTCCCAGAAGCCTCCTTTACCCCAATTCTCCATATTCTTCCTCATCCCCTTCCCTTAAAGTCCCTCTGTCCACCTCTCGTCATCCTCACTAATCCCATTTCCCCCTCCTCTTCCTTTTTTCGACGACCATTCTCTTTTTCCCACGGCACGGCGAAGCGCAGCCGAGGGCTTCACAAGCCATATTCAGCAGGACGTAGCGCGTGGAAGGATCACACTATTCCCCTCAGTTCCCCTCCCGCCCAAACCGCCCAGAGGAGGCACTAGTGCAGTGACCAGGACTCATACCCCACCGGCTTCCCACCCGCAGACACGGTCAATTGTGTCTGTAGGAGCGTCTGAGCAAGCCGGAAGTACCGCGGCCGGGAATTGAACCCGGGTCTCCCCGGTGGTAGGCGAGTGCTTTGTGAGATGTTTTTCCATCATATTCATCTATATCCAAATATCTCAAATCATCGTCTCTTTTCCCCATCCCCTAGCCATGGTCATGGTGCCTACGCGTGAGCTGGCCCTGCAGGTGAGCCAGATCAGCATCCAGATCAGCAAACACCTGGGAGGAGTCAAGGTGATGGCCACCACCGGAGGCACCAACCTGCGAGACGACATCATGCGCCTGGATGAGACTGGTAATGATCGATATTCTTATATTATATATACACATTATATTATCAGTTTTTTTTTTTTGCAATGATCCCTCAAATATCAAAGATATGACTTGAGATATGTAATGGAGGCAGGATATTTGACAGCTTATCAATCAACTTTATTGTCCAAAATGACAATTAAATCAATCATTGGTTTTCTTAATACGTCTCTTTCTGCTTCCCCCTCAGTGCATGTGGTCATCGCCACGCCTGGCAGGATCCTGGACTTGATAAAGAAGGGAGTGGCCAAGGTTGATCGAGTCCAGATGATGGTGATGGATGAGGTGAATATGAATAACGCATATCAAAGAAATATTAAGACATCTGAGCCAAGTCAATGGTAACTGTAGTTGACAAGGAAATGGACCTCATTTTGATCTGGCTATCTTACAAATCTGCATCATTCCATGTCTTGGCTCCTCAAGTTGGTCCAGGTCCTCCTCCTTGTGTTAAAACCTCTCTGCTTCCTCTCAGGCGGATAAGCTGCTGTCTCAGGACTTTGTGGTGCTTATCGAGGATATCATTAGCTTCCTGGCCAAGAACAGGCAGATCCTGCTCTACTCTGCAACCTTCCCCATCAGCGTGCAGAAGTTCATGGTGAGTTAGTCGGGTAATTGCCGCACCGCTCGGCCAACCGACTGGCCCCGGGCCACTTGGCAGTTGGCACTGCTCGGCTTGCACTGCAGACCAAGCTGTTCTGATGCTGTGCCCGACCCAAAAAGCATGTCTGAGGGTTCATCTTTGTGTTTGTGTGTTCTGTCCTCCACCACAGTGATTCTAAGTTAACTAACAGTCATAGGATTTTGTTGATTGTTTGAGTTTAGTTGTTAGTCTGTTTAATTGACAAATCTGTAACATTTCTCTCGCATTTAATCCATGCCAACTAAAGTGCAGTCAGGTAGATGTTTGTTTTGATGCAAGTATGTGTGTGTCAGAGAAAGCTATATGCATTTGTGGATGCTGTTTTGATGTCAGAAATGTGCTAATAATGTTTTGTAGAATTATACAATTGTCGTACAATATATATAAAAAAAACATTAATAGGTTCAAGCATTTAATATCATTCCAGAACATGAGTCATGAAAGGCAACAATAAGAGCACTCAGGGTCCTGGTTGGATATTATCAATACTGACAATACTATCAATACTAAAAAGGAATGGCACAGTAAAAAAAGAAAAAGAAAAACATTGTAGAGAGGCATATATAATATGAGTAAAACACGCAGACAGGAGAACAAATTGGTCTCATTGCATCATGCTCTGACATTAAAAACAGAGAGGGGGAGTCGGTTGGTCTTAAAAGTGCAGTATGTTCAACTCACAGCAGGGTGGCGTTATGCAGAGTTAATCAATCCTTAAACAACCTCAGGTGACAGTTTATTAGTAAACTAAGGGGACAGCCTGCATGCTTGTTTATTTATATGATATGTATTCATCAAAACACTAAGATACTTGCCATACCTCCCATTCTCTTCTCTGTTCTCTCCATGTGCCCCCCCCCAGGCCAAACACCTTCAGAAACCCTATGAGATCAACCTGATGGAGGAGCTGACTCTGAAGGGCATTACTCAGTACTACGCCTACGTCACCGAGAGGCAGAAAGTCCACTGCCTCAACACACTCTTCTCCAGGGTAACTGACTGACTCTCTCTCTCACACACACACACACACACACTCACACACACACGTTTGTATACAATTGGGAGCGACATACCCCCGTATTTATTAGTCACAGACACACCAGTGATGTCATTCTTGCACAAATGACATCACTGGTCCACACCTAAACTCAAGTTAACTCTCAACAACTGTCAAACTAAATGAACACCTGCAAAACTGTTTACGGTTTTCAGATATACGACTGATTTTGTAATGATACAAAGCTGGTTGAAAATCGGCTGAGTGTTCCTTTAGTTTAAGACAAGCTAAGTAACGGTAACGGTAAACTTCCATGATTTGGAATAATGACCACCGAGTGGTTTATCCTGCTGCAAGATTTTCGTCTGACCAATATCCTACTTGTCCTGTCGATGTTTTCACCAACGTTTATACAGGGCATCTCTTTCCACTACGTTAATGCCATCTGCACATCATTGCATTCTTTCATTGAAGAATCATACAGGTTTCGATACTGTCGAACTGTTCTGCCACACTTTAATCTATACCCTATTTGCTACAAGCGAAGCTTCAATTATGTTTTGACTAGATTACTACTTAAACTGTTATGTTATGTGGTCTGTTTCTGATTGGTCTCTTTCCCCACTCTGTCACAGCTTCAGATCAACCAGTCCATCATCTTCTGTAACTCCACTCAGAGGGTGGAGCTCCTGGCCAAGAAGATCACTCAGCTGGGCTACTCCTGCTTCTACATCCACGCTAAGATGATGCAGGTGAGGACCAGGCACAGCAGAGGGAATTGTGGCCTTTTCTATGCATGATGTTTGCGTTAATTCAATTCAATTATTCAAAGTTTTTAATATTGCTTTTGTCTTGTGTGTCTTAAATTGTAGCATGAGTGCATTGAGAATTTGGAAATTCTATCAATTCTATCATATATATATATATATATATATATATATATATATATATATATATATATATATATATATGAAGGAGCAAATGGAAATTATATCTATAGCAGTTACAATCTGTGTAAAGCTAGAGACTACTTTTAGCAGTTGATGTAGGATATACTTTTTCATAAAACACAACTTTGACTTGGATTGGTTTGGAGCTTAGGACAAAATTTTTAGCATAAAATATGAATGAATAAATATTGACCAAATGTTTTTGGACGTGTGCACTCAGCTTTGTCTTATGTGGGCTTTTCAGGAATACAGAAACCGCGTGTTCCATGACTTCAGGAACGGACTGTGCAGAAACCTGGTCTGCACCGGTAAGTTTCATCTCCCAATGAGCGATCACAAATGTCATCAAGCTAGCCACGGAGCTCAGATGGATCTGATTTTTCCGTTGACTTTCAACAGATCTCTTCACCAGAGGTATTGACATCCAGGCCGTCAACGTAGTCATCAACTTCGACTTCCCCAAGAACGCAGAGACTTACCTCCATCGCATTGGACGATCAGGTATGAAAGGCTGATCCGAGCTGCTGTGTTAAGTTAACGCTTTTCTTTGATTGATACGGATAACTGCGTTTGCAAACAGGGTTTACGATAGAAACATTTAATAAAAAGAAACACCGCTTAAAACGGCATAACATATAGACATATCAAATCAGATCATAGATCATACACAATATTGTAAAGCACCGGACGGGGAGCTGCAGGTAATACAACACAAGTTGCTGTAATTTTGTTTCAATAAAAGTGGACAAACTAGGGGATGAGTTATTTATATGTACATTATTCTCTCGCTCCTAGGGAGGTTTGGCCACCTGGGCTTGGCCATCAACCTGATAACGTCGGAGGACCGCTTCAACCTGAAGGCCATCGAGGACCAGCTGGTGACCGACATCAAGCCCATCCCCAGCAGCATCGACAAGAGCCTCTACGTGGCCGAGTTCCACTCCGGCAACGCCGACTGCCAGGTGGAGGAGGTGTTGGAGAAGCCGGGACGCCAACAGGACGGCTCCTAAAAAAAAACAGGTGAGACGATATCAGAGTGCCAGTAACTCCTGTGATCAGAGTTGTGGTGTTGTGTGTGTGTGTGTGTGTGTGTGTGTGTGTGTGTGTGTGTGTGTGTGTGTGAGAGAGGAGTGTTCAGAGTCGTCTTCCGAATCTTAGTCGTGTGTATGAGAAGCGTTCAGAGCCGTCTTCCTAACCTTAGTTTTGTCTTCCATGCAGGACACAGCAGGCGTTTGCACAAACATCAGCGCTTGCACACAGGCTTCAGGCAACTCTTCAGCTTCACGTTCGCAACCTTGATTATTTTCACAGCCTGTCCAATGGATGTAAAGGCTATTTTGTTTTTGTTTTAAGCATTGCTTTAGTTTTCCCCCCAATGAGATGCCGCATTCATGTGCTCCTCGGATATATCGGATTTACCAGGGGTGACGTGGTGATTTACGACAGGATCCCCCCCGTTCAAGTGCTCTTGGTCGGAAAGAGCAACAAACATGGACACTTGTTTTCAAGTGGCTGGTGTTTTCTTAGTAAAAGCAAATAGTGGCTCATTATGGTAGCTACATAGGCCATAATGTGCAACTACTACAAATAAATGAGAGCTACTAACTACAAAATATATAACTTTTTACAGTCAATTGGTGCCACGGACTCCATACTTCCCGCCATTGTTGTAGTCCCGAATCATCACGCAACGTCGGAAACTCGTGTAGCATCGAAATCTCCGAAATTCCCACTGGTAAATACGACATTGAAGGACCGTTCATGTGCTCACAACTCGTAAACCCGATATATCCGAGAAGCACATGAATGCGACAAGAGCTGCCTACCGAATGTTTTTTTTTTTAATCAACAGAAAGTTAAACCATATTGTTTTGCACCAAACTCGGAACTTGGCCCAGGCCTCTTGTGTACGAGATTAGCCTACTTTTCCCAGTCCCCTCTCTTTCTCCCCAAAAAGCATCTTGTTAAAGCGTTACTTATGCCTAAAAGCATTCTTTATGCCCATCTGTAGAGAGAGAAAAACGGAGCAGGCAGTGCCGGCTTTCCAAATAAGACACAGCGATGCAAATAGTCTATAGCTGTTCTGAACCCGTCTAGGAAGCTTGGGGACGTCGTCATTGCCAGCAGCAAGGTTGTGTCTCTTTTTAATGTTGTTACAACAACGGTGCACTCACACCAGCCATCGTCCTGTCCACACACACACACTGCTGTTGTCACTTAAGTGCCTTACTGCCTCCCATGTGCACTCTCATCCATCCACAGCCTGCTGTCTCCTGTCACGCAGCAGCCGAGTACGAGCACAAAGAAGACGAAATTATATTATATATATATATATTATATTATATAATATAATTATATAGTGACCCCGAGTTTATTCAGCCATCCATTATGCAAGGAGGTGGGGGGGAGACAGTGTCACATTCTCCTAAGGGGAGGTGTGTGGGACCCACTGCTCACACTCCCCGAATACCATCCTGAATGTGAGTTGTTTCTTTTGAATGTGAACGTTGCAATAAAAAAAACGGGCAGCTTTATTTCAATATACTGCGCGACTGTTTCCATTTCACTATGACGAATATATGCGTGTGTGCAGAGTTAGTGTGGTGAGACCACCTTAAAGACACAGGCCCCCCCATATTGTGACTATGGATGGAAGCCCACAAGCAAACGCCAGCCACATGCTGGTAAATCACGGCTGTCTCAAAGCTGGTCCACTTGACCAGACATTTTGGCCTGAAGCCAGCCATTCTCTTGAAATTCTTGTCCATTAAAAAAGAAAAAATTAAATCAGATTTGGCCGGTGACTATTATAATCCATCAACCCCCGCTGTGGTTGGCGGATTAAAGTCGGTTTCCTCCCCTGCGTGCAACTACAGCGCAGGAACGGATGCATCTGAGAGACGGTTCAGAACAGTTCTTCTGGCCGGCAAAAACTGCACTTACTCGGCTCATTTAAAGAATCAAAACAACTTGATGCACAGAACCGATTTGAAGTTGCTGATCATCACAGCTCCAATTCAGCGAGATTGAGAGGGTGGATGATGGCCTTTTGGGTAGTTGGTGCAAAACAGTGGTTTGACTCTTTTTTTTTTTCTGCCATTTTCTTTTTTTTTCCCCATCAGTGGGGGTGTCAAAATAATATTGTGGAGATATATTATTAAGTGGACTTCATCAAATATGCATTTTTTTAAGCCCTTCTAAGTTAAAACATATTTTTAAGCCCCAACAAGACTTATGAGTTCAAGTTTGTGAATGTATTAGATGCCAATGTTCAATGTATCCTCTGCAGCCCCGTGGTTGAATGCCAAGCTCTTAAGCATTTTTAAACCTCTCATTTGCCAGTTTTGTATATATTGCTGCTGTTGGGTCAAAGTCTCCCATCGACATGGGAAAAATCTGTTTAAATTTTCAGATTAACGGTCATGCTTTTATTGAAATTGTTTTATGAGTTTGAAATGGTTTCATGGACTCCAGGGTCGCTCCAAGTTGCTCAGTCTATAAAGCAGTGCATAAAACCTTTAATATAAGTAAAACCATGAAAATCACTCAATGAAATTGACATTTTCCAACAGCAGTGATATCTTGATTAGCGTGGGAGGTTTCCTTTCTTTCTTTCTTTCTCCTTTGTTCCCCTCCCCCAGCACAGCTATGTTTTATAATTGTCAAAATGTGAGAGATTCTCTCTTTTGAGGGGTGGGTTCTGTTTTGAAAGCGAAATTGTAGCATCTTTGAACAGGCAGCTGTGATTTTTTTTTTTTTTTTTTTTTTTTTTTTTTTTGCTTAAAGAGCTTCACTAATAACAAAAAAAGACAGAAAAAATATATAGTTTTTATTTTTATTTTATTTTTTTGAAGATGCTTATAGCATGCCGGGGGAGAACTCTGGGTGGGTTTGCATAAGCCAAGTCTTTATCAGATGCTGTCAGGGCATCTCGAATCTTTCCTCCTCTCTGGTACTTAAGGCTTCCAGCACAACAGTGGAGCAAAGGCAATCTTACTCATATAATCGGGTGGCAGTTTCCGCACAGCGCTGCGTCTGCGAGCCCACGAAAGACCTCGACGGCAAACCTACAAGGCATGGTAGAAAGGAGTGAGCGAAGCGCACTCATTTTCTAGCCATTTTTGATTTGAAACCGAGCTTTTTATTTTTTTCATCCGAAAGTACACATTGTAAAAAAAATAAAAAAAAATCCTTTCGACCATTTGTTTGCTTCATGGTTTTAAGTGCTGGAGAGATGGAGCGCTTAGTTATGCAGGAGGTGGAGTTTCTTGAAAGCGTTGAAAAGCACTGTGATCTTCTCGACACGGTTCCATGATGTTCTTATGTGATGGACGATCAAAGTGCTGTGATTGTTTTCGACCGGCTCCACTAGGGCAATCTTTCAGCGAGGTGTTCAGGATCATTTTGAGGAAACGTACATTGTAAATGATTCCTGGTTTACACAAGTCGTTTACAATTACAAGAAAAAGGAAAATGATTTGCTTCATGATGGTGGAGGTAGAATTTTGTTTCCCTTTATTTTTTTTTATTTTTTTTTTAATAGATTTTCAGGATTTACATTGAAGCAAAACCAAAAAAGTGGTGTGTGTGTGTGTGTGTGAGAGAGTCCGAGTGTCAGAGGGAGATTGGGTTGTGTGTGTGTGATGTGCAAGCAACTGTATGAACTGTGTGTGAGAGAGGAGGGCATGAGGTGTGTGTGTGTCAGAGAGAGATTAGGTTGGTGGTGTGTGTGTGTGTGTGTGTGTGTGTGTGTGTGTGTGTGTGTGTGTGTCTGACGTGCAGCCAAGCAACTGTATGTGTGTGGGAGAGAGGAGGGCATGAGGTGTTTGTGTGTGTGTGTATGGCTGTGGCAGACTGGGATCCATAAAGAAAATCTGTGTTTACATGCAGCTTCAACTAAACTATCCAGCATTATACTAATTGATGTCATTGGATTGGAGGAACAGTTTGTCTCGGAAAATCAGTTTTCTTAAAAAAAATAGTTTCAGTCAGATTGGAGCCAGCTGATTGACTGATTCATAATAAATTTGTGAACAGATTGAGGCTGCATGTAAGTGTCACCAATGTATGTCAGGTTTCTGTTGTGTGCAGATTTCGTCTTGTTTTTGTTTTGGCGACATACAATGTCTTAAATATCAGTATGGGTGTTTTCATTTGTCAGGGATGTGATTGTCCCCCCCCCCCCCCATTTGAAGGGTTCAGGTCTATGGACATGAATCATATCTCTAATGTGGGGGCGGGGGGGGGGGGGTCCGTTTTCCTGTTCTTCTGTTCATCTTCATGTTCTGTGTTCCTGATCACATCCCTGATTCCATCACATGATCTCCTCCGTGACCTGAGAGTGAAACCTATAGTAGTGCAGAGATCGACATTTATGTCTCTGAACCCATCGAAACCTGATGTGGTGGGTCTGAATTTTAGTGAATTGTTCATGATTTGAATTGAAATAATTCTGAAGGGATTGTGAACAATTTGTCATAAAAGATGCAGCATATTTGCCATTTTAGGTTTTATTTTGTCATGGTTTGGCTCCCCGAAAAGCTCGACCCATCAGACTGGTTGGTTTGGACATAGATTTACCTGCTTTCCATTTGGCTACACTCAAAATTCATGTATCGCCTTTCATTGGCTCGCTCTTGATGGTCCGTGGTCACCAAGGAGGTTATGACAAATGGACTTATGAATGTTGAATGATGTGTATTTGTCATCTGGTGTCGTCAGGATGTCTTTTGTCTAATTGCACTCTGAACTGTCTAGTCAGTTGTGCGGGGGGGGGGGGGGGGGGGGGTGATATTTGTCAAGGAAGGGGTAACTATGCTAAAAAACAAACTGACAACCTATTTTGTATTTGCAGCAATTGAGAAAAGGTTTGGATTTGGGGTGTAAAGTAGCAATTATAGCATTGCTGCATTGTTGCTGCTGGGTGTTTAAAATGAATTGGTGGAAATCAGAAATATACAAATATCCCAACTTGAAATAGAATGAATGGCTGAGTTGTCCCAAGTACTTACAGTGCTGTGCAAAGTGAAATTTGAATTGCTTGGCACCGATGTAACTGACCCCGCCATGCTTCAGTCGATTTCGGCCCAATTTAACAAGAAGCTGAACAGAGGAGAAAGTTACAGCAGTGGCATTTTCCCTGCAACACAGAAATGAGTTATGATTCTACAATTGACCCTTGAAAATGTATACTTTCATTCACCCCTCATACCTGGAAAATAACTTCAGTGTTTTCTTTATTTCATAAGGTTTATCACACAAGAGTTTGAGGTCATTTTCGAGTCAAATGAGGTACAAAACTAAGGACTTGTTGTCAGTACATGTTTTCTTTTGGGTTTATTTCCCCATATAGGTCATTAGGTAAAAACACTTTGATTGGCTGGTATTGCAACAATGAGAACATGTCATTCAAAAATGTTTTGTTCAAGTTTGTCCCTACAAAGTGCAGTGAAGGGAGGCATGACGTATTTCATGACTTTACACCGATCACTATCCTCTACTGTTCTAATAACATGGAAATAGATGCAAGGGGTTACGAAATTCAATAAATTGAACTGAAATTAAAACGGCCTGTATTTGTCTTTATCTTTTTTCTATACATCCACACATACAGCTCCCCAATTTTATGTAGATCATGAGTGCTGTTGCCCCTCTTGTTCTCGCCATGCCCTCTCAACATTTACTCTGGGAACTCTGTTCCCAAGCCCCCCCCCACACACACACACATACATTTCCACCACTGTTAACATCAGATTTCACTGCCTAAGGCAAATTGGAATATTAGTGGCATTTTGTAAGATGGGTAGAATATGAAAAATTGAATTTATAAAGCACTTAGAAAGTGCTGTTGAATAACAGGAATCAGCCTCAGTAATGTCATCCCAATAACTTTTCTAAACACTTTCTTGGAGAAGTGATACTTATTTTTGACTGTTTTGAAACCCTCATGCTGCCATTTGACCTTGAAAGCGTTATTTCTTTAAATTTCACTACACTACGCTGTAACCAAACCATGTCGAAGTTCTCCACCAATCAGTAGCTTCGGGGAATATTGCCCCGCCCCTCTGCAGTTCACTTCACTGTGATCAGCCAATCGTCTTTGAGTGAAGGTGTGGCCCAAGGTGCGAGGCCCGCCTGTCATTCTTCAGCACGCCTGGAAATGCTGGTTGCACATGAAATGATTGATGGTTGTTTCTGCCAAACACAACTCAAAGTCACGGTCCGTTATCCAATCAACGCGTTGTTTTAAAAGAAGTAGGCGGGCCTTGGAGATAATCTCTTCTTCGTTGGTACTGCCGGGGCCGGATGTAACGTCTGGCTGCATCGTCCTCTGGAAATCACAACGTGAGTAGCTAACGTTAGCTCTCTCTTTTAAAACACGAGGTTTCACTGGGAACAAATTAATGCCACATATTATTATAACAGTTGGCAGATTGGCCCTTCATTTAATTCACCCAGGGTGTTTTGTTTGTTGTGAAACTGCCAGGCTCTTTTGTCTTTTAACTGTTTGACTGTAAAGCTAGCTAGCAGCTAGCCACTTGATTTAGCAGCATGTAGCTACCCTAGCTAGCATTTCATGACTAGCTTGTAAGCGAGACAGTTCTCATTCAAATGTTTCAAAACATAAGTAAGAAAGTAAATGAAATTTTAAAACGTGGCTGCTGCTGCTGTCTGGTTGTGTTCATCATGTCCCGTTGTTGCTGCTGTCTGAGTGACGTTAGCTGCCTTTTCTTCCCTGCTACTTCTCTGTTAATGAATGAGCATGACCAGTCTGAAAGGTAAAGGTTAACACACCGTGCTGTTACTCAGACTGGTGTTGGCAAGTGATTTAATTAATTAGCAGCTTTGGAGTGATCGTGTCTTCATTGTTGGTTAAACCTGTCTGTCTAAATCAGTATTTGATCTGTCAGTGATTGGGTATTGTGCCACAGCCACATTACCTACCTGTCATTCATTTAACAACGCCTGTAACTAATGTTACATGTTGCTGTGATGTTATCACCCATTGATGTACCTTCCTAATACTCAATGTTAATAACAGCCACTTGTCTACTTTGTCACCCACCCACTGCCTCAGTGGTGTAGTGCAGGGATACGGAGTACCCTCTTAATTTTCAGTCAGCATTGAGATACCCACTACTAAATCCACCCTATAGTGTACAATTGCTACCTTGCAGGGCAAGGAGACTGAAGGAATAGCAAATGCCATGGACATTGATCATAGTCATTTTATGTCTGAGGACCATATTGATATTTCCAGCTGTATCTTTTTTCCTTCGTGGCTTCTAGTCAATTGCGCATGCTGACGACGTGACCACTTCGTCAATCATGCCGTGTACATGACTTACGGTCTCGTAAACGGAGTTCACGACTTCAAAATGAAGGCCACAATTAATAAGACGTATTTTACGCCTTCACAGTGACATCACTCACTGAGTTCCACACTGTTTGATTGACGGGTATTGTTTGGTAAGAGGCTCCGCCCACACTGTGATTGGCAGGTGATGTGTGCGAAGAGGCTCCGCACGGCGCCCAGACAGTGTGATTGAAGGGCTGTGTGTGTAAACTAAGCTGTCACTCGAGCAGTTGTGATGTGATGTCGCTCCAGCAATATCATCAGTGATATCACTCGAGCAATTGTGATGCCACACATCTATGACGTCGACACCGCGTGAATGTATTGCTGGCCACTTAAAAAAAAAAGTCATAAATTAAGAGTATACCCACTTCTCCAGGCACCACTACACCACTGACCTGCCTTTTTGTCTGTCATACCCTCTCAGCATGGGGAGTGTTTTAGCTGCCAGCTCACCCAACCCCCCACCAGCCCCTGGCGGTGCTGCTGGCCCAGGGTTGACGGTTCCGCCGGGCTTCGGGATACCCCCATTGTCCCCGGTCATCCCCCCCACCGGCGCCTCGGGGCAGCAGCAGGAGGCAGAGAGTTCCTTGCCCAACCCAGGAGCGTTTGAGGAGTGCCATCGCAAGTGCAAAGGTAAAGATGAGTCAGTGGTCGATGACTGCACTCTAGACTAGAGCTTTGAATGCATTGAGTGAAGAAGACTATGTGATTGTTATAACCTGGCATCACAAAATTCTTGTTTCCTCTAGAGGTCTTCCCCATGCAGATGGAGGGTGTCAGGCTCATCGTCAATAAGGGCCTTAGCAATCATTTCCAGGTCAGTAAAGTTCCCTCACACAGGGATTTTCTTCCATTCCAGCATGATTGAGAATTACTTTACTGTGTTTGAATTTTCTCACAGCATATGCACTCACACATGGCACAACAGGATCTCACATACATTGCAGAGGGACAGGACAAGACACAATGATGAATGAATTTTATTTGACAGAATGTTAAAATACATAATGATTAGAAGCCCTTAGACCACAACCATACACCATACAAACATACAATACTATGGACAATAATTCTGCCTGTCATGGTGCAAGATATGCAAGATATACTATGGAGAGTAGACCATACATAATATCAAACTAGACACACAGAATCAGTATTCACATTCAGTAGAGCTGGCCTGAATATATATATATATATATAATCATCAGGGAATATGTGGTAGGGGGCTGGGGGAGAGGGGACGCCATAGGCTATGCCGCTATGGCATAGCACTGCAACACGTCTTTTGCTTTACCGTGCTTCCCCCGGTGGTCCGGGGGAGAACACGCACACAGCAGTATTTTCATTGTACTTGTACAGTGACAATAAAGGTACTTACTTAGTTACTTACAGTAAAATGACTGAATGATTATAGAAATATTATAGGCAGCTGTGAGCATGACTCATGAAGGACTCAGCTGCAGCCACACTGATTCATCAGAAAGGATGGATTTCTTTGCCAAAGCAAATCGTCAATGCTATTTAAAAATTAAATTAATAATAATAAAAACAATCTCTGTTGCGGTGACAAATCAGTCCGTTCAGAAATAGTTCATATGTCCGAGCCCATCCCCTCCTGTGGCCACGGTGTTGGGCGTTTCACAACCTCTCCTACATTGACAATTTCAACCTCTTCTGGGAACGCAGACAGTTATTTAGAAACAACGACATACGTAATTGGCTGCGGGCAAAGCTACTACCTATCCTCACACATTTTCACAATCACTTTTATTGCCACAATATTCAAGATTGCATAACGAGGAATTTGTCATACTTTGTAGCCCACTCAGGTCACGGTGTTCCCCTCTGCCAAAGCATTTCCTCCACGTCCGCTCATTCTGGGCAGACCCACTGCTACTGACGCCCCCGGGGTCCTCCTAGTGCCAGTTCAACAAGGGCCTACATTTTAGCCCCCCACAGAAAATAAGGAATATCTGAATCCTGAAATTGAAAACCAAATACCAGTACCCAACAAACGAATAATAGTCAAATATTCTGGTCCAGACTCCAGCCCTAACATTCAGTGACTTTTTGTTACAAACCCTGGTTCACTTGTAACTGGGCACTATGAATCTAAACCAAGTACATAAATGCAACAAAGTAAATGTTTCCGCTATAATAAATCAGACCAAAGAAATGTAACGCTTTAAATGCATATACATTTTACTGTGTCCCTTTTTTTTTTTTTTACTTGTCAGGTGAACCATACTGTGATGCTGAGCACCATGGGTGATTCCACCTACAGGTTCGGTGCTACCTATGTTGGATCGAAGCAGATGGGTCCAGCAGAGGTATGGTCTCCTCAAGCTGCTGTAGTTCCCACCTGTCAGATGTTTTCTCTTTTTGTCTGTGGAGGATTTGGACTCTGTAATGTACAACCTTTCTTTTTTCTTTTTTCTCCAGTCTTTTCCAGTCATGGTGGGTGACATGGACAACAGTGGAAGTCTTAATGCCCAGGTCATCCACCAGGTCACTGAGCGGATACGTTCCAAATTGGCCTTCCAGGTAAAACCTTCTGCTCATATTTCTTTCTTTCTTTCTTTCTTATCACATTACAGGAGTGGTTAGACTTTGGGTACTGTCAAAAGTTTGAAAAACCCACAGATACTTGATATAGCTCCGATACAATCCAGTCTGCTGCCATTTTTGTTGTCACTGTAGTCCGTGTTGTTTGACGTTTGTGAATATCTGTCACGTCTTCAGACACAACAGCAGAAGTTTGTGAACTGGCAATGCGATGCCGAGTTCAGAGGAGAAGATTTTACCGCAGCTGTTACACTTGGAAACCCAGACGTTCTCGTCGGCTCTGGTGGGTCACTGGTGGTCTCGTCACGGTTACCATGTGTCGCAGAAATGTGTCTATTTAAACACCTGATTTTAATTTTCAATAGTAATGGCACATCCTAAAACTCACAGTATGCTGTTAATATAATTGAAATGTTATTCCTGTTTTGGATTAAGATTTTCTGAACTCTATAAAGCATCCAATCTGTAAAGGACTTGAGTTACCTACTATCTTACCTACTATCTTTAAAAATAAATAAATACCATAATGGTGTTACCTTTCCATTGGCAATCATTTTCTAAGAGTCTGTGTTTTTCAAGCAGTAGATATTGAATTCGAACAGAAGTCTTCAAATAAGCGTGCTTTTGTTTCATTTCAACAGAAGTGAGCTCAGCTAAAGTGTTGTTTGGTTTCCTCCACCTCTCAGGTATAGTTGTTGCACACTACCTCCAGTCCATCACCCCGACACTGGCGTTGGGAGGGGAGCTCGTTTACCACCGCAGGCCCGGGGAGGAAGGCACCGTCATGTCTTTAGTCGGCAGGTACACAGGTGAGCCACATGCTGGATCATTCGTCGTCACCACCTGGTCCGGACTGACCGATGGGTGGATTGGTCGAATTTGTGACTCCTCCTCCAGAAGATGATCTGTTCATTTAATCAGAGATGCAGCGGCTTAATCGGGGCTTGAAATTAACACCCGCCAAATGTGGATAGAAATATGCTGTTGGCGGGTAAGTTACCAGCCAATTTAACTGGTGATGAAGCAAGCTCTATATCACTGCATCTGTTTTGCCTAAACAATCCTCCTATCCTAAATTTAGCATGAGACCGCGGCGATCCAAAGCTGTGTTATCAATTTGGTGGCTTTTCAGACACATGGAAGTCCTGTGTAACGACCACCTGGTTTATGCTCACGCAAAACACAAACCTCCGCCAATTAAAGCCAACTGCTTGTTTGTTAGACTTGAGTCTAGATCTGGATCCGCTCCAAAATGTAATGTAACGGGCTCTTCCTTGGTTTACACCCTTCCATGCAGAAAATTGAGCAGGTAGTTTTTCTATAAATCCTTCTGATAGACAAACAGACAGGGAGGCACCGCCCTCCGTTGAGCACATGCATGCAGTGAGTTGGAGCAGAGGAATGGAGAAATGCAGTGACGTGCACAGACATTCTGGGGGCGAGTGGCAGGTGCTCGAGTGAAAAAAGGGGCACCCCTCTCGCAATTAGGCTCACATTTTGGCTAGTGGAAATTTTGATTGGCTTGTAACTTTAAAATCGAGGAGCCATATTGGCTGGTGATTAAAAAAGGTCAATTTAAAGCCCTGGTCTTAATGTGTTTATTTCTTCTTTTGTGCAGGCAATAACTACATGGCCACGTTGACACTAGGAGCAGCAGGTGTTCATGCCTCCTACTACCACAAAGCTAATGACCAGGTACTTTCTGACCTTTGACCTGTCCTGGAGCTGTAAGACTTGAGTCAAACACTAAATAGTCTGTATTGTTGCTTTCTTAATCTCCTTGGAGGAAAGATGGGTTTCCTGCATCAGGACATTTCTAGTCATAATTTGGTCATTTATCATCCACTGACAACGTATAGTTTCAAATACTTGGATTTTAAGTTTGACTAATTGTCTTGTGTGGTAAACCCCACCCACTGGGTACTCCAAGCAGCTTTACAGATGATAATAGCAACAACAAAAATAATAATACAATTATTTTAAAAATGTATTTATTAAAAATGTATGTCCAATTACCATGCTTCTGTGTGCCTTGCCAATATTTCATATCTGCATTTCATCCTGAACTCATTGTCCTTTGCTCTTGTCTTGAACAGTTGCAGGTCGGTGTGGAGTTTGAGGCAAGCACTCGTATGCAAGACACTAGTGTATCATTTGGCTACCAGCTAGATGTGCCTAAAGCCAATTTACAATTCAAAGGTACGACTTGTCTTGTAAACACACTGTATGTCAAGAGAACCCTTACATCTGTTACTGGGGTTTGGGGGGTCTCAGAACAACTGGTACCTGTCGAGATGCCACTAGAAATGACCGACTTGCTAAATACAGGGTTCAGACAAAGGTGCTTGAATTTTGAGGCGGGGGGTGAATCAAGTACTGGAATACTTTGAAAATAGACCCTTTTTTAACCTTTTTCTTTTCCATAAAAAGTCCTTCTAATCGGGTAGTGTATCGGTAGATTCCCTGCCTACCAACACGAGGGTCGCAGGTTTGCATCCCCGTGTTACCTCCGGCTTGGTCGGGGCATCCATACAGGCACGATTGGCTGTGTCTGTGGGTGGGAAGCCGGATTAGGGGTATGTGTCCTGTTCGCTGCACTAGGGCGTCAGGAAAAAACAGAAAGTGAAGTCCTTGAAAATGAAGTGGGGGAAAAAAAGGTGCTTGAAAAAGTAGTTGAATCTTGTAATGTCTGTATGTACCCTGCAAACATAGTTAACATTTACCAGCAGTTGACATCGTGGACATTTTTCGATTAAGAACTAATCAAGATTCACGATGACTGACGCCTTGAAGAGACCTCTTGGTGGGGAATTGGCACAGAGGGCAATAATTGCAAAAGAAAGCTAGCTTTTTGCAGACGGAAACAAAATCATAATAAAAACCGTTATGTTGGAGTAGCATGGGCATAGTCACACCTAAGGATACAGCTGACAGTGCGCCAAAAAATACCGGCAACAAGAAGAAGACACCACAGAGCAATTAAAGCATCTGACAAAAATATCGCAGCACTGATTGAGAAGTCGGTACTGTCATTGTGCTGAGAGACAGTTGCATGTGTCTGTAAATGTCTTGTACCACTTTATAATCTTATAATGTTCTTCCTGTCTTTTGCATATCGTCCCCGGGTTTACCACAAGTGTCTGTTTTTTTCTGCTTCCCGTCCCCCCTCCAGGTTCAGTAGATAGTAACTGGGTAGTCGGTGCGGCGTTAGAAAAGAAGCTGCTCCCCCTACCTCTCACCCTCGTCCTCTGCACCTTCCTCAACCACCACAAGAACAAGTTCCAGTGCGGTTTTGGCGTCACCATCGGTTAGACTTGACTGGAAAAACAGGGGAAAGAAACGGCCCCCGGACGGACTGCACACAGAATGGACAAACACACCGTGGACAAGCAGACTATGCCATATACACTACTCAATGTCGCATCACCTCAAATTGTCTCATATCTCTTAAAGCAGATTTGGTCGTTGTCCTGTTATTGGTTTCCCAGGTGTACGAGTCATGTTAAAATAATGTGTGGCGAATACAGTAGAATCACTGAAAGATAACTATGTAAATAAAATACATTTAATCGTATAATAGAGTTAATCAGAATTATGAAAAAAGTAACAAAAGAATGTTTGTCAGAAATTTGGTGATGACAGTTGACCATGGACTCCCAACACAAATACAGAAACCAATAGGCAGTAGAAAGATGTATGATGTAACCGTTACATGACGTCTCCTGACAACCAATGTGTTACATTGTAACACATTGGTTGTCGCGGAGACGTTACAGGAGTACAGTGCTTTGTTTTTATCACTTAGTTCAGTGCCTGTCTCATTTGGTTTTGTTCTGTTTTTGAATTTTATCCTTGTTTTGTACTGTAAAGTCAGTCTTGGCATGAAGTGAATGAAATCGTTCTCATTTGCTTGTCTGGGGGGATTCTTGGTTACAAACCGCGGTTACAGTACCAGGAAGGAGTGTGTGTGTGTGTGTGTCACGGTTCACAATCCATCATTGTTTTGTTTTGTCGCCTTTTTTATGGTACATATATATGGAGCAGTATATATTACCTGTATATACCTCTTGGGAATGCATAAATGCCATTTCTTACAAAAAAGGAAGTGAATGTCTTGTTTCTTGACTTTAGTAGGTCTTTGATATATCAAGTGTCTGCTTTCCCGTTATCTATAAAGTCAAGTCAGCTTCCTTTGTATATCTCACAGTTACGGTCTCAAAAGGTTTCACAACACCCACATTATGAAACGGCAAATGAATACGACACATCTTAACCTCTGACCCTTGATGAGAACGCGGCACGCCCACAAAAACTTCAAAATAGGGGGGGACATGCCGTTGGGGTGACTCATTGCCTTCTGGAAAGAAGATTCTGTGTGCGTGTACTTGCTCCTGCTCTAAATAGGAATTACTTGCTATAAAAAAACAATAACTCATGCATGCCAATTAGGACGCAGCACTGAACTCGGTTGTCAAGTTTTATTTTGTGAAATTCACTATAGATAACGGGTATAAATTAAATAAATATTTGGTGTGGCTGGGGGGGGGGGGGGGTCGGCACGTTAAGGCTGGAAGACAGGTGAAGGTTTTGAGGCAGTTTTGGTTATGATGGGAGGGAGCTTGTCTTCTCGACAGTCTGCCTGGTGTGTGTGTGTGTGGTGCAGGTTTCCTCTCTGAAACTTTATAGCTGTGTTGATGGACAAAGTCCTTTGCTGGCACGCCCTGCTGTCACTCCACGTCATGTCCTCGCTGTCACAGCTCTTCATCCTGAACTGAATGTTTCATTGCATGAGAATGGGTTGAACATGGGTTTATACTCTGCTTCATGTAGCATCATGTACAGCAGTGTCATTGCTGGCTTTTCACTCGGCCTGCTATACAGAAAGCAGTGAGGGCAACACTTCTCACAATTGGGTGAAAATTAAGAGGAGGCAAAGTGAAAATGTCACATAGAATATTAGGTAATATTAGAATAGAATATTCTGTGATTTAAACAAACCAAATGTTAAACCGATTTTTAAAGACATGTAGTAGAGAAGTGGCTTGTAGTAACTTTAAGAGGATCTTTTTATTTTTAGATCATTTTTGTCGCATTTTCTCCTTTATTAGACAATTTTTTTAAATAGTTGTGAGAGCTGGGGGATGACACTGGGCAGGATTCAAACCCACCAGGACGGCCCATGTTAGGAGATCCTAAGTTAAGTCAATTGTATTGTCCCTGGTGGCCGATTTGTGCAGCAGCGAGTATAAAAACATAAGTCAACATAAAACATATAGGCTACTGTAGTATGACATAGAAACTTTTTTAAGTGACATAGGTGACTGACCAAGAATTTCATTCATTCAAGAATGAATCATGGCTTATAATCCAGATCAGAAACAGCCAACAAGACTGAACTATGTACTTACTGTATGTAATAGTTGTCATCATCACCGTCATCACAGGAGTAGTAAACTCAAAGCACAGTAGCTGCTGCAACATTGCAGCCCGACAGTGTTATCAACAAACATGTTTTCCAGATTTTCATGAAGATATTTAACGTCCTCCTCCCACTTTTGACATGTTTATCTTCCTCCATGCCTCCCTGTACATCTGAACACATCAGCAGTTAAGGAAGACATCAGCTCAACTGTCTTATCAGTCCCTCAGGATGGAATTGCTGCATAAGTCAAAGCAACACTCCTCTCCTCACATAATCTGCACCAGGTCAGATGGCATAACTGGAGCAAAGTCCTTCTCACATTTCACTGGATTTAGCTGACAGTGATAGTTAGCCAACATGAAGAGGATTTCTTGGTGCATGTCTCAGTATTTATGTTTACTCTGTGAGTCTAGAGTCGTAAATAGAGACAATGCAACATTGGCAACAATAACCTGATTATCTAATCTAATGTTTTTACTTTGCAAGTTTGGAGTTTACTGTATCACTGCTGCATCACCCCCGTTATGTATAGGCTAGAAATTACTTTAAAGCCTTCTAAGTATTCTTTGCTAATTTATTACATAACTCCAAGTAGCCTAAATTTTCTTATGGTTTCATTTTTTTTTTCAGATTTTGTAATAGGATATGAAAGTATTTGCTTTGTTTAATTGTGCCCATTATCATTCCCCGTTATCATTTCCTCATGTTTGGCATAGGGATCAATTTCATGTGACCAAAAACTGAACTGCATGAAATGTATCCCTATGCCAATCTGAGAATTCATGTTTTTATGCAAAAATGTCTGAAAGTTGAAAAATGACACTTTTTATATTAAATGTATCATTAAATCAATGAATCAATATCCTTTATTTAACCAGGTAAAAAAAACTGATTGAGATTAAAACCTCTTTTCCAAGAGCGACCTGGCCAGAACGGCAGCATAAAGACAGTTTCATCAATACACACAAACACAAAATAAACAGATATAACACAGTCAGTCACACACTCAGGAAACAATAGTGGTTACACCGCAGGGCAATCACAAGAGCCAAGAGAACTAATTTCTCTGTCTCTTAAGATTGACCTGAATGAGTTATAAGATTAGATTGTTTCAAGTCCTTCTGCACATCATTCCAGGTGGAGGGGGCAGAAAATGTAAAAGCCTTTTTACCCAGTTCAGTTCTGACTCTCGGGACCTGCATCTGAATGATGTCCTGAGAGCGCAGGCCATAATGGCTGAGGCTTCTACACATGTGTAAACCCAGATATGTAGGAAGAAGCCCAAGAATAGATTTATAGATACAAGTCAGCCAGTGAGAGAGTCTACGGACAGATAGAGATGGACAATTTGCAACAGCATACAAAGTGTAATGATATACACGATAGCTGCAGTTAGTCATAAAACACAAAGCACAGTGGTACACCGTGTCCAGTTTCTTTAAGTTTGGTCAGGAGCATTCATGAAAAGCACATCTCCATAATCAATAATTTATTACATCGCCGATGACATCACAATTGCTCGAGTGAGATCACTAATGACATCACAATTGCTCACGTGACATCACTGACGACATCACAATTGCTCGAGTGACATCACTGATAGCATCACTGATGACATCACTTCCATTGCTCGAGTGACACTTATGGAAATCGGTCGCTCCACGGCTCCCAAAATCGTGACTGACAGACAGACAGACACTGCCCACCCACGTAGGCGCCATCGTGCAACTGTGCGCCATCGGCTCATACTACAGTACATCACAGTTGCTCGAGTGACATCATTGATGCCATCACTGATGACATCACTGATGATGACATCACAATTGCTCAAGTGACCACTGATGACATCGGTCATGTCGACAAAAAAGCCAGCCCCAGATGAATAAAAAATATACACAAGGATACACAGATTAACAATGGAAATATCTAAACCAAAACACTTGTTAAAAAGAATAAGTAAGCTAAAACTTTAAAACTGAACTTTAAAACCATGTAAAATGCTGTGTACATGAGGTTTTATCAGCCTGTAATGAAGTCAGAGGACTTCCCTCACCTCTAAAAGTCCATCTGAGGTCGAGTGTTTGTGATGTGGAGGCAGCAGTGACCGGAGACGGACAGCAGGGCAGTCAGCAGTGGACTTTGCTCCCGTGTCACCTGGCTGCAGAGCGCTCAGCTCCTTATATATACACCACACTCAGCCGTTACCCCTCCACTGCACCGACCGCATTCAACAGCTAACTGACTGCAGCAGGCTCATCTGTACAGGTAAGATACTAGCAGGCTGTGCTCTCCTTTTAGTTTCTTCAGTCAATGGAAAAACAGAGAAAACTGGGGGGAAATGCAGCTTAATAATTAGATCTTTCTTTTCTTTAAATTTCAGTTGAAGCATCAGTCATGAAGGTCTTTGTAGTCCTGGTCCTCGCTGTTTTCACAGGTAAGTGAGGATGGAGGTTTGATTGAAATACATGCACAGCACAGATGTGTCTACATGTAAAGGTGGAACAATGATAAAGTATTCCATGGTCAGATGTGGCAATAAATGCATTTGGTCGTTTTGATATTAAGTTGACCACTTCTTCAGCAGGTTGCAATGCCAATCTTGTATGGCAGAGCCAGCCCAAGCCCCAGGTTGACATGGTGAAGGATGCTTTCTGGGACTACGTTGCCAAGGCAACGGTCACTGCTGAGGACTCCCTGCAGCAGATCAGGCAGTCTGACCTGGGAAGGGAAGTCAAGTAAGTTGAAAGTCGCAAAAAATAATAATGAACGAACAGAACAACAGAACTATGAAATCTTTACCCCCTCTGGACATGTTTAAAAACACTCTAAAATCTGTTCTTATAGAACAATGTCATTGCATGTGAAATGTGCGAGTGTCAAGTTTATTTTTAGCCCTTCTTTTTAGCCTTTAATCCTTGTAGTCTGTGTTTGCTTATTGTATTTCTGTCTGTATTCTGTGATGTTATCTGTCCCTGTTTGTATTCTTTTTTTTTTTTTTTTTTTTACATGAAACCTTTTATTTTGCTGTCCATCTTGACCAGGACTCCCTGGCAGAAGAGATATTGTATCTCAATGGGACCTTCCTGGTTAAATAAAGGATAAATAAAAATAAAAATAAAACTATAGTTTGATGACTTAATCAGGATTGACCTGAGCCCCTCCTCTCTCTGCTTCTCCCTCCACAGCACCCTTATCTCTGAGAGCACCGATGCCGTCAACAAGATCACCGACGTCCTGCGGACTCGGGTGACTCCTCTCACCCAGGACCTCCTCACCAAGCTCTCCCAGGAGGCCGATCAGCTGAAGGCCCGCCTGGAGAAGGACCTGAGCGGGGTGAGCGCTCACCTGCAGCCCTACGCCGAGGAGCTCAGAGCCGACCTCCAGAGGCAGGTGGAGGAGATGAGGCGTGACGCAGGGCCCTTCGCACAGGCCATGGACCCCGAGGCCCTGAGGGCCACACTGCTGCAGAAGAGCCAGCAGCTGCAGGCCACCCTGGAGACGAGCGCGAAGCAGATGCAGGACCACATCGTTCCCTACGCCGACGAGATAAAGGAGAAGATGGACCAGAGCCTGGAGGAGTTTAAGAGGAGCGTCATCCCCATGACTGAGAGCTTCCAGACCCAGCTGGCCCAGAAAACCCAAGAGATCCAGCAGAGCCTGATTCCCTATGGAGAGGAGCTGAAGAAGACTCTGGATGTCAACGCCAAGAACCTGCAGGAGCAGCTGACTGCACTCTGGAATTCCTTCACCAAGCTGACCCAGTAAAAGGACCAACATTTTTCTAAGCCTGCTAGAAGTAGTTCACAAAGGGTCATTTGTTGTAATTCTACTGCCTGGTCAGTAACAATCTGTTGAACAGGGCAGCGATTATGGGACAGATACTAAGTGCAATATTAACACTTCATTTTCTAAGCTCTTGAGAAAATGGCATCATAAGCAACCATGTGAACAATGTATTTTTTCCCCCATCAATAAGACCCTTTTCACGGGGGCCATTTTGTGTCGAAAAGGCAGAATAAACACAGGTGCGAGCAAAACACTAGTGAGGGTTTCCAAATTCCACTCATGGAAGTTTGAACCCCTCCTTAGTGTTTTGCTTGCAACTGTGTTTACCCGGCCTTTTCCACACAAAATGGCCCCCGTGAGAAGGGTCTATTGTGTGACTGTTTACAAGTGTCAACTGCTTGCTACAAAACAATAAAAAAGTTAAATGTGTTTTCTGGTGTCATGGAGTTTTCTTGGCATTGGAAATGGAAAAAAGGAAACTCACTAAAGATCTTACTGGGGAAACAGCTATGGTGTTCACATGCAGAACACATGCATATCCCTATAATAAGATTGACATTTTAAAAGGGCCTGTAAACACTCATTGAGACTTGAAGGGCGGATGGGATCAAAGGATCCTTTCTGATCAAACGAAATCAAAATCATGTCATCAAAATGACATTCTGATCAAAGGATATCAGCTTTCCTAACTGTCACATCATATAGTATTATGGGCTGTTCAGGTTCTCAAAGAAAGTTCTCAATTCAGCTTCCCGACCATCAATTCAGCCATTGACAACAAACCACTAAATGCAATAAGAAAGATATGATAGCAACAAGTGTATCAGACAATATTGTGAAAAATCTCAATCGTGGGTCTGATTTTGTTCTATACAAGTGAAAAAGAATTAACATCAGGACAAGTTTCCAATACTCTTTTTTTGTTTCTATATTTAAAAAAAAGTGACAATAGTTTGAAATATTTCCACTCCATTATAGCTGATGATCTTACCTGTTTCAAGAAAAGCCTTGAAACAACTTATTTTGCAAAACAATGCAAATCTCATAACCTTTAATCCCCAAATTATATAATTAATACAAAACTGTTTATTACCCGTTGTCATTTTGGTGAATATTCATTGCCAGAAGTACTTGACTTTAGATCTCCTAAATGCTAAATCAATGTAAAAACTAACGAAACACTACAAGACAATTCACTTATCTTCATTGTTGACATGATACAATTGTCTGATGATAGAAAAACACTGTTGCTCCAAAGTCTTCCAAAGTCCAACACACTTCACACAGCCCTTCACAATAAAGGTCCAACACACTTCACACAGCCCTTCACACTAAAGGTCCAACACACTTCACACAGCCCTTCACAATAAAAGTCCAGCACACACTTAACACACAGCTCTTCACGATTGACCTTTTTCACAGCAACCATTTTGTGTCTAAATGGCAGGAGGTAACACGGGTGCAAGCAGAACATTAATGAGGGCCTCCAACTTCCAATCCATTTAGGTGTTCCAGTGCTGGGGCCCTCATTAATGTTTTGCTTGCACCTGTGTTACTTCCTGCCTTTTAGACACAAAAAGGCATATTAACACGCACTTCACACACAGCCATTCACAATAAAAGTCCAACACAGATTTCACACAGCCCTTCACAATAAAATTCCAACACACTTCACACACAGCCGTTCAGAATAAAAGTCCAACACAGATTTCACACAGCCCTTCAGAATAAAAGTCCAACACACACTTCACACCACACACAGCTCTTCACAATTAAAGTCCAACACACAGCCCTTCACAAACTTTTGAATATTTATAATATTGCTGAGCAAGCAAAAAGTGCTCGGTGCAACAGCGGGGCAAACGGGCACTGCACTAGTGTATTTAATGCACCATGTCTGTTTCAAATCCTACCACAGCGAGGCCAAAGGCAAATGTCTTTTATGGACAATAAAGTTTCTATTCATTGTTCACGTCCTCCTTTGAGATTATCGATTGGAAAGTGTCCCATCAGTGTGCAATACAAAGGCAGGCAGTGATTATCAAAGCACACTATGTCCCATATCAGACATATTACTGAGCTTGGGCCTTTTCTTTTTTTATTATTATGATTTCATGTTATGATCATGATTCACATTAATAGTACTCAGTAGTAGTCAATTTGCCTGCAAGAAGCCAGAAGGATTGTGACACAAAGTGATTGTAGAATTCAGATTCTTTGTGATTGTACATCAAATATATTTTTTCACATTTCACGTATAGAAGTTCAATAGTCCCTGCTGAAAGCAAAAAAAACACAATAAGCATGTGTTATCGAGTGGTTTACTTTTAAGTCAGCACAGACTGTGATTTTGGATGATTTCCATGTGTACTTTCAATGTGCAACGTGGAGCATTAAATAATCCCACAGCAATAAAAAGATGACAACGCAGTTCGTGTTGGGAACTTCGGACGCAGGTCAGGACATTTATTGGATTGGTTGGATCAAAACACTGCCAGCTCACCTGTATAAATACCGAGTCAGGCGTTCAGTCACACTGACCAACCAGGATCACTAAAGGTGAGTTAGAGACCGGACATTTTCTACAGCTGTGCTCCTCAGTTACAGTTGCTATACTCAAATTACGCTTTTGTGCAGAAAACCCTGTGTATCGGTTTTGAGGGGGGGGGGGGGGCATGTTACTAAATGAAGATCTCAGAAAATATAGATGATACTGAAATGATTCACATGACAGTTTGAGTAGGCAAAAGTATTAGAAGCCAACAACTATAACCAATTAGCCAATAACATTTTCCATGAGAATGTCTCAATGGATATTTCATTCGGGAAGGAATTTTACAAACATATGTACATACTGTAGCCTAGTATGTAAACATTGCAATATTTCAATATTCATGTGTTCATGTGTTATTGCAGGTTTCCCAAATCTAATCATCATGAGGGTATTTGCTGTAATCCTTGTGCTAGCTGTCCTCTCAGGTGAGTTTACCATTTATACTCAGACATTAACAACATACGTATGTGAGTTTACCATTTATACTCGGACATTAACAACATACGTATGTGAGTTTACCATTTATACTCAGACATTAACAACATACGTATGTGAGTTTACCATTTATACTCAGACATTAATAACATATTCTTAAATGTTTTATGTCAAATATGAATGATTCTGAGGTGGACGTTGAGTTAATAGCAATGTCTGTACTAAATACTTATCTCTGCCCAATAGGCTGTCATGGAAGATTGCTGCCATGGGAGGAGGAGGAGAGAAGCTCCTGGGAAACCACTGTTGACAAATTGAAGGATTACTTCACAAACCTGAACTCCAGAGCCGACAGCCTGGTGAAGAACATCAAGAGCTCCGAGGTCGGCAGAGAGCTGGAGTGAGTTCATTCATCTTAACAAGGATGGCAATACATGCCAGGAAACTTACTATAACATATGGCACGGTGGCTCAGTGGTTAGCACTGTTGCCTCACAGCTAGAAGGTCCCGGGTTCGAACCCCGCCCCGTCCTTTCTATGTGGACTTTGCATGTTCTCCCCGTATTCATGTGGGTTTCCTCCCACCACCAAAAATCAAGTTTGTTAGGGTTAATACTCCTGACCGTGCCCTTGAGCAAGGCACTGGCAATCGAAGTGGAGTTGGTCCCCGGGTGCTGCACTGTAGCTGCACATTCTAGGAAGGTTCCTAGTAAAGGATGGGTCAAATGCAGAGGATACTTTTAAGCTGTGTTTTTAAACTGGTTGAAAGTACTAGTTTGATGGGACTCCGGCCCCTTGTTCTGTGTGTGTGTGTGTGTGTGTGTGTGTGTGTGTGTGTGTGTTGGTGTTGGTGTTGTGTTGTGTTGTGCTTGTAAGGAGCTGGTGGCTCAGGGGTTAATGTCGCATGAGCTGGTGCCTCAGTGCCCCTGAGCAAGGCACTGGCAATCGAAGTGGAGTCGCCCCCCGGGCGCTGCACTGCGGCTGCACGTTCTAGGAAGGTTCCTAGTTAAAGGATGGGTCAAATGCAGAGGATGAATCCCAACAGGGATATAAAGTATACCTTAACATAATGCAACACACCAGCTCTTTATAGATTCCCATTATGGCACATTATTCATATTTTTGGTGTACTTTTATGTCCTATTCTTACTGCTGCACAACCTGGTAAAGATAATGCTTTTAAGCTGTGTTTTTAAACTGGTTTAAAGTACTAGATTATCAGGCCGTATAGCATAGCTGGAGTGAGTTCATTCATCTTACCAAAGATAGGAATACATGCCAGGAAACTTACTATAAGAGACAGACAGACACCGCCCGCCCGTCCGCCTTGGCAATTTTATTATAGGGTTAGCCACGTTTTTTATGCGAAAATATACCTTATCTTATCAGCTGAAATCACAAATGGAGGCTGTAATAAAGAGTGTCCCAGCGCCTCTGACTGAAACCACCTGGACTCGCCCAGATGAGATTCTGTTGTTGTTGTTGGCAAAGGTCAAAGGTCACTTCTGACTTATCAAAACTGAAGAGCAAAATCCAACCTGTCTCCTAAACAGCAGTGGGCAGCGCTCCGTCCAGAGAATAACACTGGACTCAACGTTAGATCTTTTCCTCTGTCATCCAGGCCTTTGGTGTAAAGCAGAGGTTTTCAAAGTGGGAGGCGGGCCTCCCCAAGGGGGGCTCCAACAGCCAGTTTCAGGGCAGGCTCAGTGAATGGAAGTGGAAAAAAAGATGACATTAATTATTACATAAGTTTCCGAAAGGAGATCACATATAATATCTGAAATGTGTATGATTTGGTTAAAGAGATAGTTCAGAGATTTGGGGGGGATTTTACTGTGTTTCCCAGAGTCAGAAACAAATTAATGCCTTCAGACAGACCTTTTGTATGTATTTGGTGTAGTCTGAAGTATGTCAACAGCAATAGGCTCAGTTGTTGAGTGGCAATGGGATCAAACATAATCGTGATGGGGGGAGGGGGGCTTTGAGGGGAGGCCCACTGTCTCAGACTTTGAAAACCACTGGTATAAAGCATCACAGACCGGCCGACCATGTTACATGATTTCTGATTATTGAAGTTCAACATTTTCAACCAGTTGCCTATCTATAGCTGACATGTGTAGCCACCGCCAACATGTTAAGTTGCCTACAGCTTTCAAGTACCCTCTGACAACAGTAAGAATATGATACAATAGGATTTATCTGTGTCTTTGACACCATTTACACCTGGCACTAACATATGTTTTCTGTGATCAGATTTCAATCAGATAGTGCTTGACCACTTGAAAGTACAGGTGTAAACGCCCCCAAGACACATTGAAGACGGATTGCGATCTGATCCGCCAAACCACCTCCGGAGGTGGTCAGGGACGCATTGTGACCACATTGAACACAAGTGTAAATGCGATGTGTCCTCTCAATCCGCATATAGCAACTGTATGCGGATTGAGAGGACACCCGTTTTGGGTGATCAGATTGCAATCTTATCACCCAAAATGCACGATAACACCAGGTGTAAATGAAATCAGGCTAATGTGGTCAAGCACTATCCAATTGGAATCTGATCACAGAAAACGTATGTTAGTGCCAGGTGTAAATGTCCTCATTGTCGTAGTTTTTGTGTGAAACTGGTTCTAGTGTAGGACACCAGGAGAGATCCTAAAACGATATCCTCTGCGTTGTTATGCATTTCACATTCTGCACTCAGCTGCAACATGCCTCTGTGTGTGAGGAGGCTAATCGACATGTTACAGTGAGGTGATACATACTGACTGCAGGGTTAGTCTCCACTCTGCTCTCAGGGACACTTTGCTGACGACCTTCAGTCCGATGTTTACTCCACTTTACGGCATCTTATTTTGACTCATCAGGGCAATCAGTTGGATGTTGAAGGGTTTAGTCATTTACTTGGACCCGACTACAATGGTTTTTACCTGCAGCTCTGCCCATTGTACGGTATTACAAGTTCATGATAAATTCGTGAGTTTAGGATTATATGGTTCTATCATCCTTCAGCATAGTTCTGAGATATTCAGCTTCAAAGTTTTCGGCATCCATTGAGTTAACTGGAGACGGGTCCTTTTGTTTTGGAAATTACAGACTCAAAAATAGAATACTGTAGGTCAGGGCCAGGGGTGGGCATGCTAACTCAGTTTGGACAAAAATGTCAGATAGAACCTTATAATACCAAGTTCACGAAATTCCCTCACTGCCTTGTATTTACACAAGGTGAAAAACTAAACACCAATGAAACCACTAAACTCCCCCCCCCCCCACAACAGCACCTTGATCCAAGATGTCACGTCTGAGCTGGCCTCGTACACAGAGGACGTGCAGACCAAGCTGGGTCCCTACACTCAGGAGGCAGCCGAGCGCCTGGGTCAGGACCTCCAGGTGCTGGGCGACAAACTCCATAACCACATGACTGAGGCCAGGGGCCGGGTGGTGACCTACAGCCAGGAGCTGCAGACCATGCTGGAGCAGAACGCAGATGACGTCAAGGCCAGAGTCCACACCTACACCCGCAAGATAGGGAAACGCCTCCAAAAGGACAAGCAGGAGATCAACAAGTGAGTCAGCCTCTCTCTGTCTTCATACAGTCAATGGTCCCCGGGTGCAGCAGGGTGTTGAGGAGAGGAGAGGAGTGGCGTTCGCTGGAGGAGAGGAGTGGGCAACTGTGCTGAGTAAGGAGCTCAAATGGATTCATCCTGGTAACACTTTACATTAGTTTACAATAAGGGTACATTGATTAATTCTTAATAAGCATTAATAGCCCTTTAAAGCATTAACGAACCCTTAATAACCATTAACTAACCATAATACCATCTGTATAAAGTATTCAATAATATGTAAATGAATACCTTCGTTAAGATGAACACCATTAGTAAATGATTACTAGATGCATTGGTAATTAAGGGTTAACTAATGTACCCTTATTGTAATGTAGGTTTTCTTTAGTTTTACTTACAAGGATAATTGATTGCTTCATCGTTTTATTGGAGTCTTCCAGGGAGATGATTCAGGGACTTGGAGAATTGAGCCACAGTTTATTTGAGCTATCACTACATTGAATTCATAGACCCACAAGTTTCTGTCTTTGGCTGAATGCAAATTTTATTTGGGCATTCTTGTTTATAAGCCTATCGTTGTTATTATTATGAGAAAGTTTGCAAACCTTTGCTGTAGAATAGGGGTTCTACAAACAGACACCTGACAAAAAGTGACATATTTTATGGATATTTCATATTATATTCAATGCAGGGGAAAAAACAGCACAGAATAACTGATAACTGTACAATTACCGGTACCCCAAATAGTGAATGCAATAACTGCAGGATGTTTGTGTAAAATGAGCAATTTGGATGAATATTGAGCAGATTATGTGCATTGGATCAGGGATTAGTTTTCCTGATATTTTCAGGAACGTTTTAGACAATTCTCTATCCTCTATTTTTAACTGTCATACATACTTATGCTTATTTTAGACAAATTCTGTGTTTTCTTCTCCCTGACGCTCGGCCGTTGTTCTATTAGCTCTTTCGTTGTTTTAAATTTTCTAATGCAGGGCGAGGCTGTTCAGCAGAGAGTGAATATAACTTGTATATATACACACACACACACACACAAATACATACATACGAAGAAAGCCTTGCGACCCCCCATGAAGATTTGGTGGCCCTTAGTGTGTGCCCCGACCACTGCTGTAAGATAGTAATTATAGATGAAGTAAACTCAGTGCTTTGATGAACTGATCTGATTTAACCAAGTACTGTTTGACAGTGTACATTTGATCTAATAGGCTGCCATTTAACTGTGGATTGGTCAAGCTTTAATTTGTCTGAGCAAATCCAATGAGACTGAATAACAACTGCATAGGTAGGCCTACACTATTTTGATGAGTTTCAAAGCCCACTCTTGTCAGAAGGTATTGTACACTCAATAGAAACTCTAGAGTAACACTTTACAATAAGGGCATTAATTAAGAGTTAGTTAAAGCTTAATAAGCATTAACTAAGCTTGTCCTAACCTTAACCTCAGTGACGTCATGCCTCAACCCAACCATAATGCCTTAGTTAACATTGAACCATTAGTAAATTATAGTAAATAGTAAATTATTACTAGACACATTAGTTAACTGTTAATTAAAGGTTAGTTCATGCTAGTTAATGCTTATTAAGCATGCTTATTAGTTAAATAGTTAATGCTTATTAAGCATTAACTAACCAACTCTACTCTTTCCTCCTCCTATCCCCTTTCTCAGGAGAATTGCAGCCTACTTTGAGGAACTCCAGTCCCGCACCTCCGACAACGTGGAGACCATGAAGGTGCGCATCGAGCCCTATTACAACCAGGTGCGCGAGAACGTCGAGGCAAAGATCAGCACCGTGAACCAACTGCTGACGAACCAGGCTGCGGCGATTCAGGACAAGCTGGAGTCCACCGCACAAGACATCTGCAAGAGCTTTGACCAGACCAGCGAGAACCTCCGCACGGCCCTGCAGGACAAGGTGGAGGAGGTTCGAGAATGGTTTGAGCCTTATATCAACACTGTCCGTGAGAAGCTGGAAGCCCTGTAAAGTGTAAACCCACTGTAACCAAACAGTCTTGAAATGTTTTTTTTTTTTAAATGGAATAATAAAATAGATCACTCCCTCACGCCATCTATTGCATGGCTGACCAATTTGGGGCCCGTGGGCCAAACTTGGCCCCCCTCTCTGTTTGTTTTGGCCCTCCATGGTTTTAAAAGTGAAAAAAATCACGGCCATTATTACTGTCTTTCAGAGGCTGTGACAGGCTCATTTTTAAAGCTAGCTTGATGACACTTTTACCATATGAAACTATAAGACCTATTTTAGAGTTGGAATGTAAATTGTCCATAAAATAATATATTTTAATGTAATTTCACATAACATCAACATTTATGTTTGGCCCACGGCCATTCATCCAGATTAATTTTGTCCCTTCATATGAAATAATTTTGGGCACCTCTGATCTATTGCAAAACAGCTGTTCGAAGGTCAAGATCAGGTTTTTATTGTAAACATCGACCACACTCCATATGTGTTGATGGGATATTTCTGTTCCTCTGTCACTCTAAGCACTGCATTAAAAAAACAATTGCTTACTTGTGTGCAGAGACTCCTCATTGGTCAGAAATGTATTTCTAAGCCAAGTTTTTGCATATGTGTCACCCTAGTTACACCTGATCCTGTGTGTATATGAGGAACACATCACAAACATACTTTTTCACCCGGCCTTGTGAGGCACCTCTACTGCTAATTGTGCTAAATTACCTTCAATGTTTGATGACATATTTCACTTACTAATGATGAGGTGTCACAAGTGACATCTTTACTTTTCAAGGAGAAAAGTTCAGCACTCATAAACAGAAAAATATTTACTGTAGTAGTGTCCATTTTTATTGAAAAACTATAATATTGCAAAATATTTTCACAGAACATTCAATAGTCACAGGGATGAACTTTATACTTTTTTCCCTTTTTTGTATGTGCAGTATTTCACATGTTTTTTGCTTCTAGGGATTCATTGCAAGAACTTTCTAAACCTTATCATTCTTATCTAGTGAGTGAACCGAAGACAACATATAAAGTGTAAGACATAAAATGTCACAGTGATGGGAATTAAAAGTAACTAAAATTTAGTAATAATCCACGCAATAAATGCAATTTGAACTGCAATCTGAACTGAAATTTACAAATCAAACAATGACTTCTCATCATCGTGTATGAATTATACTGAACACAGAGTAGAAGAACAAAAGGCATTTAAAAAAGGCTGTTTGACAGTGTATGTGCATAAATGGCTCAGAATATATTTTCCAAGAATAACGAAGTATAAAAACAATATTTGAAAGACATTTTCAATTGACTACAAAAGAGTAAACAATGGTTCAGTAGCAACATATCAATATGTGTTCATTTTCTCTCCTTTTGTCTCATACTTGTGATAGTGTGATGTGTTACCAAGGAAAGAGAAAACAAAATGTTAGACAAACTGAGGTAGGTAACAGCAACCTTATTGGGTGTAACACTACTAAACATAATAGAAATCCTAATGAGTTACGTAATACTCTAAGAACTTGTTTCATAGGTAGGCTGAATTTCCTTTCCAAAAGGAGATCTCTCTAGAAAACTAATTTAAGTCTCTTGACTTGGTAAATGGTAAATGGCCTGCATTTATATAGTGCTTTTATCCAAAGCGCTTTACAGTCAGTAAGTACATTCACCCATTCACACACCGATGGTGGCAGGTTACCACGCAGGGTGCTGGCACACCAACGGGAGCAATTTGGGGTTCAGTGTCTTGCCCAAGGACACTTCGACATGCAGACTGGAGGAGCCGGGAATCGAACCACCTACCTCTTTTATCCAAAGCGATTAGTGGACGACCCGCTCTACCTCCTGAGCTACAGCCGCCCCTTGGTGAAAGTGGGCCACACTTTTAATCCAGTCTATTGGTCCCATCTCGTAACCCCCCTGGCATGATCTAAGTAATGTTGATGAAGCTTTGAAACATCTGTAAATGTTTCTGTGCAAACAGCACAAGCGTGGACGGCGTCATTCCAAAGCTCTTTCTCCTTAGACGTCATCAGGACCGTTGAGGCTTCGGCCGAGTCGTTATCGGACGTATCGTGGTTTTGACGTGACTCACTGCGGACTGGAGGTGTATCCGAAAAGCGTGAGTAGAGTAAAGGATCCTGAACTGGCTGATGTGCGCTGCCTGTTTCAGTCGCTGGTCCACCACACCCAACACGTTCATCCATGTCCATAGGTGTGGAAAGTGCGCAGGACTGGAGTATATTTGACGTATTCTGACCCAAAGAGTCATTACTAGCATCTGGTTGTCCTTCTTCGGGAAAATGAGGTAACACACTGTTATTGGAAGAGGTAGGAATGGACGGATTTCGGATGTCAATCTCTAGACGTTCTTCATCTGTATCTGAAATGACAACGGGCGGCTCTGAGGAGATGATGGGCTCCACATACAGACGGTCTGGATGGGGGTACCTGAACAGGTGTTTTTTATTGCTGACAGGCAGACTGCGTGTTTGCTGGGATGAAGTGACTCCCTGCATGTCTTGAGCTCTGGCGGAAAGACAAGACAGGACGTCGGCTGGAGAGCTGGTTGGCTTTTTGACTTCTATGAAATGGCAAACCTGATGTGCCTGGAGCAACTCTGTGCTGGTGAATCTGGCCGTGCACTTTCGGCAGCGATAAGGGAATAAGAACGGCTCGGTAAACCCTTGAGGCTGAGGTACAGCGAGACGCGTCCTGTGAGTCTTCAGATGAGTTTTTAAGGCACTGCTGCTGGGGAATGAGAGGCTGCACGGCACGCAGAAATGTGAGCTTGCACCTTTATGTAACAGGCTGTGCTCCTTCAAGTTTCTCAGACTGGAGAAATTCTTCCCACAGGTGCTACATTTCATACAATCAGCTTGTAACCAATGCAGCTTGTGACATTCAGATGCGTGGGCATTGAAGGTTTCTTCGGTGGTGAAGGTGTCCGGACATAAGGGACACGCGTAGGGCCTGCGGGCCGCGTGTTCACGCAGGTGGTCGACGTACGAGCCGAGGAAGCGAAACTCCAAATCGCACTGAGCGCACGAGAAGGGCCGGCCTTGTTTTCGGTGTAGACGCTGATGCAGCCACAGCTTGTTCCAGCTGTTACAGGACTTCCCGCACCGTCCACACGAGTATCTGCCACACGGGCTGCGGATTTGTGAATGAGAGCGAAATCTCGGGGGTTGTCGATCCATTTGCTCAGAAGTATTTCTCGTCACAGAGCAGGAAGCTTGGCCAGAAGAGCCTCCAGCAGCCGGGTTTGGAGAGGAAGAACTAATGTCCAAATCATTATTTACAGACTGACCATCCAGGCTGGAGATGTTTGGTGACGGCGGTGGTGACTGCAGGTCTGTAATTTCATGATCATCGCTGGACAGAGGATCAAGCTGAGGTTCAAGTACCTGACTCCGTGGCGGGTCTGGATCCTGCCAGATCTCAGACAGAGAAGAAGAACTACACACCCATTCCTCTCCACTTGCTTTGCAGCAAACTCTGCAATGGATGCTTGTTTCTGCGGCCCGGTCATATTGTTGTCCACAGATCTCACAAAAGTACGGCTGGTTGTTAGTGTGTGTTTGTAAATGCAGAATATACTGGCACCTGTGACGGTGCAGTTGCTTGCAAATCTGACATTTGTAATACATCGGGGTATTTATCTGTCCCTCGACACCCTGAGTTACCAGGAAGCCGTCAATATGAGTTGTGTTTGCGTCCTCGTCTGGTTTCTCACAGCACACTTTGGAGGCTTGATGCGAGCGTAGCGACGCGAGGCGCCTGAAGGCCTCTCCACACTCGGCACAGGAGAAAGGCTTCGGCCCAGAGTGACTCTGAGAGTGTCCTTTCAGCTCCTGGAGCTTAACAAAGCCTTTACCGCACACAGAGCAGGCGTACGGCTTCACAGGCCAGTGTGTCTTCTCATGAACATTCAGACTGGAAGGCTTGCAGAAGCTTCTCCCGCAGACAGTACAGCAATGTGGCTTTGCTCCAACATGTGTTCGCTGGTGCATCTTCAATGTGGCCATGTTCATAAACTCCTTGAAGCAGGTGGAGCACCTCAGACACTTACTGTCCACGGAAGTGATTGGAAAATCCACACAATCTCTCATCTGTTGATTATTAGTGTATTTTCCTTCTGCAGCGACATCACTCGAATTCAAGTTCCCAGTGTCTTTAAGGTGAGTTCTGAAATGAGCGATCAGTTCACCTTTCTTTTTGAATGTGCTGTCACAGCATGGGCAGTGGACGGCTTCAGGTTGTTGGTGGGTGTCTGAATGTGAGTGGAGCTTGGAGAGCTGAGCGAACCTCTTGCCACACCTCGGGCAGCCGTAGGGTTTCTCACCCGTGTGAAGGCGCCTGTGGACCGTGAACGCCGAGATGTGTCGAAACGAGCGGCCGCAAAAGGAGCAAGCGAGTGGTTTCGTCGATTTCAGTTTGTCCCGGTGAGGAAGGGAGCGTTTCAATTTAGCGTTTAGCGAGGGTTTTAGTTTAGCGCTGTCTGTCATCTCCTCTGCTGGATCCCTGTTCAGCGCTTTAAGTGTTTGTATGGTGTTTATTTGTGGACATAATACTTCGGTTGATTGACGCTCCTCTTTCGGCGTGAGATCGATCGTTTCATCATTCGATATAGAGTTACAGAGACTGGCGTTGAGACAAAGTCCAGAGGTTTCAATGGAGCAGTGACTCAGAGCGCTCAGAGGCTGCTTGGACCTCTTTTTCGTAGCCCATCCCGTTTTATTCTGCCTTCGTCTCTTCCTCGCCATTTTAGTTTGCGGCTTCCTGGTAGGAACGAGCGATGGGACAGATTCAGCCGGCGTGATTTTGTCGCGACGCGGTGACACAGCTTCCTCAGTTTGTTCCGATATTTCATTTGCATTTTGATCCTGTTGAATGACATTCGGGCCCACGTTGGGAATGGGTTTGTCTTGGATTGAAGAGCCAAGAACAGGCTGATAACAAGGAACTTTCCACAATTCATGAGACCTCGGGTCATTTTGGGAATCCGAATCCTTATTTTCCATCTCTGGTGTGTCGTCTGATAATGTGGCTGCTGCCACTCTCAGATTTTCTTCCAAGCTTTCCTTCAAAGAAGATTGGACACTATTCGTTGTTCGCACCTCTCCTTTCTTTTTTGTCCCATCTCCTGCTAGATGCTCTTTCAATGTATTTTCTGCTCTGGTTTTGATCTTGTCTTCTGCATTCTCTGTTGAGTGACCTCCTAAAGAAGCAGCGGTATTATCTTCAGGTTTTGAGACCACGTCTGTGTAGATGATGTTCTTCTCCGCTGGTTTGACCATTGACACTTTTACTCTCTTGCATTTCCTCTTACCCTTCCCTTTCACAGCATGTGTTAAGTTTTGATTTAGGGAAGTGTTGACATTATCAACGGCTCTATTGCATCCCTTAACAGGACCGACCAATTCCAGACTCTCCTCGACTATTGTGCATCTCTTCTTCCTCTTCTCCTCTTCCGCCATTATTTTTTCCAGTGTATTTTCAAGCAATGTATTGTAATGTATTAAGCCACTTTCAACACTTGGGACCTCACCAGCCACTGTTACCTTCTCCTCAACTGATGCGTCGACTTTTGGATTTTTTAACGCCAAACAATTATTTTTGGCTTTGGATTTTTTTATATCTTCAGGATTTGCTGGCATTTCACTGGCTTTTACATCACCTGCTCTGTCAGATATCAGCTGCTTGTCCTTCACTACTTTAGATTGATTCTTCTTACTTCCCATCATCTTCCCAACATCTTGTGGATTTTCATTCACTGGAGTTGTGAGGATGTCTTGACAATGTGAAACATGATCTATGACGTTATTCGTTATCTCTGTTGATTTTTCTACCGCACTTTCCTTTTTAACTGCCTTACATTTCTTTTTGCGTCTACATTTTGGTAAAGATATCACCTGTGAACCATCTATCAAAGATGTAATAAAACTATCTTCAGGTTGTGCGCTCACTCCTTGGACCATTCCGTCACGACTAACTGATTCGGTAGATGTTTTTTTCTGCTTTATTTTCTTGCATTCCCTGTCCTGATCCTTCTTGTTTTCTTGTGGATTTTCAGTGAAAGTGTTGCCAGGCTGCTGTTTCAGCCCCCTTCTCGTCCGTGTCTGCTCCAGTGATTTCTGAGCTGAATCCAGTGTTTTACCACTTGCCTTTCCCACATTTCCTTTTGCTTTACTATCGATTTCTTCGTCAGCTTCTCTTGCATGAACCAGCTGCTCCAAATATGTATTTTCCTCTCCAATACCATGAACAGAAGTCAGTATAGCGGGTTCCTTAGCATATTCCATGTATCTACTAGGGGGTTTCCGTTTCCTGCATGATTTTGTTGTTTTCATGGGTGTGACATGATTCTCATCTGAATCTTCCTTTACCTCTGTGGGAGGAAAATCAGGCTGCACTTCACACTTTTTATCCAAATCAGGATTTAGAGTTTCCTCTTCACTGGCCTTTCCTTCCTCTGTTCTGTCTTTTTTATTTTTTCCAGGATCCTTACTCCTGGATGTTTCCTCCTCCACTTGTCCCTCCACAGGGCGCACATCAAGATCTCCTCTTTCTTCTTCAACAGGGTCATTTGAAGCTACTGCAGATGCATTCTTAGTTTTCCTCTTTTGTCGTCTGGTCCTCTTTGAATTAGTCTTGTTAGCTAATGTCACTAGCACCGGTTCACAGGCTGGTTCAGTCTTAATGAGCGACGTCTCTGGGAACGAGTCAGAGTGATACGTCGCTCTGTAATCACAAAATGAAACAGAGGCAGCCATTTGACAAGATAACGGCACATTAATAGCATCTTCTATGCATTTTTTATTCTTAGCAGCAGGTTTTTGTGGTTTTGAAATGTCTGTACCTACTTTATTATGAGGTATTTCAGTTTGTTTTCTCTGGGAAATTCCATTTGTTGAGAGCAAATGCACAGCGCTTTGATTCTGGTTGTATTTCGATCTAGAAGCAGTGATTGTCTTTTTCTGATCTTCCTGTATGATCATGGTCGGGTCACTCTCTGCAGATGGAGGAGGGAGTGACTGATCCGTTACAGAGTCTGCTGAGGACAAACCTAGATAGGCTTTTGTTTTTGTTTGTGCGTTTTTCTTTCGAGATCTAATCTTTTCGTTTACATTTTCTGAGACAAAGTCCTGGTTTTCGGTTTTAACTGACACCTCATCACTGGGGGAAGCTAATAAAGAGGCACCTGCTGAGTCTTCTGACCTGATGATGGATTCATTAGTTTGTCTTGACAAATCTAATAATATAGTTTCAAAAGATACGTGTGGAGGCCTGTTCATATATTCCATATATTCCTTTAATTTTGGGCTGTGACGCTGTGTTCGGGCTGATCTTCTCGCGGGGATCGTCGGTGAAGCCGATGCTGTGATTTCTGTCTCTTTCTTCCTTTTCTTTACTTTGGCTGAAGTCTGGGAGGGCTGTGGGGAAAACAGTACATCCTTGTTACTGTCATTGTTTATGTCCCCCTCCTGAACTATAGCCAGCAGTTTAGTCATCTTCACCAAAGTCTTCTTCTTGAACCGTCGCCCAGGTCTCTTCTTCTGTTTCAGCACCTCTGCAGTGCTCTTCGCTCCAGATGTTTCCTTGTTGTGCATTTCTGCAGCTGTTGCGTGTTCAGTTACTGTTGTGAATGCTGCCACCTTGCTGTCATCCGTCTGAGTGACAGCTGACCCCAACAAAGCAGGGTTTGGAGAGGGAGAAGAAGAACCGATGTCCAAGTCATTGTTTACAGACTGACCATCCAGGCTGGAGCTGTTTGGTGACTGCAGGTCTGTCATTTCCTCTTCAACTGTTTCCACTGGGACTGAGACTGACACATGTTCCTCTTGGTCTGCATCCGGAGATATGCCATGATCATCGCTGGACAGAGGATCAAGCTGAGGTTCAGGTACCTGACTCCGTGGGGGGTCTGGATCCTGCCAGATCTCAGACAGAGAAGAAGAACTACACACCCTTTCCTCTCCACTTGATTTGCAGCAAACTCTGCAATGGATGCTCGTTTCTGCGGCCCGGTCATATTGTTGTCCGCAGATCTCACAAAAGTACGGCTGATTGTTAGCGTGTGTTTGTAAATGCAGAATATACTGGCACCTGTGACGGTGAAGTTGCTTGCAAATCTGACATTTGTAAGACATCGGGGTATTTATCTGTCCCTCGACACCCTGAGTTACCAGGAAGCCGTCAATATGAGTTGTGTTTGCGTCCTCGTCTGGTTTCTCACAGCACACTTTGGAGGCTTGATGCGAGCGTAGCGACGCGAGGCTCCTGAAGGCCTCTCCACACTCGGCACAGGAGAAAGGCGTCGGCCCAGAGTGACTCTGAGAGTGTCCTTTCAGCTCCTGGAGCTTAAGATGATTTATAGTTTCCTCTTTACCGGCCTTTTCTTTCTCCGGTCTTTCTTTTTGACTTTTTCTTTGACGTTTCCCTTTGGGTGGTTTCTCAGGATCCTTAGTCCTGGATGTTTCCTCCTCCACTTGTTCCTCCACAGGCTGCACATCAAGATCTCCTCTTTCTTCTTCAACAGGGGCATTTGAAGCTACTGCAGATGCATTCTTAGTTTTCCTCTTTTGTCGCCTGGTCCTCTTTGAATTAGTCTTGTTAGCTAATGTCCCTGTCACCGGTTCACAGGCCGGTTCAGTCTTAATGTACGGTGTCTCTGGGAACGAGTCAGAGTGATACGTCGCTCCGTAATCACAAAATGAAACCGAGGCAGCCATTTGACAAGATAACGGCACATTAATAGCATCTTCTATGCATTTTTTATTCTTAGCAGCAGGTTTTCGTGGTTTTGAAATGATGCCACCTACTTTATCATCAGCTGTTTTGCTTTGTTTTCCATTTGTTGAGAGCAAATGAACGGCGCTTTGATCCTGTCTGCACTTCGATCTAGATGCAGTGATTGTCTTTTTCTTATCTTCCTGTATGATCATGGTCAGGTCACTCTCTGCAGAAGGAGGGAGTGACTGATCCGTTACAGAGTCTGCTGAGGACAAACCTAGATAGGCTTTTGTTTTCGTTTGTGCGTTTTTCTTTCGAGATCTAATTTTTTCGTGAACATTTTCTGTGGCAAAGTCCTGGTTTTCGGTTTTAACTGACACCTCATCACCTGCTGAGTCTTCTGACCTGATGATGGATTCATTAGTTTGTCTTGACAAATCTAACAATATAGTTTCAAAAGATACGTGTGGAGGCCTGTTCATATATTCCATATACTCCTTTAATTTTGGGCTGTGACGCTGTGTTCGGGCTGATCTTCTCGCGGGGATCGTCGGTGAAGTCGATGCTGTGATTTCTGCCTCTTTCTTCGTTTTCTTTACTTTGGCTGAAGTCTGAGACAGATGGGGCTGTGGAGAAAACAGTACATCCTTGTTACTGTCGCTGTTTATGTCCCCCTCCTGAACTATAGCCAGCCGTTTAGCCATCTTCACCAAAGTCTTTTTCTTGAACCGTCGCCCAGGTCTCTTCTTCTGTTTCAGCAGCTCTGCAGTGCTCTTCGCTCCAGATGTTTCCTTGCTGTGCATTTCTGCAGCTGTTGCGTCTTCAGTTACTGTTGTGAATGCTGCCACCTTGCTGTCATCCGTCTGAGTGACAGCTGACCCCAACAAAGCAGTGTTTGGAGAGGGAGAAGAAGAACCCATGTCCAAATCATTGTTTACAGACTGACCATCCAGGCTGGAGATGTTTGGTGACGGCGGTGGTGACTGCAGGTCTGTCATTTCCTCTTCAACTGTTTCCACTGGGGCTGAGTCAGACACATGTTCCTCTTGGTCTGCATCCGGAGATATGCCATGATCATCGCTGGACAGAGGATCACGCTGAGGTTCAAGTACCTGACTCTGTGGCGGGTCTGGATCCTGCCAGATCTCAGACAGAGAAGAACTACACGCCCCTTCCTCTCCGCTTGATTTGCAGCTGTGACGCTGTGTTCGGGCTGATCTTCTCACGGGGATCGTCGTCTGTGAAGTCGATGCTGTGATCTCCGTCTCCTTCATTTTCTTTACTTTGGCTGAAGGCTGGGAGGGCTGTGGAGAAAACAGTGCAGCCCTGTTACGGTTGCTGTTGATTTTCCCCTCCTGAACTATAGCCAGCAGCTTGGCCAACCCCACCAAAGTCTGTTTCTTAAACGAACGACCAGGTTTCTCCTTCAGTGTCGGCACCTCTGCAATGCTCTTCGCTTCAGATGTTTCCGTGTTGTGTATTTCTGCAGCTGTGACTGTGGACTGTGGTATCATCACGTCATTGCAATCTCCTGCTATCTGAGGTGAACATGTTTGTTTCGTGCTCTTGTTGGCTCTGTCTTTTGGATCTCTGCGTGACTTCTTCTTCTGCTTTGAGATTTGAGCTTTACATACGTCTAAAACAGACATGGCGGCAGGGCTATTTCCATTTAAATCACATGTATTCTCATCTTTGAAAATGAGCTTGACTGAGCTCATTTTCTTGGATTCCGTCTGTATTTCTGGCGCTGTCATCGGCACGCAAAGCAACGGGGCTTCTTGTGCCAAAATAGGAACATTTGGCAAATTAGTGGACGCGTTAGCGTCTATTATTTTCTTGCATTTCCTGCCCTCGTCCTTCTTGTTTTCTTCTGGATTTTCAGTGAAAGTGTCGCCAGCCTCCTGTTTCAGCCCTCTTCTCGTCCGTGTCTGCTTCAGTGATTTCTGAGCTGCATCCTCCGTTTTACCACGTGCCTTTTCCACATTTCCCTTTGCTTTATTGTCGATTTCTTCCTCAGCTTCTCCTGCATGGACCAGCTGCCCCAAACATCTATGTTCCTCTCCAGTACCATGAGCAGGAGTCAGTGTAGCCGGTGTCTTAGCATTATCCATGTATTTACTGGGGAGTTTCCGTTTCCTGTATGGTCTTGTTTTCATGGGTGTCACATGACTCTCGTCTGAATCTTTCTTTACCTCTGGGGGAGGAAAATCAGGCTGCACTTCAGTCTTTTGATCCAAATCAGGATTTAGAGTTTCCTCTTCACTGGCTTTTTCTTTCTCTGTTCTTTCTTTTTTCTTTTTTCCAGGATCCTTAGTCCTAGATGTTCCCACCTCCACAGACTGGACATCAAAAGTGCTACAGTCTCTTTCTGCTGCCGCTGATATGTTTGATTCATTTTTTGCTTTCTTTTTGCCGGTTGAAGGATTCCGTTTTCCTTTGCTCAGTTCTTCATCAGTCTTCGCTGCTGCTATTCGACTTGAAGAAATCGCGTCTGCTGAATTAGTCGCAAGTGTAGTTTCTTTATTGTCATCGCCATTCTCTGTGCTTTTGATGGGAATCGTGTCACTAATGATGTCACTTTGATAAGTAAGCGGAGAAACCGATGGTTCACATTCTACCAAACGGCCCTTTGACGATTTCCTTCTTGGTGTTTCCGTGGCTTCTGAATCCCATCCTTGAGCGATTACAAAGAGTTTCGCCATTTTCACGAGTGTTTTCTTCTTGAAGCGCCGGCCAGATTTGAGCCTCTCGCGCTGCTGCATCTGACGAAGGACTGAACTGTACGACATATTCTCTACAACTGGTGCATGTTGATCATTCGGAGGATGCTGTAACATACACTGCCTTGGTTCGACAACTTTATTGGAGTGGATTGCATCTCCTTCCTTTGTGCTGAGAGGCAAAAACACCTCTGTGCCTTCCTTAAGAGTTGACGCTTCTCCACCTGCATTCATGACTGCATAACCTCTGCTCACTGCGTCTTGTGTTTCAATATTTGTCAGGCAGGATGGATGAGAACCTCCTACTAATAAGGGGGAGTTGTTTTGCATGACCTCAGCTGGGAGTTTCTCTGCAGCGGTGACCTGTCGACCTCGTGAGCGGATGTTCAGACGAAGCCCGTGTTTGTCGGGGTTTCTCTCCTCGTGGTATGCCTCGCTCCGAATCTGCTGTTAAATGAAAAAAGCAAAAAAAACAAAGCTACATCAGTATTATGAATGAAATCTGCCCCCCGTGAACTGCTGCTGATCTTCAACTGGAGATGACCCACCTTTGGTTCAGTCATTTTCTGAGGTGGAGATACTGTTCGAGGAAGCCTGTTGGACAGCCGTGATGTGGTCTGCTCTCTCGTCTTTCCTGATTCCCGTCTCATCAAAAGTCCTGTCCGTGTCAGGCTCAGCTCTCACCGCTGCTGTCCCATCTCTCCACCATTAGAGGATGGGGTGTCTACCTAATATCGCAAAATAGAGAATATTATTATATATTTATTTATTTTTTCAATTTTTTTTTATCCCATTAGTGCTAATTTTTATATTTTTTATTTTTTATTTATCCTGGTTGCTGCTCCACCCTCCGAGCTGAAACTGGCTCCATACTTCCTCTGAGACATGGGCAGTAACCAGCTGCTTCTTTTCACCTGACAGGGGAAGCTTCACCGGTAGGACATAGCACGTGGGACGATCACGCTATTCCAACGAGTTCCCCTCCCTCCGAACAGGCGCCCCGAACGACCAGAGGAGGCACCACTTCAGCGACCAGGATATTGCATGTTTTGGTGAGGGGTTCCTATATGAAGCAAACCCCCTAGGGGGCACGGGGAGAACATGCAAACTCCACAGAGAAAGGCCCTTTTGAGGACCCCACTCGAGGACGGGCACACACTCCTTCCGCGCCCCCCCAGGTGGGAATCGAACCCAGGACCTTCTAGCTGTGGGTGACGGCGCTGCCACTGCGGCACGGTGCCTCCCGAGAATATATTATCTCTAAAAGAATATTTCCTTGCATAATCCTAAAAATAAACAGACATCTGTGGTCATAAAAACATTAAATGAACTACACACACACAATGACAGCTGATGTCAACACTATATCACACAGTAGAGCATGTATACTGCGCTGAATACTTGCTGAAAAAAAAAAAAAAATCCTCGTTTGTAATCGAATTACTCACTATGGTTATTAAAATGAATCTTGAATATTTTGCAGTAGTTGACAAGAAGCTGCACAACTAAATCCTACATCACTTATTGGAAAAAGGGATTATGGCTTCACAGAAACCTGGCCTGATGTGACAAGTTAGGCTACATATCCCACAAATCACACTGGAAACAAATGTCTAAAATTGCAAAAAAAAATCTTGTTTAGGTAGGCTATAGCTTGATGGTTGAAAACTATCATCAGACATGCAGAATGTACGGTATTATGAAGGTTTTAAAAAGCTGATTGTGGCCATTGTTATTGCTAGATGAGAGCTTTACACCACTTTACAGTTCCTGAATATATCAGTTTGGTTTCGTGGTTTTTAAGACATGATGACTTCAATGTTCTCACTGTATGTGAGAAAGAGGTAGCCTAACAATACAATAAAAATAAAAATTATACCCTAATTGTGTTGCTTTCATTGGATCTGCTCTTATCTATTTTCAAAGTTGGACAATTGACCCAACGACCGGTGATTCTGTACAAATGATATGCAAATAATAGACACGCTTTTGGAAAGAAAAACGATAGCCTACTTAATTGAGTAGCAATACATGTGTTATTACCTCAGCCTTACAACGTGGATAGGCTAATAATAGCCTAATTGGTTCGAGACTAGGGAGGAGGAGAAGACAAGTGAAAGTGCACACACACAAAGCGATATTGGCCATCATTTGGTAATATATGCATTGCACTCAGTAAAATGTGTAGCCTATGTATTTTGCAGGCTGGGCCGTCTGTGTTTATTCTTACTGCTTTCATGAATAAGGACGAGACGCGAGATGATCCTCAGGATTTCCACGCGCAGCTCCAGTGTAGCGTTAACGACAACAGTCCTTTGCATCTTAAATGTAAAAATTGTGTGAATGTCCGATATTGCTTCGATGTGTTGTTTTCCTGCAGGAGGAGAGGAGCAGGAGCAGACCGGATTCGGAAACTGGGGAACACCCCCTTAACCCTCCCCCCCCCCCCCCCCCCCCCCCCCGTTCCTCCCCTCCTCGGCTCCTCCTCGTTCCCCCTTCTTCTCCTCTCAGTCCAATTTCACAGAGACAGTTGAGAGGCAATAATTCACTTCAAAGAATACATACATAAATAAATCAGTTAGGGGTTAGTTCCTGGAGTAATAGCCTTAATATATTTTTTTATTCCCCTTAGGATAATAATAATCTGTGTTTTTAGGCCTTCACACTCACAGAGCCATCGTGACATCATCAGCACTTGATTATGATGTCGTCTGCGATGTCATAATAGGGCATAACATTGTGACATCATCAGGGACATCATCAGCGATGTCATAGATAGACATGAGTAAACCGTTTTGCAGTCATTCATTTTGACAGTTATTGAGAGTTGATTTGAGTTAATGTTAATGCCAGTGATTGTGCTTTTAAATCCTGTTGACCCCTTTTCATCTGAAAGATTGATTTGATGATTGATGTACAACAGTGTAATGTTTAATGTTGGGGAAAGAAATGAATCAATAATTAATAAATTGGCTTCTGTGGGCTTTGAAAATAGCATTAGAAAGTGCTTAACTGCAATTAGCCATTTTCACTTCCCACCCAATTCACTAATTTTCTAAAATGCAAGAAGAATTTGTAATTCACAATTGTAATTGTAAAACAACAACAAAAATGCAGGAAGTAACACAGGTGCAAGCAAAACAGTAAGGAGGGCCCCATCACTGGATCACCAAATGGATTGGAAGTTGGAAACCTCCTCATTGCTTGCACCTGTGTTACTTCCTGCCTTTTAGACACAAAATGTGTGAATTGAGTGGGAAGTGAAAAAGTCTAATAGGTGTCTCAACCAATGAGCTCTGTGTCAGTGGTGTAGTGATGCCTGGAGAAGTGGACATACTACCTGATGACATCACAATTGCTTGAGTGACATCACAGATGACATCACAATAGAGTGCCAAAGTCATGCCGTCTTCCGGATTCAGCATACACACCAATGGATTTTCCATAGACATTTTGTAAAATGCTCATAAAAATAGTTTTACTTATTGGTCAAACCAATTACCAATTGAGCTATATTTAGAATCATATAAAATTCCAGTTGGTTGGGCGGAGGGGGGGCAAGACTAGGTGAAAGCTAACCATGCAGCATGTGTGTTACTGATGCTGATGATCTAATTTGCCTTCAGGGTTGTCAGTCAGTCAGTCAGTCAGGCAGCTGCCTGGCAAAAAAAGGTCAGAGTGAAATGTTAGTCTCTCCTGATTCAAATATAGCTGAATTGACCAGATGCGTATGCCGAACCCGGAAGAGGGTGTGACTAGGCACATGCTCGAGTGACATGATCACTGATGACATCACAATTGCTCGATTGAGTGACAGCATGATTGCTTGAGTGACATCACTGGTGACATCACTGATGACATCCCAATTACTCAAGTGACATCACAGGTGACATCATGCACTGATGACATCACAACTGAGTTAATCAAATGATAGCTAGATACGGTATTCATTCCTTAACTCTCAATAGCAATAGTTACACTATAGGGCAGGCTATAGAGGGGATTTGGAAGATAATGCTGACTGAAAAATAAGTGGGTACTTTGTGTGCGAACACCACCATCTGTGCGCCGCACGTGAAAGCTATGGCACGGTGAAACCAAACTACGTGCGATTACGTCGTTTGCGCAGCCAATAATATTTCTTCATAGTTTGTTTCGGCCAATGGAAGCCCGGAGATTATTAGTTTACATCCGGGACATTGGTTGTATTAGGTAGACGCTCTTCAGTGTTGTTGTCAGATATGTTCATCATGCTCAAAAAGATATATACATTTTATAACTGTTAATTCCCCTCACGATGAGCAGCCTTTGTAGAGAAGTCGTCACTCTTCAGTTGGGACACTATTCAAACTTTGTGGGGACGCACTGGTGGAATTTACAGGTGAGGAGTTTAGGCTAAGGCTAGCTAGCTTGCATGCATGTATGTATGCATGCATGCATGTGTTTTCAAAGGGTGTTTTTGTATTTGTCGGTTTAGCTAGCACTTGAAATGTAACGTTATGTGCAAGGTTTCTTTTAACATGAGATGGACACGACACCGCTACGCTAGCAAACGTGGGGTTAGCATACTTAGCTAGCAAGCCAAGTCTGCTAGCTAGTCATTACATGGATCAATAGTGACATGTCTGTATGGAAATCTCTTTTTTAGACTTGTGGTGCAAATTGGCAAATAGTCTTGAGGACAAGATGCAGCTCTAGTATGGAGCCCAGTGACTGGCAGTCTGTCTCTGAAATCTAGTCCTGATTATAAAACATTAGTAGCTAGTTATTATGTGCATGACTTGCACTTGAATAAAAATGTGCACTATTTTGGACAGTTAATGAGACAGTTCTTCTGTGGCTTTCTTTTTTCAGCAGGCTAGAACAAGAAAGGTCAAACAACATACACTTTTCTTTCTCTCCTACTTGAGGTCAATTCCAAATTGTGAAATGATTGTATTGTTGTGCACAACAACAAGCAATTAGGTTGGGACCTCTTAATGGGTTGGTTACCTGCCAGAGTGCCTAACTTTACAATGTGCAGGTGGCAATTTGTCATGCTTAGTGTTGTATGTGAACTTGTGTGAGATCTTCCATTACTATTGACTAAATAGATGGAGGGGAAACTTCTCAATTCTTATGTCTTTGATATACATGGACTCAGCCAGTTAAATGGTGGACATTTTAAACTTGCACTCACTGTGTTCTTTTTGTTTTCAGGATGCTTCCTTGTCATATGACCCAGAGTTGCCGCCAAGTGAGATCCAGAGCGATGTTGTGTTTCGAGAGGGACAGACGCTGGGCGGTCACGTCACTTACACTCCGCGCCTCATCGCCATGGATCTCAAGGGTAACTTAACATGATTTTGCTCAGGCCAAAGACATCCTCCTCTGTGCTGTGGTCTCTTGAACTTTGTTTACTGTTTTTGTGTTGTTTTGACAAAGATGTTTGCTGCTTTTAGTCCTAGTCTAATCCTGTCATGTAAGATTTTGTTTGTCAGTCGCTGACATTACCACAGTTTCATACGATGATGTTGACATGTGTGAAGCTAGCTCAGTAAGCTAAGCTTGTCATGTTTGTCATTCCTAAATATCTGTCTCTATGTTTCCTCCTCTGGTTCTCATTTGATTCTATACTAACTATGGTGTTCGGAACCTTTATTCCACCCGGTGTAACATCACACTGTATGACACCTGTATGACATCACACTGTATGATACCTGTATGACATCACACTGTATGATACCTGTATGACGTCACACTGTATGACACCTGCTCTCTCTGTTTGCCTCTCAATCTGTCTCTGTAACAGGAAGCCTTCAGACTCTACGGCAAGAGGGAAGTCTGTACGCTGACAAAGACACCACCACTTTCACATGGTAAATAATTGTGTGTGTGTGTGTGTGTGTGTGTGTGTGTCTGTGTCTGTGTCTGTGTCTGTGTCTGTGTCTGTGTCTGTGTCTTTGATGTGTCAGGTGATATGAGTGGCTGTTCAGAGGTATAGTTTTCTATGAAACGGCACATATGAAACGGCACATTCTGGTCCGGCAACACTTTGACTATGATGATCATGCATTCATTGGCAATCGATTTTGGCAATCAATTTTTGTCTCAATACTGTGTTGAGAGCTAAATTAGAAGGAATTGTCTTTATGAACCAAACCCATTATCAGAGGCTATATCAGAAATCACTAGTTTTTCTCTCCTATTAATATAAAATATGTGTTGGACCCAGAAGTGTTGATTGTGCGCCTAGTGTCTGGTGTATGTACTATGAAACTGTGCTATATCTGGCAGGGAGGGAGACATCATGATGCATGAAGAAAGTCCTCCAACAAAGAACTTCTTCCTCCAAGATCTGGACAAGCTGGATGTGAGTATTTACATGCGGCAGCAGGCAGGACACTGATGACTTTATATTTTCCAGTATTGTCTTGAGACATTGATGACAAGCATTTGGTATCATCGGTACATTCATACGTGCATAGTTTTGACGCTCCTCATATTAGTGCCTCATCCTGACCGCTGTCTTTGTCTCCAGAAGGGGGATATATTGGCTGATGATTTTGCTGATTTTGCCTCCAGCTCCCGGCCTCAGTGCTCAAGTAAGTGACTCGTTTAGACTCAGCATTAACTGTTATTATCAATTTCAATTAACAAAATATCGTTAGGCACAGCACAGCAGTAGCCACTCGCTCATCTGACCAGGCTGTGGAAACTCTCCCGTTGGCAGGTTCGGTGAAAGTGGAGACAGTGAACAGCCGCCTGGATCGTGTCCAGAAGGTCTACAGGCTGGAGGGCAGCATCAGGGTTTGGTCGGACTTCCTCAGGATCCACCTGCACCCTCGCACCATCTCCGTCATCCACCAGTACAACCATGACGGGTGAAGAGCCGCACCACATTTACTACACTTTGTTGGGGGAAAGGTGGGCATGTTTTGGGGTTGACAGGGTTATTTGTGGGGTGGGATTATGTTCCACCACTCAAGACTGATTGATATTGAAATGCAGAGTTTCACTGGAAATGTTTTTTTACTCTTTTACAAAATGAAGAAAGTAAAGCACATAATAATAATAATACTACTACATGTTATTTGTATAGCATCTTTTTAACAGTGTTAGAAAAAGTCCTTCTTAAAGCAAGTACAAAATACAGCAGTAAGACAGAATAAAATAACACATAAAATGATGTAAGGAAGCGATAGAAAGATATTACGGTACTGTATTGTTACTACTATAAGACATTTGCTCACAAAATAATCATGTTTAATAGGATCGATTTGCATGCGTTTCATTTTTTAACGAAGTCTGCCAATCAAACCATGAATCATTTATATTGTTTGTAGTGATGACATAAACAGATCTGAAGTGACCAGTCAGTCTCAACAACCTGTGTGTGCGCACGTGTGTGTGTGTGTGTGTGTGTGTGTGTGTGTGTGTGTGTGTGTCCAGGGAGGCTGATCGTCTCGAGGGGTTTGACCAGGGAGAGTCTCTGCTGAACGGGCCAGTGCTGGAGGAGCTGGAGGACAAGCTGCACTTCTTCGTAGAGGAGTGTGATTATCTTCAGGTAATGCTGCTCCCCAGCTCTCCCCCGCTTTCATGTGAAATACTTCTTCTGCACTGTAATCTCTTACGGAAGCACCCCGTCTTCTTCTTCTGCACTGTAATCTCTTACGGAAGCATCCCCCCATATATTAGCTCTAGACTCACTCATCTTCCTCTTCTTCCTCCCAGGGCTTCCAGGTGCTGTGCGACCTGGCCGACGGCTTTTCAGGCCTGGGTTCAAAGGTCACAGAGATGCTGCGGGACTCTTATGGCGGGAGAGGCATCCTGACCTGGGGCATGGCACCCGTCAGTCACCCAAATTCAGTGAGTGACAAAATCGCTTTGGAGGCACAGTTGTATATAAGCACATTCTTTGTCCTAACGGCATTGCTTCTGTTGAATCAGACTCCAATGAAGGACCTGTACCACCTGATAAACTGCGCCTTAGGGACGGTGCACCTGGCCAATCACAGCTCTTTCTTCTGCCCTTTGACCTTGCGTGGCGGCCTGGGCAGACGACCCGCCTCTCCCATGGCGTTCCCCCACCTGACGTACGATGTGAGTCTCGCTCAAGCTGTCCGCTTAGTTTGTTCTCCAGCTCTCCTTTCCACCTCGCACGGTTAAAAGAAAAGAGGTTTTAACTCTAAATTATTTGCTAGACTTTTCAGAAGATGTTACAGCACTATGATGGTGCTGTTGATTTGCTTTTCTTCCACTATACACACTACAGGGTTCCTACACTCCTGGAAAACCTGGTAAAAAGCCATGTCAGATGAAAAATGATAGAGAGGGATAGAAGTTTCAGAAAAGTCACGACATTTTATTTGTTGAATACTGGCAATTGTCACAAAAAGCTGTAATGTAGCTGGCTCAGAAACTGAAACTATTGTTGGTTAAAATAGTATTATAATCCTTGATTTTTAAAGTGAAAAACAAGCTACGTAACTGATGGTTATTTTTTTATTCTGTCTCATTAATCTTTTGACTAAGGGGAATTTGAAAAGGAGTCATGGAGAAGTCATGGAAAAGTTTTGGCATTTCATCAGTGAAAAGCTGTGAGAACCCTGTATATAATTGTGTCTGGCTAATGGTGTGTGTGACGTTTCTCTTTGTGTTTCCCTTGGTGTCAGCCATCACTGTGGTACCACTCCAGCTCGGTCCTGGCTCTGGCCCTGGACTCGCTCACCCTGCCTTACAGGCTGAGGGACAACAGCGTCCCCATGTGGCAGGTGGCCGACACACTGGCCGTATCGGGGAGAAAGGTGACTTCATGTCTTCAGATCAGCTCTACAGCGTCTGTTCATGTGGTCAACTCATGCGTCGATCCACGTCATGTCGGACTCTGAAGAAGAAATGTTGCTCCAACTTGGAACGTGTTTAACTCACTGGAACGCACGTCTCCAAAGTTATTTTTATTTCTGAATCTGAAATCAACCATAAGTGAACTGCAGAATACCATTACCTAGTGATGGGCGGACTCAAAAGAGTGTTTGACACTTTTGCGACACACTCCCGTGTGGAAACACAGTAGCCAAGTCACGTGACTTCAGCAAACGAGGCTTTGTTGCGTCACACCGTTTTAAAACGAGTCCGCGTTTTGGTGTTTGGACGCTAGGGGGTCGAGCCCCTTTGTCAAATGTATGGCAACTACTGATCTTGAATCAGTTGTCATAACTTAGGCTCTTAGGAACTGATTGATTCAATCGAGATTTGGCTGATCTGCAGTCAGTTATTCCAGGTTTCCTGCAGATCAACTGATCAACTTATCTGCTAATATTTACAATAGTTTTGCAATTTGCTTTCATCAGATGCGCCCCGGTAGCTCACTGCGTAGCATGCAAACTTCGTTGCATGTCGTCCTCTGTCTCACCCATACCTTTTCTCTCGCTCTACTTTTGCAGTATTCCCTGCACAAATTAAGATGTAACCATATAGGTTAAATGCCTTCTTATATAATTTATGTCTATACATTTTAAAGAACATGCATATTGGTTGATATTCTATATAAGGTAAGATACCATATAACATACTACCATAGCCTACATAAATGCCATGATATCATGAAAATGATTAAAACACAACCATATGAAGGCCTCCATATTCTACATATAACTTCCGCTCAGTTTATTTCAGGATATCTAACACTACTCTCAAATGATGCAACTTCCAAATCGTTGAATCATTATTGGTGTTGGTTTTGGGTCTTCCCATTGCACTTGACCACCAGATGTCGGCAGTGAGCAGTGTTTCGAGCATTTCGAAAACAGTGAATCTTTTTCCGAAGCAATCTGATCAAAGCTTCAGAAAGCCTCGCTTCTCCCATCACTACCATTACCTAGTACTTAATTGATTACCGTGAATATAAGGGATCATTTTAATCATTGTAATGCTTTTTCTGATATTATCTCAGACTGCCAGCATACTGTGGCTTCGCTGTAATGTATTGGTGGCTGTGTGAGGCTGATAAACAGCTTCTACCAGTTGGCAGGTCATATTCTTAGTCAATTCAACATGACGTGAATGCAACGTGAGCCCAAGACCACCAAGCACACACATGCAAAGGTTTTAACACAATCGGATAACTGAGCGCATTGAATGAGATCCTCTGCCTCCTGTAACCACCAAATCCAGTGCAGCCGTAAAGAAAAGACCGTGCCGGAGGATGAAAAAGAAACAATATGCCTTTTCTTCAAGCTTCCTTTAGTTTTGACGGGATAATTTTGAATTCCAGGTGGTGGCTGCTTACGGTGCCATTCCCTTTGCCATGATGCACGGCAGCTCTCTCCCCGACGCCCTGAGTGTCTGCGCAGATGCGTTACCGTGGAAACCCCTGTCGGCTTGCTCGGAGCTCGGCGACGGCCGATGCTATGGCCAGCTGGTGACGCTCAAGGGATTTGAGGGCCAGAGGCTAGTCAGGTCAGACGTTTTGCATCAGTTGATTGCCATGTTGTGGTTGTTCACTGAAACTGTATAGATCTATACAGGATATGTACTGTATAGATGCCAGGAAGAGGAAATTATTACTATTATTATGTGGTGCTGCTGAAATAACCGGTCTATCTTCACAGCAAGCACCTTTTAGATGAACCCTGTTCTTTGTGCTTATTTGCACAAATGAAAATGAAAATGTTACATCTTGACAATTTCACTGTTCACCTGAAGATGGCCTATCATGATCTTCTCACCATGAAATTGTAAAATAGAAATTGCAGTGAAGCTGAAAGACTGAAATCCATGCTGTAGATCATTTTCTCTGTTTCTGCAACTTCGATACGTAGGAAATCTATCAAGGAATCAGGGTCCACACTCCACAATTAGCACCAGCCACTAGCCAAGTGCTGGTAAAATGTGCAAGTGGCTAGTAGATTTTTCGACCCTGCTAAGTGTCACTAGAACTAACAGGGGCGGCTTTAGCTCAGGAGGTAGAGCGGGTCGGCCAATGACGCAAGGGTTGGCGGTTCGATCCCCGCTCCCTCCCAGCTGCTGTCGTTGTGTCCTTTGGCAAGACACTTAACCCTCCTTGCCTCGTATGATTGGTATGACTGGTATGAATGTAGACATGAATGGTATGATTGGTATGAATGTAGACATGAATGATGGTGGTTCGGAGGGGCCGTTGAGCGCCAATGTGTGGCTGCCACGCTTCTGAACCACCGGTACGAATGGTGTGAACGAATAATGATTCTGTGTAAGCGCTTTGAGCCTTGGAAAGGCGCTATATAAATCCAATCATTATTATTATTATTATTATAACAACACGTGTCTCTAAATAGACTGTATAAAACTAGGTGACTCTTACAGCTTGGCTAAAATTACCCCCCAATTTATGACACATGAATGCACTGCATTCTTTTAATAGTAATATTGCAATCATGTCTGTTTCACAAAATAAGCAGTTGGGTTAAGATGAAGAGCAATGAAACGGTTTAACTTTTCTCACTCTCTGGTGCTGAAACGTGATATGGATTCTAGTTCACAGCAAATCATTACATTCTCTGGCTAGTTGACTAATCAATAGAAACACAAATCAAGTCACGACAGCCAAGCTGAACCTGGCTAGTAGACACAAGGGATCCGTCTACGCTCAGGCCAAACATCAGCAAAAAAATAATAATAATCTTTTACTATGCTGAAATGCTGTGATCTCTGCCTCCAGCTCTCTGACTCCAGGAACTCAGCCGCCCACCGATCTGCACAGCCTGCACAGTGGAGAAGACATCCTGGCATCCTACATCAGCTCCTTCTACCCCACAGCACCTCTGTGAGTCCCCACACACAGACACATGCTGATAACACACAAGCAGGACTTGAGTTCAACCGGCTAAGTGACTCTGCTCTCTCTTTCTCTCCCTCTGCATCGCGGCCACACAGCGCCCTGCAGCTGGTTTCCACCCCCAGCAAGCTGACTGCGCCTTTCCCACAGATATTCAACCCTTCCCTCGGTGCTCAGGGATTCTTTCCGAGCCGCGCCCCGCCCCCGGGCTGTGAGTACACCTTGATTCCACTAGGTGTCCCTCTGCTCTCTTGATTGGGACGCTGTTGTGCTTTCTTGCAGGCATTCTTAGCTCAAATATGTGGCTGGTCGCCTAGGTAACCCACATTGTTTAGCCCCCCCCCCCCCCCCCCCCCCCTCTCTCTCTCTCTGGTCCTGGACGGGTGACACTCACACAGCTAAAGCAAGCTACCAGCTATCTGGAAAAAAATAATGAATGAAAAAATAACGAATGAAAGTGTGTCCTCACTGTTGAAATAATTATTAGACAATGTGTGTTCAGATGCTGCGGTGATGTGAAGTCAAGTTACAACAGTTTGTTTTTCCATGTCAAAACATTGAAGACCACCACCTAGACCTTTTCCCTTGAAATGTCCTTGAAATGTATCATTACAAAAGAGTAGCAACCCTGTATATACTGGAGTGGAACATATGTTGAACTGCAGACCTTTAGGCCAACATGTTATATATAACATGTTACATAGGCTACTGTGCCAGCTCACTCTCCTCTTTAGGAGTCAGGTTGCATCGTAAACCTCTGTCCCCGTCTGTCTCTGCAGCTCCCTCTTAAACCTCTGTCCCTGTCTGTCTCTGCAGCTCCCTCTTAAACCCCTGTCCCTGTCTGTCTCTGCAGCTCCCTCTTAAACCCCTGTCCCCGTCTGTCTCTGCAGCTCCCTCTTAAACCCCTGTCCCCGTCTGTCTCTGCAGCTCCCTCTTAAACCCCTGTCCCCGTCTGTCTCTGCAGCTCCCTCTTAAACCCCTGTCCCTGTCTGTCTCTGCAGCTCCCTCTTAAACCCCTGTCCCTGTCTGTCTCTGCAGCTGCCTCTTAAACCTCTGTCCCTGCTGTGTAGGAAATTTAAAAAATATTTTGGGAGCAACTTTTGCCCCCACACTCTAAAAACTGGGGGCATTTACAAAATTTTGGGGGCACTTTAAAAAATAGTAATTAGTATATAAAGTTGCTCAAGCGTAGCGTGAACAATAGCGCTGTTTGGGAGAATGTGTTCTTCATAGGGGTGTCACAATATATCGTCCCACGAAATTTCGCGATAGTAAAACGTCACGATATGTATCGTTGAGATAAAATCTCATATCGTGGAGAAAAAAAAATAAAATAAAATAAAATAAAAAAAAATCCAAAAATAGACAAAGAAATGTCTTTGTTTGTTGAAGTTCAATGTGTGGAAAGTAGTTCAGTTGAACAAGTCTCTGAAGAGACACATGAGAAGTTATACAGGAGAGAAACCATTCAATTGAGTTTCTGGCAAAACTGTTTACTTGACAGGAAAAACTGAAGATGCATAAAAAATAGACTAAGAAAAGTCTTGTTGTTTGAGTTTGAAGAAAAACTGAAGATGCATAATGAGAATTTATACTGCTGAGAAACCTTTTACCGGTAGTTCAAAGTAAATCTAAGTGACGGTGTAACTCATTCTATTTCAAGATAAGCCTTATCTCCAATCTCATGTTTTTTCTAGTTGTTATTGTAATAACAATTTCCCACAACAGCATGTTTTGTATTTGTGCATTTCAAATAAAATACTACTTTTCCAGTCATATATTGTCATTATTCAAGTTTAAAAAAATATTGTTAAAATCGTATCGTATCGTATCGTTATCGTGAACCCAGTATCGTGATACGTATCGTATCGTGAACTGAGTGTATCGTGACACCCCTAGTTCTTCATCATCATCTTCTGTCAACCAGCTTGCAGGTGCTGAGTGTTAGACATGGAAATTAAATGAATTTAATGAAATAAAATTATCAAAATATTGGAGGCAATTTTTTGTCCCTGGATCATGGTTTTTAGGGGCATTCTGAGATTTATTGGGGACATTTTTGCCCTTGTTGTCCCTGGCTAAATTCCTACACTGTGTCCCCATCTGTCTCTGCAGCTCCGGTCCCAGCAGTCTTGTCCGCTCCCGTCTTGACGTCCCTGCAGTCGGGCCCCGCGATGGGCCCGTGGCTGTCGGAGCTGCACCGCGGTGCCAGCTCCCTGAACATCCGCCGCATCCTCTCCCAGGGGCACGAGATGGCCGAGTACCAGGAGGCCCTGGAGCAGCTCCGCCTCCTGGCCCGGTGTTACCGCGACGACAGCGGCGGGATGGCGCGCTCTTCGTCTGAGGATGACGACGACGACTGACATTGTGACAGTCTGTGTGAGAAGGGTTCATGGTGTCTGGATAGACAGATCTCCGCTAAGCCTGTCAGTCCATCCACTTTGTTGTTTACTCAAGGTAGTGTTGCAGTCAAGTCACTATATCTCGAGTCTGAGTCGAGTCTCGAGACACCAAAGGAGGGGTCTGTGTCGAGTCCCCATTACCCGAGTCCAAGTCGAGTGAGTCCGGAGATCCTGAACATGAGCATGAATCCATATGTAGGTGGAACACACGTGCCTGCACCTGTAAGAAACGGAATCATGTCTCATAGCTATCAATATCTTATCAATTAACAAGTCCGAATCCTCGTCTCCAACTTCCGAGTCTGAATGCATGAATGCTCAAGTCTGAGTCCAGACACAAGTCCTGCACATGAGTCCAGGACCCGGACTCCAGTCCGACTCGCCTCTACTACAACACGGGTGAATGTTTACTTTATTGTCCCGTGAGGGGAAATTACGGTAGTTGTTTGCCTGCAGATCTAGGCAGCATTCTCACAGATACAGGGAGATGAACAGCAGTCTAATGCCCAATCCCAATTCAGCCCTTGGCCTAGCCCCATATGTTCCGCTGCTTTCTGTTCCTCTGTGATCCGCTGAATAAGTGTCCAAATGTTCATGTCATTCTGGCCAATACTCCACTTCTGCATTTCAGTCTGGAATATGGAATATCTTTCAATAATCTTTATGACTAAAAGGCTACATTGAAGTAGAAATTTAAATAATTAACTCATTGGTTTTGGATTTATTTAGCTTCAAGACTGCATTTTTGTTCGTGTGACCTTCAACACAGGCTTTGAGAATCCCGGGCCACTTACTGATACTTATGCTTAAATTAACCCACTCATATTCTGGTTTATTTCAAGAAAAACATTTCGGCTAGTGGAAATTCTAATTGGCTGGTAACTTTAAAATCTAGCAGCCATATTGGCAGGTGGTCAAAACAGTTAATTTCAAGCCCTGAGAGCAGGTGGTGACATAGGAGTGAGTGAGTGAGAAAAGGATCAAATATTGGTGGTTAAGACTGAATAATGACATCACAACTGTTAATTTAAAATTAGTTATTCCTCTAAACCTGGCTTCAAATGCCCCAAATTTTCCGCGCTGGCGCCGTTCGGGCCTCAGCAAAACCTGGTAGCGAGGACATTTTTTGTGGCCCTCTCTATCATCAAAGTTGCCCATCCATGGGTTACGGCATGACATTATTTGTTCGGCCCCCGGGAACAATCTGGGTTTCTCATGTGGCCCCCCATCAAAAATAGTTGCCCACCCCTGCTCTAAACCAAGGGCTGAGAAGGAAATCAACCAAAAATTAACCAAAAGTTACAAACGTTTATATAGCTATCTGAGTTTAATGTGGATACTGAAAGGACTGGATGTTCTGGATGTGTGGCATTTGTTTGTGGCAACATTTCAGGGGGAAAAAGGCTCTGTGCTGCGGCTCTCCCACGTGTGTGTGTGTGTGTGTGTGTGTGAGAGAGAGAAGGAAGTCAATGTCGACTTTGATAAGGATATACAGTACATGTGTGATGTATGGATGGAGCATTATGAGAATGTACAGACTGTGGATACATTTCTTCTGATGACTTTGTATACAGAATTAAATGTATTTGATACTAAATTCTGTTTTCAAGAAGTACACTTTTATTATATTTACATTGACTGATGTCACCTCTGTTCTGGGTATAAGTAGCGTGAATCTCAGACACACTGGATTGTTAGTCCAGGCATTTTACGCAAATATGTGGATCAACCTCACACTAATTGCAACAAAACCAAACTCAACTGATTTTGTATCCTCAATATGTCCTCAATGAAGGAAAAAAAGTGTTAAGTAATGTTAAGTAAGTAGTGTAAGTTAATGTATGAAGGGAAAGTTTTGAAAATGACCTAAATATGATGGTAGCCTATGGAAGCCTTTTTTTTTTTTTTAATGTGATATAAATCTCATCACTTATATGTGTTTTTTGCTTCAAGGAGAAAATAAAAAATAATAAAAAAAATGTTAAAAAATAAATAAAAAAACGTTTTTGGTAGCATCATATGGGTAATTTTCAAAAATTTCCCTTCATACATTTCCTTAACACGTTTTTTCCTTCATTGAGGACATATTGAGGATACAAAATCAGTTGAGTTTGGTTTTGTTGCAATTAGTGTGAGGTCAAGTGACATTTTTACTGGACTATGTTTGCAAGACCGCTTAAAGATGATAAATTGAAGGTTGTTACCATGTTGGGAAATTAAATTGAGACTTGGGATCAGAAGATTCCAGGTTTAGGAATAGGAATGAATGATTAACACTTAACATAAACTCAAAGCAAGTTTACATATACTTACACTGTATAGGTATAGATTTTTTTTCTTATAGACATATGTAAATAGCAGTTTTATGTACCTCTGTCAACTCACTGTCCTTGTTTGTTTGAGCTTGTATGCATAGCCCTTTTCACACTTGAAAAATCTCAAGATAACCCTGGATAAATAAAGGTTAAAAAAAAATCCATCACTTTCCAGAACCATGGCAACCATGTACTACTACCAGGGTTCCTAATTCCTATACATTTTCCATTTCAAAATCCATACTTTTCCAGATTCTGATTTCCAGAATCCTCTGTCAGATTTGAGTACAAAAGGGCGTCACTTTGTTGAAAAGTGGTGGGGACATGTCCCCATTGTAAATGACACCTATGGCCACACCACAAGGTTTTGGGTTTGAGCCTTCAGTGAAAATTTGTTGGACTTTGAAGAACTTCTCAAGTTAAGACCAGAAAAGCTTTGACAGAAATGACTTGACCCTTGGCCCTGGTACCCCCTGTCCCCTCCTGCAGAGATATGAGCAGGGGATTATGAGGGGAAACCACAGACAACTGAACTTTTACCGACATTGAAATTATTTTGAGAAGTGCGCATGCAGGCGTAAACTGACGCAAAACACATCTCCACATATATTTCTCAATTTGGGCTTTGGAATCTGATTTGAAAGTGTAAAGAGTGAGACAGGTGGATTTGAACCAGTGAACAACTACATACCAAGCAGCTGTTTATCTCACTGAGCCAGAGCCAGGGATTGTCCAGTCTCCATCAGCTTATTTATATCAGTGTTCAAACTACAAAGATGCATCACTCCTGTCATCTTACAGTCAGCAGCTTATGTGAATATTTTTTCCAAACCTTTCCTTTTTCCATACCTGGAAAATAACCAAATTAAATGCCATACTTGCATAGGAACCCTGTCCTACACACTAGTCTATGCTGAATTAATTTGCTTCTACAATATTTAATACCAATAAGTTGTGAGAAAACTCAAAGCTGAGCACATTTCAAACATTCCCAAATGGAAACCTTTTCAACAATTACTCAGGAGGAGGGTTTGCTACTTCTGGCAATGATTTGCAATTTTATTACCAAAGACATCAAATGTATCGGTACAACTAACCAAAGTGACCAAAATAAACACAAATCCACCATTAACTACGAATTGAGTCAGGCAAACCTTTATTATGAAATAAAATACATACATTTCACAAAGGTGAGGAGTTGGTAACACAGAACAATGTCACCCAGCATATTGACAGAACAGTATGCTTTTACATGTGTGATAAAAAGGCTAGGACACATCCTATAGCATAAATGAACCATTCAAACTTATAAAACTGAGATCTCACCCTGTTATTTTACAAACACCTCCATAAGAGACAGATCTAATGCAAAAATATGTGGAGTAAAAGTCAAATAAAATGGAGAAGCATGTGCATGAAGGACACATGGAGCATGAGCGCCTGGTAAATCTACAGCTATTTATCAAAAAACAAAAAGACAGGAACAGGGGCGTGGGCTTTGGGGAATGTAAGAGGGGGGAGAGGGGGCGTGTGGATAAGGGCTCATGACATAACATTCCCAACTCGAGACTAGGATCGAGAGCGGGAGCGGGAACGAGACTGGGAGCGGGATTTGGAGCGGGACTCTGAGCGGGAGGCGGATGGGGAGCGGGTGCGGGCTTTGGCAGGCGAGGGGGAGCGAGATTTGGACTTGGACTTGGATTTAGATTTAGACCGGGCTTTGGACTCGGCGGGGGTACCGGAGCGGGAGCGTGAGGCCCTCTCTGCAGTGACTCCCTCCTCGTCGCTCTTGGCCTGCTCGCGGCCCTTGGAGCCCGACTTCCTGGAGCGATCCTTGGAGCGGGACCTAGAGCGAGAGCGAGATCTGGACTCGTCTTTCCTGCCCCTCTTCCCTTCTTTCTTGTTCTTCTTGCTGCGGCTCCTGCTGCGGCTGCGGGCCTCCTTTCCCTTGTGAGCGCCGTTACTGCGCTCCTCCTCCTCCTTCTTTACCTTGACCTTATTCTTCTTGCTACGGGAGCGGCTGCGGGAGCGGGAAGCCGCCCTGTGGACAAAATCAGAATGCAAATTAAAACATTTTCAATGGAAAACTCAAGACAACCAAAGATTACACAGTAAATACTATCCATCAAACAGTTAGCAACAGTCTCCCAGATGCAGACACGCAGCCTTGGTGAAATGTTTCCAGTGAGTGCATCAGTTTTTGGCTCTGAGTTTTCAATATAAAACTTTGGCGAAATGATTTCAGCGAATATGAGTACACGTTTTTGAACATTTTCAGCACATTTGAACAGCTAGGGTATCGGCCCCGAAACCTCTCCACACGCAGCTCAGCTGCTGCGTGGCCTCGCCTGCGCTATTGGCATGCGCAGCACACAATCGCTCAACTTCGCATCACTGATGTCACAAAGCCTATGACATCATCCCAGTGCCTATGTCATCATCAGTGATGTCATAAGATGATTTTGGTCAATAATTATGTCACTGATGATGTCATACACATTGTGAGATCATTAGTGATGTCATCAGTGACATTATTGACCAACAGCATCTTATGACATCACTGATGATGTCATAGGCATTGTGACATCATCAGTGGGACAAAATGTAAACAGACAGAGCCCACTTTTAAGGATATACTAGGAACTAGGAGTTCTTTCTCAGCATGATCCATGCTGTTCCTCATCGTAACTCTGGAAAGTTGGGCAACAACGAATGCAAGGTCAAAGGGGTCACACTCTTGTATGTACAAGCTGACTGAAGCTCACTGAAATGTACTTTGTGTGCCCTGTGGAGGAGATTTCAGTGAGCTTCAGTCAGCTTGTACATACAGGAGCGAGCATCCTCGGCTATAGAAAGTCTTGATGTGGGTGTATTCCCTGCAGGAAGCTGGCTTCTCACCTGGAGCGGGAGCGGCTGCGACTGCTGCTCTCACTACGGCTGCGGCTCTTGCGAGACCTGCGGCTCCTGGAGCGAGACCTGGGAAACAGCCCGGAGAAACAGAGAATACAATGAGAACACGTCGTGGATGAAGTAAGAAGTATTTGCCACAGGCAAACATTTTGGTCAGCGTTCGACAGGGGGCCACTCGTGCTAACCAAGGACCACAGGGATCTTTGTTTTCTCCCATTTTATTTTGTACATGTATGTTACTTTAATGGATGATTTAGCACCACCACTCTACCCATCACCATGAAAAAAGCCCTCAAGGGTATCAAGAGCTGAGGAAGCCCTGTGCACAGCAGTGCTTCTCTCCTTGGTGCCGGCTGGTGCAGGGTGAATCACAATGAAGCAAAGGAAATCTTCGAGTGCAAACTACGCCTTTCACATACCGCTTCATCAGATTCGCTATCGAATCTGATGAAGCACTATGTGAAACGCGTAGTTCGCAAATGTAACCAGATAAAGATATATCGTGTCAATCCTATCCTGGTGTGCACTGGGAGATTTCCTTTCCCCTCAAAGGTATCGTTGCTATACGTGTGTCTTCTAATGTGTCTACAATACGCATCAGTCAGAGAACATTACGTATCAGACCTGGAGCGGCTGCGACTGCGGGAGTAGGAGCGACGGCCGCGTCTGGCCCCGGGGCGGTCTTCGATGAGGCGGATCTTCCTGCCGTTCACCTCGGTGCCGTCCAGCTTCTCCAGAGCCCGCTTCATGTCAGAGTACAGCCTGAACTCGATCACCCCCTCGTTCCTCCGCCCCTTGTTGGTGTCGGCGTACGTCACCTCCCCTGCCTGCCTCATGTAGTCCTGAAGAGCGATGGAAACAAACATGGTGATTAAACAGCAAGTCCACACCTCTGTGCAGTTGGGAAACTCCAAAAAACCTCCAACCATGTTTGTCACAGTGCCTTTCTGTCAATTGTGTTTGTCTTGGCTAGCTTTTTCTCTGGCGAATTTTTGACTGCGTGGAATGTGCGTTTGTCTTTTTCTATTCAAACGGTATTCCTCAGATGTGGGAAATGTAAACCTAGTGCAAGCAGCACAAGTAATATTAAGTAAAGACACTTTTGAAGAACTATTGTGTGAGGCTCTCTGTGACATTTCTAAATTAAACCTTGTTTTTTGCTGTCAGATGACGCTTCAGATGTGTGTATCTGTTAAGTGTTTTTGCCAATTCCTTTATTCAGATTACAAAATTGACGTGTTATGAGAATGACTAAAAACTGTTGACTTCATACCTTCAAGTCCTGCCAGCTGCAGCGGCTGGAAAGGTTCTCAACAATGAGCCGATAGTCTGTCCGTGTCGGTGGGCCATATCGGTCTCTTCCCCCACGGCCATATCCACCTTTCAAGGTAATAAGGAAAGACCAAGAACAATGAGAACCAGAGAGCAGCTGAGGTATTTGCCACAATACTAAACTCCAAGCTACACACTAGCAACAATGTCCAATCAAATCCGATCAATTTGGGAAAAAGGGAAACAAAAAAAAAGGAAAAGCAAAGATGAAAAAGAGCTAGATTAAAAAGTGAAATAAAAAGAAAATCAAACGAAAATTCATTAAGTCCATAGAAAACTAACTCATCTCTCCTATAAGATGACGAAGCCTTTTTAATGAAAAGGTCTAGGCCTAATACACACAATTGTAACCGATTACATTTTGGTTGAAAAGAAAAAATCTTAGAGCCCGACCGATGTATCGGTCTGCCAGTATTCTCACCAATATATTGTATCGGCTGGTCGATTATTTTTTTTTGGTTACATGTTTTTTTTTCTTTTTCTTCCTGATTTCCCCATTTGTACTTGGTCAATTTCCCCCTGCTGCCCCGGTCGCTGCTCCACCCTCTGCCGATCTTGGGAGAGCCGTAGACTAGCACCATGCTTCCTCCGACACATGGTGCGCAGTTGCCAGCCGCTTATCATCACCTGACAGCGGGGAGCTTCACTGGCAGGACATAGCACATGGGAGGATCACGCTAGTCACACCAGTTCCCTTCCACCCCAAACAGGTGACCCGACCGCCCAGAGGAGGCGTTAGTGCAGCGACCAGTACACATACCCTCAACCCGGCTTCCCATCCGCAGACGCCCGACCAAGCCGGAGATAACATGAGGCGCGAACCGGCGACCCTCGTGTTGGTAGGCAGGCAGGGAATCTAACGATACACCACCCAGACACCCTATGTTGTGTATAATGATCCGTTTTCTTAACTCAAGCTATACATTAGTTATATTTGTGCTTTTGTATTTGTAGTTATTTATAATAATAATTAAATTCCCAGTGAAGTTTACAGTTTCAGGGCACGGTCGTCATTTTGGACAGTAAAGTTTCTTGTTGAACTGTAAAATATCATGCCTACATTACATCTCTCTAGTCACATCAAGTCAAGCATTTGATATAGGAATTGTTGCAAAAAATGTGTGTAATATAATGCGTATATATCAAATAAGAATATCGGCCGATATATCGATATTGAATATTTTTTACTCCCCGATATCGGTCGGGCTCTAAAATAAAGACCTACTCTCTAAATAAAAAGGGAAAACAAAATAAATAAATAAAAAATATATACGGTACATCTGACCGAGGAAGTACTTACGGTGAACTAAAGCAAGTTTCTATGCTACCTAATCTAAAAAAAAACATTTCACTGTTATAAAACATGTTCTTTTTTTCAGGCACCTATAAGAGCTGAACCCACATCTGTTCCTAACCCCATGGCATCCTCACCACCCGGCCTGGCCTGGGCCTAATGGGAAAAGCGGTCTTCATTCACAATGGCTCCCTTTTTTGGTCTGCCCAGGGGCCCAGAATGGTCAAACCACACTCTTGGAAAGGGGACACCATGGCCAGCAATAGGGGCAGGCACTGGCAGTCAGCAAAGGACTCTTTCAATTAAAACATTGAGGTTCTTTGTTAAATCTTTACCTTTAAATTGACAATCATTTTTAAATAAAGTAAATAATGGAATAAAACATGAATAGATTACAAGATAATCTTAACAATACAAAACTTGCAGTATTCAAATCAAGACATTATTTTCTTTCATTAGCAAATATATCGCAAGCCAATTCCCCCCATCATATATTCCCATGTATTCTTGGTTTCACCAAAAGTATTCTCAAGTCATTGGTGGCTCTGGTGCACACAAATTTAATCCCCTCTCATTCGCATTGCTCAATGCTGAAATAACTTTTTAAGTGTATCAGTAGGCGCCCGTACACTGTCTATCAGGCTATTTGCAAGACAATACAATCCAGAGCTACTGCTCTGTAGTTGTCCTATCCACAGGGATGCAAACTCACCAGAGTGAAAAAGGTGACAAATACCAAGGCAGACACAAAACCAGTTGATCCCAAAATAGGGCACTTAATAATTAAGTGCCCTATTTTGGGATCAAAAAGGTGATTGTCACCTAAAGGTGACTAGTTTGCATCCCTGTATCCAGAAACTGTGCCACATCTGTATGTTAAACAGACTGCCAGAAACCTGGAAGGATCAGTGAGACCAGAACAATAGCAACTACTGACGAAATTAGGAAGGGTGTGTGTGGACGAGTGTGAGAGTTTCATATGAACAAGTTACCAAAAGCTGCACAAAAAACAACTAGGTGTTCTAACATTGTTAACATGGGTGGTGGCGGCACTAGGAGGTTATTATGATTTTTTTTATTATTATATTGTTAAACAATAACTGCCTACCTAACCCTACCTTTGAGTGCCACCAGTGTTGCCAGATTGGGCGGTTTCCCGCCCAATTGGCTGGTTTGGATTGCATTGTGCGGGGGGGGGGGGGGGGGGGGGGGGCTTGGGCGGGTTGTTTCCATAGACCTGCATTTGCTTGGGCGGTTGTGTGTGCGTTTTGGCAGTTTTTGAACAGTCTTTGGGCTGGAAACCATCAGCTGTTTCTGGCAACACTGAGGGCCACCACCGCCCATGTTAATTTCCCAACAGGAGGATCAAGCTAAACTAAGGCATGAGTACTGGAGATCAGGTAGCTACAGTAATTCTTCCAATTACACCCTGGAAGAAGAGTGGAGAGCCACTTTTGACCATACAATTTCCATTCACATCATCATTACTATGACAAATTGAATGCACATCAGCCACCAAGGACAAGGCTTACAAAATTTAAGCAATAGAAATTCCAATAGCCAATTCTTTGTAGTGAATGATATTCCCCATGTTAAGAAAACAAGACTTTAGTGTACACTTACTCCTTCCTCCTCCACCACCACCTCCTCCACCTCCTCCTCCTCCTCCTCCTCCACCACCACCCCCTCCTCCTCCTCCTCCTCCTCCTCCACCACCATAGCTGCTTCCATCTCGACGAGGTCCCTTTGTGTGTTCCACAATCACCCTCTCCCCACACAAGTCCTTGCCGTTCAGGTCATACACGGCATCATCTGCATCTCGGGGGTCATCAAATTCAACAAACCCATACCTTCACAGGAGGAGAACATGTTAAGCCTGAGGCACAGCAAAATATTATGATGGCATGCATTCAGAAACATTAGGTTTGCACAAATAATCAAACTACTATTGGCTACCACAATACTGCCACTGCATAAGGAACACTAAACCTTAATGTTACATGGGGAAAATACGCTTGATCGGCAGGGGGTAAAGTTAGTACATTCAAGGGAATTAGGGGACCTTTACACGAGGACAGTTTCTGGAAGAAACGACACAATAGCGTTTCCTTCACACCTTCTCCCCGTCTACATGAGCGCCGTTGAATTTTTAAAACACTGTAATGTACATGCCAGGTCGCTAGGTGGCAGTGTGATCACCCTATTCTTTGCCCATACAAGGACGCTTCTGCATGACGTCATTTCGTAATCGTCTTTCCGGGTTTAAACACGGGAGTAGAGTACGCCTTCCGCAGTCATTTAGACTTGCCAAAAAGCTTTTTTCAAGCTAAAAAAAACCCCAAACTGTTTTAAAGTTTAAATATTTGTCAGGTGAGAATGTAACATATATGTGACCAGTTTATCAGAATAACGCCTGTTGGAAATCTTTAACGAGCAGCGAGGACCGGGAGCGCTGAGTGTGCTATCTGTCAAACCCTACTGTAGGCTACTTGCAGTGAGAAAACACTGTCGACGTGCTTTTGTAACTAACGTTAAATGCTGACCGGGTACAGCCATCGGCTCCTCGCAGCAGTAACGTTATGAACATGTAACTGAAGTTGGCCGAGTGTAGCTTAATTCTGAATGTTGCCAAACTTCATTCATACTGATGTTTTATTTTGAAATTGGTTGCCAACTCACGCACGGCTATGGCGTAATCGCGTGTGCAGACACGTCAAGAGTTTCTGAAATGTGCCGTCTCAAAGCGATTACATGGAATGATCAGCGGGGGTCGTCTCAAAGAATTTCACTCTGGAAGGTGGTTTCAAAATGTGTCGTTTCCCAAGCCCAAATTCGCCGTCGCCGTCTAAAAGGGAGGCACTAACGATACTATAGGCTACATGCACAACTTTTTTACTTCCTGAAATTAGTACAGCTTCTTTATTTCCTGTCCTACACTATTGGATGAACTGATTAATCAGGTGTGCCTGATCATTGTTGTGACTGCAGCACACCTGACATTAATCAGTTCATCCAATAGTGATGACAGGAAATAAAGAAGCTGTACTAATTTCAGGAAGTAGTGGAGTTGTGCATGTAGCCCATAATTCCCCGTCACCATAGGAAACCGTCCTTGTGTAAAGTGCCCCTTAAGGCAGAGTGGGGGGTGGGTCTCCCCAGGGGGGCTACAAGCAGTTTCTGGAGAGGCTCAGTGAATGGAAGTAAAAAATACTAAATTATCAGTTATCAAAAGGAGATCTCATAGAATATTCTACACAGGCGCTAAATGTGTGTGATTTGGTTAAAGATAGTTCAGAGATACAGTAGTTTGGGGGAATTTGACATGTTTGCCCACTTTCCCAGAGTCATAAACAAATAAATGTCTTCAGATACTCCTTTTGTATGTGTTTGGTGTAGTCTGAAGTATGTCCAACAGCATATCAGGCTATCTTGGCTCAATTGTTGGGTGTCGATGGGATCGAATAACAATCGTGGTCCAATAGCATCGAGGAATTGAGGGGAGGGGGCACAGACTCAGACTTTGAAACCCCCCGGCATGACGCTAACGTTACAAATGTTGGCACAAAGGTCTGCACGATATAACGCAAATTAAATCTGGTCGTGTGTATATGTGTGTAAGTCATACAAAAGCTAATATGCATTGCAAATGCATAACGTTACCTGTAGGCGTGACATGGCCACTTACAATTTGCGAAAATAACGTTAGCCCTGGCTTGACTAGCACGACGAGCGTTGTGATTGCTACGCTGGCGCCAGCAAATGCCATCCTGCACTTTAGTTTGTCCAGAAACTCTCCAAATACATTTACAAAGCTATATAACTTTGATGTGAAATCTATTTTTTTAAGTGGCTGTTGTTGGTAGACAGTAGCGTTAAGCGTGTGTTAGCTAGCATTAGCATTAGCTATTCAGCTTGCCTTGTGCAGGCCTGCTGCAGCCAAGGCCCAAAACACACGCTGCGGCCTACCACGACAGACGTTTAGCCCCGAGAACAAAGGCTAGCTTTCTCAACCTTACCCGTTTTTCAGGTCGACTTCGAGTATCTTCCCGTAACCCTTGAAGAACTTCTCCACGTCCTTTTCCCTAGCTCGATAGCTCAGTCTTCCGATATACACCCTCGACATTTCCCCGGCTTGTCTGTGTGTGTGTGCGCCTGGAATGAGAAAGAGAGAACACACAAGGAGGCGCGAGGCTGTGAAGACGCATAAATTAAAAGGGGCGTGTTTTCACGACCAGGGAGGGAAGTGAACGACACAGCCCTCTGCTACCATCAAGTGGCCATCAAGTATGGATTTATATTAATCTGCCGGAGATGCTGGTTGTTGAACTGGTTAAAAGTAATGTCAGGGGGGGTAATAAACAGGTATGTAAATAGCACTGTGACGTCAATCGCTAGCTAATGATTAAAGTTGTCTGTTTTTCCACTAAACTTCCCAACGGTGAATGTGTTTCAGTCCACTGTGCATTATTTCAGATTAGCGTCTAGTAGTGCTGTGTTCCAGGAAAAATATTCCGCTCAATTCTTGCGTTCCGTTTAGAAAACATGGGCGTCATTGTTGCATTTCTGTGGGGGAACGAAAACACTGCAGCACAGGCCACCGGAAGACGGTGGCGGGTCTTCTCCTGTCTTCCTGCCTGGTAGTGACTAGGTAGTAACCGATTCGACTGGCAGAATTTTGGCCTTGGCTGATGAACTCATTCAATTCAGACATTTCACAAAGGTCGAGACCTCACCAGCAGAGCTGCTGCGAATTGTTGAGTGTAATGGACTTAAAGCAACATTCCCAAATGTTTTTGTGTGAGGGGGAGGTCTTTTTCCACCCTAAAACGAGTAAAAAAATGAACTCAGAACCAGAATGGCACAGGAACGACTTTCCGCACTTTTCGAGAACATCATACACCAGTTTGCCCTGTCAAAGTCAAGAAAGAGGATAATGTAATTTGTTAAAGGGATAGTGCGGATTATTGGACATAACGTTGTATGAACTTCATCCCAGTTGTAGTCAGAGTGGCTGGGGAGCTGACTTCCTGATCCATGATTCCCGTGGACGGAGCGGAGGTCTAGCTTGATCTGAGTTGAGAAAAACTATAGTCCCAACGGACACTCTAGGGTCACGGAGTTATCAAGTTTTACTCCTAAAGAAAGCATGCATGTGTTATGACATCTCATTTCAACAATAAAACCGCAGTCTTGCAGTTGATCAGACCGCGCTATTTATTGGCACTATTTTAGGTGTTTCAGACCGTGCAGGCTGTAAACAGCGAGTACGGTAGGAGTATGAGAGGCACGTTGACAAAATGGTGCGCACTTGTGATTTTCCTGGCTGTAACAATGTAAACATTAGTGACACTGTATTCCATCGTTTCCCTGTCACGGACCATGCCCGTAGACAACTTTGGCTTGTTGCAATAGGCTTGAGAGTTGAGACAAAGCCAGCGAGGATAAAAAAACTTCGTGTGTGCGGCGCTCATTTCACCGAAAATGATTACCTCCCTCCACATCCAGGGCAGAAGAAGGCCCATGTACTGAAGAGCAGTGCTGTGCCAAAACCCCTGGTAAGAGAGATTACAGTACCTAAATATAACAATGTTGTCAGTAAAAAAAAGTAAATACATAGGCTAGTCTATAGCCTATATCGGTTGTGGGATTCAGCTAGAGCCTCTAGCCTGGTAGTAAGCCATCAAACTACTGTGGTGGCAAAAATGTCCATACGTTTTCAAAGCTAAAATGTCGTATGAACAAACCAAAATGTTGTTTGGTCACAGACCTTATCACTTCAGTTATAGGTTGTTAGCTAACTGAGTGCTGCTAATACAATTTTGCTTTGTTTATGTATATAATAATTGCATCATGACTGGTAGCCTACGTGTATTTATTAGCTACTCAAAGTATTTAGTTTTATTTTTTGGTACATGTTTATATTTTTTGCACTTTATCCAAAAACACAATGACATGAAACAATTGGAAACATATATGTGCATTTAATAATATTTTACCTGGGCACTTCACACAGACTACCCGAAGTAAAGACACCGGAGCACTCTTTTCCGTCTGCACGTTTTAATAGAAGGGGCTGACTGACGTTTCGACAGACAAGTCTGTCTTCCTCAGAGTCAAAAGCGCTCTTTTGACTCTGAGGAAGACAGACTTGTCTGTCGAAACGTCAGTCAGCCCCTTCTATTAAAACGTGCAGACGGAAAAGAGTGCTCCGGTGTCTTTACTTCGGGTAGTCTGTGTGAAGTGCCCAGGTAAAATATTATTTTATGCATATTGTCCTCCACTGTTGAGCACCAGGACCCTCTTTATTCCAAACCTGGCTGAAGCGCGCTGGACTCTATTACTACTGTATATATGTGCATTTCTTTTACAAAACAATGTTGAGAAATATTTTCAAGGAAAAGGGAACACATCGTTTCAAGTGTAACAAATAAATGTTGAAAATAAATGTTCACAATGTGACTTCAAGAGACCTAAAACAAATCCAGTGATTCCTCAGACTCCTTGAATCCCACATATTGTCCATTAGAAAATGACTCGGAGTCCCACGCTGCCTAAGCAGTGTAGCCTTATATGGGAAAGGCATATTGGAATTGCCATTATCTAGCCTGACAGAGGAGTTCAAGTGTGCTAAGGTTAGACTGGAAATGACTCTGACTCAGTCAAAGGATCCAGTGGTTAGGAGTGTAGCGCCCACAGTTAAAACAGGGAGGAAGTGGAACCCAAAGGAGGCAGTACAGCAAGCACAGTCAGCTCTTAGACACAGGGATATCATAGGTCAGGTGCAGCATGGGCGTGGAGGCTTAGGGTTGTGCATAGGGAAACCTGTGTGGAACAAGGCATCAGTAATAGAAAAGAGGAAGATGGTAGTTGAAGAAGTACATAGGCAAGAGGAGGCAGTAAGATGTACTAAGGCAGTGTCGCAGGCAAAGCAAGGACAGTGGGTGAACTGGGAGAGTGTAGAGAAGAGAAAGTTGAAGTGGAGAGAGTTGTGGAGCATGGAGGCCAGCAGAATTAGATTTATTCTAGGGGCTACTTATGATGTGCTGCCATCTCCCCAGAACTTAAATCAGTGGTTGGGCGAGGATGGTGCCTGCCCGTTGTGTTCTAGTGTATGTACATTGAGGCATATACTGTCAGGGTGTAAGGTCAGTCTCTCCCAGGGGCGATACACCTGGCGTCACAACCAGGTGTTGAAATGTTTGGCAGCTGCAGTTGAGGAAAAGCGGCTAGAAGTAAATTCTCTAGTTGCTAGCAAAGAGAATAGACAGATCAAATTTGTACGTGAGGGAGAAAAGATTAGACCAATTAAGGTCAGGCACAAGTTAGGGCAGCTAAGTGTAGGTGGAGCCTGGGAAATGAGGGTTGACTTGAATGAACAGCTAGTCATCCCAGCATATATAGTTAGCACCCGGCTACGTCCGGACTTGTTACTGTGGTCTGAGGTAGAGAAGAGAGTTTATTTTATCGAACTCACAGTCCCGTGGGAAGATCGAGTTGAGGAGGCTTATGAGCGCAAGAAAGCTAGGTATGCTGAAATGGCAGCAGAGGCAGAGCAGCGAGGTTGGAGGGCTCGAGTGCGGCCTGTAGAGGTGGGCTGCCGTGGTTTTGTGGCAAAGTCCGTTATTGCCTTACTAACTGAGTTGGGCATTCGGGGACGGAGCCTGAAACTTGCGGTTAGCAACATGTCTCAGGCAGCAGAACGAGCAAGTGAATGGCTGTGGATAAGGAGGAAACATGCTAGCTGGGGAGCTCGCTAAGGTCAGATTGATTGTTTGTTGTTGGTCATGATTAACGGTCCGCATCAACAGGGCTGAATCATTGACAGTGGTGGTGTAGTTAGGGATTGTTTGTTGTTGGTCATGATTAACGGTCCGCATCAACAGGGCTGAATCATTGACGGTGGTGGTGTAGTTAGGGATTGTTTGTTGGTCATGATTAACGGTCCGCATCAACAGGGCTGAATCATTGACAGTGGTGGTGTAGTTAGGGATTGTTTGTTGGTGGTCATGATTAACGGTCCGCATCAACAGGGCTGAATCATTGACAGTGGTGGTGTAGTCAGGAATGTCATACCGAATCGACCTGGATAGCTAGGCTTAGATAGTGAGGTAATATGCAGTTGTGCGGTGGTAGCATGGAGGGGGGTGTTTCCAGGACGCTGGATTACACCGTTAAGCCTTCTTGAGGTGTCGTGGGCCTAACTTAACGAAACGTCGGTGAAGGAAGGTGCCCACTTGAAAACCCCAATGACATGCTTCATACTGCTGTTGGCTAGGGTAGGTAACTGGTGATTTGTGTCTTGTTTATTAGTTTGTTAGCCTGTTAGCTTGTTTAATTCTGGATTGGGCTTCTAAATGTGTTTTTCCTCGGATTTTGGCACAAGGGATAGTAACATCTTGTCCTGTGTATTAATTAATACCATTTGGTGATGGATATTCCTTTCGGATCATATCCACCACACATGAGGGAAGAACTCTCCTGATGCCTTTACCAAGCTGTTCTCCAATTAGGGCCCATTCAAGTACCATCCGGTAGCCAATCAGCCTGTACTGACTGAAACAGAATACAACAACATAATGTTTATTATGTGCATACTCAAGTAGGAAAACTGTGCGCACATCCAAAACCACATTGGGCATCAGGTGCAGGACAAATAGGTGAAATCAAAAAATAAAGGAATTGTCCGCACACTGATTAGCAGCTCCCGTTTTTATTTGCTCAAGGTTGGCAAGCTTTCGACCCTACTGGGTCTTCATCAGGCAAATGAAATGTATTATGTGCATACTGTAATGTGCTAATCAAGACAATTCATGAACATTTCTCTATGGTTGACTGGTTGATATGGTAGAGTACTAGGCTATATATATGGCTGTTATATATGTTTGACATAACTATTCTATTGATGTATTCTGACAGAACAAGAAGTGAAATTATAGGATATAGCCTAAGCCTACACAACTGTAATATTACAGATCAGTGAGGTTCTAAAGTAGCATCCTAGTGAATACTTTAGCCACAATACAACTGCTAAATAATTACTATTATTAGAGCCATAACACTTGTTTACAGACAGCTGGCCATTGGGTCCAGCTGGCCTGGGACGCTTCTTCCAGTTGATTTTGGGGATGTTGAAAAACGTCCTCAAGACGTCGCCAGCATTCAGGATGGCAGGGAAGTCTGGATGGTTGGTGATGCAGGCAGAAGCAGATGCGCTGGCGTCCTCTGAGATGAGATCTTGCATCTGTGGCACGACTAGATCCCACTCCCGGCAGCAGTAGCTCTCCAACTTATGACAAGTGCACCACCATTTTTCATTCACTCTCTCCTCTCTGCAGCCGCGGGCCCATCTGCGTCTTCTTGCTCAGCCTCCGCTTCTCTCTCTCTCTCTCTGCCCGTTCGAGGTCGATCTGACGAAGTTCATCATCGGTGTATTCAGGTTCATAAAGATAACCCCTCGAATCTTCTGTCAACAGCATATCATCATCATCGCTCGAATAGTCAGACATGTTTATTAACTTTTTGTAGACAGCCCGCGCTGTCTGAAACACCTGAACACACCGGTAATGACTGCCGCAGCTGCAGTGCGCGGAGTGATACTAGCCAGAAAATAGTGCCAATAAATAGCGCGGTCTGATCAACTGCAAGACTGCGGTTTTATTGTTGAAATGAGATGTCATAACACATGCATGCTTTCTTTAGGAGTAAAACTTGATAACTCCGTGACCCTAGAGTGTCCGTCGGGACTAGTTTTTCTCCACTCAGATCAAGCTAGAGCTCCGCCCACGGGAATCATAGATCAGGAAGTCAGCTCCCCAGACACTCTACAACTGGGATGACGTTCATACAACGTTATGTCCAATAATCCGCACTATCCCTTTAATGCAGCAATGCTGGTGAGCATTAAAAAAAAATCACACCTTAATATTTCCTTTTTGTAATGACAATTAGATCCGCCCCCCCCCCCCATATAGGATACATTGTGTACTGTACAGTGTGTGCTGTCTGCTGCTGTCAATGGTTATGAAATGATCATTCCAAGTTTGTTTTTGCAAGGCACTCTCTCAATGGTTCTGAAATTATACAATACTGTTAGAATCGCTGTGCTTGCAAAGGTGTGAAGTCAGTGTTTTTGATAGCCACCATCACTTCTTTATAGCTATTGAATTGTTTATTTTATTATATTATTTGTTAACTGCAATGCTTCTGTGCAGTGCTGTGAGTTGCTGTAATCATAACTGTTTACGATGTTGAGCTCTTAACCTACACAGTAACATGTTAAGTTATCCTTTATTTATCCCCATGGGGAAATGCATCCAATGCATTTGACCCATCCTCTGCTACCTTTTAGAACTAAGAGCAGTGGGCAGCCGCAGTGCAGCGCCCTGGGCCCAACTCCAGTTATTTTGCCATTGCCTTGGTCAGGGGCACTGACAGGAGTTACAGGTATTTTGATGGTGGGAGGAAACCCACATAAACACGGGGAGAACATGCAAACTCCACACAGAAAGGACCTGGAACGAGTCGGCGTTTGAACCTGGGACCTTCTTGCTGTGAGGCAACAGTGCTGTTACAGTGCTAACCACAGAGCCGATAACTGTTTTTGTTTAAACTGCTAATAAAGAGTACAATTCTGAGAGAAACACTGCTTCTGTTTGTTTGGCATGGCATGAATGAACTATCACAGGCTTAACTTCAGACAGGCTTCTGACTTGCTTGAGTGAGTTTGGGCAAGATGGTAAAATAAAGCTGCAACTCTAAATGGATTCTCCTTTAAAGGAGAATCCATTTAGAGTTGTGTGTCGTGGCTATGTAGATGTCAATGGTGTAGCCTAGATGTATGCCTTTATAGCCAATTTCTTATTGGTCCCTGTGGGTATGTAATGTGCTGCGGGGGTGGGGCACTTCCTCTGCCAAATTATTTTATAATCTTGAAGAATGAGAGATCATCTTGACAGGGCGGCTATTTTTTCCTTGTTTTATATGCCTATGGCTTTATGGATGACCAGTGACTGTCTGGATGACAGCCTGACAAAGATGGTTAGATGGTTACTCGACAGCAGCTAGTGGCCATGTTGCAGCCAACACCAATGAGCCCTGAGACAATAGTAACAAAAGAAAAGTAAACACTAGGTCTGACCACATGAGACTAGACTAAACCTAACAACAGATGTTACTTGCAAATCTGTTGCAATAACCACATTACACTGCCACGGATCTCGGCTCATTATGTTAACAAATCAGCTTGCACTGAAAAGCAATGCAAAGCAAAGGAGCATCTCTGGAGCAAACATGGCGGCTACGGGAACTGGCAATGGACAATAACCTCTGAGCAGGCACCAATCACGCTTGCTTGCCTAAAAACTCGCTTGCGCGGTAAATTTCTGCATAGTGCATACAGCCACTCCGCTCTTTAGTGCTAGAAAACCTCGACTATTTTAGCATTAACAAGAAAAGCTATATTTGATCGTTACGATTACAGTAGTTATTACATCGTGTGTGCATGTAAGCACAGCAGAAGCTAGCTACCAGCAGCAGCAGCAGGCTGTCTAAATACTAGAGAGAGGCGTGTAGAAGTCTGCTAAATGTGAGCACGTTAGCTTAGCGAGAGCTAACGGCAGTTGCCCTGTTGTTTACTAGGTTCTTGTTTAAGAGGTCGAGTAGTCAACTGATGTCAACAAGCCATGGCTGAAACTAAGGAAACGACTCTATCAGAGGTAAACAAAACCAAAGTATTGTTCATTAGCTAGCTTGCAGCCACTCATGCGTTAACTGTTGTTAGCTGGACTGAGCTGCGTGCAGCTGTGCAACACCTCATTGTGTTTACATTGCAGGTCTATTGCCGCTAGTTCAGCTACAAGCTAACGCTAGCTAGTTGTGGTTGTTTCGTTAGCATTTGTTACATCTCAGAAATACTGAACTGACTCAAGACTACACCAGCGTTAGTTTGGTAATTTCTTCAGAATGCACATGTAACAATGTAACAAACAATGCATGCACACGTGATAAGGTAACTAAACCCCTTTCCCCCCAGGATATTCATCTGCCAGCATAGGCTATTGTCATTCAGGAAGCAATTTCAATAGTTTAGAGATACAGTTAACATTTTCAGGATAAATGTATATAGCATACAACTTATTTCAATATGACCAATGGGCCCAGTGGTCTCCATACAGGAAGTGATGGAAGGTTGCGGGCTGTGGATTATTATTATTACTGCATCAACAAAATTCAGACAGGCATTATAAGAAGTGGTCACTGCAAATATGCATCTGCACTAATCAGAAATGTTTAAAGGGATAGTTCATCATAACCACAAGCTGGTTGGATTATCTTGGCAAAGTAGAAGTGCTCACAAATAAGGATTTAAAGAAAAAAAAGTTGAGAAAAACTACTTGAATCTCACGTGCTCGATTCTGGTGTGGAGACTCTGGACTTGTCCTCTTCTCCACTTATACACTGATGACATCATCACTGGTGACCTCACTGATGACATCACAATCGTGCACACACTCACGAAAAATGTGAGCAAAAACAAAAGTGTTGTGTACAACCCATCTCAAGGAAGTAACAAACAGAGGGAGTCGCATGCCAAAGTACTCTTAAGTTATAACAATAATTTATTACCTAAAAGTAAGGACTAAACAACACAACTATTAGAAACAAACAGAGCAAAAAGCTGCACACAGGTGAGGAATGGAGAGAGACAAGATGGTCTGCAGGCTTTTAAAAGGGATAGTTCGGTTTGTTTGAAGTGGGGTCCTATGAGCTACCGTAATTTTCGGACTATAAGCCGTGCCTTTTTTCCCATTTTTGGACCCTGCGGCTTATATAACGGTGCGGCTAATCTATGGATTTTTACAGCTAACGGCCACTAGGGGACCTCCTAAATCTATGGATTTTACAGGTTACAGTCGTACTGGAATGCCTACTGTTATGTTATATTTATATTTATATTATTCATTAATTATATGCATTGCTCTGTGTGATTCTTACATCATATCCTTGCGTGATTTTGCTGATATGTTTTGCATTAACATCAACATGATAGGACCTGTATTTTCCTACAGCATTATTGATGTGACATGTAGCCTATTTTTGCATTATTATTTTTGTAATATATCATCATGTATGGATCTCTGCTAGTTCTGTCTATCCTAGTAGAGCAGACCATTTCCTCTGACGTCAGGGCTCTGCCCCCTTCACGTCACTCCACACTACCTGTGCCACGTAGGCTATGTTCTCTATTTAACCTGGTGCGGTGGCCGACGCCCTCCCATACAGCCTGATGAAAACCAACGGTTGAAACGCGTTGTGTTTTGTGTCTTGCCCGTATCACCTATATGAAGATGTACACTGTTTGTTAACTGTGAAGTACGCAGGTACAAATTACTTCTTATTAAATTTATTTACCTTTAAACTCTAAGCAGCTCATTTTTCGCTTTGTTACAGGTTACAGTCCACCACCTTTAACTCTATGGGCTCTATGGCCGGTCCGCGCCCCCCACCTTTAAGCGGCGGGCTCCAGCAGGAAAAGCTGGAGGCCGGAAAAGAGTGAGACAGGTAGCGCGCAAAAGTAAAAGTGGAACAGAGAGTGGTACGAGAGACAGAACGAGAGCAAGACAGACAGACATTACGAGAGCGAGACAGTTTGTGCAAAGGAAGTTTTCATGCACAAACCCTCATTATGGAAAACAAACGTAGAAATGCATATGATGCAGCTTTTAAGTTAAAGGCAGTCAATCTGGCAGTTAAAGAAGGAAATAGAGCTGCTGCACGTACCCTTGGCATCATTGAGTCAATGGTGAGACGTTGGAGACGCCAGCGGGAAGAACTGTCTCAATGCAAAAAGTCAAAAAAAGCTTTCAGAGGTCATAAAAGCAGATGGCCCGAACTTGAAGACTTTCTTGAAGATTGGGTGAACACACAGAGAGCAGACGGCCGAGGTGTTTCCACCGTGCAGATCCAACTGAAGGCCAAAACAGTCGCCACCGAAATGAAAATTGAAAATTTTAGAGGTGGACCATCCTGGTGTTTAAGATTTATGAGACGAAAGGGACTGTCCATCAGGGCGCGGACGACTGTGTGTCAGCAACTCCCTCCCGACTACCAGGTACGTGCGCTGGGAGCGCACCGTTTAAGTTTGAAAGTTGAAAAGTTTGTGTGTCTGAAACGCTATGTGATACAGTACAGTTTACACAGCACAGTACATGTTCTGTAGCTACTATTGCACTAAATGGTAACACTTGAATACGTTATGCAAATATGCAACTTGTTTGTTGAAATGTTAATAAATGGGAGCTTCCTCAAACAGCCATCTCTTTCCCGACAATCCCCTCTGTGCACGAACCCTTACATATGGTAATTAAACATTAAAACACCTGCGGCTTATAGTCCAGTGCGGCTTATATATGTAGAAAGTCAGGTTGCAAGCACACTCGAAAATATTTAAAAACTCACTGGGTGCAGGGCAAGCACGAGATATGAAAAAGAGAAAAAGCCAGCACTCCAAATGTCTTTCTTGTTGATTTATTCACCTCATACACCTGGGCAGCAGCAACGAACGTTTCAGTCAAAGACCTTCCTCAGCGTTGTCATATATGTACACATCATTCAATTTAGCTGCTGCGGCTTATATTCAGGTGCGCCTTATAGTCCGAAAATTACGGTACTCCCATACAGTCAGTGTACTATGCAAAGCCATCTGATCAGATCCAGCACTCTAAAGCAGCAGCCTCAGAGATCTGTCTCTGCAGCTTTGGGGGCCATGAACTAAAAGGTAAAAAAAAAAAAAAAAGAATGCCCACCTAAACAAATCAATATGAGTGTACATGTACACTCTATTTTGACAATTTCAGCACTTTACTTTCCAGTCAAACAGCACTACATTTTCTCAGAAGTGTAGAACTACCGTATTCCTCCGCAAAATGCCAGCAGAGCACCGCAGCACTGGATTACTCCGCTGATCACAGATTATCTCAGGTCACAAAGTGCAGATAGATCGCGACAGCAAAAAACGAATAATTTTTTCATAAATAATTCAATGATGGTGCGTGTTTGTGTTTTTCCTCGCTGTTCAAACAGACAAAGAAACTGGTCTGGTTATCGGTTTCACCGTATTCATTTGAAAGATAGAAGTATTACACAGTTGTGGCTTGTTGCACTGAATATAGACATCAACACTCCACTGAAAACATTGGGACAACTTCGCGTTTGCAGTGAACATTTCACTGAAGAGGATTATCGAAAGCCAAAAGCAAATCAGAAGGATAAACACTTGCTGAAGTGCAATGCTGTACCCAGACCACAGGTGAGATATTTATTATGAATGAAACCACGCCTATACAGCTTGCAGACAGTTTACACATTTGCACCACCAGGTAGATTGCGCTCTTTCTTTCTTCGTCTACTCCATCTTGGCCAGCTCTTTCCATAGCAGTTCCCCGTCTCTCCAGGGTGAACGGCATATCGTCGTCGCTATCAAAATCATTAATATTTTCATTTGTGTATTCTATTTGTTGTTTCTTCAATAACAAACCAGGAGAAACGACCCAAATAACAGCTGATCTGTGGAGTAATCCAGCGCCGTGGCGCTGTGCTGGCATTTTGCAGAGGAATACGGTAGTTCTACGGTTGGGAGGAAATGTAGTGCGTAATGAAAAGGGCTGTTTTGACGGCAAAGTAAAGTGCTGAAAATGGTCAAAATAGAGCGTACATGTACACTGAGTGACTGATATTTATTTGTTTACGTGGGCGTTTTTTTAGGTGGCTAAATTATGTTTTAGTTCATGGCCCCCAAAGCTGCAGAGACAGATCTCGGAGGCTGCTGCTTTAGAGTGCCGGATCTCCTACACTAGGGGTTCCCAAACCTTTCCGTCCAAATACCACTACGTACCAGGGACCACTTCCACTGCGTACCCCCCCCCCCCCCCCCCTCCAATAAAATACAGTCTGAAGAAGGGCAGGGTGCTGCCCGAAACGTTAGTACACGGTGTTGCAATAAAAAACCTAACTGGAGCCCTTTGCAGTGTGCGAACTGGCTAGGCTGTGAAAAAGAGGGCCCCCTTTGAAAATGTTTTTTCCATCGCCAAAATTTAGCCTAAGTTTTGGAGTGTTATTTAGCTACCTTCCTGACAAACTAGCATGACATGGTTGGTACAGATTCCTTAGGTCTTCTAGTTTCATATGATACCAGAAACTTCAACTGAGCCTGCTGCATGCAGCCTCTGAAAGAAAATGTTCAAAATTGTGATATTTCCCAAATATTGCAATATTTCTGAAAATCGGCCCAATCAGGCTACTCCTCAGGGTTATTAATGTGTATGTAAAAACTTCTGTAAAGATATATATATATATATATATTTGCAATTCTCTGGCGGACCACCAGGCGGAGGAGCCCCACGGTCCACCGGTAGTCCGCAGACCACAGTTTGGGAACCAATGTCCTACACGGTGTGCTCGGCGGCTTTGCATAGTACACTGACTGTATGGGAGTAGCTCAGGACCCCACTTCAAACAAACCGAACTATCCCTTTATACCCCAAGGAGTGGGGTGAGTCATTCATTCAGTCAGTCAGGAATGGATAACGGTGATGATGTCATCCGTGCCAAATTTGTGCTGTTGAAACGGTGATGATGTTGAAAGATGTTCTATCATGTAGTTTCCTCGAATGGGCTTGAGTTGCATGAGGTCGCCTGGTTGCTACATGACGCACGTGCTCCTGGTTTTTGTTCCTATGATGAGGAGTCCATGACATCACCACACGCCATCTTGGTAAACAAACACGTGTTTGTAACAAACTACAGCCGATGATCAGAGTTTTGGGAATGTATCATAATTGTTTCTTGTCCCATGCAGATAAAAGAAGATACAGACGGAAAGAGTGGTGACACTCTGTGGGAACCAGGTACATCAGTACATGCAGGAACCCCGGAGCGTCTCACAGATACCCCGGGACTTTCTGAACATGGAGACGAGGGGGACTTTGGTGCGGCTGCTGTTTCACCTGTAATCCCTTCCAACGTAAAAGAACCTGAACAGGAACAAATGGAGAGGGACGCACCAAGCACACATTCTTTCAACCCAACTCAAAGTTTGATTGCACCAGCAGCAGACGAACTTGGGGATGGGGAAGGTGAACAAGAAAGGGAAATGGGCGAAACCGGGGCAGAGGAGGTCAGTTCTCATGTACCTGGATCTCCTCCCCCCTCAGAGGATGCCGAGGTGAAGACCGAGGAAGAAGAAGGTGATGGGGCAGAGGAGGTCACTTCTCATGTACCTGGATCTCCTCTTGAGCCGCCCCCCTCAGAGGATGCTCTCTCTGCGATGGAGTCGGTCAGCACAGTTTTATCTGTGAGCGGAGGTGAGCCAGAAAGGACCACTGTGTGTGAAAAAGAGGATGCCGAGGTGAAGACCGAGGAAGAAGAAGGTGATGGGGCAGAGGAGGTCACTTCTCATGTACCTGGATCTCCAATTGAGCCACCCCTCTCAGAAGATCCTCTCCCTGCGATTGAGTCGGTCAGCACGGTTTTATCTGTGAGCGGAGGTGAGCCAGAAAGGACCACTGAGTGTGAAAAAGACGATGCTGAGGTGAAGAATGATAAAGAAGGCGATGAGTTGAAGGCAGAGGAGGAAGGAGAGAAGGACAACAGCTTAGAGGAGACACCGGTGAAAAGTTCCCTCAGAGAGGACACAAACATGGAGACAACGTCTTGCAGTAACGAGGGGACAACAAACACCTGTCTTACAGATGAGCAGAGGGACATGGACACAAAGGAGGCAAATGAGGGAGATGGGGACTCGAGCGACTCGGCAGGAATGCCTGTGGTAACAGTTGTCAACGATGCGACAGAGGACAAAAGTGACGCTAAGGAAGACGGCTCTCCTGATGTGGAGTCTCTTGGCTGTAAATTGATAGCTACCACCGCCACTGACCTTGATGAGATGATGGACATGGGTACGGTGGATGAGGTGGAACAAGAAGCTCAGATGAAAGAAGAGGAAGAGAAGATGGATACAAGTATGTATGCTTCACATGGGAGTCTTGGCCTTCACATCTTGTCACTGATTTAATCACCAGGCACCGTAAATATACAGGGTTTTGATACAGTGATGCAGAGAAATGTTAACTAGCTAACATACACATGATCCACTGGATGTTATTGGTACTGCTAAAATGGTTTTGGAAAATTTGCGGAGCACGGATGAACAGAATAGACACATTCATACGTTTGTAATGGTGTAATAAATTGTTGATCAAACCGCAGATAGGATAGGGGGAGGAGCTTACATGACATCATCATTTAGGGCACTCTCGAGTCCGACAAACTATCACCCATGTCAATGCGAGTTTGAGATCATTAGATAGCTGATGAAAGCTAGAGAAAACAGAGAGCACATTACAGTCCGACATGCCTGCAGTCCGTCCCTTCCACCTATAGCCCAGGGATGACGTATTTTTGTAGTCGGAACGCGGAATTCCCGGACTTCCTGGTTCTTCACTGTTTCTGCCTATGGGATTTTTGAATGGGTTTTTGCCGCGATGCTTCAAATAAGGTCTCTGGGCAACGCAAGCTTAATCAAACGTGAACCAGTGTTCAGCGGGATAATCTTCACACATGAGGATCACTTTCATGAGTTTTGAAGCGTAAATGCGAGCCCTAGAAGTAAAAAGCTTGTGCTAAGCTAATCAGAACTACACACAGTGTCGCATAGGCTTCCCTGTCACGTCACCACTCAACCTGGAGTGTTGTTGATGTGTGCGCTGCTGTGCGCTGATTACCCCGGGCTGAACCAGGTGAGGGAAAGAGAATTTCCGTGTTCGTCCTTTGAAGTGATGACGTTATTGACGTATAATATCCCCGTCGACTCAACAGTGTAGTCTCATTTAGCCGTTTGCTAGCTAGCCACCCTTGGCACGTAAAAGCTTAAAAACTCATAAAAGTGGTCCTCATGTGTGAAGATTATCCTACTAAACACTGGTTCGCGTTTGATTAAGCTTGCATTGCCCAGAGACCTTATTAGAAGCACCGCGCCAAAAACCCATTCAAAAATCCCATAGGCGAAAACAGTGAAGAACCAGGAAGTGTTAGCCTAGGTAAACCCAGCCCCCACGTGACCTGCTCTCTCAGTTCCCAGTCACTAGTCATAGTGACTGAGAACAGGTCTGAGAGCAGGTCACGTGGGGGATGGGTTTACCCAGGCTAGAAGTGTTAGCATCGATGTTTTCCGGACTCGTTCCTGGGGCTCTCTATAGAGTACCGCCGGAATGAGTCGGGAAAACATGGACGCTAGCACTTCTGGCTCATACGTATAAAAGTGAATGGGATTTTTGTATGGGAATTTCGGTTAAACGCTCGGCAAGATAATCCTCACAAATGAGGACCACTTTTATGGCTTTTGAAGCGTCTTCTGAAAATCACACTGTGTAAAATACAAACACATCTACGCTTCAAAAGTCATAAAACTGCTCCTCATTTGTGAAGATTATCTTGCAGAACACAAACTTTGCTCTTTCATGAACCTTTGTGTCTTGGAAACCCGTTTGGGTTGAGCACGATGAGTGCGTGACACTTTAATAAATCAATAAATCAATCAAATCAATCATTAACCACAGACTTTATTTCATGAACCAGCAGTGCAGAGACTTCTGGGTAAGCCTACAAAAATACGTCATCCCCGCAGCACTCTATGATCTTCAAACCTTTATGATGTCGAATGTATTTCAACTTGTGAACTGCTGTAGGAGACTTGAACCTGGGTCTAAATGATCACACTAATGCTTGTATTGTATGTCTCCCTCTCATCGTCACGGCGACAGGCGATGTGAGGTCGCCTGCTGTGAGCGACACTGAAGAGAAGCCCAGCGTATTTCCACAGGACGACGACGGCCAATCGGAGGAGAAGAAAGTGCAGCTCGGCTCATCTCCATCTTGTGACGCCACAGGTACAGGTGACGGCCGTCTCCAGGGTGAAGAAGGGGAAGTACGGTAGTTATTTGTCTTGTTGACTACTACAAGCTGTGTTAAATCTCAACATTCAACACAAGCTTTTAGGATTTTGCCAGCCAAGGTTTGGCTGGCAGATCCTAATAAAGTGCGGCCTCGTGCCTACGACCAAATCGCAGAAGTGCCGATATTAGACAACAACAGCACGACCTCGAGTGTGATATTGTTTTTATACAACAGTTCTATTAAACAAAGCTGATTAAAAAAAATGACAAAAAGCTGAGAAAATATATGATTTCTCTATTCCTCCGCCAACAAAAATACCGTAGTCCCCTCAGCTTTCTGCTTTGCCGAAAATGTAGCCTAATCAGCCTAATTAACTGCAGGCTGTCTACTTTACTACTGTCTACTCTACAGCTGTGAAGCGTTTTGTTGATTAGAGCAGCTTTGAAGCGGAGTGATCTACACACAGTGAAGCGCCAGTGCGTTATTGTGAAATATCATTACTGGTAGGATCCCTCTTGTCCAATCAAATTGCTCGGCCGGAACTACCTGTTGTATAATGTTTAATATACACAGTTTACTTTGCAGTGAGGTTAGCCAGGTAGATCAACAGTACACAGCGCTGGGTCCAGAAATACACATCCTTTTACTTCTTCCCAGAAAGAGGAGAATTCATTTCTATCCTTAGGGTAGGTAGATGTCTGCAGAAAGACCTTAGGTTAGATGTCTGCAGACAGACCTTAGGTTAGATGTCTTCAGACAGACCTTAGGTTAGATGTCTTCAGACAGACCTTAGGTTAGATGTCTTCAGACAGACCTTTTGACTGCATTCGGGTCAACTTTCTCCAGTCACCGTTGCATGTACACGGTTACGAAACTGAATGAAACGGGGCTAAGGTAGTGTTGCCTTGATGAGGTTGAGCTCAAACAATGTGTGTGTATGTAACGATAACCATTGTCAGTGTTTTCCTAATTCATTTCTGGCTGCAAGTCTTGTGTGTTTTGGGCATCGAGATTCACAGTTAACCTCATCACGTTGCACATGTTCCCATAGGAAGAGATGGTGCTTCATCAGCTGTGGTGAATGGGATGAAAGTAGTGAAGCTATCGATGCCAAAATTGGACAATGTAAGTTTTCTTTTTCTTTTGCAAAGTTACTTTATTAGTATCTGCTGATGGGTGATATCATATAAACACTAAAGCCGTGGCCAAGTGTTCCACTCGGCAAGCAAGCAGACTGGTTACATTTGGGAAATGTTTCTGTGATTGCAGAAAAAGAATGGGGTGCCCGTGGGATGTTAAGTCTTAAAACAAATGATTGAAATAGGCATCCACGAATTTAGCGAAGCTGAGCAAGTAAACTAAGGGGAGGCACCTTTTTCCAAGCTTTGTCTGCGGGGAGGCCCATAGTCTCAGACTTTGAAGACTCCTGCCCAGCAGTATTAATTCAGACTTGCTTTCTGTGTCTTAGGAGAGTTCGCAGGCTCCATCCCGGACATCGCCTTCACGTGACACGGTCAACCCATCCATCTCTCCAGCCCTGGTGAAGGTGAAGGACGAGCCCCTGGACGAGGAGTACGACCAGGCTCTCAACTCCTCTACAGCTACAGCGAGCATTAAAGATGAGCCCAACACTGCAAAGGTAGAGTATTATGCAAATGTGGAGGTAGTGGAGTGACTACTTTCCAGTGTTCGATCTAGACATGTGGACTCAAAGTCATGGGGTACAGTCGGACCCGAGTTAGAAATGTGATGACTTGTTGTGACTTGAAACCAGTGTTTTAGTCAAGTCACAATATCTCGGGTCGAGTCTCGAGTCCCCAGTGTTCAAGTCTAAAGTCTGAGTCACCTAATGATGAGATAAAGTTTGCAGTCTGTTCATCTCACTTCAATCATTTTATTGCAGTAAAATGGGATTGTCAAGCAGACAGACTGACCAACACTGTCATAAAAACCTGTCATAAATGTTGCATGCACTTGACAATTTATATGATAAAATTGCGATACTTGGCATTCATGCGATATATTGCCATACAAAATATCGCAATACTATGCTGTATCGATTTCCACCCCTATTGGTGGATAGCAGATTGTGGGAGTGTTTCTCATTGGACTTTCCACTGATGACCAGTCTGTTAGTTTTAGGCTTGAAGGACCAACTGCAAGGCAAAACTCCCATTCTCTACTTCATTCATTGATTTTGTGTATTACAAAAATGCTCATGCGACAACCTTTTGTGATAAAAATGGTGTTTTTTCATATAACATTCAGTTTGAATTCAATATATTGTTCAGCAATGCGCTATACATTCTAAAAGCAAATGTTTGGAGGTTAAAAGTAAAATAGCTGGGATAGGGTTGTGACTTGGACCCTATGACCTGTGACCCCAGCACTGGTCCAAGCCAAATGGCCACATGATTGAGTGCTTGTTGTGACTTGACAGATGTTATTTCCCATCTCCCCTTGAAAATGAATGTTTGGTTTCACTCTGAATCGCAGATCAACATGAATGTCTAAACAATTGATGTGGTGTGTTTTGGTTTTAGACTGGGTAGAGGAGACACAGTAGCAGAGGTTCCTATAGTCCAGCAGTGTTACATGTGGGCCCAGAGACAGGGTCTTAACCTCTCTACCACGCTATCACTCTGTATCACCGTGTCACTATTCTTCTGTTGACAGGACGACTTGAAGATCGGTTCGGTCTTCTCTGTGACGGGAAACTCCACATCTCCAGCGACCGAACTCCCGAGCGCGCCCGCCCTCCACCCCCCGGCCCAGACCATGGTCTGCTCCCACTGCAAGAAGAACCTGATCAAAGGACAGACGGCTTACCAGAGGAAGGGCTCCCCGGCCCTCTTCTGCTCCACTTCCTGCCTGTCCGGATCACTGACCCCGCTCAAACAACTCACCAAGAACTGCCACTACTGCTTTAAGTGAGTTTGGTAGAAAACAGTATTTTTTCCCCCTTTGTTTCCTGTGTCTCATCTTTCCCACCTTTTTCTTATGGTGATTTGAAAGAAACACACTTTATTTAGTGTGTGAGAGAGAAAGAAGGAAAAGAGAGCACTTTATTAGGCACGACGCCTCCCTGTACACCTGCTTAATTATTCAATTATCCATTCAGCCAATCATGTGGCAGAGGTGCAATCCATAAGATCATGCAGGTGCAGATCTACAGCTTCAGTTAATGTTCACATCAAACATCAGAATGGGGGGCGGGCGGGGGGGGGGGGGGGTGTGATCTCAATGACTTTGACCGTGCCATGGTGGTTGTTGGTGCCTTGGAGTTGTTTGAAGTGATCCACTATTTGCAGGCATGCCCACAGTCCGGCCCGGGGGGCCAATTGCGGCCCGCGGACCGATTTTAAGCGGCTTGTCTCTCAAAATATCCTATATGTGGCCCTCCACAGAGTATTGGTTAATCAAGCAAGTTCACTTTGCATTTTTTCCCCCTTCACCTAACGATGACAGCACTATCATACAGTTTGTAGACAAGCACCTATCCACCTTATTTTTTAATGCCCCACTGTAAAAAATAATTGTGGGTACAAGGTCCGGTTTAACGTGACTTATTGTTGCAGCTTGCCATTTCCTTTGTTATACTCTTTGGCTGCACAACACGGCTGTAGAGCAGAATGGCTCTGCTGTAAAATCATCATAGAAGTTTTTTTTGTCAAGTTAAAACCATAGACTGTAAAACAGTCTATTACACCGGAAGCGGAAGAAGCACCCATCAGGCATCATGGCAGCTAGAAATAAGGTGGATAGGAACAACGCAGGCGGAACTAATATGGTAAACAAAATCCTTAGAGTAGCCTACAATTGTATTGTATGTGATTTAAAAAATATACATGTATATATAATCCATATGATGTGAGAAGCAGCTGGGCCCCTGGCATTTTCACATTATCTTATCTGGCCCCCATTCAAGAAAGTTTGGACACCCCTGAGATAGAGCTATCTGGCTTAAAGGTCTCCCTTTCCACAGACATTAAAACGGTAAGCCAGGTCTTTGAGATGGATCAAAATGGTATCCTGATTGATCAGATGACTGTCATCTGAATGAGGTTGTTGAGCTGGTGTTTAGTAAGTCCCACTCACTGAATATCAGCCTGCCTGTAAACATGATTGTCACTGATTTGGGGTCTTTGCTCCATCTCCTCTCTCCCCCTCAGGATGATACTGCGTCCTCAGGATGTCATCCTGTCTCCGGTGGATTCCAATGGCACTATGAAGGACTTCTGCAGCCAAACCTGCCTGTCCTCCTTCAACTACAAGAGAAACATCTCCACCAAAATACCTGTCCAGCAGATCGCATCCAAGTCAATCTGCAGCATTTGCACCAGATACTGCATTGTAAGGAAAATGGAACAGCCTCTTATTCAGTCATTCATTCATTCATTTATTTTAATTTTAAGAATGAGCATTAATAAAGTTAGTCATAAACTTTATTAGTAGAGCTGTTTTTGAAAAAGATAAATAAAGGCCTCTATATGTTTATTTATTGTTCATATGATGGTATGAATTCAAAAGCATACATTTCGGCATGGTGGCTCAGTGGTTAGCACTGTTGCCTCACAGCAAGAAGGTCCCGGGTTCAAACCCTGGTCCATCCCAGGTCCTTTCTGTGTGGAGTTTGCATGTTCTCCCCGTGTTCGTGTGGGTTTTCTCTCGGTGCTCCGGTTTCCTCCCACCACCAAAAGACATGTATGTTAGGGTTAATACTCCTGTCAGTGCCCCTGAACAAGGCACTGGCAAAAGAACTGGAGTTGGTCCCTGGGCGCTGCACTGCGGCTGCCCACTGCTCCTAGTTGTAGGAAGGTTCCTAGTAGAGGATGGGTCAAATGCAGAGGATGAATTTCCCCATCGGCATAAATAAAAGGATAACTTACTTAACTTATAACTTAAGTTAGAATGAATGTATTCTGGGGCGAAGACCATCAGTTGAGAAGAGATGACACTTAGATTTGTCCTGCCTTGTTAAATAAAGTTTCAGTTACAATCTTATGATTGGGCATATCGCATATACCGCATCTCTTTATCAATGGTTAAGAGGAAAATATTTATCTCAAGATCTAAATATAGAGGTTGTACATACAAATAAACCTTTTAACTCGCCTAAATATATATTTACATCAAATGAAATGTTTTCCTAAAAGTACCATCATCCCCACTGCTCTTCCCTCCCGCAGAGCAAACACGAGGTGATCCTGAACGATGCTGTCCACAAGATTTGCAGCGACGCCTGTTTTAGCCGTTTCCGCATGGTCAACAACCTGTCCATGGCTAGCTGTGAGAACTGCGGCGCCTACTGCCAGAACAAGCCCCTCGTACTGAAGCTGGAGGGGGGCAACAAAACCCTGTGCACGTCGGAATGTCTGGTCAAGTTCAAAGAGGTACGCCATTCCCAAATCACAATTTGACATCTTGGGCAAAAAATAAATAAATCAAGATAAGATGCAGCTTTAACCCATTGATAGCTGATGCAGCATTTGTGTGTGTATCCCTTTAAGACGGTTCGCGGTCTTAAAGGGATACACACACAAATGAGGGATATACACGCAAATGCTGCATCAGGTATCGATGGGTTAAAGCAGTGGTTCCCAACCTTTTTTGTGTTATGTACCCCTTGAGCTGTTTTACCATGCCAATAGTACCCCTCACTCATGCGTGTCGATAATTCTCCTAAATGTGTTATATTAAACTTATATTAAACTTTTAGATGACCTCTCTAACACATCTCATTATTAAAATAATTTTAATTACTCATCTTTAATACAATTCTGACAGTTTTATTTCGTTGAAGCTCGGCTCCCACCTATTGCCATCTCTGCGTGGTACACGCTATCGAATGCTCTTACCTTTTATTACTTTAAAAGTGTCCTTTCCAACCATCCATTAGACCGTTGACAGGATGCAGACTGGACCCTTGGAAAATCCGGGGCGATCCTGACGGTCTCATGGTCTCCCATCCAATAGCAGGAGTAGAGGCGGGCACAAGCCCTCACGCCTGGAATTGGACCGGGAAAACACTCTTACCTGCATTCGGCCAAGGACAGACGTGTGAATTATTGCTCCAGATTAGCGTTAGCTTGCCCGACCACTTCACTTCAACTGCTCCCCGTACATCGGCGTAGCGGACGGGAACCTCGGTCGTTGATTTTCCGGTCTGGAAGGTTACCTTCGCCTGGGCGGTGAAAGTTGGAGGCGAGCGACAAAGCTAAGTGTTTTTTTCACGTGTCGGCGGCTTTTAAGAACAAGCCGGTCCGAGTGTCGTTGTATGCTTGCTAATTGAATTGCTCTGTCTAAGCTAACCTCACGTAGAGATAACTCTCCGCTACTAGCGTCACGTGTTTCGTAGCTTAGTCTCGTTCTTGTATTGGGTTACAGGTATTAGTCGGCACCACTGCCGACTGGCTTGCTAGAGTTAAGACCCGCTAAAATAGCCTGCCGCCTACGCGCGCTCGGTCTGCCACGTTCAGTGGTTTGTGTAACTCGCTTGCTTCAGTGTTACCCACAAGGCGATAAAGAAGAGGATACATTAACGTTAACGTTGTTCGCCTGTCACTACCGCGTGTTCTAAAAGGATGGCTAGTGTTAACAAGGCGAAGCGCTGTGCGGACAAGTGTGGCGCGTGGCTATCAGCCAAGGACTCGCACACGCTGTGTGTTGAATGCCTGGGACAGGCCCACGCAGATAGCTGCCTCGGAGATCCGGAGTTTTGCCTCGCCTGTACTGAGATGCCTCGTAGCACTCAAAAATACAGGGCAGACTTCTTCAGAGGCCACGCTGGCGGCGTTGCTGCTGCAGCTGAGCCCAGCCAGAGTCAGACTACCTCTGGGCCTGCTACCTCCGACACCCCGCTGCCTCTCGGACAGCAGCACGTTGACAACTCTCGGGAGGGCTCCCAGCACAGCTCCCAGGAGAGCTCCCCACGTGCTTCTCGTTTGGGTTCACAGCACGGCCACAAGGAGGGTTCCCAGCAGTGCTCCCAGGTGAGCTCCCCACGTGTGTCTCGTTGGGGTTCACAGCATGGCCACAAGGAGGGTTCCCAGCAGCGCTGCCCGCTGAAGCGCCCACGGCAAGATGCGCGGGGTTCCCGGTCGGGTTCGCAGCACAGCTACCAAAGAAAAAAGGTAGGTTCCCAACAGTGCTCCCCGCCGAAGCGCCCGCGGCATGACGCGCGAATTTCCCAACGCGGTTCTCGGTCGGGTTCACAGCACAGCTGCCAGGTAGGTTCCCAGCGTGACTTCCCGCCGGGATCACGGCAGTGCGAGCAGTATACCCGGCACAGTTTCCCAGCGGGTTCACAGCACAAGACGGGTTCCCAGCGCGGTCCCCACCTGCGTTCCCCACATGGTTCCCGCTGTTCCCTGCCCCCCTCCCCCAGGTCGGGTGAAGGTGCGGCTAACTCCCGTGTCTCGGAATGGGCTCGCCTTTCCGCCAAGATGGCCGGAGGCGGGGGACCCTGGGATGACTTCCTCGAGATCCACCCAAAACGGGATGATGAGGCCTCCCTGCTGGCCGGCCCGGGTAACCCAGAAAGGGCTCACCCCGGGGGGCTCCCCCCTCCTGACGACATCTCCTCTGAGATCTACCAGAGGGAGTTCAGGGAGGTCGTGGCCAGGGCTGTTTCCGCCCTCGACTGGGACTGGCCTACGCCCCCTACCGTCGAGAAGGACATGTTCACCGCCTCCCACTTCCGCGCCGTTGAGACGCCGCTACGGGGCAGCCTGCCCTTCTGCCCCGACGTGCAGCGTAGGGTTCAGCGATCCTGGACCAAACCCTACTCCTCTGAGGCCCCCATCCGACGCTTTAAGTGCTGGTCTAGCGTCGTGGAAGGGGCCCAATCAGGCTATGAACATCCCCCCCCACTGGAGAAGGCGGTGGCGGACCACCTGCTCCCAGGCCAGAAGAAGGAAGGGAAGCCCTTGCTCCCCTCCCCAGCCTGCAGGGAGACTGCTTCGCTCCTGGAAAAGTCCTATCTGGCGGCAGGCCAGGCGGCCTCCATGGCCAACACCATGGCCTTCCTGCTTAAGTATCATTGCTTCCTGGTAGACCAGGTCCAAGCAGCCCCCGAGCCTGAAATGTTCACTGAGCTACGCCGGGTCTCCGACTACGTCTTCAAGATGCTGGAGTGTGTGTCGGAGGACTCAGGGAGGGTCATGGGATCTTCGGTGGCCGCCTTGCGTCACCTCTGGCTGCAGCTCACCAGCCTGCGTGGCCATGAGAGGACGGACCTCCTCAACGCGCCCGTTTGCCCTACCGGGCTCTTCGGTTCAATGGCGGACCTCGCCAGCAGGGCCCAGAGGCGGCGTGAGGACACGGAGGCGGTCGGCAGAGTCCTGCCGCGCAAGACCGGGGCGACCCATCACACAGCGAGGCCACCCCCTGCCCGAGGTCGTTCGACGACGACCCGCGGCAGCCCTGCACGCCGTCCACGGGACAGGCAACCCCAGGGGTGGTCCGGTCCCCCAGCCAACGCAGACAGGAACAGCTCGAATGCCCCAAGGAACGCGGGGCCAACACCTCCCCAGCCAGCCTGGACTGGCGCGGGTCGAGGAAGCCGTGCCCGCCGCAGCAGGGGCTCCCGCCGTAACCCTGACAAGTCGGCCACCGCGACCGGGCCCCGAGGCCCGGCGCGTACCTAGCGGTCCCCCGGGGGGGGGAGGGGCAGCCTCCACGCTGCCAGGACCTGGCGTCCCACAGTGTTGTCGAGCGCCGAAGAGAGCCTTGCTCAGTACGTGTCCCTTGGCAGCGAAAGCTGCGAGGTGCTCGGAGGGCACCTCACCATCTGCAGGCCCCCCTGCTATTCCCCCCCCACAGCTGTCGTCGCACCAGCCGGGCAACGACCTCCTGCGGCCTCCGGGATGCAGCCCCCCCGGGCTGGTCCTGCTGGGGCCGCACACCACGGGCGACGACTCGCCGCGGCCTCCGGGACGCAGCCCCTATGGGCTGGTCCTGCCGGGGCTGCACGCCATGCTGCCACGGCCTCCGGGACGCACCCCCCCTGGGGACGTCCTGCTGGGGCCGTGTGCCGTGGCGCCTCAGGATCATGTGCCAAGGGTAACCCCGACACAGGGCACCAGACCTGCCCTGGCAAACAGCCTCCCCCTGTGGAAGAGGCTGTGCAGACCCACACCGTGGGTGCTGCGAACGCTGGAGAAGGGCTACGCGCTGCAGTTCGCGGCCCCCCCGCCGGCTTTCACGGGCATCCCTGTCTCAGACCTGGCGAATGCGGACTCCATGGCTGTCCTCGGCGAGGAAGTCTCCTCGCTTCTGGCAAAGGGCGCGATACGGCCCGTGCCGGACAAGGACAGGCAGTCCGGGTTCTACCACAGGTACTTCCTGGTGCCCAAGAAGGACGGGTCCTTACGGCCCATCCTCGACCTCAGGCGGCTAAACCCCCTGCTCAGGAAGCTTCCCTTCCGCATGTTGACGCTCCCCACACTGTTCAGAGCGATCAGACCCGGGGACTTCTTCACGTCAGTCGACCTAAAGGACGCCTTCTTCCACGTTTCCATCGTGGAAAGGCACAGGAGGTACCTCCGGTTCTCCTTTCAGGGAGTCTCCTACGAGTACTGCGTACTCCCCTTCGGCCTGTCTCTAAGTCCCAGGACTTTCACAGTCTGCGTCAACACAGCGCTGGCTCCCCTCCGAGAGATGGGGATCCGCGTTTACGTCTACCTCGACGACGCCCTGATAGCGGCGAGCTCGAGCGAGATGGTGTCCGCACACACCGAGGTGCTGACTTCCCACCTCCAGGCCTTGGGGTTCCTTATAAACTGGCGCAAGAGCGCCCTTGTGCCTCAACAGGTCACAACCTTCCTGGGTCTGGAGCTAGACTCCCTTTCAATGCGCGCCCGCCTCTCTCCGGAGAGGCTGGACAACCTTCGGAGGACAGCGGAGACTCGGCGTCACGCACGCACGATCTCCGTTCACCAGTGCTCCGTGCTACTGGGCCTTATGGCCGCGGCGACCGCGGCAATTCCTCTGGGGCTGCTGCACATGCGCCCCTTCCAAAGGTGGTTCCTCGGTCATCGCTTGGACCCAGCGATACATCGGTCCCGCGTCCTTGCGCTGTCGGACCGCGCTCGCCAAGCCTTGGAAGTGTGGACGGACCGCTGTTGGCTCTTAGAGGGCGCCAGACTGGGTCCGGTCCCACTCAGGCGAGTGATTCGGACCGACGCCTCCCTTTGGGGCTGGGGCGCGGTCTTCGAAGGCCAGGCTGCAAACGGGCGATGGCAAGCCCAACAGCTTCGCCACATAAACATACTAGAGCTGGAGGCAGTTCGCCTCGCTCTTTGGCACTTCCAACATCAGATCATGGGCCACCATGTACTGATACGGTCGGACAACACCGCGACAGTGGCGTACATCAACCGCCAGGGCGGTGTCCGGTCGCTGGCTCTGAACCAGCTGGCTACGGTCATCCACGAGTGGGCCCGTCTCCACCTGCTGTCCCTGTCGGCGGCACACATTCGGGGCCACCTCAACCTGGGAGCGGACCTGCTATCGCGGGGCAACCCGCGCAATTCAGAATGGGTTCTCCACCCACAGGTGGTGGAGCAGATCTGGGCCAGGTTCGGGCAAGCCAGCGTCGATCTCTTCGCCTCGCGGCTCGCACACCATTGCCCCCAGTGGTTTTCCATCCTCGCGGACGATCCACCGTTGGGCCACGACGCGCTGGCGCACGTCTGGCCGAGGGCGGCCCTCTATGCCTTCCCCCCAATCGCACTGATTCCCCAGGTGCTAGCCAGGGTGAGACAGCAAGGGCTACAGCTCATTCTGGTAGCCCCGCACTGGCCGTCGCAGGTCTGGTTTGCGGATCTGATCACTCTGACGAGAGGTCCTCCGTGGCTGCTGCCGCGTCGGAAGGACCTGCTGTCGCAGGCGGGCGGAGAGATACTCCACCCATCCCCACACAAGTGGAAGCTGGCCGCTTGGTCCCTGAACGGGAACGGTTGCTAGCCCAGGGCCTGCCTGCGAACGTCGTGCAAACCATACAGAGTGCTAGAGCCACCTCGACTCGCACTCAGTACACCTACAAGTGGCGGTCCTTCTCACGCTGGTGCGCAGAAAGGAACCTGGACCCGGTGACCTGCGACGTTCGGCCCATTCTCTGCTTCCTCCAGGGTCTGTACGAAGCGGGCCAGTCGCCGCAGTCCCTTAAGGTTTATGTGGCCGCCATCTCGGCCTGCCACATGGACATCGAGGGCAAGACAGTGGGAGGCCTGTCTTTGGTCTCTCGTTTCATGACGGGTGTGCGCAAGCTTCGCCCCCAGACAAGGAACATCTTTCCCAAGTGGGACTTGGTCACGGTCTTGGATGGCCTCTCGAGGCCCCCGTTTGAACCACTCGACGCTGCCGACCTGAAACACCTCTCGCTGAAGACGGCATTGCTTCTCGCTTTGTCTTCCGGCAAGAGAGTGGGAGACTTGATTGCCCTGTCAGTGCAACAATCGTGCATGGTGTTCTCTAACGATGGGCGCAGGGCCACGCTCCGCCCGAACCCTGCTTATCAGCCTAAGTGTATTGGGGCTGGCTTCAGGTCCATGACCATAGACCTGGTCGCGTTTGAGCCTTCTGCCTCTTCTTCGGCGGAAGAGAGGAGACTTAGGTCGCTCTGCCCCGTGCAGGCGCTCCGTGCCTATGTGGCCAAGACGCGTACTTTGCGTACGTCTAACCAGCTTCTGGTGTGCCATGGGGCTAAGGCTCTGGGCAAGCCGTTGTCCAAACAGCGTCTATCGCACTGGATAGTGGAGGCCATTAACTTGGCCTATTCTGCCGCTGGGAAGGTTCCACCGGAAGGAATTAAGGCCCACTCTACTCGGGGCGTGGCTTCTTCCTGGGCGCTGTTGCGCGGTGTGACGGTGGAAGATATGTGCGCAGCTGCGTCATGGTCGACTCACCATACCTTTGTGAGGTTTTATAGTCTGGATGTGGGAGGCGCGACATTCGCTCATGCGGTTCTGTCTGCCTCCGCGGACTAGTTGCCTCGCTGACTGCTCCCCAATCCTTATCGGGTTCCCATGCGCTATAAGCCGTGACGGCCCATTTTTCGATCGAGAGTCGCAAGGTCGGGCACTTAGGTGCTCCTTTGCAGCAAGGTCGGTTGTAAGGTGGCAATAGGTGGGAGCCGAGCTTCAACGAAATAAAACTAAGGGGTTGTCCTACAACCCAGGTTTTATGAGTGAAGCGAGGCTCCCACCTCAGGTGCCTTGCTGCCAGTCTGTCTGGTTCTGGCCGAATGCCGGGTGAGTGGTGTTTTCCCGGTCCAATTCCAGGCGTGAGGGCTTGTGCCCGCCTCTACTCCTGCTATTGGATGGGAGACCATGAGACCGTCAGGATCGCCCCGGATTTTCCAAGGGTCCAGTCTGCATCCTGTCAACGGTCTAATGGATGGTTGGAAAGGACACTTTTAAAGTAATAAAAGGTAAGAGCATTCGATAGCGTGTACCACGCAGAGATGGCAATAGGTGGGAGCCTCGCTTCACTCATAAAACCTGGGTTGTAGGACAACCCCTTAGTTTTCAATTGGAAAAAGTAATCAGTTATTATCATTTTGGAAATACATTGTAATCCCCAATCTTTCCAAGTACCCCCTGTAAGCTGCTGAAGTACCCCTAGGGGTACACCTACCCCTGGTTGGGAATCACTGGGTTAAAGGACTGTTTCTCCGGCCTAAAATTTAATCTTGTATTGATTTTGTGGCGTCGCAGAAAATCAAGACACCGCAGCCATGTAGCATGTGCCACACTTCCCAGCTGGTGTCAGACATGACGGAAAACAAGAACAACGAGGACGTGGTGGAGCTCTTCTGTACCAGCAGCTGTGTGATGGCATACAAGGTCCAGTCTGTCAGTGCATCAGGTACTGGACATTTATTTTGTCCAGAAAAGTGTCTCACACTTGCTCGGTCCTACACATGTAGACAAATGAAACACCTCACTCTAAACGTGTGGCCACTGGAACTCGGTCTATAATTCTTGATACCAAAAAATGCTAAACACACTTGAGGATGGAGAGCGTTCAGCCTGTGCTACTTTTTCTCCTCTGTCTCTCTCTTGCTTACTCTACATCTCTCCATCGCCCGCTCTCATATTAATCATGATATACAGATCTTTTGGGAATTGAAGAAAAAAAAGTAAATCCTTCTGCTTCTGCTGTCTTGGTCAAGTCTCTTATTAAACCACCCCCCCCCCCCCATCCCTCCTCACAGGTGCTCCATTGACTTGTGACAGCTGTGGTAAGACCACAGTGCCAGCCTACCACCTAGCCATGTCCGATACCTCCATCAGGAACTTCTGCACTCTACCCTGTGTCATGGCTTTTCAGGTAATGTGGCCTTCAGACTACAACTTGAAAACCCCGCAGACTGAAAACAAAGTACTTCACGCTGAACGCTTGCAGATTCTTAGTTTCTCTGTTGTTATGGCCACACAAACATACAAATTATTTGGAGAGGGGGGTCACACATATTTCTTACTGATTGGCTTGTTTGGGGACTACATTATTTGAGGGGGAAGACAAGTTTACTGCAGCCTGGATTTGCATTGCAGTCTTTGTTTACTCTATACCAGAGGTTCTCAAATGTTTTTCAGCCAAGGACCCCATACAAGATAGAAAATATACCGGGGACCCCCTCATTCTGATTTGTGATTTTGGGCTAAGCTTAATTGTTTCCACGGTAACGTGCTTGACATTTAAATTGATAGGTTTGTTAGATTAGAATGTAATCCATGAACCATTTTAGATTTAAAGCATAAAATGTTTTCGTTGGACTATGAAGCTTTTGCACACAGAAAAAGTATTTTTTATTTTCCTGAAACCTTGCAAACTTCCTGCAAAGTGCCACGGACTCCTGGGGGTCCCCGGACCCCCATTTTAGAACCACTGCTCTGATACAACATAGAGTATCTTTTTGTCATAGGTTTTTTCAGTCATTGCTCTTTGCTTTTCTGTGCTACAGGAGAAGTTCAAGAGCACCCAGAAACAGGTGAACGTCTTCACGAAGGTGCCAGTGACCCCCATCCAGGCCACCGCCCCCGCCACCCCCAGCCAGACCCTGCTCAACGGCCCGGCCAAACTGCCATGCTTCCAGTGCTACCGCCTCATAACCACTAAACCTGAACTCGTCCAGACTAAGGTAACCTGTGGGCGGGGGGGGGGGGGCTTCTTTTAAGAAAGACATACAAACATGACTTGAGGGCGGCTTTAGCTCAGGAGGTAGAGCGGGTCGGCCAATGACGCAAGGGTTGGCGGTTCGATCCCTGCTCCCTCCCAGCTGCTGTCGTTGTGTCCTTGGGCAAGACACTTAACCCTGCTTGCTCCCATATGATTGGTATGAATGTAGACATGAATGATGGTGGTCGGAGGGGCCGTTGAGCGCCAATGTGTGGCTGCCACGCTTCTGAACCACCGGTACGAATGGTGTGAACGAATAATGATTCTGTGAAGCGCTTTGAGCCTTGGAAAGGCGCTATATAAATCCAATCATTATTATTATTATTATTATTATTATTATTATTGAGAGCTTTTGTGGATGTAGAACTCTGAGTTGGCTAACACAAACTCTGTGTTTGTGTGTGTGTGTGTGTGCGCGCAGGACAACCTGGTTTTTGTGTGTAGCGTGGCCTGTTCTCAGGAGTATAAGAAGATCAACTGTGTGACGGGGGTGTGTGAATACTGTAACGTGGAAAAGGTCGTCCGAGACGTCAAGAAGATCAACAACAAAGACTGCCACTTCTGCAGCGACGGTAAGAAGACGGACAAAAATGTCCACGGGGGTTAATGCAGGGTTTCATATTAGGCTTGGGAATCAATCCCCAATAAAAGGAAGCGAACGCACAGAAAACCGCGGTGCAGACACTGTGCGAGCGTGACAGCAAGTAAAATGGCGACAGTGGGTGGGTCTCAGAAACTTCACAACGTCACATTCCCAAGCCTAATTGACATCTAAAAACGGTACGCAGGAACCCTGAGCCTCTCCTGTCTCCCTTCCCAGGCTGTAAGCTGCTGTATAACCACGACCTGGCCAAGAACTGGGGCAAATACTGTCGCTGCTGTGCCTACTGCTACTCCGTCTCCAAGGTGCTGGTGACGGGACAGTACGGAGGAACGGCCGAGGAGTTCTGCTCGGACGACTGCAGGTCCAAATACACCATGCTCTTCTGTCATGTAAGCAAGCCTGAATACTAGAGCTGGTCATAATCATAATCTATATAATAAAGTTGAAGTCGTGTGTGTGCTTGTCTGTGTGTCTGTGTGCATAGCTTTAATGCACGCATTATTTTCTTTCTCTCAGGTTGCCCAGTGTGACACCTGCGGTCGCAAGAGGAAGCTGATGCAGACTCTGCCCATGCTGGGGGAAGTCAAGCACTTCTGTGACCTGAGTTGTCTGCTGCAATTCTGTAGCAACAAGATATTCAGTCAGGGCCAGGTACTCACCAAAGGTACGTCTTCTTCTTGATCTTTTAGATTCGTTTTGCCCGTTTTATTCCTTTTGAGATTAATCTCCGAATTCCGAGTTTAAACTCCCTGAAGGTTCTGATTTTCTTCAGAGAATCCCAGAATTCTGACTTTTTCTCTCTCAGAATTCTGACTTTAATCTCGAGACTCAAATATAAAAATAAAGTCAAAACTCAATACATTTTTCACGTGACTCTAATCCTCTTCCGTAGGAGATGATGAATACAATGAGCACATTTCTCACCAGTTTTAATTTTTTTGCACATTGGTTTGAGCCTCCAGTTATGATTGTTTTTTTTATTTTAGTGCGAGTCAGTGGGGTATGAATTGAAACCATTACTCTCAGAATCACGTCAGGAAGTTCCTAAATGAATGACCACTGAGCCAAATCTTGATTATTATTCAAATTAGATTTGCATAGAGACACTGCGTAACGCGTCATCATTCAGAAACCACGTCCAAAACGGGGGAAAACAGAAACCCCCCCTCCAATCCTGGCGTTCTCCTATGTCGCGTGCATGGTTGCGTGTTGCACAAAAAGATTGTATGTACGGATGATGAACACTCCAACTTACTTCCTTGACAGCTAGATCCACATTTTTCTTCTCACCAATTCTCAATGGCTTCCTTGTTTTGCTCAGGAGTACAAAAAAACTTTAACTGGCGATGTTTTACATTGTTGTCTGCGCAGCCCAGCACACAACAGCTTTTAGCTATGTTTAATTCAAGGAAAATGACGCTGGTGTGTGGAAATTAACGGAGCTTTTCCCCCATGATGGGCGTGGCCTATTTCATGCAGTGTCTCTATTGTCTCTGTTATGTGTTTGTTCTCTCCCTTTCTGTTTGCTGCTTCCATCACCTCGTCCCGTGGATCTGCAGGTACCGAGGCCACTCCTGTCATCGGTAACGTCGTCTCGCTCGCCAGTGGCTCTGCCCAGCAAGGTGTGTACACACACACACACACACACACACACACACACACTTACCTATTATATATTTTGAGATATACGTGATTGAGAGATGGCGCATATACTGTAAATTCCGGACTATAAGCCACGGCTTTTTCCCCGTTTTTTGGCCTTTTTTGGCCCCTGCGGCTTATATAACGGTGCGGCTTATCTATGGATTTTTTCAGGAAAAAAAAAAAAAAAAACTGAATTCTCTCTTCTTTAGCACTCTTTCTAACTATAAATCCACTTCTGTTTTAATTTCCTCTCTTGCCCTCTTTTCACCACACTGTATGACACTGTATGACACTGTGTGCACTGTAAAAAAAAACACAGGTGGTGTTGTGTTATGTTGTTTTGTTGAAATGTTAATAAATGGGAGCTTCCTCAAACAGCCATCTCTTTCCCGACAATCCCCTCTGTGCATGAACCCTTACATATGGTAATTAAACATTAAAACACAATAAAAAAAAAAAAAAAAAAATACCATTAAAACACCCGCGGCTTATAGTCCGGTGCGGCTTATATATGTAAAAAACAGTCAACTTTGCAGGTGCGGCTTATAGTGCGGAATTTACGGTACTCTGTAGATCAGTCATTGTCCTCAGTCATTGTCCTAACTCCCAATTTCACCCGTTGTGTTTGTTGTGCATGTTTGCTCTTTGTTGCCTTTGACTCATGCTCTGTCATTGTCTCCACAGGCACTATCCTTAGGAAGAGCATTGGAAATGTAAGTTGAAGGAGTGAAAACAGGCTTATTTTGTAGCTTATTCATATTCTATTTTGCAAAGGAGGTCTCATTAGAAATGATCAAGTTTCTTTAAACACCGTTCTCTGGACAGAATTAACTTTCCTGAAATGAGTTAAATGAGGCAGCCACGGGGGTCATTATTATCCCTTTATTACTGTTTGTGGTGTTGTCATTATTGTTGATATTGTTTTTCTGTCCTTCAGGCCTGCACTCAGACAGATGCTGTGAAGGCTCCTGCTCTTCCTCCTCCCAAGGTGCTGAAGAACAAGGCCCTTCTCTGTAGACCGTTGGTCCAGAACAAGGGAATCACCTGTAAAGCACACACAGTCGACACTGAAGTACAGACAGGTAAGGTAACACACACACACACACACACACACACACCCGCGAGTACATTAGTAAACATACAACTTAAGAAACATAGGATCCAAAATGATTCCCCCCCTTTTTCTTCTTCATACATTATACTTCGATTACATTGTTTTTTAAATACTGATTAACAACTATTTGCATATGCAGATTAAATACTTGCTTTGTTATCATCTTAAAGCTGGAATCCAGGACTTTTCCCCCAGTAATTCTTCCATCTGGACCGTGAGTGGGGTTACACAATACCAAATGCTCTGCTAGAACCTAATGTTAGCCAACCTGAGCTGGGTAGCAAAGTGCCACTACTATCTAGTTGGCATAATTACTAACCAACCCAAAGAGCTTATATTAAAAATAATTTTTGGCCAACCTGACTGATATGCGAGCGGCACACACTGTAGGCTGCTGTTAGTGTTAAGTTGCGATATGTGCACGATCAAAAGTGATGTTATATTACCTAATTTCATTACAAAAGGGACAGTTGTTGAAAGCTGAATGACCTGGTCCAGGGAAGCCATTTTGTAAGTGTGGTTGGTTACTGACGGCACCCGAGCGACACTAGCTGCTGAACACTCTTTGATAATGTAATGCGTCTTTGGCTGCTTGGTTATTTCCTCCATCGCAAGTACTCATTTACACACACAAACATACTCACACAAACATACTCACACACAAACATACTCGCACACAAACATACTCACACACACACACTCTTTTGGTCTCAGATCTCTGATATTGTCTCTCTCTCTCTCTTCTGTTCTCTGCAGATGACAACTTCCCAAAGGTGATAATCTTGCCTGTCCCGGTGCCAGTGTTTATTCCAATGCCGATGGGCATGTACAGCCAGTACACTCCCACGCCCATGGGCCTGCCCATACCGGTATGTCAAATACCCCCAGCACCCTCTAGCCACATTAGGCTAATTCTATTTAATTTCAAATTAATGCCTTGTCTCACTAGTTTTTGTCCTTTTACACGTGCATTCGTCTTGCTTCATGTGGTTGGTCTGGAAAAAACATATATACAGTGTATATATATATATATATTATATATATATATATATATATATTCTAAGTTCGCTGTTCCAGGGGAGTGCAGAAGTGCAATGAATGGTTTCAATTGATCCACAGGCATATCCCACATTTTATGTTCGGGAACTCTGCAGCACATGAAAAAATATTTTTTCCCCCCAATCTGTCTGTCACAGCTGCCTGTCCCCATGTTCCTTCCCGTGACGCTGGACAGCGCTGAGCGCATCGTGGAAACCATCCAGGAGATCAAAGAGAAGATCCCATCCGACCCCTTCGAGGCGGAGCTCATCCTCATGGCTGAGATGGTGGCCGACCAGGAGGCTGGCGCTGATAAGAAGAAGGAGCCGCAGAAGGATCGTTTGGTGGAGAAAGCGAAAGAGAGAGAGAGGCCGGAACCTCACGCCCCGGATGGTAAGGTTGTCAAAAGTATTGATGGTATCGATAAATATCGGTACTACATTTTTTTAAACTGATAAAATCTTATAATACCGAGATTATAATCTCTGAAAAATATTGTATGTAAATACATATATATTATTATTATTATTATTATTTAAATGGAACTTGTGTATGAATCCTGGATCAAGAGTTGCTCTGATGTCTCCCTTTTCCAGACCGTGCCAGTAACTACAGTGATGACTTGGACACAGCTGACGACCTGGCCAGCTTCCTCAACAACTGGGAGGAGCCCTCCTCTGACGCCCCCAGTCGACCGTACGCCCACGAGAAGCTCCACCCGCTCATAGACGTTCCTGCGGGCACGGCCAGTGAGCCTTATTCTGAGCCCCAGCCTTCAGTCCCGCCTCCCATGGACATCGAGGCCGACTTCACTGTTGGTGAGCGGCCAAGTTGTACAGATTTCAGTGTTTCCTGACTTCATTTATGTGCATCTGTTCCAAGATGTTTTCTGATGTTTTATCTGGTGTCCTTGGCAGAAACTCTGGAGATGATGGCTCAGCTGAGAGAGCAACCCGAGCCCGCCCCCAGCCCTCCGCCTGCCCCTTCACGACGACGACATGTTCACAGGAAAGTCAGGGACAAGAACAAGGTAACAAACCTCCTGGGGAAGGAGTTTGAATGTTGCTCATGTCTGTCTATCCACCTTATTTCTAGCTGCCATGATGCCTGATGGGTGCTTCTTCCTCTTCTGGTGTAATAGACTGTTTTACAGTCTATGGTTTTAACTTGACAAAAAAAAAACGTCTATGAGGATTTTACAGCAGAGCCATTCTGCTCTACAGCCGTGTCGTTCGGGTGCTGGGATAACGTAATGCATTGTGGGTAGTCGGCTACTGTGGCTAATGCTAGCGGCTAGCGTAGTAGTTACTTTACATGGCAGTAAAACGCCACTGAATGACCAAATTGATTTAACTTTTAACCATTTCGAGTAACACTGTTTCCATACGGACCCCGACCCCCAGCGTTGGTTAGTTGTTTATAACGTGACTATATTTATAACTTTTATAACGTCCTCCAGTTTCCAGTTTATAATTCTGGTCTGCAGCAGAGTATAACAAAGGAAATGGCAAGCTGCAACAATAAGTCACGTTAAACCGGACCTTGTTCGCCCCCCCCCCCTGCAGGGGGTGGCGCCCCCTGCAGGTGTTGCACACACATAATACATTACATTATATATGCGCAAACATATTGGCAATCGCCGGTTGATGGGCTGACAGTGGCCGGCTGGAAAATGTTGACATATCGCCCAACCCTATGTTGTACCCTCTCGTAGGCATTCTTAGCTCAAATATGTTGCTGGTCGCCTAGGTAACCTGCAGTGGGATACATTTTTTGTCTTCTTCTCTCTCCCAGGGTCGTAAGTCGAAACAGCCGGCTAAGGCATCGGAGTCAGTGATCGCCATGTCGAGGGAGCCGCCCACACTGAAGAGTCAGTACGGAATCGATGCCTGGAAGAGCTGGATCCAGTGGAGGGATACCCAGCCCAACATTGAGAAGCCACGCTTCGGCTGTGAGTCTGAACAAATGGCAAATACCACTTGGTTGTAGGGCTGGGTGATATGGCCTCTAAAGAATATCGCAATGTTTTTCGGCTATATCGCGATACACGATATACAGTATATCTCGATATTTTTGAAATCTCTCATAAATGCTCAATTTAAGCCTTCAGGGTTCATACACATTTTGACCAATGGATTTCCATGACTTTTCCATAAGTTCTTAACCTGTATTTTATGCACACCTGGGGTAAAAAAGAAGAAGAAAGAAAGGGCAGATGTAGTGAGCAAAGATGGATGATTTAATATTCCATAGCTCTGACCTAAGCAAATCTGACATCACTAGTTCTATAGTGAGGCATGGAAAGCCTCACTATACGCCATCATATCTGTGTCGTTTCACTTTTGACTGAAAAATTATGCCTCTAGATTAAAGAAAAGACACTATGTGATGTTGACTTTTATGTAGGCTAAATGTGCGCATTCGTTTTCCTTATAGATCATGACTGCCCCGCAGCTAGCTACGTTAGCTTCACGTTACCTTGCATGTAACGTTAGCGTTAGTTGCTTTTGGAGACACAAACCCTGGATGTTTCAATTTGAGTAATGCATGAGGTTCTCTATGGTTTACGCCAGCTCTGGGAGTATGAAGTGCTTTAAATGCGGGGATTTTGGTCACAACAAGCTTGTGGAGCGCTGCCTGCAACTGGGTAGCCACAACCAGCTAGCTAACGTTAGCCCCCACCACAACAGCTAACGTTAACGCCAAACAAATCCGCTGCCTCCTCCCCACGTTTGGTTTAGCGTAGTAGGTTTAGCGTAACGCCAGCTCAGACTTAACCCTAATCTCAGAAACCTTGCGGGACATGTATTGCAAATTGCAATACATGTTCCTTATTAAACAAAATTAAACTCTGCGTTTTAAATTTGGCGTATTTGACATACAGGTGCAAATAGCATATTCCTTATTAAATATACAATTAAACATTAGACATACATAGTGGTAGCAGCTACAGTACAGTACAGTACGGCTACTACACTATTTGTGTATGTTAAGGAGTCTCGTGGCCTGCGGGAAGAAACTGTTCCTCAAGCGATTTGTGCGTGCTTTTGGGACCCTGTATCTTCTCCCTGAGGGTAGCAGGGAGAACAGGCTGTTGTGGGGATGGTTTGTGTCTTCCCATGTGATTCCCCCTCCCTTGCTGAGTGAGGGAGAGCTGACAAGAGGAAACGTGAAGCGCGTCATGCCGGCGGCTTAAGTTATAAACAATGCGTGACAATTATACTTGAATGTTCGCGATATAGTCATTTCTACATCTCACGTGGCACAAGCCGCGATACATCGAGTATATTCAATATATCGCCCAGCCCTACTTGGTTGACACGAACACCTTCTGCTGTAGACCCCTTGGCACAGAACTTAGAACTTTGCATTTGCCCTGCACCTTTGTCCAAAGCAAACCAACCAGCAAGTGGCATGGATGCTTTAATTTGAATCTGCCTCAATTGAAATTAAATCATGGGAATGAAAGTGCTCATCCTGGTGGTGTTAGTGCCATACTGTAACTGTACCCTACCATTAAGTTAGACAAGGGATGAAACCCCTTCGCACCCATGCTCAAAAATGTATGTATGGTACTGTAAGCTGGTTAGGATAAAAATGTCCACCAAATGTTGTCACAGCTGGGGATAGATTTAAAACCCCTGGAAATTATTGGGCTGTATCAGTTTTTATATTTCTTCACAAAGATGATTGAAAAGTTTGACTTTGTACATCAAAAACAAGCTTTTTGCAACTTCCATAACCCTTAACTGTACTCACTTGGGATAAAAGTGACCACCCCAAAGGAATGTTAATGTCTGATAAAAAATGTGTCCTTGTTTTATCTTTTGTCTTAGCTCGCCTCATGGAGTTGAAGGAGGATGTTCTCCGCTGCACCACAGCAGAGCTGAGCTACGGCCTCTGTCGCTTCATCACCGAGGTGAAACGACCCAACGGAGAGCCGTACTCACCCGACAGCTTGTTCTACCTCTGTCTCTGCATTCAAAAGGCAAGACGGCAAACACTGTGTGCACACTAGGGGTGGGACAGAATATCGATATATCGTGATACTTCCTCTTGCGATACATATCGTGATGATACACTAGACTAGTGGCAAATATCAATATGTTTTATTAAAACAGTGACCGTTTCGTATCAAGAGTTATTCTGCTATTCACACACACACACACACACACACACACACACACACACACACACACACACACAGTTCTAGCATACGTATATTTGGAGAGGAAAAAGCACTCAGCCCAAAATCACACACATGGGTTGAGTCACTACTAGACCACTGATTGCCCCCTGCATTGATTTTAAGTAGCTATTGATTTAATCAACAATAAGCAAATAAGACAGCTGACATTGCTGATCTGAAAACTCGTCATTCGGCAGTTCAGAAACCGAATCTTACTTTATGGCTAATGCAATCTACAGCGAATACCATCCAGAATCACAATGGGACATCGGTATACACTCATCGGTATACACAAGCATTCTTATTGCTTTTTCTGACTGTAACATTTTGTCACTCTGTAGTACCTGTTTGATAAAGGCCGTGTGGAGAACATATTCACCGATATATTCTACAGCAAGTTCTCCATGGAGATCACCAAGATGCTAAAAGATTTCGAACCCCAAATCACAGCCAGTGGTAAGAGATCATCTACATCTGTTTTTGTCTTTCCAGCACCACCTCCCACACAAATTAACACACACACACACACACACACACGGGGAGCCCCAGGGGTCCTTGAGGGGATTTCAGGGGGTCCCCAGCAAAAGGGGGGACAATATATTTTCACAATCCCATCCTTAACCCATTGATACCTGATGCAGCATTTGTGTGTGTATCCCTTTAAGACGCGGTTCACGGTCTTAAAGGGATACACACACAAATGAGGGATATACATGCAAATGCTGCATCACGTATCAATGGGTTAAGTAGCACAATGGCAGAATGTTTGACTATTTTGGTCATGGGTTTTGTTTTGTGATAGGAATTTATAGCATTTTACCATCTTTACTGATTATCCATTAATTAGTTATTCACTGATTATTTGTTATTATTAATCACAATCTTTATGTAAACTATTATAACCACTATAGCTTAAACTAGTAAGTGTTAGGTTTCTCTCTAAAGTAGACATACCTGCATTATACCACAGATCCCTCCCTCAGTAACAGTTTCTCCTTTGTTTTCAAGGTTTTAGTGAGAGACAACATGTATCTGAAAAAGCTATTTCTCACAAACTGTGGACTCTTGTCCAAGGACATGCGTCTCTGCAGCTGGAATCTTTGCAGACTTCTAGCAGAGCTTTTTCCAGCTCAGACAGGCTGTACCTCTGTCATGAGTTTCTCACTTGTTGCAACAATTACACATTGTGTTACTTTTGAGTTTTGAGTTTCCTGAGTGTTCTCGTCTAAACGGCTGAATTCCCACATCCAGCACAGGTTTCATACACTTTATGTAGTAAAACATCTAAAAGCAAAAATCTGATCAGATGGGGGACCCTGGGGCAAAATCTTATCAAATGGGGGTCTGTGGTCTAATTTGTGCGAGTTTAGGGGTACTTGACAAGAAAAAGTTTGAGAACCTCTGGTCTAAGCCAGTGGTTCCCAACCACCGGGCCGCAACGCATTTGGTACCGGGCCACGAGCCCGGTCCAAATTATTATTATTTTTTATTTTTTTAATTAAAATTGACAACCGGTCCGTGACTTTTTTTCTCCATCTATCTACCGGTCCGCGGCACAAAAAAGGTTGGGAACTTTGCTAGGTTTTCTTTTCACCCCTCTCTCTCTTTTCCCTCTCCCTGTCCCTCCCCCCTGTCCCTCCCTCCGCAGGCTACGTCCATTCCCGTGTGGAGGAGGAGTACCTGTGGGACTGCAAACAGCTGGGGGCCTACTCCCCCATCGTCCTCCTCAACACCCTGCTCTTCTTCTGCTGCAAGTACTTTGGCTTCAGAACGGTGGAGCAGCACCGCCAGCTGTCCTTCGCCCACGTCATGCGCTGCACCAAGACCACCGCCAGCAACACCAAGACCACCTTCCTGCGCTTCTACCCTCCCTTAGCCGTGAGCCAGCAGCAAGAGGAGCAGCCGCCGCCGCAGACAGGTATGACTTACAGCCGAGTGTCAGAAAACATGACCCGTTAACCCGTTAGCGCTGCTGTACCAATGCTTGATGTCAAAATCCATTTCACTGTGTGAGAAAATACATCATCAACATCTTCTAAAAAAAATACATTTGATTGTGGATTCTTACAATTGATGCCTACAGTGACAGTCTGTTCTAGTAAATGGATGTTGACTTTGACTGTGTATTCTATATGCTCTTCAGATGAAGATGGTGCCCCGGCCAAGAAGCGTAGGAAGGAGGATGGGGAGGAAGGGCAGGAGGAGGAGAAGGAGGAGAATAAAGAGGTCATCCTGGAGATGGTAGAGAACAGTGAGAACCCTCTCCGCTGTCCGGTCAGACTCTACGAGTTCTATCTCTCCAAATGGTGAGTGCATCGACCCCCTTCTCTTTTTACGGCTAGTTTAAGGTTTACTAGGGCAGTGGTTCTCAAATGGGGGTCCGTGGCACTTTGCCAGGGGGTCCGCGAAAAGGAAAATCAAAACTTTTTTGTGTGCAAAAGCTTCATAGTTGAACGAAAATATTGTATGCTTTAAATCTAAAATGGTTCATGCATTACATTCTAATCTAAGAAACCTATCAATTTAAGAGTCAAGCACGTTACCGTGGAAACAATTAAGCTTAGCCCAAAATCACGAATCAGAATGAGGGGGTCCCCGTTATATTTTCTATCTTGTAAGGGGTCCTTGGCTGAAAAACATTTGAGAACCCTTGTACTAGGGTATCGGCCTCGCCTGCTCTATTGGCCTGTGCAGCGCACAATTGCTCAACTTTGCATCAACTGTTGCTGTGAGCGCTGCGCTGCATCCTGCACAAAGACAAATTCCTCGTTTGTAACATGTTGACTCACTATGGCTGTTCAATTCATCTTGAATCTTTCTCTTCCCTCTTTTCTCTCTCTCTCTCCCTCCAGCTCAGAGACGGTGAAGCAGCGCACCAACCTGTTCTACCTTCACCCAGAGCGCTGCTGCGTTCCCAACAGCCCCATGTGGTTCTCCTCCACCCCGCTGGACGACAGCACCATGGAGGCCATGCTCATACGCATCCTCACCGTCCGAGAGATGCACCTCAAGACGGGGAAAGAGGGCGGGGCAGGGGGAGGGGCTCGGCAGCCGCAGAAGCAAATCGACCCGTCCTATGTACCCGAGTACGCAGAGGAGGATTCAGACTGAGTGATGAAAAGAGAATTGATCTTTTCGTGCTTTGAGAATCAGCTTGTGGTGGGAAAATATATGGAAATGGACTCAAATGCACATTTAAACACGTTCCAAAATGAAATTCAAGTCAAACCATTATCCCGTCTAGCAGGATTGGATGAGGATCCGCTAACGCACCGTTTATTGCTTGTTGTACAGCTGAGACGCGAGGGTTGACATGCAAGACTGGGCTCAGCATTCAGACTGCTCTTTTACTGCTGCTCAGCAGGACCCCGCTGCTCCACTGCGTCGTGTCTGCTAAGTGTAGTAGCTTCTGATGAGGAATACTACTCTGATGGAATGTCTTTCAAATATATTCACTTCCATTTGTTAGGATTCCTCCAACGCCAGTGCAACCTGGTCACAGATTATTATTTGTTTTATTACAAGGTTTATTCCAGCCTTTTCCCAAGGCAGGATACAACTGTTTGGAGGAGCTACCACCAAAATTAAAAAAAAATTAAACAAGATATCTGTTGGATTCAGTAGGGATTTTTAAAGGAAAAATCCACCGTGAAACACTTGTAACACATTCTTATTCCTGTGGTCAACTGGCCAGATGTGGATAAGCCGTCACGTCGAGGTACTTGTAATGCAGCTAAAATGGAAGTCAACAGCGTAACATTTAGGTAAATGTTAGCTTTTGGTGTCAGTTCCTCAGAATGAAATAACAAGGTTATACAAGGTTACGTTCTCTGGAGGTTGACGAACGGCATTCTGGGAAATGTAGGAAAAGCACAAATTGATTGGATTTATATAGCATTTTTCAAGGCACCCAATGTGTTGTGTGAGAGGGGGAGGGAGGGGGCTTAACTCATCCACCACCGATGTGTACATGAACATGGGATTGATAATGCGTAACCGTGTAAGAGTATCTTGAGGGTGGATTTTTCCTTCGCTTTAATTGCGGTTTCAGCTGTCTTTCGTCCGTGTGAGCAACAGACTAGTTTACATACGAACCATTTAGAACGGGTGTCAAACTTATTTTAGTTCACAGGCCGCATGCGACCCAATTTAGTCTCAAATGGGCCAGACAAAGAAGATCAATACAAAACCTCAAAATGTTCCCGTTTCTTTAAGTGTAAAGATTTCGGGCCTACAGGTACATTTTAGGAACACGTTTTCACATTTGGGATATCTCAACTACCATAGGCCTATCATCAAATCTACTGTCTGACGGCAACTGCAATTCTCTATATTCAATGGTAATGAAAAGAGTTTACCATAGAGACACTGCGTAACGCATCATCATTCAGAAGCCACGCCCAAGACGGGGGAAAACAGAACCCCCCCCCCAATCCTGGCGTTCTCCTATGTCACGTGCATGGTTGCGTGTTGCACAAAAAGATCGTATATACGGAAGATGAACACTCCAACTGATTTCCTTGACAGCTAGATCCACATTTTTTTTCTTGCCAATTCTCAATGGCTTCCTTGTTTTTTACATTTGTTGTCTGCGCAGCCCCCCCCCCCCCCCCCACACACACAACAGCTTTTAGCTATGTTTAATTCAAGGAAAATGATGCTGGTGTGGAAATGAATGGAGCTTTTCCCCCGTGATGGCCGTGGCCTATTTCATGCAGTGTCTCTATTGAGTGATGAATAAAGAAAAGGACTGAAGGACTTGTCAGTGAAATTTTGGCACTTTGCAAAGTCATCCTGTGGGCCGAATTGGACCCTTCTAAATATGAGAAGTTTGTGTGAACTAGTCTTGCTCATACTGGAATTAAAGCAGAGATCCGTTTCCACTGTCACTCTTCCCATTTGAAAGGTTTAGTCACGTGAATGTTTGAGGGCAGATGTGACTCAGGATTTGTTGGTCTCTTGGTTTTTGTGAAATTTAAGAATTAAAAAAGATTCCTTGTATATTTTTTCCTGGCTATTCAAAATGGTGATCAGTTACCTGTTGCAGTTCGTGGGAGGAAAAATGTGATGATTTATGTTTTCAGTCCAGAATTTGATGCTGTTGAACATGATTAAGACACCTGAGATGGTTGACAAAACTTTCATGCAGTTTCAAACACCAACTTGACATATTTACCCTTTTTTTTTATTGACATTCACAACATATGAACATACATCCCTTCTTTGAAATGTTATGGTCGACATGCTAGCTCATTCATTTTAAATGCTTTTGAAACACTGATTATTGTACTTCTGACTTATTTTTTTTGCATATCCAAGACCCCTGTGTTAAGCATTTGAAAATGTGATAAAACTGAAATGCTGCCCCCTACAGTTCCATTAATGTATATCTTGGCCTTTCTTTCTTTAGTCATTCAGAGTCTGCCTGGCTGGCAAAGTTCTCACTATTTTTTGTATCGTACATTCTTTTTGAATGATAATTAAAAAAAAGAGTTCAAAACAAAGTGGTGTTGCTGTTGGCTATGCAGTTATATAAAAAACACTGCAAATGTTGTCTTTGAAAAAGGTGTAACATTCAGATAATACAATTTGGAAAACGGGAGCTCTTTGTGGAGCAGTCTTACAATGAGTTGGTATTGTTTTCATTCAACAATATTACACTGCAGAAATGATTTAATATTAGTGTTAAATATTTAAACACTACAATTTATTGATGTGATTATGTTTGTTTTATAGATGTGATGTGTGTGGATGTGTTTTAACTGGCAAAACCAAAGATGATTGTTCTGCTTTAGCTGGATACATTCTCTTTATTTTTCTGTTCTAACAAATTAGATTTAAGTTTTCAAAGTTAACACCAGATGACATCCCACCATATACTGTACAGTACATTTATTAATCCCACCCAAAGCTGCTTTGAGAGAGTCAGTGCTGCCCCCGTGTGTGTGTGTGTGTGTGTGTGTGTGTGTGTGTGTGTGTGTGTGTGTGTGTGTGTGTGTGTGTGTGTGTGTGTTGGGGAGGGGGGGGGCATGGGTGTACGCCCCCGCCACTGATTGAGCGCTATTCATTGACTGATTTGGTGTTTTTGAAGTCACTCAGAGAGTTACAATCAGTGATTGGCTGCTAAACCAGTCATTCAGCAGGCCGGCGGCGGGGGGGCGGACACGGAAGTGGAGGACAGAAAACATGGTGGCACACCAGAGTGGGATAATACTACCGAACTCTGGTAACACTTCTAACAATGCTTGCCGCTGTTTTGGGATAATGTAATAAAGGTGGGTTGTCTGTGTATTGACAAAATATCTTCCTAAGTTCATATATATTCACTAAAATCCCATTGCATAGTCATGTTAGCAACTGTTTGGATTGTTAGCGCGTGCATGCTACTAGCTAACAGTCGTTTTCTGGTAGGGGATATGTATCACAAAAAGTGTTTCTGCTGTCATGAGACTGTATCAAATGATAAATATGGTCAACATGGGCTTTTTTCACAGCAGCCATCCTGTGCTTAAATGGCAGGGTAAAGACAGTTGCAACCAACTCATTAATTAGGCCCCAGCACTGTAACATCTAATGCTAAATGAGCTGGAGGTTGAAATATTGTTATATTTACAGTCTATGGTTGAAACCCTAATTAAATAATCCCACTTTGGGCGACAGACACTTTCACCCCATTTACACATGGTTTTTATATGCGACCTGTATCCAGATAAGTTGTCTGGATAATGGTTGCATTTAAAAACCAAAGAGATCTGAACACCATGATGCCATTTATTTTTCTGTTATAACAAATTAAATGTTTTTATTTATTGGTTTATTTGACAGGGATAGTGCATATTAATAAACATGGCTGTAAATATGCCAGAATTAGCCAGAAGGCTAGTTTACATCTGTAGCATAGGTCGATGATCTGTAGTCCAGTCAAAGTTGACTGAAGTGGAACATGGCACTGGTGCTCACTGGAAATGGCTGTAGTTAAATAGTTCGCAAAACCCCCCAAAACAAACAATAGACAGCAAAAAGCTTAATTGACAGTACATACACCATCAAAATACTTGTAGATGTTTAGTTGAAGGAGAGTCACCGCATGCAGACAAAAAAAACAAGTTTAACCTTTTTCAAGCAAATACAATGGATGACCAGTCATCAAGACTTTAGAAGAAAATGCACCACATAGTTACAAAAGCTTCAAGATGAAGCCTGACTGAGCATCACTAATATGAAATATTTAGCTAAATTTCCCCTCTGTACTTTAGAGCCTTTATTTATTTTAAGTACATTTTTATTTTCTTAGTAATGATTTTATTATTTAAAAAAAAGTTTAGCATTACAGTTTGAGTGTGAAAGGTATACAGTAAACATGATGTGGTAAACCAATGGTTGATTTGGCCAAGAAAATCAGAAAATCATCTGGTTTGAAAATAAAGTTGAAAAATAAAATCTTGAATGACAGAATCAGGACACATCTATCGTCCATCACTGCTCCTTTATGTTACATTTTGCTCAAATTATAAATGGTTGTTTCATTAATTATATTTTGCTTCCAGGAATGATGACAGAAATCCCAACTACAAAATAAATCAAATCATTTATGAAGGAAATCCATGCCTGGGATTATTAGCAATGAAAAAAATATCCAGGGGCAAGGAGATGACTTCTAACTATGTGGATCCCTCTTGTCGGTGGCGCTCAAGGGTGAGTTTATGTATTTCTGTTAGTGTTTTTAGCACTTTTGCGTGTTGTGTTGTAGTACTTGTGCTGCTGAGATAAAAGTTGATAGACACAATATATTATAATCAGTTTTTAACATGATTTGGTCTGTTTGCTTGCTGTGTTTTTACCACGGCGCTCGACCAGAGGTCCTGCCGGGGTCATAAAGTTCAGGTCAGTCAGTCATGGAAGTTTAGTGAGTTTAGTGGTTAAAGGGCCATAGCTTGGGATAGGATGGTGGTAGAGAGTCAGGATTCGAGGGATGGGTAGGAGGTGTGTGTGTGTGTGTGTGTGTGTGTGTGTGTGTGTGTGTGTGTGTGTGTGTGTGTGTGTGTGTGTGTGTGTGTGTGTGTGTGTGTGTGTGTGTGTGTGTGTGTGTGTGTGTGTGTGTGTGTGTGCGTGCGTGCGTGCGTGCGTGCGTGCGTGCGGAGGGGGGGCATGATTTATAAGGGAAAAGTGGTGCCAAGGTGCTTGCTCTTATCTACACTCTAAACTATATTTGCCTATTGTGAAAAATGTCTGTGTCAGCTTACCTTACCTCCTGAAATTAGATGATTCATACTGGCTATAAGCTCATAATTGTTATGAATGAGGCGGTAGATACCCCTTAAGGCATTTTTCTGGCTTGTGTGTGTGTGTGTGTGTGTATTCTGTGTAACATTTGTTCATATTTCCAGCGAGAGGACCTGTCACCTTCCAGTTCTGAAGAATCCTGCTCCTATGAAGACAACATACCTGACATTGCAACCTGCTCCTATGAAGACGACATACCTGACATTACCGCAAGTTGTGACTTTGATGATTCTTTCACCGCCGCCATCCATAATCATAAGAAACATGTCAAAGAGTCCCATTTTTCTGAGGAGAGGACAGTGTCTGTGCCACAACCCAGAGATACGTCCTGCGTCCAGCAGGAGGACAAAGCTGCTCACAGCTCCGACGAATCCGGCTCAGATGGAGACGGCGTACCGGACGAGGTCACGCCGAAGCCCAAACGCGCTCGTACTTACCGCAGTAAAAACTACTGTTACGTTTGCGGGAAGTCTCAAGCGAAAATTTCCCGTCACCTTGTAAGGCAGCATATCGAAGAGCCCGATGTCGCCGAAGCATCCGCCTTACCTGTACAGTCTAAAGAACGAAAAGTTTTACTCGAGAAGTTACGAAACCAAGGTAATTACCAACATAATCAAAAGGTGTTGCAGAGTGACAGGGGACAACTGAAACTCAAGAGAACACCCGCAAATCGTGACACCTCATTGGACAGAAAAGACTTTGTGCACTGTATGCATTGTAAAGGCATGTTTCGTCGTAAGGTGCTGTGGCAACATATGCGCGCATCGCACCCCGATACTTACAAAACAACTGGGAAGACTAGAGTGGTCGGTTCGGCCGTTGCAGAGTCGATGTTCTCCCCAAAAATTCCTCCTGGTGTGCGGAAGCTGCTCGTGACGATGAATCAAGATGACATCGCAGCTGTAGTTCAAAATGATTTGCTCATACTGGAGCTGGCTCAGTCTCTCTGCAGCAGGTACGAGCAAGATCCAACAAAGTGCGAATACATCAGGCAGAACCTCAGGGAAATGGGAAAGCTGTTGATAACCTTGAGAAAAAAGTCATCAATATGTAGCCTGGAGGATGCCATAAAACCGAGCAATTTCTCCAAAGTCATCGAGGCTGTCAGAGAGCTGTCCGGTTACGATGAAGATACAAACTCCTTTCACAAGCCAAGTGTCCCACTGAAGTTGAGACATATACTGAGGAAAATTGGTGACATTGCCCTCTGCAGGGCGCGCAAAGACGACGACAAGCAGATGATCGATGAAGCGCAGACATTTGCAAGACTTTGCTGCTCAGAGAAATGGACTGAACTAATTTCCAATCCTGCGTGTGCTACTCTGAAAAAATCGCAACGGAAAAAGTTGAAATTGAACAAACCGTCTACCTTGCCGTTCACGCGAGATGTGCAGCGCTTCTATCAGTGCATAGAAAGAAAATCGGCGAACGCGGTTCAAAGCCTGAAGACGGACGAGGGCCTTCCGCTCTACGGAGCACTTGCCAAAGTGACACTCGCAAAAGTCATTCTCTTCAACAACACGCGGGCACTAGACATCTCAAAAATGACACTCAAGTCTTTCAAGGAAATGGACCAGACTGAGCTGTCACAGATTGAGCAAAACGCGTCCAAGGTACAAGTTATGAGCCAAGATGGCAGTAAAACTACCGTTTTGTTAACCAAAGAAGTTGTGGAAGCAATAACATTGCTTGTAGACAAAAGAGATGCATGTGGTGTACATCTGGACAATCCCTTCTTATTTGCAAAGCCCAATTGTCCTCCCACTAGCGTCTACGAAGGACACACCTGCATCAGGATTCTGGCAAATGAGTGTAGTGCACAGAACCCGCAGCACCTCAGGTCTACACGTCTCCGTGAGCACATTACAAGACTGTTCCAGTTCCTTCACCTGAAGAATGACGAGCTTGCTCGACTGGCAAACATTTTGGGCGACGATATTCGGACTGACAGAGACTTTTATCAGCTCCCAGAGGCAATTGGAGAAATTGCAAAAATCTCAATGCTACTGCTGGCAATGGAGAACCGATCTCTTGCGAAGTTCCGAGGAAAATCTCTTGAGGAAATTGAGATTGAGGGTATGTGCCCAATTTAATATAAATGACGTGTTGTTTGTGTGTGTGTGTGTGTGTGTGTGTGTGTGTGTGTGTCAGAGACACAGCACTTGTACATTGCATATTTTGCTTTTCTTTCAAGATGAATTAGAACCACATGTGGAGGGGAGCGATGCTGAAACAAGTGCTGATGAGGAGGACAATGAAAAGTCATATCCCTCCCGTCGATTTAGAGGTATGTCATGAACACCAGCTCCCTCACTATCCATTGGTCAGATATACCTTTTTTACAAATCAGCTCCACAGAGAAGAATAGAAAGGAGGGGGGGGTGAAGCCAAAATGGATGCCAACAGGTGTTCTTAACAGTACGCAAGGGAGAAGTAACTTAGATTACAGCGTTACAACTTAGATTACAACTGTTTATTTCTTTCATAGGAAAATGGAAAAGCAAGAAGTTAACCCAGGAAGAGGTCACCAGCTCCAAAGGTGAAGTATAGACACCATAGAGACACTGCGGAGCGCCTCATCATTCAGAAACCACGCCCAAAATGGGGGGAAACAGAAACCCTTCTCCAATCCTGGCGTTCTCCTATGTCGCGTGCATGGTCGCGTGTTGCACACAAAGATCGTATATACGGATGTTGAACACTCCAACTTACTTCCTTGACAGCTAGATCCAAAAACAAAATCTCTCCAATTCTCAATGGCTTCCTTGTTTTGCTCAGGACTACAAAAAAACTTTAACTGGCGATTTTTTACATTTGTTGTCTGCGCAGCCCACCACACAACAGCTTTTAGCCATGTTTAATTCAAGGAAAATGACGCCGGTGTATGAGAGTGAACGGAGCGATTTCCCCCGTGATGGGCGTGGCCTATTTCATGCAGTGTCTCTATGGGTGGATTGTTTTGTTGTTGCTAATTCACTGGACCTAACTTTCTCCAGTCTGTTCACGTTGGTGATGATCAGAAATTCATATACTGTAGTTCTACAGTAATTGTCAAGATAGATTTTGTCCAGCAATAACAGCAATACTGTCAAAGCTTGCAGGGCAGACTTGATTGCATACCTATATTCTCACTGATTCTCACTGAGTCTGATGGAATCTTTTTGGTTTGATTCTCTCTGTCTCAGACGAGGATCAGGCTGAAGCTGACATGGAGGAGGAGGTCATGGGGCTGTTTGAGAGCATAGAGCTGGACCAGGCCCCCCACACCGTGCCGGTACCTGCCGCCGAAGACTCGCCAACGGTCACAAGGAAACGAAGACGACCCCCGAATAACGCCCCCAAACCTCCTCCCACCACCTCCAAGTCTGGCAAGGTGGCCACCGCCAAGCCCAGCGATACTGGTGAGAACACTGACATCAGGGTTCCTTGAAATCCTTGAAAGTTTGGTAATTTGTGAGAAAAAAAAATCAAGTCCTTGAAAGTGTTTGAAAATAGACATAAATAGACATGGGCAATTGAAAGTGCTTGAATATATATATATACAGTATGTTGTGCAATAATCTAAATTTAAGTTGTTTTGCTGCATTTTTTTTTAACTTAAAGCCCCCTCCAGTGTATTTTGCCATTTTTAAGATTTTTTTCATGTGTTGCTATGTTTTGCCCTGCTCTGTTGATTAGCCAGTGTTCACCAGTGTATTTGGTTGACAAATAACCTTATTTTTGGCTCAAAGTCCTAAAAAATAAGCTTTTGGTAAAAACGGGTGATGACGTCAGACATTATAATGTCTGAGGAGTGACGTATGATAGACAGTAAATACAATATTTACAATAAATACCCTCTCCTGTTAGCTAGCTGTTAGCCGCTACGTTTGTTAACTAAGTGTTCACCAGGCTCAAAACGCCGCGATAGTCACTTTTAACCAGTTCGAGTCACGCTCTTTCCATAAAGTCCATCAGCTTTGATATCTGTTGGCTGGCTTGTTGACAATAAGTGATATTTTGGCTTCTAAAATAACATTTTTCACGGAGCTATGACCGGAAACAGTATTGCCTCCACTTCTGTTTTATCGCGGACAAAGAGCAAACTGAGGACAATATGACAATATATTCTGCTTCTTTTACAACAGCGCCTGCAGTCATTATGTTACAGTGGAACATGAGTGAAACAAACGATTAGGCTGCGGTTCTTATCATTGTTAGCTCTTTGGCACAAATGGTGACGTGCGTTGTTACAGCACATGTACTTTTTCATAGAACACCAACGGTGAAACAGGTAGAAAATACAGACTGGAGGGGGCTTTAACATTAGTAAATAGCAGGGTTTCCATTATCTGGTTATTGCTGTTTTTTTAACCGGTAAAAATAAAGTCAGACGGAAAAGTGTTGTAACAGTAATTAACATTATGATTATTGTTATTGTTATTGTTGTTATTATTATTATTTATATTTTTGCTAAAGTCTAAACCAAATGGCAACATAAAAAACTAGCTAGCCGGCTAGCTTGAGTAACTTAAAACCCTTTTCACAAATAGAACCAATAAAATGGCCATATTAACGTTTCCGGCAGCACCAGCAGTTTCCCCTGTTGTTCACACTACAGCTACTGTCCGTACAGTTTTCATGTGGAATGTGTTCACACTTGATGGGCCTGATGGGTGAATGCGGATTGTTGGCCAGTACCCAACACTGTAAAAGCTTGCAGGGCAGACTTGATTGCATAACAAAATTCTCACCCAAGCGCATTCGTTCCAAAGTGTGATATCAAACTCATTTTGCTGTATTGACCTATGAATGTTGAAGAAACTGAACTCAAACAGAGAGGGAAAGATTGATGACAGATTCTCCCCGCCCCTTCCTAAAGTTTGGTTGCACCAGCAGGCAGGCAGCAGTAGACACATGTGGGGATCTAAAAAGTGAGGGATTGTAAAGAAACTGGGGCAGAGGCGGTCTGTTCTCACGTACCTGTATCTCTTCTAGATCCGCCCCCCTCGAAGGAGTGTCTCTCTGCGGTGGAGTCGATCAGCACAGGTTTATCTCAGAATCGGAAAGCTTTATTGTCAGGGTTGTCAGCTTTGTTATCTGCGAGCGGAGGTGAACAACCAGGCACGACCACTGAGTGTGAGAAAGAGAGCGGAGGTGAACCAGGCACGACCACCGAGTGTGAAAAAGAGAGCGGAGGTGAACCAGGCACGACCACCGAGTGTGAAAAAGAGGATGCCGAGTTGAAGAATGACAAAGAAGGCGATGAGTTGACGGCAGATGAGGAAGACGAGGAGAACAGCTTAGAGGAAACGCAGATGAAAGGTTCTGCCAGTGAGGACACAAACATGGACACGCCAAGGACCGATAAGGACGTTGTCACAATGGGAGAAAAGGAGGGCGATGGTGACTCCGCAGGAACGCCGATGGTAACGGGTCTCGAAGATATGACAAAACAGCAGGACGACAATAAGGAGAGGACTGCTACCTATGGGGATTCCTCTTGTAGATTGCGCTCGAAGGTGAGTTCATGCTATATTATTATAATTCGATTTTTGTGTTAACAGGGCAGCTGTTTTGCTATTTGTGTTGAAGGACTTGTGCTGTTGAAATACATTTTGATTGACATCAATCAGGTAAGTTTTGACACATGATTGCTCTGGTCTGTTTTCTTGTTTAATGTGTTTTTCTTTTCTATTCTATTCTAGTAGCTATTGTATATTTGCCTATTGCCAAAAAAAATGAAGTAAGCACTAAGCAGTGCAGGTTTGCGCAGGTCGGGACCTCTCTCTCTCTCTCTCTCTCTCTCTCTCTCTCTCTCTCTCTCTCTCTCTCTCTCTCTCTCTCTGTCTCTCTGTGCCTGTATGGCGTGACGTCCATAGAGGCACGATTGGCTGTGTGCTGCGGGTGGGAAGCCGGATTCAGGCTACGTGTCCTGGCCGCTGCACTAGCGCCTCCTCTGGTCGGTTGGGGCGCCTGGTCGGGGCGGAAGGGAACTGGTGGGAATAGCGTGATCCTCCCACGTGCTACGTCCTGCCGGTGAATCTCCCCGCTGTCAGGTGAAAAGATGCGGCTGGCAACTGCTCGTGTGTCGGAGGAAGCATGGTGCTAGTCTCGGCTCTCCCCAGATCGGCAGAGGGGGTGGAGCAGCGACCGGGGCAGCAGGGGTAAATTGGCCAAGTACAATTGGGGAGAAAAGGGCCGGTAGGCCTATTTCTTCATCCTTTCTTCTCAGATATATTTGAATTTGTTCAGAGAGCTGAACATGCTGCACTCAAAGTCAAAGGGGGAGAAAGAGGATGTGTGTAATGGAGGGAAACTGAAAAAGTGAGAAAGAATGAATCCACAGTACATCAAGTAATCTAAAAAATGTCAACAGTTAACACAACGTTTTTAATGGCACAGCCTACTGTGGAGTACTATCAAGCAATTGTTTCAGCATTTGTCTGTGTGTGTGTGGGGGTGTAACATTTGTTGTTCATATTTTCAGCCAGAGGACTTGTCAGCTTCCAGTTCTGAAGCATCCGGCTCCGATGAAGACTACAATCCTGACAGTTCATCAAATAGTGACTCTGATGAGTGTCCCGCCACCACCATCAATAATCACAAGCGTCCACATTTTAAGAAACATGCCACAGAGTCACATTGTTCTGAGGAGAGGACAGTGTCTGTGCCACAACCCAGAGATACCTCCTGCGTCCAGCAGGAGAACAAAGCTGCTGACCGCTCCGGTGAATCCGGCCCAGATGGAGACGGCGTACCAGACGAGGCTGTGGGGGTTGTGTCAATGCCAGAAAACTTGAGAAATTATTGTTATGTTTGCGGGAAGCCTCTAGCTAAAATTTCTCGTCACCTTTTCCAGAAGCATAAAGATAAGCCTGATGTTGCCGAAGCATTCAAATTACGTAAGAACTCGAAAGAACGAAAAGTCTTACTTGAGAAGTTACGAAACAGAGGTAATTTCCAACATAATCAAGAGGTGTTGCAGAACGACAGTGGACAACTGAAACTGAGGAAAAGACCGGGAAAATCAGACACCTCATTGAACACCAAAGACTTTGTGCACTGTCTGTATTGCAAAGGCATGTTTCGTCGTAGGACGCTGTGGCGCCATATGAGCAGATGCCCCACCAAGATTGCCATGGGCGCACAAACGGTTAGGACTAACCTGGTAACTATGGTAACTGTTGGCGTGTCAAAATTCTCCCAACAAATTCCTTCTGGTGTGCGGAAGATGCTCGAAAAAATGAAGCAAGATGACGACATCACATCTGTAGTTCAAAATGATTTCCTCATATTGCAGCTGGCTCAGTTTCTCGACCGCAGGCATGGGAAAGATCCAACAAAATACAAACACATCAAGCATAAGCTCAGGGAAATGGGAAAGCTCTTGTTAACCTTGAGAGAAAAATCATCAATATGTAGCTTTGAGGATGCTATCAAACCTGACAATTTCCCCAAAGTCATTGAGGCTGTCAGAGAGCTTTCTGGTTTCGATGAAGAGATGAACTCCTATCGCGTACCAAGTCTTCCACTGAAGTTGGGACAGTCACTCAGGAAAATGGCTGACATTGTCCTCTACAGGGCTCTCATAGATGAGAACAAGCAGCTGATAGAGGAAGTACAGACATTTACAAGACTTTGCTCAAAAGGGTGGACCGAACTCTTTCCCCATGCGACTCGGAACAATTCCAAATTCAACAGACCATCTACCTTGCCGTTCACACGAGATGTGCAGCTTTTCTATCAGTGCATAGAAACAAAATCGGCTAAGGCGGTTGAAAGCCTGAAGACGTATGAGGGCCTTCAGGTTTATGGAGCACTTGCCAAAGTGACACTCGCAAAGATAATTCTCTTCAACAACACGCGGGCACAAGACATCTCAAAAATGACACTCAAGTCTTTCAAGGAACGGGACCAGACTGAGCTCCATGAAGACAGAGGTGTTTGCCTCTCGCAGATTGAGCAAAACGTGTCCAAGGTAGAAGTTAGGACCCGAGATGGCGGGAAAACTAATATCCTGTTAACCCCGGAAGTTGTCGAAGCAATAACATTGCTGGTAAACAAAAGAGATGCATGTGATGTACATCTGGACAATCCCTTCTTATTTGGAATGCCCAATTGTCCTCCCACTAGCTTCTACCAAGGACCCATCTGCATCAGGCTTCTAGCGGGTGCGTGTCGGGCACAGAACCCACAGCATCTCAGGTCCAGATGTCTTCGTAAGCACATTGCAAGACTGTTCCAGTTCCTTCACCTCAAGAATGACGAGCTTGGGCGACTAGCAACATTTTTGGGCCATGATATTCGGACTGACAGAGACTTTTATCAGCTCCCAGAGGCAATTACAGAAATTGCAAAAATCGCAAAGCTACTGCTGGCGGCGGAGAAAGGATCTCTTGCCAAGTTCCAAGAGAAATCTCTTGAGGAAATTGAGATTGAGGGTATGTGCCCAATTGAATATAAATTATGTGTTATCTTTGTGTGTGCGTGCGTGTGCGGCAGTAAGCGACAGACAAAACACTTATATGTGTACGTATCTTGCTTTTCTTTTAAGATAAATTGGAACCAGATGTGGAGGGTTGCGATGCTGAAAATGGTGTTGCTGAGGTGGGCAATGAAAAATCATATCCCACCCGATTTGGAGGTATGTAATGAACACGAATTCTCTCAAAATCCATTGGTCAGTAATATTCTGACAATTCTAAACTGTTATTTTATGTTATTGTTTTTTTTTGCTGAAGTTCAAACCAAATGTCACTTTAGAAAACCTACATACTGTATCGTTGAGTAACGTAAAAGCCTTTTCACACATACAACCCAAGATTGCCATATTAACGTTAACGGCAGCACTAGTGGTTTCCCCTGTTCACACTGTAGCTGCTGTCCGTAAAGTTTTCATGTGGAATGTGTGATAGGCTAGACAAGTAGGATTGTTGCATTTAAGGTACGAAGAAGTAACTTAAATTGCAGGATTACAATTGAGATTATAAATGTTTATTTCTTTCATAGGAAAAAGGAAAAGAAAGAAGTTAAGCCAGGATGAGGCCACCAGCTCCAAAGGTGAATTCACTGGTAGTGGTATGGTATTGTGTTTTATGGATTGATGGATGGATGGATGGTCCTAGATACACTGCATCGGTTGTACTTTATTTAAATGTAGCAATGCTTATGCATTGTCCCTGTCAAATAAATGAGTAAATAAATAAACATTACTTCAGGAGGCCTGTAGCTTGACCTAACTTTATCCAGTCTGTTCAGGTTGGTGTTGGTCAGAAACCCATGTAGTTCTAACTGTCAAAATTGATTTTGCCCAGCAATAACACTGTATAGCTCACAAGGCATACTTGGTGGCCATCTCACCCAGGAAAAGATGGATGCCAGATTCTCCCTAAAGAGATTCTAAAGAGAATCTCCCTAACTTTCTTCCTAAAGTTTGGTTGCACCAGCAGGCAGCAGCAGACACATGTGGGGATCTAAAAAGTGAACAAGTAAGGGAAAGTAAAGAAACTGGGGCAGAGGCGGTCTGTTCTCACGTACCTGTATCTCTTCTAGATCTGCCCCCCTCAAAGGAGTGTCTCTCTGCGGTGGAGTCGGTCAGCACAGTTTTATCTGCGAGCGGAGGTGAACCAGGCACGACCACTGAGTGTGAAAAAGAGGATCCCGAGTTGAGGAATGACAGAGATGAAGGCGATGAGTTGACGGAAGATGAGGAAGGAGAGTACAGCAGCTTAGAGGAAACACCTATGAAAAGTTCTGTCAGTGACAGTGAGGACACAGACACGGACACGGCGTGGATGGACTTGGAGATGGACATGGACATGGACATGGACATTGACACAGATGAGGACTTTGCCCCACTGGAAGAAAATGAAGAAGATGGTGACTCAAGCAACTCAGCAGGATTGACCGGTCTAAATGATACAACAAAACAGCAGGAGGACAATGATAATATCAAGAAAGACACCACTCATAACATGGAGTCTGGTGGATGTAAATTGCTGGATACCGCTACCAATGACCTTGAAGTTAAACAGAAGAATCTCCTGGACAAGGATAGCAGCAGTTCCCCCAGGCCCTTCTTCTTAAATACAGGTATGCTCTGTGCTATGCTTCCTAAGTGCATCTTAGTATTGATCTCAACATTGATTTGATCACCAAGTGCAGTAAATATGCAGGGATTTGTCTTGGTGATGATGATGCAGGGAAATATTGCCAACTAATGAGTTGCACATATTATTTTTAATTAAAGTATTTTTTTAATTTAATTTAAAATATTAATATTCTTTTATCTTTTCCAGTTGCTTGGTTGGTCCACAAAGTTCACCACCTTTTAGCGGCCGCAATTTTCGCCCTAGGAGGCTGAAATTTCGTGTGAATAAATGGGGGGCAGTGGGGGGGGGATTTGCATATGTGGTCGCAGCTGATTGCAACATCGCAATAATCTTTTGTTTGATTGTCTCAGACGAGGATCAGGCTGAAGCTGACATTGAAGAGGAGGGCATGGGGCTGTCTGAGAGCATAGAGCTGGACCTGCCCCCCCACACCGTACCGGTACCTGCCGCCGATGACCCGCCACCGGTCAAAAGGAAACGAGGACGACCCCGGAAGAACGCCCCCAACCCTCCTCCCACCCCCACCGAGTCTGGCAGGGTGGCCACTGCCAAGCCCACCGATACTGGTGAGAACACTGACAGCAGGGTTCCCATGGGGTCCTTGACATCTTTTTGAAAATGGACCTAAATAGACATGAAAGTGAACTTGAAAGTGCTTGAATTGATACATATGAAAGAATAGAATAGACCTCATCAATGACATCATCAACGATGTCACATGTAACAGTATGCTGACAGTATTCGGACGTTAATCTGAGAATTTTTTCGCAAGAATTCTGACTTTTTTGTTTTTATTTTTCAGAATTTTTAAACTCAGAATTCTATTCCTACCCCCACCCAAAATTCTGACTTTATTCTCAGAATCCATAGACTTGAACTCAGAACTCAAATATATTTTTAACATGTGGCCCTAATCTTCTTCGGTAGTTTTAAATTGTGTGCGGTATTTAAAAAAATAAAATAAATCCAGGCGACCCCCACCTGGGGTCACGAGTCACGACTCCAAGGTTGGGAACCACTGCACTAGGCTTTAGCAACATTATGCACTCATTACTTTTTTAAGTGCCCCCAAAATTGTGTAAATGCCCCCAGTTTTTAGACAGTGGGGGCAAAAGTTGCCCCCCAAATATTATTTTAATTTCCTGCACTGGCTTCAATGTACATTTCATATGCTTAATGGCCACGAATCGTCATGGAAATTATACTCTGGGTCCCTCAAAAGTCATGGAATAGTTTTGGAACTTTGTCTTGGAACCCTGTATAATGTCTTTTTTTTTTTTATATATATATAAAGTGTGGCCTATGGTCAAATGTTGGTGTTTGTAGAAGGAAAATGTATTTGGCCTTGAGGAGAAATGCTCTTGAAGAGCAGGCAACGCCGGCTGGAGCCTTCTGCACTATCCCTTTAAATATGGTGCAATCCAATATCGGTGTACAAGTGCATTGATCTCGTAGTAAAAATGAAAAGTCATAATCGTCCAAGTTTTCTCAGCGGGTGGTTTATTTCTCAGTTGCGTGACGTTACATGGTGATAGGACAGAGTGTGAAGTGAGAATGAGAGGATGGATAGTATTGGTGTGTCTTCATAGAAATTCTGTTGACATTTATAGCTATCAGACAAGCCAAAACAACTAGCGGTCACCTTCCTGTTCCCAGCCTCCTCCAAGGTCATCTTAACCCCAACACACAAGAACACTGGCTGTCTCACTCTCGGCTCCCATAATTAGCCAATATCAAAAATCATGTACCAATATTTAAAACAAAATCCGGAGTTCAATATTTCCCCTCATGAGCCCATGTTTTCTGACATCCAGCTTTCCGAGAATGGTCGCCACCAGTGTGTTTCAAAAGTTCAAATCCCTCTTATGTTCCATGGAAAACTGGCAACTCCATTGCACAAACCAAACAACTTGTGATTAGTGCCTCCAATAAAATAGTGTACTGCCACTGAAAAACATGTCACATGTATGTAACAATACATAGTTAAGGAATGCCAGTCCTGCAGTTGGTCCGTAGGAGTCGAGAAGGGGTTTACTTGTTTTTATTTTATTTATTTTCTTTTGTGCCCATATTGACATGTTGTTGCACATGTTGCTATAGGGAGAGATGATGCATCGTCAGCTGTGGTGAACGGGATGAAAGAAGTCAGGATATTGATACCAAAATTGAACATTGTGAGTATTCTATTTTTTGCTGTCTTCCATGTAAAGGTCTTTGCACACACATTCCGATTGTTTTCGTATGCGTGTTTTTTAATCCATCATCTGAAAACACAGACGGGTCCCAGCTCGCAAAAATCTATTGACTGATGCGAAAAACGCAGAAAATCGAACCTCGTCCGAAAACTTAAATGACGGAATTGTCGGACTCGGTGTGTCAGTGATGATTGACACAAATTAAGTCGTATTCTTTTTTTTCGTGCGTCAATTTCGAACGAAAATACGGACTTGGTGTGCAAAAGCTATAATAATTGTAAAAACTGCTTTAAGGTATGAATTTAAACTGCATTCGCACCACTAGCAACCACGTCGCCGAGCTGCTATGTGCTTTGTGCTTGTGCATTCTTAGCTGGACTACCTGTAATTTTGCAGCAATGTGGCTGCATGCGTGTACCAAACCGGAGGTAACACGGGGGCGCGGACCTGCGACCCTCGTGTTGATAGACAGGGAATCTAAAGTTTAGAGACGTTTAAACAATACTTTATTGTCCGTTTTCACTTAAATAATGTCGTCAAGCTAAACATCAGTTACAAACTAAAAACAGAATGGATCTTTCTGTCCTAGGAGAAGTGGCGGGCTGCAAAACGGACATCCCAGGCCTGGTCTTTGTGTAGCACAGTCAGTCCATCCATCTCTCCACCCCCGCTCAAGGAGAAGGATCAACCTGTGCATGAGGAGGTAAAGCTACAGGACGGACAACCCCATCTTTATTTGCCACAATGCACCAATGCATGATGCACATACGCATTACACAGACTCATATGTACACATGATCAGAGGCGCCATGGAATTTGTCCTCTGCATTTTTCCCCATCCTGGCTCCTCGTCCTCCATGGGCTGGCCAGGAGCGGTGGGCAGCTGCAGTGAAGTGCCCGGGGAGTGCGACCAGTTGGCCGCTGCCATCTTGTTTCTCGCGCAGCTCACGCGAGACCAGGGGTTTCCCACAGAGCCAGAGCGCTGCCTGCTGTTGGAACGTGATCGGGGAGTTGCGCGATCACAGGACAGGCGACCCCTCAGTCATGCCCAAAACACTGAAAACAGTCAAAAACACTTTTTTAAATCGTCTGTTGGCAGACGGACAGCGCCGTGATACAAACGAGTTGCCAAATGCTCACACACACACACAGGGGAGGAGGGGTCCTCGGTGGCACACACACACACACACACACACAGAGGGGAGGGGGAAACTACTCCACTGCGTTTGACACACACACACACACACACACACACACACACACACACACACAGAGGAGCAAGAGAGAGAGAGACTCAGCAGAGGCAGATGTACAGCACAACTGGCTGGGGGGAGGGGGCGGAGCAAGCAGGGTGACTACTTTCCTTGGAAAAGAGTTGGCAACACTAATTCTAGGTTTTACCTAGTTTCTTTTTTGCACCGTCTCACCGTTCTGTTGTTTACAGGACGACATAAAGATGGGTTCTGTCTCCTCTGTGACGGGAACCTGCTCATCCCCAGCTACCAAAACACAGACCACGCCCCCCCTCCTCCCCCCGGCCCCGGCCCCGGCCCCGGCCCCGGCCCCCATCCTGGTCTGCTCCCACTGCAAGAAGAGCCTGATGAAAGGACAGACGGCTTACCAGAGGAAGGGCTCTTCAGACGTCTTCTGCTCCACTTCCTGTCTCTCCGCGACGCTGTCCCTGATCAAACCAGTCACCAAGAACTGCTACAACTGCTTGAAGTGAGTCCATTTTTTGTCTTTCCATGCTTTATTTCATCTATCATTTTAAATAAATGCGTTTCATTCTAAGTGCATGTGTGAGAAAGAGAGAGCAATCAAAAATTTGGCCCATTAAATACATGTTATTGTAATCTAGCTTAATTGTTTATGTAATGCATAAAAGGGCAAACCTACGGTGACATGCTCACTTCTCTAACCTTTAGGCCACCACTGCCCCGCATCTGGCTCGTCTGTCTCAAATTACTTAAAAAAAAAATACTATTATTACTTGATGGATAGCTTTTACAACTGTTGTATAAAAGCAATATCACACTCGAGGTGTGTAAACATTGTCGCTGTATAAAAGTTCATGCCCCTATACAGAGCTGACTAGTTTTCCATGATGTTTGCTTGATCTCCTCCCTCCTTGTTCTCTCAGGGTGATAGCGCGGCCTCAGGACGTCGTCATGGCTCCGGTGGATGCTACCGGCACTATGAAGGAGTTGTGCAGCCAGATCTGCCTTTCCACCATCAAGTCCAAGTCACTCTGCAGCATGTGCAACCAATACTGCATTGTAAGGGGAAAGGGAACAGACGCTTTATTTGTTTTGTTTTGTTTTGCACGACAATATGACATTTGATCATTAAGGTATTTGTTGAGTACTTTGCAAAACAGTGTGATACAGAAAAAACCACAAACAAAAGCCAATTTGCTTGTTTGACAGTCAATAGTCAATATTGTCATGATGTATTAATTTCAATAGAACTTTATGGCTTATTCTGGGGTGAAGGCCATCTGTTGATATGATATGACATTGGAATTAAGTTTTAATTCTAACATATAATATACATCTAAAGCTGGAAAAAATATTGTGATGATAAAAATGTAAAGGGTATCCATTCACTACGCCTATTATCTACAGTATATTTACAGGAATTAAAATGATGTTATCCTGAAGTAGCATACTGCTCCTTTGTCATCCCTCCTGCAGGTCAAATGCGAGGTGACGCTGAACGGTGCCGTCCACAGGATCTGCAGCAGCGCCTGCTTTGTCCGCTTCGGCACCATCAACAGCCCATTGCTGACGGAGCATGGCAACGAAACCCTCTGCACTGAAAAATGTCCGGCCAAGTTCAAAGAGGTATGGAACCCTGAGGGGTCCTCATTTGTCATTACTACAGTAGAATAAAATGTAGTTCCTATTGCAATAATTTTTCTGTCTTATTTATTGACACATATTGGTATTGCGATATATTGAATTTTGATGTATTCTCCCACCCCTAATATAATCACAATAAACAGAAGAAGTCTCGGATATGTCTTTTAAGATATCGGCTGTCAGGCCCTATCTCGCTGCAAAAGCGGGCATCAACAGGTTACCGACTCACCCAGCCCACGCTCCAGCCAGCCACACCCCACTGCCACAAGACAATGGTCAATGACAAGCATCACAATATTCTAACCAGACTGACTTCCTCTGTCCTAGGAGAGTTTGCAGCCTCCAACCCAGACGTCAGAGACTTCATCTACATGTAGCACAATGGAGGCATACCCCTCTCCATCCCCGGTGAAGGTGAAGGAAGAAGTCAAGGATGAAGAGTACGACCAGGCTGAGCCTAGTACTGCAAAGGATGAGGAGTACGACCAGGCTGAGCCTAGTACTGCAAAGGATGAGGAGTACGACCAGGCTGAGCCTAGTACTGCAAAGGATGAGGAGTACGACCAGGCTGAGCCTAGTACTGCAAAGGTACGGCCCACATCTCTTTTCACAAGGTGGAAAAATGCAATCTTCTGCAAGTAAGCATAAAATATGTGTCCAAGGATAATGTCAAACAAGGCAGAGATCTGAGTTACTTGTCTATGTTGGTCATATCCTTTGTCATCATATATTTTAATTATAATGATAATATCATCAGAGCAGCATTCAAGCTCGATTAAAAATAATAATAATAATAATAATAATGTTGATTTGAATGGGATTGCGGCTCAAGATGAACAAAGTCCAAACTTGTTCGTGTTACTTTCCTGCTTTGGTGAGTGGGCAGTCCACTCTGCTCAGTAATTGCAACACAGTATGAGAAGGTCTGGATTTGACCCTTGGCTCTGTTTCTTCATTCTTTTATCGACAGGACGGTTGGGTCTTCGCTGTGACGGAAAACCCATCATCTCCAGCTGCCGAGATGCAGATTGCGACCCCGCTCGTCTCCCCAGACCAGAACGTGGTCTGCTCCCACTGCAAGGAGAACCTGATGACAGGACAGACGCATTACTCCCGAGAGGTCTTCTGCTCCACTTCCTGTCTCTCCGCGACACGGATCACCTGTCACTACTGCCTTGAGTGAGTCTGATTAAAACAATAATAATAATAAACATCGCCTGCATTTTCCCCCCACAGCTTTAATGGAATATACTGTTTTTAGTAAGAAAGAAAGATTTAGATGGTTAGATAAATCCCAAATTTTTATGTTAGAGAAAAGGCAAACCTGAGTTATGTGATCGTCCATTTTACAGAGCTCATCCTAAAAGACTCCTATTGCACAGATACTGAAACAGTAACCCAGGTCTTTCAGCTGGATCAAAGTTTTGTTCTATTAATAATAGATAATCAGCCTGCATTTCCTTTTCTTTTATCGTTTTTTTTTTCAGAGACAGAGATGAATGCACAGCAGACAACAGTCAAACTGTAAATGAGCCAGAGTTAAACTGGAAGGCTAGTTTTCATCTGCTACATCTGGCCAGATGTTTAAAAGGCAGCCTGCCCGAATCTTGCCCGACAGCTTTTCCCTCTGGTTCTGGTGCATGTAAACATTGTCACTGTATAAAATTCATATAGCCAACTCAAGTTTTCCTGACCATGTATCTTTGCTCCTCCCTCCCCATTCTCTCAGGGTGATAGTGCAGCCTGAGAACATCATCCTGGCTCCGGTGGATGTTCATGACACAAAGAAGGAGTTCTGCAGCCAAACCTGCCTATCTTCCTTCCACTACAAGAAAATCATCGCCACCAAAATACACCTCCAGCCGAAAGGCCCACAGTCATTCTGCAGCATGTGCTCCAGATACTGCATTGTAAGGAAAAAAAGGGGGCGGGGGGGGTGAAAATTATATATATTTTTGTTTATGACATCCGTACCTGACCTTGCGAGGCAGCTGGATTCGCGCAAGATCGTGAGATCGCGATCACATGACAAAGCCATCTTGTCACGCTCCAATCTATTGGTTTGAATCAGCAGTGGTTCGCACCAATCAGCGTCCTGTGAGGCAGCTATGGGCGGGCTTTAGTGTGACGCCAGCGAGAGCGAGCCCGTGATAGACGTGATGGACAGATGGTTCATCCAATCACCTGCCAGGTATTCTTTGAAAGAGCCTGCCCTTTGAAACGCTGTCGCGAGCGACTTGTTCCCAGTTATGAAAACAAACCATCTGGCAGCGTCAGGTTAATCAGTAGTACCCACAGTAATGATCAACTTAGTCAAGATTTATTTGAAGAGCACTTTTCAAAATAAAAAAGTTTGTCAGAGGCAATAAAACAAATACCAGTGTATTTTTTCGATGCTAAAGTTTTATAATATATAAATTCAAATCATATGTTTCAGAATAACATACTGTGGAGTAACGGCCACCTGTTCAAACATTATCTCTGTTATATATAATTGTTTACATTAATTGAAATGATTTAATTATGAATGAACATGCACACTGCTCCTTTGTCATCCCGCCTGCAGAGCAAGCATGAGATGATCCTGAAAGATGGCGTCCACACACTTTGCAGCAGCGTCTGCTTTGACCGCTTCTACGACATCAACAAGGTGTCCATGGCTATATGTGGCAACTGTGGCTCCCGTTGCCCCAATAAACCACTCATGCTGAAGATGGAGGACGGCAACACAAACCTCTGCAATGCAAAATGTCTGGCCAAGTTCAAAGAGGTACGGAAATCAAAAATCACTTCATTCAATTAATTACTGTCCTTGGACAGTTCTCTCCTCTGTATTATGTCATGTGCCATGTTCTAGTAAGTGTGAGAGTGGATGGGTGTGAGTGTGGATAAAACTCCCCATTTTAAGTTGCTAATCTTATGTTGTTATCCTTGATGTCATTAATGTATTACATTAAACACACTAATGTATTTTTACTACATATCTTGTATACTGTACATAACAGATGTATATTTGTTTTATATTTTGTGTAACCTAACAGCTGTATTCTATAGTCTGTATTCTGTACCCTGTTTTTATATTTGCCTTATAACATCTAGGGACAAACATTGCAAACTAGCTTAGGCTATAAATGTTAGGATATATAACAAAGACTGTTTCCTGTGAATGCTCTATGTTTATGTGTCTGTCCCTATAGAAATAAACTTTTCAATCAATCAATCTCTCCTCTGTATTACTTGGCAGAAAATCAAGACACCCCAGCCATGTACCGTGTGCCATACTGCCATGCTGATGGTGTCCATGGTCGAAAACAAAAACAGTGAGGATGTGGTGGATCTCTTCTGTACCAGCAGCTGTGTAATGGCCTATAAGATCCAGAATGTCCGCACATCAGGTACTGGATGTTCATTTAGCCAAGAGAGTGTCTCTCTTCTTTGTGTTCTGTCCTTCTCCCTCCACCTACCTCTCTTTCTCTCACCCTCTTTGTCATATGCTTTACAAAACCCTGACTTTCCGTGAATCCGGTACTGCAATCAATGCTTCTTCTGCCATCTTGGTCCAGTCTGGGATTAAGCCCCGCCCCTTCCTTCTCCATAGGTGATCTGTTGTCTTGTGACAGCTGTGGTGAGACCACAGTACCAGCCTACCACGTAGCCATGTCAGATACCTCCATCAAGAACTTCTGCTCTCTACCATGTGTCACAGCTTTCCAGGTAATGCAGCCGACAGACTATACGACTCTGTGTAGTCTTTTCTCACTAGGGATGACATTTTGAGCAGTCGACGTCATGATGGCAAAAACTATGGAAATAAGGTCCAAGTTGAAAACAATCAGAATTATCCATTGAACTACATTGTGAGCCAGTATCTAATACATCTTTTTAGGAGACCAGAAACGTAGGGCCTGGTGGTATAGAGGGAATGCACCGACGCCACGCCCCCTCCCGAACACGCCCCCTCAGCCGGACTGAGCAGCACTGAGTGTCAAATTTCCAAAACAAACGTGGCTTCTGCCAGGGGTAGTAGCGAAACCACGGCTAATATAAACGATTATCTGCTTAAAATAAAGGCAGTTGGACTCGAATGTGACCCTTACAGCTTGCCAAAGAACCAGTGGTCCATGGACGTAGACATGTGGCCAGGAATAGGGTTTCCTGACATTTATATGTACTTAATATCGACGCCGGGGAAATACACAAACCAAAGCATGAAAGCATACAAGAGCCTGGACGTAGCGTGGTCGTACTTCAAGGCTGGATTTGTTGGCGACATTAAAGTAACGAGGACAGCAATGGATATTCTGGTTGTATGTGGAGAGGTACATATTTATTTTATTACAACTTTTATTAAGAAAAATATAGCATACGCTGTCCCTAGCTTTGTTCAGAGTGAACACTATCACTCATGTAACGTTATATCTGTGCAGTTAGAACACAGCCAGAGAATGAATGAGCCCTCATTGAAACCCTGGATAGCTGCAGAGAAGACCGGGACCGTTTCATTAGCTTTCGGCAGCCTGTAAAAAGATACCTCCGACGCCTTGTTGAATCTATTTTTACAGTCAATGGCACAACAGCACTTTACCATTTTCGTTGTTTTCTCGCGGAAGCTGAACGCTAAACACCGTGACCCGGCGGCGCCACCTGGCTTGTTTAGACGTTTTGACACTCACTGCAGCTGAGTGGGCGTACCCGCACTGACTGTCGCGTCCGTGACGTCACGTGCATTCCCTCTATTCTCAAATGAGGTGCCAATTCCCCTCATGGTGGCGCTAGAGCAACTGTTTAAAGTTCAGAAATTTGAAAAGTTATTAAAAATCAGCTATATGTGCTATGGCTTTGCAACTTTGACCAAAATGTAGGGCCAATTGAGAAAAACCTTCCATATGCTGCAACCTAGTGCTTCATTATGAAGTTTGTCATTCAGATCTTCCCCCATACACACACACACACACACACACACACACACACACACACACACACACACACACACACACAACTTCAAACTAATTAAATGAAATGACATGTATAATTTGCATGTATAATTTTCCCCTGCCTATCAACATGAGGGGTCGCAGGTTCGAGGCCCCGTTTTACCTCCGGCTTGGTTGGGCGTCCATACAGGCACAATTGGCCGTGTATGCGGGTGGCGGCATACTTGAAAAAACATTTACAGGAACCACATTCAAAACGATTAAGTCGAAATATTTTCAAAATGATAAAGTATGCATGGGAATTTTTAAAAATCTTTAATATGCACTAAATCATTCTCTTACTGTTTTTCCTGACTAAACTGTTTCGCCGTCGTTTTAGATTTTATATAGACTTACAAAGAATTCTGAATGAATACAAAAAAATAAAAATGTTTTGCTTGCAGCTATAATCTTGATTATCATTGTGTTCCCTTCACAGTAATCATTTCTTTACTTTTCATCTCTGCTTGATACTGTAGCTTTTTTCGCTGAAGTTCTCAACCATTACACTTCATGTTGTGCTTTTCTGTGCCACAGAAGTCGTCAAAAACGTCAGTAGCCGTGTCTCAGATCCCGGCCCACACCCCAAACGAAGCCCAGCCTGACGTTCCCAAAGCTCCAGCAGATCTGCAGTGCTCCCAGTGCTCCCAACTCATAACCACTAAACCTCAACTCATCCAGATCAAGGTAACCTATTAGCAATCTCGGAACCCAGAGACTATTTCAGCACGGAAATAGACTCTGGGTCAGCCGGACTGTTTATTTTAGGCTTTTTTTTAGGCTTCCTGTACAACCTGAATCTTCCACCCGGGACTTCCGCCTCCACGCAGTGCTGCTCTGTTGTTGTACTGGCGAATATAAGACTTCCGGTCCCGAACGCTAGTTGTACATTTAGCCTTCAAAATAAAAGCATGTTTTTAAAAGGCACCGCTGCGCAGAAGTGGAAGGCCCGGGAGGAAGATTTGAAATAGGCTCTGCGTTCCCACATTGACCTATTAGTAATAATAGTAGCATTATCATTGTTTTTTGGCATATTAGCCTCCTGTCTTGAGAGTGGAGAAATTGTGACAGTTGGTAATGTGTTACACTTGACTAAGTTCAAGCAAACTCTGTTTGTGTGTTTGTGTGTTTGTGCGTGTGCGTGTGTGTCTGTGTGTGTGTGTGTGTGTGTGTGTGTGTGTGTGTGTGTGTGTGTGTCTGCATGCATGCGTGCACAGGACAAGCTGGTTTTCTTGTGCAGCTTGGCCTGTTGTCGAGAGTATAAGAAGGCCAAGTGTGTGACGGGCTGGTGTGAATACTGTAAGACGGAAAAGGACATCAAAGAAGTCAAGAGGATCAACAACAAAGACTGTCACTTCTGCAGTCATGGTGAGAAGACGCAGGGCTGCTGCACTTTCCATTTTCCTATCTGAACCAGGAGCTTCTTGCTGCAGCACAGCAGTTTAAGCTGCTACACCACCAGCGCCATTATTGCTCCGTCTGCGGTCTGCCCGCTCTCTTCTGTTCTGTTCTGTTCCCTTCTGTTCTGTTCTGTTCTGTTATGTTCCATTTACCGTAAATTCCGGACTATAAGCCGCGGCTTTTTTCCCGTTTTTTGGCCTTTTTTGGCCCCTGCGGCTTATATAACGGTGCGGCTTATCTATGGATTTTTTCAGCAAACGGTCACTCGGGAACCTCCAAAATCTATGGATGTTGGTATGAGGCAGAACGAGAGCAAGACAGACATTACGAGAGCGAGACCCTGATTGGATGATGTTGCAAAAAATGTGCCTCGCGACCTGATTGGAGCACTGTGCCACTACTCTCTCTCAGCCACTACGGTAAAACACCCTCCCTCCTCCCTCGCTCCGGGGGGAATATGGCAGCGATTGAGCCTGAAAGACAGTCTGAATGAAATTGAATGTAACATTCCCAATTCTATGTATTACATTCTAAAAAACTAACGGCAACATTTTGGAAGGCTAAGCCACACAACTAGCTCGTTGTAATCTAACATCATGCTTCAAAAGATGGAGAACTGGCTCTGTTACGACGATGGCGGCGAGAAGAAGAAGGAAAGAAGGAAATCGAGCAGCCGCACGTAACCTTGGCATCAGGGTGTTGACACAGAGAGCAGACGGCCGAGGTGCCGTTCAGATCCGACTGAAGGCTCAAGTTTGCCAGTGGATCCTGACAGCGTGGAGGAGTGTCAAAACATCCACGATCACCAACGGTTCCGAAAGGCTGGACTGCTGCGTGATGAAGAGGAGGACGCCGCCACAGCTGAGGGCCTTCAGAGGCTGTTCGATTCCGACAGTGACGAAGAGGAGTTCGTTGGTTTTGAGAGCGACAACGAAGGAGAGAGGAGAGTGGCTGACGAAGCCACCCTGAGCCTGTTCGTTTCCGACACTGAAGATGAGGACTTTGGTGGTTTTAGTACGCAGGAAGAAGACGAAGATGAGGATTAATGACTTGACTTTTCTGGTTACAGCCGTGTACTGCACCTTAGCCTAAAAGATGAAGACGAGGATTAATGACTTTTCTGGTAGGCTGATTACCGTATATTTTAAGCAGCCGTGTTACTGCAACTTTAGGCTTACGCGCTTACTGTCGTGTTACAGGCACTTTATTTTGCACTTTAAAAAAAACACATTTAATTTAGCCATTGATATTGCCTCGTCAAGCGCTGTAGGCTTTGTTTTTTGTTATGGTACTACTGTAGGCTATAATGTAGATCAGTGGTTTTCAACCTTTTTCCAGCTACACAGCACAGTACCTGTTCTGTAGCTACTATTGCACTAAATGGTAACACTTGAATACGTTATGCAAATATGCAACTTGTTTTGTTGAAATGTTAATAAATGGGAGCTTCCCCAAACAGCCATCTCTTTCCGACAATCCCCTCTGTGCACGAACCCTTACATATGGTAATTAAACGTCAAAACACCCGCGGCTTATAGTCCGGTGCGGCTTATATAAGAAAAAAATAGTCAACTTTGAAGGTGCGGCTTATACACCGGTGCGCCTTATAGTCCGGAATTTACGGTAGTTCTGTTCTGTTCCGTTCCGTTCTTACCTGTAGGTAAGTGAACACAGTTATCCGCTTTTGCTTATTTTTCCATAAACAACTCAAGTTGTACCGTGAGGAACATTAATATACCATAGAGGAGTACATGTCACTTTTTTTAAGGCGTGGGTTGCCAAATACTTTACTTTATTTGTTTATCTGGTCAGGACAGTACACATTAATGAACAGTTACCTATACAGAGTCATCTATATGATAACAGTAAACATGTTAGAAAATAGAAGGCTTCTCAGCGGCTATCCGTGGATAACTTCATTTCCAACATGTATTTAAGTGTGTAGGAAGTAGGAACCCTGAGCCTCTCCTGTCTCCCTTCCCAGGCTGTAAGCTGCTGTATGAACACGACCTGGCCAAGAACTGGGGCAAATACTGCCGCTGCTGTGCCTACTGCTACTCCATCTCCAAGGTGCTGGTGACGGGACAGTACGGAGGAACGGCCGAGGAGTTCTGCTCGGAAGACTGCAGGTCCAAATACACCATGCTCTTCTGTCATGTAAGCAGCATGACATCTTCCTGGCAACTTCTCCCCAAAATAAAGAAAAACAGCCCAGCATTCCCAGACCATTATGTACAAGGGTACCAGGGGTTGACAGGGGGCATGATGTACAGTTAGGAGTAGGAGACATCTTCATCTGAAATAGTTTAAGGGGGGGGGTACAATATAGTCTATAGGCGTAGTTGTAGTGAATGAATTGGTGATTGGGGTTCCTGGAAGATACAATTATATTGTTCCACACTGTAACCCAATTGATTGTATTAGATGAATTCGAGAGAGCCCTACTCCAGCTGACATTAAGATGCAATGGTTTGCAACGCTGTGAACGCTGAAGGAATGTGCCTGTCCGCATGTCCTCGAGTGCCCACCGCCCGGGTGGGGTCGTCAAAAGGGCCTTTCTGTGTGGAGTTTGCATGTTCTCCCCGTGCCTCCCGGGGGTTTTCTTCATATAGGAACCCCCCTTCACCAAAACATGCAATATCCTGGTTGCTAATGTGGTTCCTCCGCTGGTCGTTAAGGGCGCCTGTTCAGAGGGAGGGGAACTGGTTGGAATAGCGTGAACCTCCCACGTGCTATGTCCTACCGGTGAAGCTTCCCCTGTCAGGTGAAAAGAAGCGGCTGGCTAACTGCCCATGTCTCGGAGGAAGCATGGAGCCAGTTTTCGGCTCTCCCCAGATCGGCAGAGGGTGGAGCAGCAACCAGGATAAATAAATTAAAATTAGCACTAATGGGGGATAAAAAAAAATGGGATAAAAAATCAGGGGAAAAAAAAAGATGCATTGGTTTTTCTGTGGCCTGAGTGAAAAAGGTGTAAAGACTAGAAAGTAACCAATCTCTTAGTCGTCTCTTAGATGTACAGATTGTGTGTCGGGGATGGCTTTCCAATTCCTCACCCCAAGGCTGCTGCCAGTGTTCTGATATGCTGGCTGAGGCGGTGACCAGCCCGGGGAGTTGAAAGTGGACCTGAAGAACTCGTGTATATGCAGTGACATTTCTCTCATCGTTTGATAGAACTATGATCACTTCCTCTCAGATTGCCCAGTGTGACACCTGCGGTTGCAAGAGGAAACTGACGGAGACTCTTCCCATGCTGGGGGAAGTCAAACTCTTCTGTGACCTGAATTGTCTCCTGCACTACTGCAGCAGCGGGACGTTCACACACAACAAGGTAGTCACCAAAGGTACGTCTTGCACAAAGGTACGCGTTTTATTCCTTTTAAACCTGTTTGAATTCCTGTCTGACTTTTTTTTTATATATATATATTTCATGGCAGTGTTTCCCCTACAATGGAGTTGTAGCAGTGGTGGTGACCCACAAATTTTATTTATTTCGCTTGCAAAGCGCTCCCTGCCTAGTGCTTATTCTCGTCCTGTCTAGTAGGACAGCCAGCCAATAGAATTGTATTAGGCAATAGGGATATAATGGTATGAAATGGCCCATCCAAAAAAAACAACCTTTTCAAAATAACAGTCCAGTGGTTGGTTTTTCAACGTGGATGTAAATAACAGAATTTAGTGTTTTATTTTTTTGAGGGGGGCATTTTAACCACCGTTTAATATCCCCCTGTCCCCCATGCTTCCTACACCTGTGCGTTGTGCTGACATGATCAGGTAAGCGATGAAGCACAAAGTCTCTTGTTTAGCGGTATATGCTTTACTCACAGGTGTGTGAATTGACTGGATATGAAGCGTCTGTAATATAACGTTAGTTTCTAAAGAAAAAATCTATATCTTATTATATCATATTTGGTGGTGCAACGCTGCTGCATGCATATAGGGGAAACACTGATGGGTCTGACCCCCCCACCACCACCACCAATTTTAAAATGTTGTTGGTCTCTCTGTCCCTCTCTGCTGCCTCCTCTCTTCAGCTCGTGGATCTGCAGGTACTCTGGAGGCCACTCCTGTCATTGCTAACGTCGTCTCGCTTGCTAGTGCTCTGAACGCCCTGAAAGGGCAGCCCAGTGTCTCTGCCAGCACTGGCCAGCAGGGTATGAACACATTACACACACACACACACACACACACTATATATATATATAAATATATATATATATATATATATATATATATATATATATATATATATTGTATATATATGAAGAGTCAATTTGCAAAAACAGGTAAACGGCATTCTTAAAATGAACAAACATCTGTTTGATACTCCCTGGAGTGCACATAGAAAACATTATTGAGGTGATTTATGTGAAAATTATCAGATTAATATGTTTTAGTTATGATTGATAATAAAAATTTCCCAAAAATAAATAAATTACAGTATCAGTAGTACATCAATATATAAAATAAAATCATGAAAAATCCAAACGGAGATACCTGTTTTTGCAAATGAACTCTTCATACATACATACATATGCATATATATATATGCATATATATATATATATATATATATACATATATATATATATATATATATATATATATATATATATATATATATATATATATATATATATATATATATATATATAAAAGAGAGAGAGATGACTCATCTAATCTAGATCAGTCACTGTCCTAATTCCCAATTTGTTGTACAGGTTTGCTCTTTTTTGCTGACTCATACTCTGTCATTGTCTCCACAGACAAAGTCATTAAAGTTGAAACAAAGATCGTTGGAAACGTAAGTTGAAGGAATGCAAATGTGTTTATTTTGAAGCTCAGTCCCTTTAACCCACAAAGGAGGACTTTTGACCTGATTTTTAAAGTGCCTCCCTCTTAAAGCACTCCCTCTTTAGAATCCCACTCAAGGCCACTGTTAGCCTAGCTTACCATGGTTAGCTTACCATGGTTAGCTTACCATAGCTGACCCGCCACTCTGACTGCAGAGTGTGCAGGTGCCCCTATCTCTAATACCTTTTTTACATCAAAGGTCCCACTAGTACACATGTTTTTGTTACCCAGGAAAGCAGCAGGGGGCAGCAGCAGCATCGCCTTTTAAACTTTTATATCACACTCTCGACCCGCGTTTGTCTCACTCTGCTGCAGGCTGTCTCTTCCCCCTCCCTTCCCTTCCCGACTCACGTTGGTTGAACGTACTCACAGAACTTTGGCAGCGGGGATAAAAACACATGCAGGCAGCTCACACTTGGAGCAGCTACATGGTGGAGAGAGAGAGAGAACATAGAGACAGTCCGCATGTCTGGGAACGCCCACAAAATGTTAAACGGCTGGCGCGCGAGTGGGGTAAAACCGCCCATATATCTCATGGGCTGACTCACCAAAAGACGGTGCTGCGGCTCTAAACTACAGGTTTGGGGGTTCTAGAGCAGAACACAAGACGTCTGCTCAGATGTGCGTTTACTGCGGTGGTTAAATCCCCAATCGTGTCTGCCTGGGCTGAGCTATCTGCTAAATTCTAACTTTGCTGAATGGATAGATTTTTACCCCACCCTGACCACGCCCCCAGCCAGGCTGAGCCAGCTAAACCAGCGTCTATGACGAGACGTGGCCTCAACCTATAGGAGGAGGGTAGTTTAATCATTTATTTTCACTAGAATTATAGAATGTGAAGGTGTGTACTGTTTGGTAGCTAATTTTGTTAAAATAGTTTCTGCCTTTAGCTCACTTCGCTAAACACAATTCACAGACAAATGTTATATTTGTACAATATAGCGTTAAAAGAACAGTGTAGAATTGAACTTACTCAGAACTCCGTGGCAGGGATAAAACGATAAAACACGACTTGCGTCGACTTGCACGGTGCAGTCTCACGTTGCGAACAATTCAGAATAGGGTTAGAATGACAGTTCCTGGCAGGGTATTTATGCGTCACCGCGAGTCATAGCGTTGTGCCGGAAAAGGGATGCCAAATACATTCAATCGAGAGTAGAAGAACGACACCAGGGGGGAAATCACGGGTTGGACCCCCGCCAAATATTTATATCGCCAGCCGGAGCAGAGCCGCCGCGTAAAAACCCACCTCACTTGCAGGGTCGCTCTACCGGGTAAACGGCGCGGCTTGGAAACTTTTAGACTGAAGAAAATGCCACTAGTTTGTGGATATTAGTGGGATTTTTGGCCAGTCTGAAAGGGGTTTTAGAAACTTGGAGGTCAGGTTATTTCCTTGGAGAATAATGAGTCTGAATGCAATAGTAGGTTCAACAATTACGGTATTACTGGTTGGCATAATGAAGAAGTAACCTTGAAACAATGCTGAATTACATGTATTTTCATAAAACATTGAATATTAAACACTAGTTTGTCTTGGCTTCCAATCTGCAGCATGAATAATCTATTGAACTACCAACTATCTCGTTCCTCAGATTTCCTCTACATTATTGTGGTTATTGCCGTTAATATCTGTGTGTCCCTCAGGCCAGTACTCAGACAGATGCTCCTGACAAAGTCCTGAAGAACAAGGCTCTGCTCTGTAGGCCATTGGTGGAGAACAAGGCGGTTTCCTGTACAACAGAGACAGTCGACACTGAAGTACAGACGGGTAACACACACACACACACACACACACACACACACACTTCTTACTACTTTGACGCTTCTCAGGAGGTAGAGCTGTCGTCGGGGAATCGGAAGGTTCCCGGTTCGAGGCTAGCTCCTCCTGGCAGCGTATTGAAGTGTCCTTGAGAAAGACACCTGAACCCCTAGTCTCAATGCCCATGAGAGTTCTTAACGCTGATACACTACGTTACTGCATGCTGCAGATCTCTCTCTGGGTCTGAGACACTTTCCCTCAGCCGGCTGGTTATGGGAGGGAACCGTTCACTTGGCCAGTCATATGCAAGTGATGGATTCAGTCCTCCCCAATCAGTAACGACTTTGCGATCAGACGGCACGGGAGGCATAACCTCGCGTCACCAGGCTCTTCTCGGGGAGAAAAGAGCCTGGTCTCCGTTTACAAGGGATTTTGTCACTCGGGCCTGTTTCTGGCCTAGACCCCGCCCTAGACAGGAAACAAGCAGCGGAAACAGAATAAGAAAATCAAACAACAAAACAAAAGATGGACGTACTGACCAAAGTTTTTGAACAAGTTCTTGTAGAAACATCGCGGATTCACAATATCACATATTTTAAGCCAATACAGAAGCTTTTTTTTTAAATCCGTCTCTAGCTAACGTAACCTCGCCCGTGCCCGTAGTCTGGGCACGCTTTACAGCCCATTTTTCAAACCGCTCTCTCATCGGTGCTACGACCTGTCACGCATTCAATTTCAACCCGCCGAAAAACCAGCAGTGTCTGTGAAGTGGCACAGACTCATTTATGTATTATGCGGAGCGCAGCGATTCAACGCAATATTTGAGTCTGGGGAGAGACGACTGAACCCCTAACTGCTCTCGACGAGCTGGGTGGCGCCTTGCATTGGTGCCCGCATATATGAGCCTGCCCTGCATCCCTCACCATGACCACTGATGGCTCAAACTGTGCTCGTACCTTTTACATTTGATAAGAACACGTGCATTCAACATGAACACATACATGCAGATTAAACACTTGCTTTCCTATCTTCTTCACTGAGTTTAGTATCTTTGCCTGCGGTCAAATGTTTACTTCAAATTTACTCGCAAATATGGCAGCGGTGGCCTAAAGGTTAGAGAAGCGAGCTTGTGACCGAATATATACATATATATATATATATATATATATATATATATATACTGTAACACACACTCCTGGTTTCAGTGCTCTGATTGTGTCTCTTTCTGTTTGTCCTCTAAAGATGACTTCTTCCCCAGCATCCTGCCTGTGCCAGTGTTTGTTCCGGTGCCTATGAGCAGACTCCTCGGCTTGCCCATACCGGTACGTGCAGCATCTCGGACACCCCTGATGTTCTTTGGACCTTGATTTAGCCAAGCGAGTTACTAGGGGGAGATCTGATACTAGAATATTGAAGAAAAAACATCCCCCCCCCCAAATGTCTCTCCCAGCTGCCGGTGCCCATGTTCATTCCTGCGATGCTGGAGCGCATCATGGAAACTGTCCAGGAGATGAGTGAGAAGATGCCCTCTGACCCCGCTGACCCCGTCGAGGCAGAGCTCATCCTCAAGACTGAGCTGGTGGCTGAGCAGGAGGAGATGGATGAGAAGAAAGATGGAGTGGTGGAGAAAGAGAGAGGCAGGCCAGAAGCTCACGCCCTGGATGGTAAGAACTTTAAATTTTAACAGCTGAATTGATGATGTTGTTACATGACTGTGGACTACATGACAACAGGCTGTCAGGGCCAATCTACCCTTTTCATATATAAAGCTGCAAGCATATAAAAACACGCATACAGTAGATGAGGAGAGTGGGAATGATGGAGGCGCCATTCTCCATATTAGAAGTTAGTATAACATCAAAATAAATTAAAAGCCATATTAGTTATGTTAACACATTGACTGCCAGCCCTTTTTTCAATGCTGTAGGTAGGTTCTGCCAGGTTTTTTTTTGAGGATTCTGGCTCATTTTACAAGAGCCGAGGATTCTTTTCTGCTAAGATTTTGTGAACACACAATATCTCAAAACAACTAATAGAATGTGTGCTTTCTCTGTCTAAAAGAGTTAGTTTGTAGAGTTACCGTAGTAGTTATGTAAGCATTAGCAGTTGAATACAGCATGGTTTCAGCGTGAGAAAAATTATTCCGAGATAAACGGCTTTTTGTGAAATTCGATAGAACAGTCACTTTAACCATTCATTTTTGGCATCAGTAAGACCTAAACAATAGTTTTGAACAGTAATTTCCTCCATAACAGCAGGAAACTCCCCTCTGCTTCCAACTCCTCCCTCCGTGGGCGTTCCTCTTGGCTGCAGCCAGCGGCCGTGTCACAAGCTTGTCACCAGTCTCACTGCTTTGCAGCTGCTGTGCGGCTGTGCCTGTCTGAGCGGCCGCTCTTTGAGGAAGTCTGGTTGGACTCGCTCGCTTCTTGGAGTTTTGGTTGAGAGCTTTGATCAAGCTTTTGCGATTCTGGTCATATTTATGCTGCGTGTTTCAAAGTGTGTTCCATCCGTGATCTATTATGCAAATTTGCAATCCCGCACTGCCAGCAATCAGCGCGAAAACGAAAGCGTTTTCGCCAATCCATTTTCATGAGAATGGCTTCGTCACACTGCTTTTTGCTTGCCTTCCTCCTTCCTTGTCGCCACTTAGTGGGTCGGTGGAATGGGTTGTACACGTTGTACACGTCCAATACTTATATAAGAGATGTAAAAGGGTTAGATGCACATCCCACCGTCAAAAAAAAAAAATCGATGTCAATGGCAGTGAACCGCTGGATTTTTTTTGACGTATTAATACGTCAGTGGCAGTGAACGTGTTAAGGTAAAAAAAAAACATTGGGGCTTTCACATAATGAAAATTAATAAAGGTAGCAAAACCTAACCATAGAGCACTTGTTTTTGCTGTCCTCTACTACCTTGGATACCTTGGATTATTATTCTTTTTCCAAGTTATTGAATCTGTGTGTGATATTTGATCTGGTGTCATTGGCAGAAACTCTGGAGGTGAAGGCCCAGCTGAGAGACCAGCCCCAGCGCTCCCACAGCTCTCCGCCTGCTGCTTCACATCAAAGACAAGCTCACAGGAAAACGAGGGATGAGAAGAAGGTAACGATCCTCCTTGTTGGGAAGGAGTTGAGATGCTCCTCCTCACGTGCTCACATTAGTTACTCTACATCGGTTGGCCTAACGTGCCCAAAGTAAGATTAGATTGCATTTGCACAATCTCAATGTTCATCTTGGCCTGATCTTATCTGTGGTGTAATGTGTAACCTCCTCCTACCCTCTCTCCTCTCTATCTTAGGGTCATAAGTCGAAACTGTCGGCTAAGACAGCTGAAGTGGTGACGTCTCAACGAGGCTGTCGCAACAAAGCTGTGTGGAGGGAGGGCGCCACACTGAAGCGTCAGTACGGAATTGTTGCCTGGAAGAGCTGGATCAGGTGGAGGGAAACCCAACCCAACCTGGAGCCCGTTGGTGGTACATGAATAACTGAGTTAGCTGTTTGACACTTTGACATGAGCCTGGGACCTGTGTTCTTAAGATTTAGTCTAACTTGTCGCCAGAACAACATGCAAAAACGCAGGTTTAGAGTTAGCTGGATCATGGCCTGGCTTTTTTAAGCACCTTTCCGGAGAGATATGACAGTACATCAAGGCGCTAATAGAATTAGACAAACTCTTTTGATGTTTGAAAGGTACAGGTTTTGTCAAAGGGATTATTTACATTTTATCAGTTTGAAGAATAGTTTCATATTTAACTTTGACTTGCTCCTGGATTCTCCTTGGCTCTGAGACTGGGGAAAAAAGTATTTGAGCTGTATGAAAAGTGTTAAATACCTAAACATGTAACCACATTTGATGCATGGGTGTCCGGGTAGTGTAGCGGTAGATTCCCTGCCTACCAACACGAGGGTTGCAGGTTCGCGCCCCCGTGTTACCTCCGGCTTGGTCGGGTGTCCATACAGGCACGATTGGCTGGTGTCTGCGGATGGGAAGCCGGATTGGGGGTATGTGTCCTGGTCGCTGCACTAGCGCCTCCTCTGGTCGGTCGGGGCACCAGTTCGGGGCGGAAGGGAACTGGTGGGAGTAGCGTGATCCTCCCACGTGCTACTTCGAAGCTCCGGTGAAGCTCCCCGCTGTCGGGTGCAAAGAAGCGGCTGGCAACTATGCATGTGTCAGAGGAAGAATGGTGCTAGTCTACGGCTCTCCCCAGATCAGCAGAGGGTGGAGCAGCGACCGGGGCAGCAGGGGGAAATTGGCCGAGTACATTTGGGGAGAAAATGGGGGGAAATCACAAACAAAACACATTCATGCATTATGGGCTATAGGTGCAATTTTAAATCGTCTACTTGTACTTATTTATCTTTGGCGATGTCTTGCCTGCCAGTTAAATGCTTGGTGATTGATTGGTGATCACTGATCAGTTTGTGACTCCAGTCTCTACTATGCTCTCTACTCATACCTGTGTTCATGGAAGTTGGCACGCGGATTAGCAAGATCATTCGAAACACCAGGCATCACATAACCTTTTATCTTTTGTCTTAGCTTGTACCATGGAGTTGAAGGAGGATGTTCTCCGCTGCACCACAGCAGAGCTGAGCTACGGCCTCTGTCGCTTCATCACCGAGGTGAAACGACCCAACGGAGAGCCGTACTCACCTGACAGCTTGTTCTACCTCTGTCTCGGCATACAAAAGGCAAGACTGTGCACGCATGCATGAACATCCATATGATGCATGCTATTTTGTTTGTTTGCTTTTCAGAGTTTTCTTTCATATATATATATATTGACAGTTATGTACTAAAACCAGTTATATGTGCTTCACTGGCGACATGACATCGGTTCCACAATAGAACTGTCCCCCCCCCACCCCTCCCCAAATACAAATACACAACATTAGCAACATGCAGACATGCACACAACCAAACCAAATCCCATTCTGGTTTAACAGATGGAATACAAAAAGACAAAGCATCTCTAGCCAATGTGTCCACATTCAAACATACAATAGAGTCCAGCATTACATCCTTTGATTTAACCCATTGATACCTGATGCAGCATTTGTGTGTGTATCCCTTTAAGACCGCGGACCGCGTTAAAGGGAAACGCACACAAATGAGGGATATACACGCAAATGCTGCATCAGGTATCAATGGGTTAAGTGAGGAACAAGCCCCAAACCTCTTCAAATATGTCCTCTCTACCCACCACTCTATATGTGACTCGTTCATATGATGCCTTTTGACACATTGTTTCCATCCATTCTTTACAAGTAGAGGGCGCTGAGGACTTCCAGTGTCTCAGAGTGACTCTACAGCCAGTTGTAGCCATAATCTCATACGATTAGTCACTCTGGTGTTCTCTGGTAGCCATCCCAATAGACAGAATGCTGGGGTTGTATTTATTATTACTATCTGTCTGACTGTAACCTTTCTCCTCTTCGTAGTACCTGTTTGAGAACGGCCGTGCGGAGAACATATTCACTGATCAGGTCTACAGCAAGTTCTCAATGAAGTTCACCAAGATACTGAAACATTTCAAACCTAAAATCACAGCCGGTGGTAAGAGAGCGTCCACATCTGTTTTTTGTCTTTCCATCAATACTTTTAACTCAGGGGTTTTCAAAGTCTGACACTGTGGCCCCCCCTCAGCCCTTGGGCAAAGCCTAGACCCCCGCCCCGTTTACTTGCTTACTTTTGTTCAATTCCTAGATGCCTACGGGATCATGTTATTTGATCACATAGACACTCAATAATTGAGCAAATATAGCCTGATATTGTTGTTTGACTTCAGTCTACACTAAAAGGTCTGTCTGAAGGCATTTATTTGTTTGCGACTCTGGGAGTCACACACATTTAGCCTATTCTATATGATCTCCTTTTGATAACTACACTTCCATTCACTAAGCCTTCCCTGAAACTGTTTGGAGCCCACCTGGGGAGGCCCGCTACCCCAAATGCACCCACAGGTATTTTCAACACAACCTCTCCCCCCTCTCTTTTCCCTCTCCCTGTCCCCCCCCCCCTGTCCCTCCCTCCGCAGGTTACGTCCATTCCCGTGTGGAGGAAGAGTACCTGTGGGACTGCAAACAGCTGGGGGCCTACTCCCCCATCGTCCTCCTCAACACCCTGCTCTTCTTCTGCTGCAAGTACTTTGGCTTCAGAACGGTGGAGCAGCACCGCCAGCTGTCCTTCGCCCACATCATGCACTGCACCAAGACCACCGCCAGCAACACCAAGACCACCGTCCTGCGCTTCTACCCTCCCTTAGCCGTGAGCCAGCAGCAGGAGGAGCAGCCGCAGACAGGTACTGTGTGACTTATGGCTGCGGGTGTCAAAGAAACATAACCTAAAATGTTTGATTAAAAAAAAAATCAGTTTTCACTGCTTCACTTGACAACCAGGGCAAGCTAAGACACATCCTTGTGATCGTGGGATTTTGTCCGATGAACTTTCTCTCGTCATCTTCCCTTTGAGTTTCTCTTCATTTACCCCCCCCCCCACAAAAAAAATCTCTCCTGGCTCTTTCCACTATAGCAGGGATACTCAACTTGCTTTGCCCGGGGGCCACTTTCATGAAATGATAGAAGGCCAGGGGCCAGTTAATAAACAAACAATATACATTTTTCTGTAGCGGATTGTAGGTTTTTGGGTTGTCAGCCGGAGTTTAGTCTGACAATGTTGTGCACACCGGATAGTTACGGTAGTTAGGTTAAGTACATACATAAGTGCCTGGGTAGCGAGCAGACGGCGGTATTTGACAATTTAGCAGCTAAATCATCATAGATTATTGAAAGATATTCCATATTCCAGACTGAAATGCTATAACAGAAGTGGAGTATTGGCCAGAATGACATGAACATTTGGACACTTATTCAGAGGGTATCTTGCATGTTGCCTTCAGGTGCACTGTCATTTATTTATTTTTGCAATTCCATCGCGGGCCACACGGGCCCAGGGGCCGCAAGTTTAGTATCACTGCACTATAGCTACCCAATAAAGCAGAAATGCATTACTATCTGCATCACACACATGCTTGTGTTATTATACTTTATATTATTATTGTTATTATATATATTTATATTTAGCGGTATGTGCTAATTGTGTGCTTGTATTATGCTCTTCAGATGCAGATGGTGTCCCGGCCAAGAAGCGTAAGGTGGAGAAGAGTAAAGAGGAAGTCCTGGAGATGATGGAGGACAGTGAGAACCCTCTCCGCTGTCCGGTCACACTCTACAAGTTTTACCTCTCCAAGTGGTGAGTGCATCAGAAACCCAGCTCAGCTCCCCCCTTCTCTCTCTCTGTGTGGCCTGTCCACGTTTTCAGCTTTGTGCTTTTACTCCTCCTTTAGAAGTTTAAATTAGAATTGTATTATTGATGGATGGATGTTGTTAGATTAAATCAGATTTGGTTGATATTCAATATCTTGAAATTGTGTCATTTTTATACTTTTTCTTTCTTTTTTAACGACGCAAAAGTATTCAGTGTTAATTTTTTCTCGTGGGGTGGAAAAGCCTCTGGAACAGCATTTAGGCAGCCTGATGAAGACCAGAGGTTGAAACGCGTTGCGTTTTGTCCCCCGGTCTATTCTTGAAGATGTACATTGTTGTTTTAACTATTGCAGTAGACATGTACTTTACTTTGTCGTAATTAAAATCGGTCTCTAAATATCCAAGAAGCTTGTTTTTTTTTATTTTCTGACAGCATTTTGGCCAGCATGGGATACGAAACTGATGTCATAATCACTGATGACACCATCACTGATGACTGATGACATCAGTGATGGTGTCATCAGTCTGAGGCTCACAAGAGAGACTGAGGGAGAGGGAGAGAGACTGATGGGGAGAGAGAGAGGGAGACATTGTGCGTGCACCAATAGGGCAGGCAAGGCCACACAGCAGCCGAGCTGCGAACAAGGCCGTGCGGCGGCCCAGCTGCGAATGCGAGCTGCAAGACGGGCGAGGCCGAGCCTGCGAAGTGGGCGAGCCTAGGAATTGATGCCTAGTACTTAATAGACTAATGATGGACTGATTGGTTTATTCTGGTTTCTATTGTAAACCATGTGTGCTAAACCAAATTTCCCTCATTGAACCTCACTATTACAGGCTGGTCACTCGGCTTCCTCGTTGATGCTAACATCTTTCTCTTCCCTCTTTTCTCTCTCTCTCTCCCTCCAGCTCAGAGACGGTGAAGCAGTGCACCAACCTGTTCTACCTTCACCCAGAGCGTTGCTGCGTTCAAAACAGCCCCACGTGGTTCTCCTCCACCCCACTGGACGACAGCACCATGGAGGCCATGCTCATCCGCATCCTCACCGTCCGAAAGAGGCATGTCAGGACGGGGAAAGAGGGCGGGAGAGGGGGGAGGGAAGTAGAGAGGGTGAGGGGCAAAGCAGCAGACGCCAAATGACCCACGCTATATTACCTGAGGATTCACATTGATGAGAAGAATGCTTGTTTTTGGAAACATTGCATTTGAATTCAGGCATCAGCTTTTGGTGAAAAATGTATGGAAATTGACTAATGAATGCACATTTAAACACGTTAAAAATGAACAAAATTCAGACTCAATCTCGCTCATATTGACACCTACAATGTGCTGAAATGCAAAGAAGTTCTGATCCAACCTAATTTCCTACGTGTTTAGCAGGATTTGAAGACACGTGTTTGTTGTTGTTCTTGAGGACTGACATGTTAAGACTGTACCAGCCTGTCAGGGTGGATCTCCCTGTTACGCTACCTCACAAATAATTTGACTTCTAGGTTTCAGTGGAGGCTTTTGTCATGTTTCACTCTTGTTTCAGAGGCCTTTCCACTTTTGCCACAGAAAAAATATTCTGAGGGTTGGACTAGTTTACACACAAAACTAATTTGTATTATGTATCAAGTCTTTTTTTCCCTTTTCTGTTGAAAGTTCTTCTCACTTGAATGTTTAATGACTGCAGATTTGACTTTGTTTTTCTCTTCATGTCCCTTTTGCCTCATTATTCAAAATGAGAAACAGACCAAGATTGTTGATCAGTTGCATATTAACGGGAGAATGAATATGATTGGTTAGTTTGATTTCAATCCAGAATGTAATGCCTCTGAATGGGGTGTATAAGACTCATTGCGGTAGAGAGTGAGCTGAACCTTTCACTTCAAACACTAATTTGACAAATCGACCCCTCATTGATATTTACTCAATTTGAACCCAAGTCTTGAATCTTGATTTGAAAACGAGATAAAATAAATAAATAAGTCGAAATGCTCCCCCTACTGTTATATCAATGTACATACTGGCTGTATACCTTTACTTTGAGTCTTCAGAGACTCCCTGGAAATGTTCTCAGATTATTTTTCTACTTGTTGAATAAAACGTTTTATGGCATTATTGTGGATGTCTTCATAGCGATGAAATGTGAAACAGAATTTTTCTCTCTGAAACATTTAGCGAAGTTTCAGATCAGGAGAAGAACAGTAGCCGTCTGACTATAAAAAAAGTATATTTTAATTCAGCAGCATAATGACTAAATATAAATGTGACATTCAATTTAACATCATTCTTTTCAGAGGGTTGAAGTCATTTTCAGAGGAAGACATTTTTGATTTGCTTCCTCTTGCCTGGTGATAATTGATCCCGAGTCAGTCTGCTTGTAGCCTACTTATTTTAGAGTGCTGATGACCCAAGGTGAGACAAAACACTTTGAAAATAAGAAGTTTTTTTTCCACACATTACCCTGTGATGGCTGAGCATCACATTTTAGGTTTAACCTTCTACTTTTGACATAAGTCAATCAGTATCTGTGACAGTTTCTCAAGTGACATCACTTATGACATCTTCAGTGATTTATGACATCACTGATGACATCAGTGCGACAACTCCCTCCCTGCCTTCCTGTCGCTGTCCAGGACATACTGTCCTATCAAATAAAGGCAAAATCCCATCCCCAAAGATTTAGATGTGTATGTTGGTGTAGCAACTACTGCAGACAAATTAAAAAGTCGCTCAGGTAGGCCCTTGTTTGATGACGCGTTACTAAAATGATTTGCTGGGATCAAAATATTATGTTTTATAAACTTTTATTAGAGAAAAAATAATTAACATTGTACAATGTGCAGAAAATAGAGGAGAATAATCACAGCGATCAGAGACAAAAAACACACCGGTCAACAACAAAAACACAGCGGCTACCAACCATGCAGGTGAACAGGTGTTTATAAAATGACCTCCTGCGACCAAATTCTTATTGAGAACAAAAATACACAACAGAAAACAAGTGATTAACATAGAATGAAAATATATATTTATATCAAATAAAAACAAAAGTCAGGCCATGCCGACCACAAATGATGATCAATGCCAAAAATCCAAAATAAACCAAACCAAATGCAAGTAATACAGTACAGAGTGCCTTGGTAGCCTACTGGTTAAGAAGCATGCCTCATAAATGTCTGCACTTGAGCAATCATGCCATTGTAAAGACACTTGAGTTCTGTGTAACCCTAACCCTAACCCTAACCCATTTATTTTCTTTCCCTCAGGTTGTCCGTCCGATATGGCTCAGAATAAAGGAGATCAGTGGGGAGATCGTTTGAATGCCGTTTTAAAATGAAGGTGCACATTTAAACACACATGCTCTAGTAACTGTTGGTTCCCTCTATCTATCTAGCCATGTGTTTTTCCAACTCGAGGCCCCTTTTCATTCATTCCGCCCCCCTTCTAAGCTGAGCACTTCAACCCATCAAGAAATCCAGCGCATGAGATTTCATTTCTCTGCTGGCATTGTAAAAAACAAAAAGCATCCCCCCCGCCCCCCCCCTCCACATGTTCCTGCTGCACATGAAGTGTTACATTGTAAGTAACACTTAGTTCTAATCTCTTCCTGAAGTGTTAGTAACCAGTTAAAGCGTTACTGCTCCTTCTGTCAGAAAACTATCAATTCTTTGTTTTGTATCTAGGTTTTGGGCATTATTTCCAATTTGTTCAAATAGGCTCTCGAAATGAACTGGATTCAGTCACATTACATATAGTCAAAGATGTTCCATTTTGTGCTGGTTTCTCACATATACTTTTGTGAGGCGCTTTGCAGGATTTATCAAACCAACACTTCAGGTTTTCAGCACCTCCTTTCTCTCCCATCCTCACACAGTCTTCTCCTTCAGGATTCTTGCCTTTCCAGTTATCAGGCTCTGCTGCACTCCAAAAACTAGAACCAAGAGAAATAAAATAAAAATGTAAACTTGATAAATGAAGAGGCCCAAAAAATGTCTCTGCTGAAATGTTTGTTTATAAAAACAACCAAACCTTTTGTTCATGTTCAAAGCTGTGCCATCCACCCACAACCATTGATCCTCTTGCTGTGAATCCGTCAGTCCAATCCAGAACTTGTCTTCAGGACCTTCCATTTTCTCTCTGAGTGTCAACTCCAAGAATTCCTGGACAAGAAGAGTTGATGGAAATGAGGATACGTTTAAATATTACAGTAAGTTTGAGTGCAGATGAAACACATTTGAAGCTGTAACAATGTATTGAAATGCAGGGCAACAAAGCCAGTCTATCACATAACACAATACTTCAGTCCCACCTGTTCGTCATTGCCGTCTATCGTGACGAGGTCTCCTCCGAGACGTTTGCAGTTTGCCCTGCTCGCATTCCAGGTTAACGTATTGTTGCAGAAAAGGTAACACTTTCCTCCATGAGACTTCCAGCCGTCTTCACATTTTGAACATGCCCCACCTTTCAGAATCGGAATCAAACTTTATTCGCCAATGACAACACATTGGAATGTCACATGGTTAATACGCACCAGTGTGGGCTGCAACAAGACAGACAGAAGTCACTTAAAGTACATTGCAAAGTGCATTGTACGATAAGGTAGAGAGTATGGGGCGCAGAGAGAGGTGATGAAGGAGAATCGGAGGAAGTGAAGGGTGCAGGAAATCCCATTAAAGGGGGCTCTGTTAGCTTTTGTAAGGGATACAAGTTTTTTTTAGTAGGGTATGAAGTAGTTTAGGTGTGTGTGTGTGTGTGTGTGTGTGTGTGTTTGTGTTTTAAGGGATTTAGACTAAGTCGATTGTCTGATCCACACTGGGAGCAGAAAGTGGCAGTAATGCACCAATAAGCTGGATGCCAACCATTGTAAAACAAAGAGAAGAAGAAGAAGACAGAATGTAGGGAAATGGTGGATGGATGAATCCAGAAGGAGGTGGTAATGCAACATAAGGGATGCCAACTGCCATAAAACACCACAGAAGAAGAAGACGACCACTCTAAAAGTCGATTACAATAAATAAAACATTAAACATAAATAAGCTAACAAGATAAGTTCAAATGAAATGAGCTAAACACACACACACACACACACACACACACACACACACACACACACAAAACAACTTTATGGTATAGTAAGTCATTGCAAAAGGAATGCATTATTGTCTGTGTTATCTGTCAGTCCAGTACTGTTACTTATAGAACACTTTTCCTAACACAAGTCACAAAGCCCTTTACAGGAATAAAACAAATAGGCCTAACAATAGAACATGGAATGAGAATAAAAGTTAAAAGCACAAAGATATAAATGTGTGAAGAGCAAAATGTGTCCTTTACCTTTAAAAGGTGTTTTGCAGGAGGACGGTGTGGACGGTGTGGACGGTGTGGTCTGTACCTTGCTGCAAGAAGACCTGCACCTTGCTGCACGATCTGACAGAAAGTTACTCAGTTTATCAGTCTTTTCTTACATATCACTAATACAGAAAAGTAACACGTTTCACAGATGTGCTAACTGGCTGTGATCTTAGATTCTTCTTAAAGGAGAACTTCACCAAAAAACATAGGTGATTTTGAGTTGAGTTGAGTTGAGTTGAGTTGAGTTGAGTTGAGTTGAGTTGAGTTGAGTTGAGTTGAGTTGAGTTGAGTTGAGGACCAGTGATTTCATTCATGCACAAATGACATCACTGCTCCACAACTTAACTCAAATCAACGCTCAATTACTGTCAAACATTTACGGCTCTTTTATTAATTCTGTTTAGTCAGAAAGTAACAGCAGGTTTTGCAGAAACAATGCAGCAAGATCACTCCAAAATACATCAACCAATCAGAGATCATTTTTCTGTTAATATTCATTTAAGGAGGGATGCAAACAAAGTGGGTGTTTTCTATCCAGAACGTGACAGATTTTTAAATGGATCGTACAGCGGTGTGTGGTGGTGGACTGAACCTTTTACAGTGGTTCCCAACCTTACGGTCGCGACCCTAAGTGGGGTCCCTGAAATTCAAATAGGGTCGCCTGAAACTTAAAAAAACAAAAAAACACACACACAATTTAAATCTAGCGAAGATGATTAGGGTCACTTGCGTTTTGTTTTAGTTCAGAGTTTAAAGTGAAAGTGATTATCTCTAAGATTTCAGTTTTGTTCTCTTAGGTGACATCTATGGTGATGAATGGCAATTGCAGGTGAGATCCAAACTGTCACTGGGCTCACTATCAGATGATGACTTTTTTTATGCAAATGTTTGAGATTATAACTTTAAATCAGGATTCTGAGAATAAAGGCGGAGCCGCGGAATTCTGAAAATAAAGTCAGAATTTTGAGATTAAAGTCAGAATTCTGAGGGGAAAAAGAAGCATACATGTGACATCACTGACGATGTCATTGATGATATTATCGACGGTGTACCGGAATTTGAATGTCTCGGGTCCATAGATTTTTGTGATGTCAAAATCGAGTCACGAGCCAAAAAAGGTTGGGAACCCCTGATTTATAGAGTTTCAAGCTCTTACAACTTACCAGTGAGATTCTTTCTCTGATCAGCTGTCAGTGCTTGTTCTGCTTTTAGGCTCTTCTTGGTATCCATGTTGTCATTATCTGTTTTTTAAACACAAAGCAGTCAATCAGGAGAATTCAATTCCTCTGGTGTTTTTACATTCATCTGGCAAGTCAGTCAGTGACTGTGAGAGGGACTGGCAAAAGAACCTCCCTCCCAGATTATCAGAGTGATTACGTTTGTGTTAACAGCCTGTCACTGGTTCACAACGTGGGTCCAGGGACCACCAGTGGTCTTTGAGGGGGTTCCAGGGGGTCCCCAGCAAATTGTTGAATTGCTAAATGTCACCATTATTTAATTTACAAGAAGGTAACACAATTGGAGAATGTAGAAGAATGTAGAGACTATTTTGATTGTAGTTCCTCTGTTCTCTCTCTAACTACAATAGCAATGGAATTCTGGACAAAATCATATCTAAGTAGAAGTGCACTCAGAGAACGCAGACTTCCGCCAAGGCCAATACTGCAGTCTGCGATGATATGCAAATTGTGTGAGTCCGATCGGAACTCTGACCCACCCACATCTACAACCTGTCTATTCCTACTAGCTACGTATACCTACCCTTTTCCCTAGTGCCACCTGCTTTCCTGACCACGCCCCCTCCACCCACCCACATCTCCCCAGCGACTCCCCCTATCCACCGCTCTCTACGACCTTACTAACCCTAGCTATGGTAGCCTAGGTAAACCCAGCCACCACGTGACTGAGAACAGGTCTGAGAGCAGGTCACGTGGGGGATGGGTTTACCCAGGCTATAGCTATGGTCCCTTTTCCCTATCGCTGCCGCCCCTTCCATGACCCGGATCGGATCTGCACCAACATTTTATGGGTTCTTTCTTGGCCCATGCTATACCCTCCCGCAAGTTTCATGAAAATCGGCCCAGTAGTTTTTCCAAAATCCTGAGACAAACAGACAGACAGACTTACAAATGGCACCGAAAACATAACCTCCTTGGCAGAGGTAATAACAATACAAAATATTCTCATATTTGGGTCCGAGAGATAGAATCTCATCAAATGGGGGTCCGTGGCCCTTAGATGGACTAAATTAGGGGTCTTTGATATGAAAAAGGTTGAGAATCACTGGCCTATGCTAAATAAATCAAATAGAGATGTGAACAAATGTGTGACATGTGTGAATTCTGATAACAGATTCCATAACAGATATTTTGCCTTGGCAGTGTTAAAGAAATCATAATAGAAGAACCTCAAATGAAGTGAGTCTCAACATTATTTTCTCTTTTGATTGCGTGATGTGCCATAGACCGACTCTAAAAAGTGTCTCAACATTGTTTTCTCAGCGCAAAACATTTCTTCACGCTGACGTATGTCAAAACCGCCATCTCAGCAGAATGTATTATGAGAAGCACTTTCCACAGGAAGTAGACTCACAGAGAAGTCCAAGAGTGACGACAGCCGCTGCCAAGAGGACGCAGAGCAGCACCAAGGCCACTCGCTCTGCCTTACAGCCGCTGGCCGTCACCTTTGACCCTGGAGTGGAACCCGCTGCTTGCTGGGAAGAATCTGTTGAACAGTTAGAACAGGATAAGTGACTGGAGTTAGTGGAAGTGGGAATTGTTTTGTCGTTTTCTATAGTGAGTGGGTACTGTGCATCTTGTATTTTTTTGTTTTTTCTTCTTTGTTGGTCAACAGAAAACAGGAAGTTTGAAGCAGTGTTTCCTCTTTAGTAGGCTAAACTGGACAGGAGTCAAAACACTGCACTTTTTCCACCGCTGTTTTAAGTCACAATGAAACTATTTCGGGGAGCATCTTGTGTCGGTAATGTGATGTATTTCCTGTTGAAACAGGATGTTACAGGAGTAGGAACAGGAATATTACAAAAGAGATATCGCAAATGCATCCAAGTGGCTACATTTCCTCACAGTCTTGGCCAGAGATGGCCTCCCTCCACTAATTAGTCGTCTTACTCACTGCCTGAACAAAATTTGTTCCAGAGTGTACCTTACTCAATGATACCACCTGCTGGTGAAAGACGGGAACTTCAGAACAATGATAAAAACCATGTCTTGAGGTACAGTGCTCTTGGTTGGGGGGCACAAAGATACAACAAGCTGAGTTTAAGCGAGTTCAAACATGTGCCTGTAAAGTTATTCGAAGAAGAGCTGACATCACCTCACAGACACCTTCACTTCCAAACAGGAGGGAGGAGGCTGCTGTGAACTTGATAAGGGACATGCAGAAAAACCACATCTCCTGATCATGATCTGCTGCCACCAACGCAAGGCAGCTACACTGCCAGAACATTCAAGCAAAGCAAACTGTCAGAGTTTAAGGCCAAAACAAACCGACTGAAAAACTAAACTGTGCATGTCGCCGTTAGCCTATTTAATCAAGCATGTTAAAAGAGCTTGTCAACTCTTTCGCTGAGGCAGGTGATGAGACGTTTGTATGTGTATCCTTGCCTCTTCTTTGATCAACTGTGCAGGAAGTAACCTTTAAAATTGTACTTAATAGTATGTTTTTGTTCTCTTTATCATCTGGAATAGCTCTCCAGAGCAGGGGTGGGTGAGCAATTATTTTTCCTGGGGGTCCACATGAGATACCCAGATTGTTAGCGGGGCCCAAAAAATATTGTCATGCCATAACCTCTAATAATTAGAGGTTATAAAATTAGTCTAATTTTATCACTAGATTTATATAGAAAACATACTGTGCACTTATTCTTCAACATTAGATTGAAAATCACTCCAAACAGCCAATTTAGGTAATCTCATTCATCATTTATTTATTTTCAATTATTATCATCATTAGTGTTATTATTGTTGTTGTTGTTATTATTATTATTATTATATATATATATTTTTTTACTTCATAAGTAAAATTGTGTGGTTTGTCTTTGTCCTCAAGTCCCAGGCCATGCCCAGGTCTGCTCTAGTCATGTGTGGGCTACAAAAGTGTCCTTTTTATGTCTCATGTTTTTATCCTAATGTAACTGATGTTCAATTCACTATACTCTCCTGCAAGCATGAATGAATAAAGTCAGGTCAAGTCACGGTTTTGTTGGTTGGGATTTTACCTCCTGGTACACGATTTTCTGTTTTCTGGAAAGTCAAAGTATGAGATTTTGATAGAAAAATACAAGAAAATATTTTCTTGTTCTTTTTATTTTGACATAAATTGTCAAATACTGTAGGTGTACTGATACAATAGTAAGAATGAGCTAAAAAGGCAAAAAGTTTTTTTTTTTTTTTGTCGACTTCAAGGCAGAGATGCTCACAAGTCAATTTTTCTTTTTTTTCCCACAAGTCTCAAGTCTTTGAGCTCAAGTCCAAGTCAAGTCTCAAGTCTTTGAGCTCAAGTCCAAGTCAAGTCTCAAGTCTTTGAGCTCAAGTCCAAGTCAAGTCTCAAGTCTTTGAGCTCAAGTCCAAGTCAAGTCTCAAGTCTTTGAGCTCAAGTCCAAGTCAAGTCTCAAGTCTTTGAGCTCAAGTCCAAGTCAAGTCTCAAGTCTTTGAGCTCAAGTCCAAGTCAAGTCTCAAGTCTTTGGTCACAAGTCCAAGTCAAGTCTCAAGTCTCTTATGGATGAGCGTGCTATCATCTGCTGCATGCCATCCAGTCTGCTTAGAACACTACAGAGCTAAAACTAAGGAATTCAAAGCATGTACTGCACTATCCTCACTCCTTTATCTATTAGCATACAGTGTCAGCATTGATTGGATGACATCACTATAGAGTTCCTTAATGTTAATGCACCAAAAAAAATTAATAAAAAAATAAAGATTGTTCACAAGTCCCAAACCTCAAGTCCAAGTCAAGTCTCAAGTCTTTGAGGACGAGTCTCAAGTCAAGTCTCAAGACACTGTGAGTGAGACTTAAGTGCGACAAGGACACTCAAGGACACTTCTTCATTCTTTCCACCCCAGCTTGACTTGCCTTCTGACCACTTCTCTCTAATATTCACTGCCTAAGCAACTCACTTGAAACACCGAACCACATGCCGAACCACATCCCCATAAATGAGGCTTGAGGGGAAAGCCCATACTGTATATGGGCCTTACTTCTGTATACTTGATTATGACTTGTTTACTTGAGTACAATAGTGCAAATAATGTGCTATAATACACTAGAATATGCATGTTAATAACTTAATTTGTGTTGCCTAATCTTACAGGAAATGGTTGCCTAACTTCGGTGTTTTCTATTCTTATGGGGACTTTCAGATCCAACAAGAACACTCCCTAACCGCTAACATCAACCCCACTAATGCACTAAAACACTTTGTATCCTTTCCTTCTCAGAGCGTTTTGGTCGATACTTGGTTGTTACGATGTAGTGGAGGTGAAAACCCACCCAAACAAGTTCACCTTCCTTTTAAGGCGGATTTATATATTTAGAATGGAAATTCAGAATATACATAAATGTATGTAGATTCAGACTTAAAGGTTATATGAAGATTTTTGTTGTTGTAAGGGGGGGGACACAGAAATTAATTGTTTTCTGGAAGTATAATTTATGTATTGGTGGTTGTTTTCCTCTTGGTGATCACTGGTTGGAGGTCAAAGTTCACCCACCTTGTTCATTTAGGTAGCACAACATTGTATAGGCCAGTACGTACCGAGCGGGGCGGTGGACGGGCCGTCACGCTGAGCTTTGCAGATCCGGACTTCAGAATACGTGGCTTCGTTCACTGAGGAAACGTTCCCTGCACACAAAGCACCAAACCAATACTGACTAGGGCTGCCTGCAACTAACAATTATTTTCATTATCTATTAACCTGTTGATTATTTTCTGGTCTATTAGTCCAGAAAAAAAAAAAAAAAAAAATCACAAAATGGTGAAACCAGGAAAAGACGAACCAGGAAAAGACGAGTCCGATTTCGTTGACAAACTAACCGGAGGGTTTTTATTGAGAAGAGAACAGATATACAGCCATGATTTTTTGAGAGAGAAGAGAAGAGAAGAGAAGAGAAGAGAAGAGAAGAGAAGAGAAGATAAGAGAAGAGTGAAACAGAGCAGAGCTGTGTGTGTGTGTGTGTGTGTGTGTGTGTGTGTGTGTGTGTGTGTGTGTGTGTGTGTGTGTGTGTGTGTGTGTGTGTGCGTGCGTGCGTGCGTGCGTGCGTGTGTGTGTGTGTGTGTGTGACATCTAGATTGGCCAGCAGAGCGTGACGTAGGCCAGGGCTGCATCCCCCAAAAGTTGGATCGCCCTGAGCGCTCTCGTCGTACGACCTCTGCGTGTTTTTCACACATACCCCCCTATTTTCCACTCAGCATTTCATTTACTCATTACTGGGTTGGGTTCACACTTCATGCATTTTTCACACACACACACACACACACACACACACACACACACACACACACACACACACACACACACACACACACACACACACACACACACAGAAGTTGTGAACATGCCTTGTGGTGAGGAGGATTCTACCAGAGATTAGCTCAACTGAAAATACATGCTGATGTAGGTAACACTAGCATGGCAGCATGATCATATCATTTTTAGTAGCTATCCTATTCATATCCTACTTAGGCTAATATTCTAGGTCAATATTGGATTCATGTAAATACAGTACGTTAATATTCCCATGAAGTAGACCTATAGATTCAAAATGTTATTTTATAATGTTAGGAGTGTGAACTGGTCAGTTTTGATATACATAAACATATGAAGAGTTTTACAGTTTTACAGGTCTTTGAATGTGTCCGACAGACAGACAGACAGACAGACAGACAGACAGACAGACAGACAGACAGACAGACAGTCAGTCAGTCAGACAGACAGACAGACAGACAGACAGACAGACAGACAGACAGACAGAAAGACAGACTAAAAATCAACCAGCCTTATAGGAATAAATTGTTAAGAAACATGGTAAACAAAAATGTCCTGTATCAGAGTTGAGACTCACCCCCAGATTTGCCCTGTGCCCTTTTGGGGCTCTTGAACTTCACATCAGAGTACACCACATCAGACATGATCACACAGCTGTGAGAGCATCAAAGATGTTAAGACAGTGACAGTCCACCAGAATCAACTTCCTTGCTCAACACAAGGAAGAGGAGGCGGCTTAAGAAAGTCTTCTTCCCCATTTTTTTTAGATGTTTAAATTGCATGCGTGACCTCAGAAATAATGTTATTATTTATCATCATAAGGAGGAAGAAAGGTAAATTTTAGTGGAAAAAGTGCCAAAATAGGCTGACCACGGCGCTATCATCCACAATGCAATTATGTCATGTCCAGAGTATCTGCTACGACAACAATCTGTGTATAAGATATATAGTAAGGTTGACAGCACAACCCTGTGGTGTACCAATACAGGTGGGGAGAAGGGGAGGGAGGGGAACAGGCACTGCACTAGACTCTAATCAGCATGTAATGTATAATCAGCAGCGATAGGATTCATGACATCACTGATGGCAATTCTATACTAGATAGATTGAGCGTCTGCTCACCACCTCAAGCTGGGTCTGGGTTCGATTCCCACCTGGGACGCTGTGGGCGCTGGAGTTGTGACCCCCCCATATCTTCAGTGCCTACTGCCCAGGTGGGCTATCTCGTCGAAAGGGCCTTTCTGTGTGGAGTTTGCATGTTCTCCCCGTACCCCCCAGGGGGTTCCTCCGTACATAACCCCCCACTAAAAACATGCAGAAGATCGTCATCCGACCAGTGACGACAACATCTGAAGTTGGTCCAATGATGGTCCAATGAAGGTCCCTTCATCCCTCCTGCTCCTGGCCTATCTCTTTTGATCTCGCGAGGTTATCCATCTTGCAAGCAAGTTTACTCCTGGCCTGCCCCCTGGAGGAAAGGACAAGCCTGGATGGGTCAAATGCAGAGGACATATTTCACCGGCCACCGTCAGCATGAGTGTGTGTAGTGGCCGCATGCATGTGTTGTAGTGTGTTCATGTGACAATAAAGACGGGCTGCCGTCTGAAATCGTGTTTAAATTGTAAGACAGAGCTACTCTTCCTCCCAGGGAAATACTGCCCTCTCCATCTCCATTGACAACACTACTGTGTTACCCTCTCAAACAGCTAAGAACCTTGGGGTGATCCTAGACAACCAGCTGTCCAGCTCGGCCTACATCGCAGCGACAGCCCACTCCTGTAGGTTCTCCCTGTACGACATCCGCAAAATCCGTCCGTTTCTCACGAGAGAAGCGACACAACTCCTGGTCCAGACACTTGTCATCTCCCGCCTGGACTACTGCAACGTTCTTCTGGCCGGCCTACCTGGCTGCCTCTGACATCCGGCCGCTCCAGCTCATTCAGAACGCTGCAGTCCGTCTGGTGTCCAACAAACGTAAATTCTCTCACGTCACTCCCCTCTTCCGGGACCTTCACTGGCTTCCCATCTCGGCGCGCATCAAATTCAAGACACTGGTACTGGCCTACAGGGCGGTACACCAGACAGCTCCTCTGTATCTACAATCTATGGTCAGGCTCCAAACCTCTCACCGTTCCCTCCGCTCCTCCACCAGTGCAGGTCGCCTTGCTCCGCTACGTGGGCTCAAAAGTCGCTCATCTCGATCGCAACTCTTCTTGTCCCTGGCTGGCACCACAGTGGTAGAAGCAGTGGTCGAATTGGGGGGGAGCTAAGGGGAGCTGAGCTCCCCTAAGAAGGACATTGGCTCCCCTGAAAGACTGCTTTGTGAAATGTAGGGGGAGCTCTAAAATATTGGCTGTTTCTTTTTCAGACAGGTTATAGAGTTCGATTTTCTGTACTGAAATAAATAATACTACAAATACGTCAAAGTTGTGTCTTTATTTTGCTCTAAATCGCTTATTAACGTTCACACTTCGATGTTTATTATTTCTATTCCTGCTGGGGCCATCCATGCGTGGCGGCGCTGCAGTCAAATCCCTCACCTAGTTTGCACGTTTGACTTGTCTTTACTTGCCGGCTGTATTTGAAACTTTAAAAAATAAAAACAAACCGTGATGGCATCCTGGGCGATTGGCGAAAATGTCTAAACGAAATCAACCTAGCCTCGCACAATTTGGGTTTGCCAAGAAACCTAAAACGACAACTAATGTTGAACATTCTGCACCCGTGCTTCGCGTCAGCTCAGAGGGGGAGAGATCAGCTGTGTCAACCGCAGCACACAGCAACGCACCAGGGACGTCTACAGCGAGTTTGCCGAACAGGCAGCCGGTACGAGAGCCGCTGGTGGTTGATGTAAACATCAGCTCGGACTCAGGAGAAGAGAGCGAGGCTCTATGGGACGTTCACAATGACAGCTCGGAGGAGAGTTCAGGTGCTGAGCCGTCGGTTGACAATAATAATGACAGCTTGGATGAAGAGAGCGAAGCTTCAGTAGCCGCTCCTGCTGCAGCACCAGACGGCCCCGCGGACCCCGCCCCCACCACAGACAGGTATTTATTTTAGAAACATTATTCTAGAAATATTTTTTGTTAATTAATATTTAATTTTACAGCATATTGATTGTATAGGTTATACAGGATTCTTGAAGGGGTGTTTTGAGCAGAAAAAACGTTGCCTGTGTGTCCCCTTGCTGCTTTTCTTTACTCTGATTAATAAATGAGTTCGATCATCCAAAGGGCTAGTAGAATGTTTTTCACAGGGTCTTTAACCCAGCAAGCACCGTTCTAAAAGAGGAGCAAATGATACATTTGTTTATTTATATTGAGACCCGTTATGTTGCCAAATTGCATCAATTAATTTGCTTCAAAGTGAAAATTTCCCCCCCCGTCCAACCCCTCAAAAAATTGGGCTCCCCCAGGACCCATGGTCCAATTCGAACCCTGGGTAGAAGGAGCTCCTCCCTTCCGTCAAGTTGGCCGAATCACTGCCCATCTTTCAGCGAAGACTAAGAACACACCTTTTCAGGCTCCACCTTGGCCCATCTTGAACTAACATCTCTCTCTTTCTAAAAAATCATCATCATTCCTTCTCAAACTACTTTCTACAAGTGCGACTCTATTCCTTCAAAAAGTTGTAGCTGTCATAGATTGTTTTGCATAGTTTCTCTACTGTTTAGAAAATGTGATATTGTAAGTCGCTTTGGATAAAAGTGTCTGCCAAATGACGTAATATCATGTAATGATCTCACTGTGTTCACGCGTGTCATCACACTTTATGGTGTGATATCACTGATGACATCGCAATTATCACTGATGACATCATCGTGTTCGGACAACATCAAACAAGAGACTCCGCCAGAGGCTTTGTGTAGTACAACTTATGTGAGAATTTGGCTGATCAGCTTTTTCCATTAGATCTAACATCTGGAACTCTATTCCCAGTAGTATCAGACAAAGCCCTCATTTAACCCATTTTAAATTACAATTGAAACCGTAGCTGAAATCCCAACAATGCTGAAATCAATTAACCCCCGATACCAAGAAGTACACCTTTTTATCTTAATTGTGTGTGTTGTATTTTGTCTTCATGTACAAGAATTGTATATGAACCAGATTTGCACTGTAATAACTAACTGTAACTGTTTTAATGTGTTTTTTTGCAGATGAAATTTAGCTTCCTAGCTAATTCTGGGACAGTTTCTGACTGTCTATTGTCCCTGTCAAATGAATGAAATAAACTAGTGCAGTGCACTGCCCACTCACTCACTCACTCACTCACCTGGTGTGTCTTTCTCTCTCCAGGTGTGTGTCTCTGTCTCCTGGTGTGTGTCTCTCGCTCACGGTGTGACTCAGTCTCTCTCCTGGTGTCTCTCTCCACATGAGCAAGCATTTGGCAAAAAGAGAAAAGTCTTATTCGACATTCAGTGTGCGCTATTATATGAAAGTAAATATTTAAAATGCCGAAAGCACAGCCAGTGTTATGGAAGTTGGTGCACTGTTGAGAGAAAAGAATATGGGATTTTGATCGGTAGTTGCCACAAAAATAAGCAATGTCACCACAGGGATTTGAACCCTGTCCCAAACCAGGAGTCCACACCAGTGACTTGTGCTTTTTGAGGCAACAGCCTACCTTATTTGTGTCTCAGTAAATCAGTTCACACACTGTCTAACTTCTAACTATCTGTGGGCATGTTGCTACAGTGTTTATATGCACAAAATAATGTGTGTTGTTATCAACTGTTATTGCTAACAATGGCTAGCCTGGCTACTTATCTGGGGTCCACCCGCTATGCCGACCACCCGCAATGCCGACCTTAGGTTTAGGCGTGGGGGTGGGAGTAGGTTTTGGGTTAGGGTCTGGGGGAGGTTAGGTTTAGGCATGGCATGGGGGGAGGTTAGGTGTGGCGTGGGGGCTGGGAGAGGTTAGGTTTTGGGTTAGGGTCTGGGGGAGGTTAGGTTTAGGCATGGGGGGAGGTTAGGTTTGGCGTGGGGGCTGCAAGAGGTTAGCTCCACCGACACGCTGCACGCCGCCTCGCTCAGCTGGTTCTGCTTGTGGGCTATCGGCATTGCGACCTGTCGGCACTGCGGCCTGTCGGCACATAGACGCAGCAGCACTTATCTTATCCAGCAGATGGAGCCTGACCTTCCCACACAAAATAAAAACACACAATAAGGTATGTTATTAAAGACAGAAACACAGAATGTGGTTCACAAAATAGGCTAGTTGTTTGCTTTAAGCCCTGCTGCTGGCCAGAGCGCATTCTGTTCTCTAGGCAGAAATACATCATTAAAACAATACTAATAATATAATACTAATACCACTACTACTACTAATAATAATAATATTAAAAATAATAAATCTGCTATTATCTAATGCATTTTCAGCAGCAGTGTGAATACACTTGATCTACACTACAGTCCTCAATGCACAGCAGCTTAGCCTACCAAGTGAGCTTTGATGTACAGTAGTGTTAGCCATACAATGTTGTAGCTTTCTGGCTAGCTAGCTAGCTGGCTGGCTCAGCTGCTAACGTACCTACCGGTGGCTAGCGGTGGTAGCTAACGTTAGCTTCAGGTGCTAACATGTCTGCCGCTCCAAGTTTCACAATTGGCGAGTCCATGTACTCATGGTACCATGTGTTGTTTCTTGTACTGTAAATTGATGCAGCAGGTTGCGTTCAAGAACAGCGTACGTCATCGTGACGTCATCTTCACCTGCTACGCATGGTCACATGACCCAAAAGGGCCTATCACAGGAGTGGATCCAGACACATCAAGCCTATAAAAGTTAGCAGCGCCAAACATTTTTAGCAGTTGGGTGAAATGAAAGCTAGTGATAAGTCGACAATTCCACCGAGAGAGACACGACAGAGAGAGACGCTACAGAGAGAGACGTTGCAGAGCCAGTTATCGTCCAAGTTCAAGACACGGCCATCACATTTCAAACTGCCGCCGCTAGAGAGTACTGTGTGCGCTAAAATGTCGTGCGTTCATTATAAATTTTCTTCCAAACTGTGCCATAACACAGTTAATTTTGACGGGCTCCACATCACAGCCAACACACTCAAACGGCAGATTATGGTTAAGGAGCGTCTCAATGCCAAAAGATGTGACTTGCAGATCACGGATGCACAGACTAGACTCGAGTATATCGATGAAGCCCAGATCCCTGCATACTCGTCGGTGATCGTCCGCCGCACACCGGTTGGTGGCGTTGCAGCTACAGGGAAAACATTTATCGTTGGTCGTTCTCTCACAGCTCTGGTCAGAGCGTCGAGGCCAACTGATTCATGCCCACTGTCACTGGCCGAAGCCGCCCAACTCATCTCTCTGTCCAACCAGCAGTCACTTGATGCGGAGGCGTTCATTGCTCAGGATAACCAATCCTCCTCTGAGGATGACCCACTCCCCGATGAACTGCTACTCTGCCCAATCTGCGACCACCTGATGACCGATGCAGTGATCATAGCCTGCTGTGGGACAAGTTACTGCGACGACTGCATCAGGATCACCTGGCTGAACTCGGAGGAGCACACCTGCTTCAGCTGCAAACAGCATGTTTCTTCACCCGATAACCTTATTGCCAACAATGCACTTCGGCACGCTGTCGACAGCTTTAAGAAAGAGACAGGTTATGTGGTCAAACATCATGGGCGCAAGGAGCTGTGCCAAGCGGCCCCACCCCCACCCCGCCCACTCAGGACTCGGCCCTCCAGACAGCAGGACCCGCTAATAATGGACAACATCGCGCACCCACCTGCTGCCAGCGTACCCACCCCCACCACTATGCCTCCAGCACAGGTTCTGCTTACGCAGCCTGCGGACCCCCTCTCCTCCAGACATATGCACCAGACATATGCACCTCCAGGTCCTCCTGCCCCTGCAGTCTACTACCCACTACCTCCACCACAGTATGCGCTTCCCTACTTCGCTGCCTACTTCTCTCATGTCCCTCCACCTCCAGTTACTTACCAGCCCCAGTCTGTCTTCTTCAGCCCTGGACCACCAGGGGTAAACCCTCCCTGGGTTCCCCCTGGTGCCCAGTCCCCTCTTGGCCCGCTGCCCCCCTCACCAAAGAGACGAAGACGGTCTAGGTCCTCCAGTCGATCCAGACGCAGCAGTCGATCCCGTTCACGCTCCGGTGGCAGGTACCCGGCACACTCCCCCTTCTCTCGACGCAACGGCCGCAGTAATGGATGCTCACGTAGGCCTGCACGGCGGTCTCCTTCTTCAACAAGGTCTACAACAAGGTATCGTCGCTCACGCTCACCGCATTCTCCTCCCCCATATCGAGGAGGAGGCTGGGAGGGAGGGGAAAGAGGAGGAGGAGGAGGAACCTACAGGTCCAGGTCACGATCTCGCGCTCCTGGTGGAGGATGCTGGAGCCACAGCCATGGTGGCAGAAAGCCACCTGCTCGAGAGCCATCCTCCACCCCCTATGGACTGAAGAGGCAGAGGCGCAGGAAGGACAGTGTGGAGACGTCACCGTCCGAAGACGAGCTCCACCACCTCAGACCAAACCGTTATGCCATTGTTTAAAAAAACATTACTACCATTGACTGTATATAGTTGTTGTTACATTGTTGTTGTTTTTTTACTTTCCCATAGCCTAGAAGTTCAAATGTAGGCTATGTCACATAATGTATTATTCAATGTATTATTATTGTTATAGGCTACCATGTAGCCTAATGTATCAATCTTATGCCTTTCTTACCCATGCCTTCTTATTCCTTTCTATATTCCCTTCAATAAAATGTTTTTTTTTTACCACAAAAACAAATAAAAAACACAAAAAAACTTACTGTCTCGCGCTGCTGGTATGAAATGCTTGCACTAGGTACACACTACATGTACCGGGTGCAGCTTTCATACACAGTAGCAGGAGTTGGCTGGGCTTGACGTGCCGAGACAGCTTTACCTGATCCTAGCCTGTCTGGTCTCATGTGGTATGAGACTGTAATCCATTACCTGGAAGACAATAGGCTGGGAGAGGGGACTAACAAGTCAACTCCAAAACAAATGGTGGGCTAGCAACCCTAAAAATGACGTATATTTGTATTCCTTGCTTATAATTCAGATATTATAAATATTGAACATGAGTAGCCTACTAATGATGGGTTAATCAGATCCTAACACCTATAAGAAAGTAGGATTATACATAATGTTTCATTAATCATTAATTAGCTGCTGTAAATTGGTTATAGATTAAAATTATTATAAAGTGTTACCGAAGTGGAGTTTGTTCTAATAAAGATCCTGACCTGTAGCCTACATAAAAAGCAATAAAGGTCAGTAGCCTACTGAAAAGGTCAGTAGCCTACCAAAGTAGCCTATTTGGTCCAAACTGTATAGTGGTAGGCTATGTGCTAAATAAAATGGAGGTAAGGGACTTTCAGATTAATTGAAAGCCCCCCCCCCCCCCCCCCCACACGCACACACACACAAAGGGGGGGGGGGGGGGGAGCACACTTGTCACACATGTCATTTCACTGGGATTGGAGCCAAAGGAAATATAATTCTGTATGGCACTTGCTTGCTGTTAGTAATAATAATAATAATAATAATAATAATAATAATAATAATAATAATAATAATAATAATAATAATAATCCTGTTAGCAGTGATCTGCCTTATCCTTACACATTTCTAGAAAACACCTGAAACAAATTAGCATTGGAAACAAGTGGAGTTTAGAGACATTTCCTGGCTCTTTTCTCTCGGATGTCTGGTCAAAGGGAGAGGCGTTGCTCTCATTTTAGCCAATTAGCGTAGAGAACTGCTGACCGAACTGTCTGGCAACCAATAAAACGGTCGTATTCTCCACCACGTGGCGGGTTATTCGCTGCTCGTGAAAAGGAGGCGGGCGCGCTTCCTTTCCTGGCCGAGTTGGCAGCACTCGCAGCAGACTTTGTACAGGACAGGCTGGTAAAGTCTGTGCCCCCCGGTGTCCCGTTGCTGACATGGCCCCCGCCGCGCAGCTCAAAGAGGCAGTGGCCGAGGTGCAGGAGGGGATCCGAGCCATCCTGCTCGGACCGCCCGGGGCCGGGAAGGGAACCCAGGTGAGCTAAGCTAGCTAACGTTAGCCTTAGCTGCGGACCCGGCGGCGCATGGCCGACAGACAGTAGTAAATGCTAATGCTAAGCTACCCGTTTCAACCTGCTCCAGTCTACCTGCAGCTTTCTGAATAATAGCCTTCTTCACTGCATATTTCTGACGTCAGCATAACTAGCTTGAATTGCACCATGAATGTCACTCATTCACTCGTGTGTTTCTTAGCTTCAAGGTGAAGTTGCATCAACTTCCTATTAAGTTAATTAGCGTTAAACTCATTGTGAACTATGAGAGGATGAGGTACAGCCCGGGCTTGTCTAGCAGCTGATAAGATACCGGTGTCATGCAGAGTTTTGCACCCCCGCCGAGAATTGCGCCACTGAAGCCAGCTTATCACTGAGACTGAACACACACACACACACACACACACACACACACACACACACACACACACCACCACCACTTCTAAAAGCTACATCATGTACTGTCATGACAAGATAATGTACATCTGTGTATACAATGTGGCATCAGAGTTGCAGGGCAGAGGCTTTCAGACAACCTAGCATAATTTAAGTGGCTGTCCATCAGCTAGGCCAAGGTCACTACCCATTCTGGCCAAACCAGTGTTTCAAGAATTTCAACCAGTCTCGAAATAATAGTACAAACCTTTGGGACTTCCAGCTGCTAGACATGGTTGAAATCATAAATTGCCTCACTCAAACATAGACCTCTGACCTACTTTTTTGTGTGTGGCCAAGAAGACGCTATGACATGAACGCTTGAAACCTGTACGTCTGACTGAAGAGAGTGTCGTGTTGTGTTACACTCAACAACAATGACCCAAAGACGCCGAACAATACTCCCTCGCATTCGAAAGTCTTAGCGCCCTCATCTGCACATTGTAGTAAAGCTGCACAATTAATTGTGTATAATCATGTCGCGCTGTCCTCCTGATTTTCATTTCAGTCAATTTCAGTTCAATTCTGTTATCCTTGTCATCTGTTTTTTATTCTTTGTAAGCACTTTGTGACAAGGGCTCTGTGTAAACAAGGTAGTATGTTATGTTGTATTTCTGGTATGTAGATGACTGTGAATCTGTGGTCTGAGGGTTAATATTCAGCGCGACTTTCAGTCATCTCTCTGACACGTTGTTCCCAAAATATTAGGGAGAGCTTTCTTACTTTACTTGATGCGGAGTTGCATCTTCGTTCGTTTGCACAACCTCTATCTCATTCAAAGACTCTTTATCTTCGTCTCCCTCATGTGACTGCATTGACTTTACAAGACAAAATCAATGACAGTCCGCTTCATGTGAAGAAGAGTAGGTGTTCCTAATATTTTGTATAAGTTATATACAAAAGTTATAAGTTATATAATATATTATATAGGGCTGCACGATATTGGAAAAAACTGACATTGCAATATTTTTTTATTCTGCGATATATATTGCGATATGAAAAAAACAGGAATTTTCACCAAAAGTCTTGAATAGGTCTATCAAGCCTTGCTCACTTAAGAAGGTGGCCTAGTGGGTAACGTGCGCGGTTGACGTAGTAGGAAGTGAGTGTGTTTTTAGCCACAGACAGGGTAGGGATGCACCGATCCACTTTTTTCACTTCCGATCCGATTCCGATACCTGAATTTGGATATCTGCCGATACCGATATTATGCCGATACCAATATTTTTCTTGAATATAGGCTACAGTATAGGCAAAGATTTGGCCAATTAAAGTTTTTTTTTTTAAATATACCTTGCAAAAAGCAGACAAAATTAAGAAAATATACAAGGCAAAGAAGGATACTATTATACATTATTACACAAATTACGGCCAGCTGTGTGCTGGAATTGCAATTTTTTTTTTTTTTTAATTTCCGATCCGATCCGTGAATTAGTGCCATATCGGCACCCGATACCGATATTGGATCGGATCGGCCCCATCCCTAAGACAGGGTGAGTTGCAGGATCCTAAGTGAGTAAAGGTACTATAGTTAGTAGGAAAAGAGCTTAGAACGTCACAGAGAGGGCATGCATTACTGTATGTTATGAGTTAATTTGCCTTACTTGACATTGCACACTCTGCGATGTGACTATTGCGCATGCGCACATTGCGATGACGATGCTGAAACGATATATTGTGCAGCCCTAATATATATTATATAATACATAAGTTATATAATGCCTGTGATAATTATGCTAGTAGAAATGTAGGGTGACTTGGCCAGCTCAACCTTTTTGAGATTGCTTATAGTTGTAACCAAATAAACCACTACTGAAAACTGCAGTGCATCACAGCCACAGCCCATCTCAGAATACTTAAGCCAAATCATGGTGGTCTTATTTCCCAGCTTAGCCATAAGAATAGTTCACCTAACAACTGTTCACCTAACAACTTTCCAACTGTAATAATAATAATAATCAGTGGTAACTTGATGCCTCCGTCCCTGCAGGCCCCTCGGCTAGCAGAGCAGTACTGTGTTTGCCACCTGGCCACCGGAGACATGCTGAGGGCCATGGTGGCCTCAGGCTCCCCGCTCGGCAAGAGGCTGAAGGAGACCATGGACGCTGGAAAACTGGTAATGGGCTCCTCGTACAGACTACAAGATCCTCGTCGGGTCGTCAGTCTCTGTTCCTTTCACACCATACATCTGTCTGTCTTTCACACTATATGACTGAGCTGTGACAGGGGATCACAACATTACAAGATATTTCACCAGGAGGAGGAGTCCCCGACAAGTCTGTGTGGTCTCCAAAACCACGTTTTGTCACAAAAACACACACGAGAAATGCGCTGATTTGCAGGGATGAACAAAGCAAGAACAACGTCTGCTCACTTTTTACTCAGAGGGCACACAGTCCGGTCTAAACACAATTCAGGCTTCTCATCGTTATTTTTCACGGAGGGCTGGATGGATCTGAAACGAGAGCTTAGTATCTACTAGCCAAATGCCCACAGATTTATAAGGATTAACAATTTCAATTTGCTCACCATTAAGAGTATGAATACCTACACAGCGATCAGTCAGGAGACCTTGAGAACAACATGCATTTAGTGTTGTCAGCGTTCAAGATAAGCTTGATTAGAAACCTCAGATCTATCACGTGACACGTGTGAGGATCTCAGATTTTGTTCCGTCCTATAACGTTACCTCATTAATTTCTAACGGGGACTTTTTCCCCCTCCGCTTGTCCTTTCCATTCTCTTTGCGTTCCTGACAGCATCCCAGATCAGTAATGATCTGTTTCTATACACCTGTTGCAGAACTCTTTGTCTCTGACCTTTTCACTGTCTCGGCATGTGACTGTTGGCACATGGTGATTTCTCAGAACCTGTCTGTGTCTACATCCACACCGCAAGTCTCTTTTCTGTGTTTATACAATATGGGTCAGTTTATTGTTGTGAGGGAACGCCAGGACAGGAAATGGCGCTCATCAAACACACACACAAAACACAACACGTTGACTCTGTCTCAGCTCGTGTGGCTCTTGGACAGAGCTGCTGCTATGCTGGACGCAGCCAATATGGATGTGAGTGTTCTGAGACGGTCTTCCTCTTTTACCCGCAGGTCAGCGACGAGATGGTGGTGGAGCTCATAGAGAAGAACCTGGACACGCCGCCCTGCAGCAACGGCTTCCTATTGGACGGATTCCCCCGCACAGTCAAACAAGCAGAGATGGTTAGGATTTGATTCTACGTCACTTTTCCATACTGCTGTCTCACAATGTGAAACAAACCTTCCTAGAGTGCAGTTTCCCCACCTAAAGTGACCTAAACAGCACAAAAACAGGTCAAAATGGGAATTCAAGCTTGTCAGTCCGATTCGCTTTAAACCTGCCACAAGCGATTTCAGCCTGTGTGCTACGTACAGTAGAGACAAATAGCCACACACAGCTGTGTTGTTGTTTTCACCATTTGGGCCGAGTCGTAGCTTCTCCCGACCCATTCAGTAGCGTTAGCTTCTTTTTAAGCTAGCTTGTCTCCTCCCTCGCTGTTTGAAAACGGTGCTCTCCCCCTCCCATCCCCCGAAAACAATTCTGGTATTGGAGACACTAATGAGTAGGGTTGCCAACTGTCCCTTAAAATACGGAATTGTCCCGTATTTGTAAACAAAAAGACGTGTTCCGTATTGAACTGATACGGGACGCGCTTTGTCCCGTATTGGAGAAACAATGCAGTGCAAAGAGTGACAGGCTACTTGTATTGAGTGAGAAACTCCGTAGCCGCTGCAGCTGCTCTGCCCCTCAGCCTGTGTGGTGTCATGTTACGTCCAACTACCCAAGAATGCGCTTCTCTGATTGTTGTGAGTCACGACCAATGAGAGAAGTGCTGTCAGCGTTGCTAGATTCAACTAAACTCACATAGTAACATGCCATTTTGTTGTGTTCAGAAGATTTAATCTGAAATCTAAAATGTTTTTGCACTAATGATTTAAACTTTCATAATACCAGGTTTGTTCTATTCAAAAGAATATGTAGGTTGCTGTTTGCACTGTTAAAAGAAAATGTAATGAGTAGATGTGAAGTAGCGTTACCGGTAGGCCATATCAAAATACCGTTTGCACTACTGTTTATTGTTTTTTCTTAAAATACAGCTGTTTTAGCCTATTAAGAATGAGAAACTTCTGTTTGGCAACGCCCAAATAAAATTCTTGAATGATAATCTAGGAATAGGCTACGTGCAAAAATGCAAAAAATGTACTGATAAAAAACAGATCAAATTCAGGTTTGCTTGTCTTAATAATGGGTAAATGGTTGAAGTTGAAGCAATTGCAGTTATGTGATTGTTAATAAGTCCACTACTGACTGCCCCCTCGGACCGCCCCCCCATGGAAGTTGGAAACCCTCATTAGTGTTTTGCTTGCACCTGTATTTACGCTGCCTTTTCGACACAAAATGCCCCCCGTGAAAAGGGTCTATTAGATCAAGCTGAAAACAAGATAGTTTTTCTTTCTTCTCGATAGGGGGAAACAAGATTTTCACTTGATGACAGCAATATGTTCTTATGCATTCTTACATGTTAGGCAATAAGCATTTAGCTGAAACTCTTATCCAGAGTGACCCGAGTCAGTCTTCTTCTTTGTTTTTGGGGTTTTTTATTTGTTTTTTGCCAACCACGATTAACGGAGTCAATATCGGCCATATTTTATGTTGACCTCCCTCTGTTTCTGTCTTCCAGCTGGACGGCTTGTTGGACAAGAGACACGAGAGCCTGGACTCTGTGATCGAGTTTGCAGTCGACGACTCCCTGCTGGTCCGCAGGATCTGTGGCAGGTAGGTACGAGCGGGAAATTAATTATTCAAGACGAGAGCAAGAACGCCATTTGATTGATTTCCCGGGTTATTTGCCATCTTTGGCGCTGCTCCCCCTCGGGGGCCGAGAAGCTTCCCCATTCTGTCCGTCCGCCCAGTAGCTCCATTGACTCATGTGAAAAGAAGAAGAGTCTGGGACAGTGAGATAATGTCTGAGGGAAGTGAAGCGTGAACGCATGCGATTAAGGCTGCCTGGGGCTTTTGAGAGGGAGCGCGTCCCGGCACTGGAAGGTCGCACGTTCGATCCTTCCAGAAGTCAGCGTGTCGCCTGCGCGTCCTCCCACCTTTCTCTTCGCTCCTGCGGTGAGACGCCTGCTGGTGTTTTGTGGATAAGTGAAGGGGCGAAAATCCAAATGTCAAAGTGTTTACTACGGCCTTTGAATGCTTTGCAAATTCTTAACAGCTGTCTGTCACCTGATTTTGTACAACCACGTCTAAAGTTTGTGTTAGAAAAGAGGTTAAAAACGCTTTAACATAATTCACTGTACAGTGCACTCCTCTTATAGTGATCATCTTGCGACGGGGCAAATTTAAATTTTTCCTTTTTCTTTATTTCTCATGCAGATTACCATCTAATTGACATTTGTATATATGTATTACATGAATACAGTACGTGTAAAGCAATGTTATTGACTGACTATTGAAATTCATACAATAAGTTAGGTCTCCAGCTGTTTCAAACACAGCGGTCTCGCATAGACAGAGACGCTGCCATCTCTCCACAGACAGATGTTGTGATCTCTCCATATACAGACAGACATGCACCGCGTATCGCTGTTGTTTCTCATTGGTTCATTTTTGGCAGTTTGGAAGTAAAAAAAAAAAAAAGTACTGTAGTTTTAAACCTTTTTTCCATTGTTGTCAAGTGGAACAAGGCTGATCACCATAAGCAAATTATTTAGACAGAATGTGTATAGTATAGGAATGATTCGGGACCAAGCTTTTTGATCAATATAAGCGGTTGATCACTATAACCGTGATCACTTATAACCGGTTGATCACTATAACCGTGATCGCTTAGAAGCGGTTGATCACTATAACCGTGATCAATATAAGTGGTTGATCACTATAACCGTGATCACTTATAACCGGTTGATCACTATAACCGTGATCGCTTATAAGTGGTTGATCACTATAACCGTGATCAATATAAGTGGTTGATCACTATAACCGTGATCACTATAAGCGGATTCCTACTTGAAAACTGACTCTTTTGAGAAAACAGGTGACGGGCAGTGTTTTCAGAGACCTCTCTGTCTGCCACCATGCCACCAGTGGTTTAGAAACCGCAAACAGCTTTTGTTGCCGTGTGTTTTCCATTACCACACCTTTTTTGTCCCCTTTAATTCACAATAAGCGCCCTGTTCTGTGCATCAAGCTGAATGGAGAGCACTTATGGTCGGGTCTGCAGAGCGCCATCTCTGTCCACGGGGGGTCATTTGTGAGGAAGTGTCTAGTCTTTTGAAACCTTATAAGTAGGACAAGGGCAGTGTGTGTGGGGTGTAACAGGACTGTTAAACCACCGGTGAGTCAGTGTGGATGTCTGACTCCTCATCTGTCCTCTCTTTCTCTCTCTCTCTCTCTCTCTCTTCTCCCCTTCTGCTCCCTGTCCTCCTCCCCCCCGACCTCGTCCCGTCCTCCACCTCCTCCTCCTCGACCTCGTCTCTCCCAGACTCATTCATCAGCCAAGTGGCCGCTCCTACCACGAGGAGTTCAACCCCCCCAAAGAGCACATGAAGGATGACGTAAGTCCTCTTCACCATCTGCCCACGTCTGGCCAGACTGCCTCCTACCTACAAATGACAGCCAGACTTCAAACTGGCCGAGCGGAGAGCGTTTAAAGATCAGCGTTGTGTGACTTGCTCTGAATGTACAAACGCAAACGCAACTCTTTTCAGGAAGTACACTGTGAATGTTAAGTTAAAGCCATTGTCCCTTGTTTACTTTGCTGATTAAATCTATTCACCTTATGTAGAAGAGAGAGTCTGGCTTGAGAGACTAGCAGGAAGTGTAAACCGATTTGTGTTTACACTTCCTGTGGCAGAGCTGATCCCCGCGGCCTGCTTCCAGTGAGTCTCTAGCTTTGACCAGAGAGACGATCTCTGGCTTGAGCAGATAAAACAGACGGCGTTTTGAACAGGAAGTCATAACACAAACGGGTCAAGTGGGCGGGGCTACATAAGGTGAATACCAATCAGAAAGGAGATGCAGAGATAAAGAGAAGCAGACCAGTAAGGATTTGTAACTTTTCAAAAGGTTGCTGGCTGCTGCACTTCACATAGCAGGAAAATGCCCCTAGCTTTTACAAGGTGCTGCTGACAGATGACCTTTTCTGTTTTTCATTAAAGCTATGTGGGAAACGGTGTCTAGCCTCAAAGATGTTATTTATGGTTTTCAAACAGTGGGATTTGAGACAGTAAAATAAGTCTGTGCAAGTCGCTACTCAAATCTGATTGCCATTGCATTGCCTGATGCTAGACAGAATGAGAGTTCAGTGTGTCTCAAGTGCAGTAAGTATACAGGAATTTGTCTCGATGGCATTGGTGGGAATTACATGGAGGCCCCTCCCTCTGGCCGTGATGCCCTGAAATCCCTACAGCCACCTTGGCAGCAGTGCCCTGCTACCAGCCTGCTACTGTCGGTTGCTTTAAAAGCATCAGTGGTCTCAGTTTAATGTACCCAGCCCTATGCAAAGGATGTGTCATTGGCTCATTTTAACACTCATTTCAGAAAAATCGCTCTTCACGATGTTAAAATTGAATTTAACTTCATTCCTGCATATACCCACCGTGACATCACCCAATGAAACCTGTCACTCACACATCAAAACATAGTCTGCTTTATCATCTATTTTATTCTAAATCATAATAGAAAAGCGCACATAAAATATTGTGCGCTTTGCATGCTCATTTCTAGCGCCGCACTTTGCAGGCCGTGCTGAGCATGCGCAGTTGAGCACTTGCTCAGCGCGGAACCCCTCCGCCTTAGTGAGATGAACACCCTCCTGCATTGAAAAATACTTGAGACTAGCGATTGAGAAACCATAAACTCAGAATGGACCGCCCCATGTGGGGGGTGGAGGGGGAATGATGACTCCCTTTTGGAGCCCGCCTAGAGTGGCCATTCGAGGAACTACAGTTTTTGGCAGTTCTGCGTTGGCTTCATCCAGACTGAAGGTTGCCGCTTGGGAGAAACTAAAAGAGCACTGACCTATTTTTTAAGACGAGGATTGAAACAGTGTGTGCTATAATGCTATTATACAGGCTTTTACAATCTCAATCATACCAGCTGTTTTTCTCTTTTCATCTGTCTTCATTTCCTCTTTTATCCATCTTCATATCTCTTCTTTCTCTCTCATCCATTTCCTTCATCTTGTTTTTCCACTTTTCCCTCCATTCAAATGTTTTATTTCATCCTGCTGTGTCCTCTCTTCCCCTTCTCGCTCCTGCATGACTCCTCTTCCTCATCAACGTTCTCACCTCCTTCAGAACTAGGGATCCACAATATAACAGCAGTCATATCGCTATCGGCCGATGTTAGTCATGTCTTTATATTGATTATCCTATCGGCTAAAATTTTCATATTGAGAGGAAACAATGTGGTAAATCTATGATTGGTGGGCTTTTTCAAATGTTTTGAAAATAGACATTACTTTTTCTTATCCAGTGTTTACATGTGTACAAAATTTGATTATCATAGAAAGCCGTTTTATACAGATCATATTTACATCGATAAATATCGGTATCAGCCAAAATATTCGTATAGTATTATATCAGTGCATCCCTATTCACAACTCCCCTCTCTTTTCGCCTTTCTCTCTCTCTCCGTTTTCTCCCTCCCAGGTGACGGGCGAGCCCCTGATGCGGCGCAGCGACGACAACGCGTCCACACTGCGCTCCCGCCTGGACGCCTACCACCGGCAGACGCTCCCTCTGGTGCACTACTACAGCGCCCGGGGGCTGCACACGGCCGTCGACGCCGCCCAGGCGCCCAACGTCGTCTTCGCCTCCATCGTAGCCGCCTTCTCTGCCGCCACGGAAACCGCCGCCCGAGCCTGTAAAGACCAAGTGTTCTTCCTTTAAAAACAAACAAAAAACTCTCCTCTTCCTCCTCGTGTCCACTCTCTCCAAGCTGCACACGCCTCTCTCTTTCTTTCTTTTGGGGGTGGAGCTTATGCAAGAGTCAAGCATGTGTCACAGTGACGAGAAAATGTAGCGACGGTGCACGCCGTTACCCAGATGTAAACATGGACGATGGAGACATCCTCAACATGGCCAGAACCAAAAAGCATGGGACTAGTTTTGAGTCAGAATGTCAGAATGTCTGTCGCCTCACAGCTCGAAGGTCCTGGGTTCGATTCCCACCTGGGACGTTGTGAACGCTGAAGGAATGCGTGCCCGTCCACATGTCCTCGAGTGCCCACCGCCCGGGTGGGGTCGTCAAAAGGGCCTTTCTGTGTGGAGTTTGCATGTTCTCCCCGTGCCTCCCGGGGGTTTTCTTCATATAGGAACCCCCTTCACCAAAACATGCAATAGCCTGGTTGCTAATGTGGTTCTTCCTCTGGTCGTTAAGGGCGCCTATTCGGAGGGAGGGGAACTGGTTGGAATAGCGTGATCCTCCCACGTGCTATGTCCTACCGGTGAAGCCTTCCCTGTCAGGTGAAAAGAAGCGGCTGGCTAACTGCCCATGTCTCGGAGGAAGCATGGAGCCAGTTTCGGCTCTCCCCAGATCGGCAGAGGGTGGAGCAGCAACCAGGATAAATAAATTAAATTAGCACTAATGGGGGATAAAAATGGGATAAGAAATCGGGGGGGAAAAAAAAAAAAAGTCAGAATGCAACACATGCGCTGAAAGCTGATGCCTACCAAGTATTAGTATGGTGGTGTTCCTAATAATCAAGTGCTCGGTGAGTGTAGATCCAACTAATCAATAATCAATCGCAACACAAAATGAAGCCGTACACACAGGATGTTCTTGCCGTTACCTCTGCCTTTCACAAATGTAGAAATAAGACCTAACAATTGGCATGACATAGCAGAATGAAACGTAAGTCTCCAGTGAAGGTGGGGTTTCTCTGAAATGTGTGCATAGTTTGCCTTCACTGGACAGGTTTGCTTTGCTCTTGTATAATCTGTTCCTCTGCCTTTCCTCTTGCTCAGTCTCTCTGCTTCTCGTCCACTTGGCGCTCCAAGCTGTTCTACCTGCTTAACTTTCTCTTTCTATACGTCCCTGAAGGCAGAAAAGCATTGGAGACATCAGACGCACCTCGGCAGACATTGTAGTTTCTCAAAAATGCAGTTGGACGCCACTACCCCCAAAGCAGGCGTTTTGCACGAGGTGCCGCTGTAACTATTGATCATGAGGTGTCGCTGTAACTATTGATCATGAGGTGTCGCTGTAACTATTGATCCGTTTTGAGGCAACACGACATGATGCAACTTTCTAATCGGGCTGTTATTGCTGGGAAGTAAGCTACAGCCAGGAAGCCAGAACAAAGAGGAAACCCCCCAAACTAAGTGGCTAACTTTGCTAGCAACATACATTTATTGAAGAATATGAAAAAAAACCATGGCCTCTGTGTGGTCTAACAGAAGCAGACTGTAGAACAAAGAACATCTTAGCTGTCACTCTAAAGGAAATGACACGCTCATGTTCTCCCCTTTTTTTCTTCCATTTTCTCCTTCCCGCTCTTCGTCCATCAGTGTAATCTACTGTCTACTCTTCTTCATCAGTGTAATCTACTGTCTACTCTTCTTCGTGGCTCCTGGCCCAAGTACTCCTCCTCTTCCTCCTCCTCTCCACTTGACTCCTGGCTGCTCTCAGTATCTTGGACTCTGTGGATTAACTTTTGGACATTAGAGAGAAAATGTGATTGATGGCAATTGATAATGCAGTGTGCCTTTTTACTGTGAAATAGACTTTACCGTACTTGTACTGTAGAAAATATATTCTAGCCCTTAAAGGGATAGTTCAGATTAATTTAGATGTGGGGTTGTATGAGGTACTTGCATACAGTCAGTGCACTACATGCAGTAGAATGCAGCCGGCGCGGTCCCAGTTTGGAGAAATGGAGACCGGCTTCGTCAGGCAAGTAGAGCTGTAGGAGTAAAAGCATACCAAAACGGGGGGGGGGACATAATGCAAAATGCTTGCATACTGCTCACCTGGTGTAATCCAAGTATCCACAAGCCCTGAGATGCCAAGTTGACATGAAAAGACGTCATGTACACCCTGTTTGTAGCTGAAGTATAGCCATGTGCAGCTGGAACCTCACTTTTTCTTAGCTCGAGCAATGCAGATTTCAGCTAAAAACAGGGTGTATATTAGCGGTGGGGGGAAAAATCGATACACCGATACATTATATATATATATCGCCAAGTATTGATATATATAAAAAAAAAATGCAGTTAATGCCAGGCCACCGGGCATCTGCCCGAAGCGCCTGATGTTGCAGTCCGCGCCTGCAGTGGCGTATTGAGTCCAGAGAAGCTTAATAATGTAGCCTACATGTGGGGCAAAAACAAAACAAAAAAACACCATGTTTTACTTCCGGTGAGGTCAAGGAAAAGGTAGGAAAAGGAGTTGGACAATATATCGAAATATCGCAATAAAATATCGCAATACTATCGTATCGTGACTCAAGTATGGTTTTAGTATCGTATCGTGGGCATCTGGTGATTCCCACCCCTAGTGTAAATTGCCTTTTCAAGTCAACTTGGCATCTCAGGGCTTGTGGAGACTTGGATTACGCCTGGTGAGCAGTATGGAAGCATTTTATCCATATACGTTTTTGCTTGTGCTTTTTGCTGAGTTCACACTCAGCAGACAGCTCTACTTGCCTGATGCGGCCGGTCTGCATTTCTCCAAACTGGGACCGCGCCGGCTGCGTTCTACTGCATGTAGTCCACTGACTGTCGGCAAGTACCTCATACACAACCCCACATCAAAAGATCCAAACTCTGCCTTTAAAGTGATAGTCAGTGTGGGGTGACATCAGCGCACAGCGGTCCCCGTCTGGACCGCGTTTACACACTGAGCTTTGGTAGCAGCATGTTGTCGCTTTCCTCCCGGCCATACATGTGTTTTCCAGCCGCTTTCCCTTTCTCTAATTACACCACAGCAGACGTCTGACATCAGTCTGATCTGTGTCACAATCTGACAATCGCAGGTGTTGATTTGTGGTCAGACCTTGTCCAAATACGGTATGTGCTAAATGTTATATGTGTGGTAAAAAAAGTTTTAAGCAATCACAGGAATATAAACGGAAGCTCCCGAAGTGCTCCAAAACAAACTCACAAACTCGATCAACTAAAAGGTGCACATAGAAAATTCTGAAATTGTTGAAATTGGAAGAGAGCCGTACAAGACTTGTTTCAGATACTGTTGTGCTGAGAGGGGAGGGTGACGTTAAAAAAGCCTTTATTTCAAATGAGGGCAAACGTAGGGCAATAAAAAACACACCAGGGCAATAAAACATGTGAGTGGTTTGGGAGAGAACCAGCCGCACCCTGTGGAAGACCCTGAGAGGACCAGCCACACCCTGAGGAAGACCCTGAGAGGACCAGCCACACCCTGTGGAAGACCCTGAGAGGACCAGCCACACCCTGAGGAAGACCCTGAGAGGACCAGCCACACCCTGAGGAAGACCCTGAGAGGACCAGCCACACCCTGAGGAAGACCCTGAGAGGACCAGCCACACCCTGTGGAAGACCCTGAGAGGACCAGCCACACCCTGAGGAAGACCCTGAGAGGACCAGCCACACCCTGAGGAAGACCCTGAGAGGACCAGCCACACCCTGTGGAAGACCCTGCACACGTGTTTTTTATTGCCCTACATGATGTTTTTTTACCTTACCCTCCTTTTCTGTGCAGGAGTGCCTGGAGGTAAGCCTTCAAAGATGTAAGCCTTCAATTTGGACAAACTCAGCCAAGAATATATTTGGAAGTCAGCTGAGTAAACCTTTCTGCCGTTGACAAATTACCTAGTCTCGCTTGCCAGACTCTCCACACTTTCAGGAGAGAGTCTGGCTCCTCTTACTGTCACTCTGGTCTAGCGAGAGAGAGAGAAATGCTCAGTTATCAAATATCAATTACAACCATCCACCAAAAGGACCAAGCAGGCCTGCTTTATGGCACAATCCAAATCTTCGTCAGAACTTGCCATTTTCAGCGTGTAGCTTGCTAGCTTGCTTGCTAGTGTTGTTGTTTCACAGCGGCTGAGGCCTTTGAGAGCGACACACAGCGAGCGGAAATGGATTTCCCTTCGCTCTGACTGGAATGGTCAGAACCAATGGCAGAGGTTCTACCCGTAGCCTGCTTCCATCGAGTCTAGACTACAAATGACCTGACATAACACAGTCATGTAATAAAGTGAAACACTATCGATGCCTGTCGGGAAGTGAATTATCCCGGCAGCGGAAATTAAACTGCAGTCAAGCGGGTCAAAACGAACACAAAACTAATTGCTCGCAGACAGTATTTCATCCAGGGTCACATGACCGTGTGAACGCCACTGTGACTCAACAGGAAAACTGTTGTGAAATATTTGCATCAGACAGGCACAACGCTTTTATCCTTACGGGACCTGCTGCATGTTCCCCCCCGAGTCTGCCCTTAATTGTTCATGTTAATTGATGTTTTATGAGGCGTTGAAAGTGTCCAGAGTGTTATCCCTGCAGGCTTGCTCTGGTGTCCTGTCCCTGGATATGGATAACAGTGTTATCCCTGCTGCTTGCTCTGGTGTCCTGTCCCTGGATATGGATAACAGTGTTATCCCTGCTGCTTGCTCTGGTGTCTTGTCCCTGGATACGGATAACAGTGTTATCCCTGCTGCTTGCTCTGGTGTCTTGTCCCTGGATACGGATGACAGAGACCAAACTGTAGGGAATACAACACAGCTAGGGCCATGTTCAGACTAGAGGCCAAATCTGATTTGTGAACTTTAGTGACCTATTAATGACGTTATCCAGATTGGTTTTATGAGTCTGGACGCTCCAAGTCTGATTTGTGTCACTTGTCCCAAACCACATATGGAGGTAGTTTCCAATCTGCTTTCGACTGATGCGACTTCAGTGCGGACGCGCAGATCCACCAAATCTGATTTGAACGTCACTCGCAACTCGTCATCGAATGCTTCTGCGCGGGAAAACCACGTCACCAACGTACGTATTTACTGACGCCTACGTCGTTACCATAGCAACCCATGCAGATAGGCTGTTTAGGTCTGGACACACAGATCTGACTTGAGAATCAGATTTGTGGCAGTGCGGACACACTCCCAAATCAGATTTGGGAAACCAATCAAGATAATGATGATTAATGACTTTATCAGCAAATCAGACTTGCCTGTAATGTGAACATGGCCTAGGTTTCACACAGTAGTAGATATAAATAGAAGCAGCGTTTTGGCAAATGTGCTTTCTGGTCAAATGGCCATGTTCAGACTAGGAGGCCAAATCTGATTTGTGAACTTTAGTGACCTATTAATGACTTTACCCAGATTGGTTTCATGAGTGTGGATGCTCCAAGTCTGATTTGTGTCACTTGTCCCAAACCACATATGGAAGTAGTTTCCAATCTGCTTTCGAATGATGTGACTTCAGTGCGGATGGCCGCGCAGATCCACCAAATCTGATTTGAACGTCACTCGCAACTCGTCATCAAATGCTTCTGCGCGGGAAAACCACGTCACCAACGTACGTATTTACTGACCCCCATGCCGTTACCATAGCAACCCATGAAGATAGACTGTTTAGGTCTGGACACACAGATCCGACTTGAGAATCAGATTTGTGTGGCAGTGCGGACACACTCCCAAATCAGATTTGGGAAACCAATCAAGATAATGATGATTGATTACTTTTATCAGCCAATCAGATTGCCTGTAATGTGAACATGGCCCCATATGCAGTGAGTGACCTCTGACCCCAGTGTTGAGTGCGCTACAGTGCAGGCTAGTGCTTTTGAAACCCTCAGCTACTTTGTACTGACCTTCACTAAACATACACTTGGCACTTGGCTAAATGACCATCATGCACTGTTAGCGAACTATATAAATAAATACCAGATGTCTTGATCTGCTGCATGCTGCCAGACAAACAGGAAAGTTGAACAAAGGGCTTATTTGCCAAAAAGTGTTTATTTAACATCAAAATAGTCTCGTGTTTTGTTGCGAAGATCCTTGTTTAGGAAATAACCGCACCCAGGTCAATCAAAGGTGAATCTCACTTGAACTGAGATTCCACTCCCATACACTTTTGTTACCGGACTATTTCATGCATTTGACTGAAATCGCCATTCTAAAATCCCATACCCTTTTCCCCATACGAACCAACATGGTGGCGATTTGCTACGGTACTCTTATTAAAGATGGTGGCTGGGTGTCAGCTGGCCTCAGGGTGGCTCTCCTCTCTGAACCTGTAGGTTTGGTGCAGCTCTGCGCTCACTCACCTGGTGTTTGTGTTTAGTGGAAACACAATCTTGCAGACAGACTGTCACCTTCAGTTACCCCCCGAACACTGACGCGTCTCTGTTCTCTGGGGGTTGTTGTGAGGAAAAACAATAGCAGATGTTTAGCAGTCCCACAAGGCCGTTTTCTGTCATGTATTTAGCTCAACTAGACAACATAATGCTGAATTTACTACCCCCCCAAAACAGTGTTCAGTGCTTCAGTGTAGTGCAGCAACTAACTAAAATATTTTCATTATCGATCAGTCTGTCGATTATTTTCTCGACTAATCGATTAGGCGTCGGGTCTGTAAAATGTCACAAAATGGTGAAAATGTAAAATGTAAAAATCGCTTTTTCCCCCGATGCCCAAGTTGACATCCTCAAATATCATCTTTTGTCCTGACCAACAGTTAACACTCCCGAAGATAACCAGTTTACTGACATAGAAAACTAAAGACACCAGAAAATATTCACATTTAACAAGCTGGAATGAGAGATTTTTATTTTCTTAAATATTTGGTTGATTATTAAAAAAAAATTGTTGGCGATTAATTTTTCTGTCAATTGATTAATCGACCAATCATTGCAGCTCTACTTCAGTGATGCCTTTGTTCCCTTTTTTTTATTCATTTTTGAAAGCTGTGAATGTATAAAGTTTACGTTGAAGCCTTTTTTATGAACTGTAGATGACTGTTAGTTTTGAATGTGCTACTTTAAAACGTATGAATGCTGGAACCCTAATTGCACTCAATGTGTTCCTACATGTCTGAGAAGACATTGTAACACTTCATTAATTAATGTTCATTCCTCTTCATAATTCCAACATTTCAATGTTTGTCTGATGTCTTTAATTCACACAAGACGTCTTCCCCTCTCTCTCCCTTTGTTTTTCAGCTGGTTGACTGCTGTGGCGCTCCATTCCCATCACGGCGGAGGATTTTAGGAAAAAGTGGGAGGGGGAACAGACGGGAGGGGATGTTTGGATGTTTGGAGGGAGGGAATACAAACTAGAGGGAGTCCTGACCCGACACCATAGAACTTGAGGTTTAATTCTGCGGTGCTGCTGGACTGTGTTGTCGGTGCATTACTGTCTCCGCTGCATTCTGATAGGAACGAGCCAAGCCATCTTATTCTAATGATGTTTCCCCTTCTAATAAAAACTCTAGATGCTTTTCTACAATCACCACATTTTGTACAGTGTTTGTTTTGCTCTTCAGGCTCTCTCACTAGGAGAAGCTTTACTCCCTAATGTCCACAATTTTAGATGGGTTTATTAAACATTAGCGGTTACTGCGGTACTGGTTAATTTAACTGATTATGAGATTTACAGTATGTGGCTAATAATGGCGACTGCTGATGATGCAGTATGCCCTTTACTGTAAATTAGACAAATTGCATGTTTTCTTTCTCCACCAGGCTCTCTGACTTTGCACTTGAAGTTTTATTCCCGAAATGAAACCCATTACTGACACAATAAATGAATATATATCATTTGGGTTCAAAAGTAAGCACATAATTGGTTCCTGTTGATGTCTTGGTTTCCAATATAGTGATTTTGTTTGAAATTCTGACATACATTTACAGTAGCAGTCTCCCACCTCACATTCAAAATTATATCCAGTCCATATATATTTATTATGGATTTTCATTTTATTTCAGTAATCATTCTTATATTTTGGAGTCCTTGTATCAAGGTAATCAAGCTCATGGATGAAAACACTCCACACAATTGCTCTTGGTAGTTGAAGGTTTGAACTGTTTGCACATTTGTCAACACAGATCTTGGATCAGACATGTGATTACAACTATTTAGGCCTTTCATGTGTTAGTTTGAACTGATAGGCTATCACTCTGCTGAACTTTGGAACTGGGCATAGGTAGTGGTATGTGTTTCCTTACCGCAAAAACTACAACGTTCCCTTTGCTTTCATTATGTACACACGGCTTGGCTTTTACAGTAAAACCGAGGCGGTGACGTCACGGGGTGGAGTTTCCGAGTTTATCGCTGGCGTGACGTCACCACGCGGGGCTTTCCTCCACGACATCGCCAGATCTCGCGAGAAACAAGCAAGCAAAAACGGGTTTATCTCGCGAGATCTGACAACTGGGGGGAGAGAGAGAGCGAGCTGCGGTCGGAGATTACAGACTGCGCTCCCCGAGCGCAGGGAACATTTGAGGCCGCTGTGAGCCACCTGGAGGCCCGCAAAGAGGAGAGCCGAGACGCCGACGCGGCAACAGGAGTGTCCACCACCGGAGGGGTTTTAACGTGTTTTACAGCCTCTTGGCACGGAGCAAGACTACAGAGAGACCCGACACAACCCCCCCCCCAAAGCGGCCGCTGCGCATCGCTCTCCACAGCCGCTCCTATCAACGAAGAAATCCGCTCCTGAAAAGCCGTCTCACACCCACCGACAGGCAGGTAAGACCTGCTGCAATGAAGCCTTGGTACGGTTAGGTTTCGATCATTTCACCAGATTGACATGTCATGGAGACGAGACCATTAAAGCCATGACATGTCAATGGGCTACATGGAAAAAGGGGGGCCGTCTGTCTCAGAGGGGGTGTAACAGTTGTGAACCCCATACATAGCACTGTTTTCTATAGGATGAATCACTGGCATGGCATGACAGTCACATATATCTTCTGCATACCCAGAACAGTCGTTCATCTTCGCTGAGGTTTCCAACTAGAGAGATTTTCAATTTCTCCTCATGCCGAAGGCTCAACAGAGCAAACACCCGAATTATCCCCACAGAGGAAGAGTCCAATACAACATGTCTTAAACTGTCATTTCCAGTCAGAGTGCTGCATGTCTGGACCATTGAGATATATATGTCGATGGTCTGGACCTCTCTGGAGTGGACATAAATATACACATGCTTCGACTATTGTCGGTATAATAATAAACTCAAGCGTGTCTGCATGCCTCTGGACGGCCTGTCTGTGGCCATGCAGGATGCAGAAGAAGTTACCTCATCCCCTTTCCTTTTGCCTTGAAGCTCTGCGCTCCTGTCTGCCCAGGCTGCCACTCCCCTGGGACTGCTCCTGGTGCTGTTTAGTTTGGTCTGAGGAGGACATTGTGTGTTTCCTTATGAGGAACAGCTGCCTAGAGTATAAATATTTGAAAAGGTTACAAGGAGGGGGTGCGATTACTGCGATAAGGCCACACTATTGACTACCACTGAGTGACCACTTACTATTGACTAAACACTAACAGGTCTCACAGGAATTTAGCCTATTCTAGCGATCTTGTGGGTTGAGGTCAAAGTATCATCATGTCCATATTTAAAGGAGGAAAAGGCCTTCCAACTGCCTTTGATTAAAAAAATCTATTAAAAAAAACTGCAGTGGCCCTTTTGTGCCACTGTATATTCCAGTGGATTTGCTTTATATCAACAAAGCATTTTTGAACATTGTCAGAAGAATCATAATGCGATTATTCTCCAAATCGTGTAAAATCTTGAACACATACAAAATGGAAGCACAGCTTTGACTGTTCAAGTGAAAGTAGGCCTGTCTTACTGTGAGGGACCCCTAAACTGACAAAGATTAGACCACGGACCCCCATTTGATAGGATTTTGTCCCACGGTCCCCCCCTATCATAATAAGATTGATGCTGTTAGATGTTTTATTACAGAAAGTATATAAAACCCATGACCAAAATAGTAATTGTGTTACTTGTGAACCCTCCTTTTGGCTGGGGACACCTTGGAACCCCCTCAAGGATCCCTGGGGGTCACCGGACCCCCCATTGGGGAGCCACTGCTGTAGCCTATAAGTAACTGGCACTACAATCAGAGCTACTGCTGTAGCCATCAGCTATTAGAGAGTATTATGTTATTGAGTCATTAAATGGTCATAATAACATGACTTGCAGTGAAGTAATTTGGACATTGCATCAGTTGTTGTGATTTTATCTGGTTATTTATACAGGACTTTATGACTGTATATGACATTACTACTGTGTTACTACTACTACACTCATACTGCAGTATACATATTTGCTTAAGTAAAGGATTACTGAATGTCTCCATCATTTCCATGTAAGGTTCAGTGAATGTTGGCTACTGAAGTCGTGACCTCAGAAAGTCTGAGATGGGAGATTTGTTCAGATCTGGGGGCAGATAATGGCAGGCGTGCAAGTACGTTGTTGTTTTTTGTCTGCACATTTTGACTTAATTCTAGGCTTAACAAACGGGACACAGCCAATAATAATCTTTCCTAACAACGGGGATTCAGGCCTCCTCCGGCCCCCCTCAGATCGCAGACCTGGGCCAAAACAGTAATTGTGAATAATTGTTGGCATTTGTTTTGTTGTGCTTGGTGTACCAAGTGGGTGGGACCGATCACACTGAGCCAAACAGTGAGTGCCAGGAAGTTTTTTGACTATTTGAAAATGAATTGAAATACTGATCGCCTCACCTGATACTGTCTGGATTATCCTGATGCAGTAAACCCATGTGACGCTCCCCAACTGGGCTAATTGGAGTAAATGTGTTAATACCGTTGGACTCGGGTCTGGTTTGAGGATATTTCCGAGTCCTGAATAGCTTAATGCACGGCAGCGTTTCCATATGAAATGTTTGCTGACTGGGTACGGCAGCCTGTGAAACAGCATGTGGGCACCGCAGGACGCAGTCTCTTTCCAGTGAAAGTGAGATTGTTTCAGGCGGGGTGCAGCTTTGCGGGACAGGGGGGGTGCAGCTCTGCGGGACGGGGTGGCCAAACCTGTCCTGCCAGAGATAAATAAAACCATAATCTGAGGGAATGTAACATGAACATAGTGCGGGAGCAGCTGAGGGATTTGCTTCAAAATATGATATCATCACAATACTATTTAAAGAAAGCGACGTCTACTTCTACTAAATGAATCGTAGCACAAAATAATGATCCACACAGTTGGCAAAATAACACGGTCACTGGCTGCGCTTTGGAGTTATTGATTGATAAACATCAAGTCATGATATTTTCTTTTCTCCAAATTGACACTGACTGTATGCAGTGTTTTGGAAGCTAAATCCTTCATATGATGACAGCAAAACATACTAATACATCACGTGTTGTTATTAGCACACATTTTGTTGAATCAGTCGATCATTTATTTGTATCACGTTGTAACCCATTTCATACACAGATGCTTCACATGTCGGCAAAAAAAAAAAACAGAAAAATTAGGTGCATTACTACACAAAATAAAACCAACATAATAAGATCCAAATAGATACATAAGTTCAAATAAGTAAAATGAAATTGCAGCAGATTATAACACAAAATAAATAACATCATGGATAAAAAAAGTTTTAAACTATGAACACAGAACAAAGAAAGAAAATAAATCCTACTTAAAAGCAGTGTTTTAGAAACATGGGTTTTAAAAGTACAACGTGTTTCAAATCGCTCTCAGACTTTCTGGAGAATCTTCCGTTATAGCCTTGAGCGGTAAGAGTTGCACAGCAACAAATCTGGATTACAGATGTGTTAAAAGAGTGACACATGTTTTCCAGGTGAACGCCAGGCAGGCAGCGTGTCAGAGTTTCTGTGTGTGAGTGAGAGAGTGCTTCCTGCTTCATGTGTGCGCTGCATTACCTCATCCAGAGGCAGCTTGGCTTCCCAGGTCATTAAAGTTCTCTGCTTGCAGACAATAGCATGACCCGCTCAGCTGTGAGCGCGCTTTGTGCTGCGCCTTCCTCTCCAGAAACCTGAGTCCACACATGCAGATTACTGTTACTGCTGCTCGTGTGTGTGTGTGTGTGTGTGTGTGTGTGTGTGTGTGTGTGTGTGTGTGTGTGTGTGTGTGTGTGTGTGTGTGTGTGTGTGTTGGAGGGGTGGGTCTCTGTGTATGTAGGGATGTACGATATATCGGTGGTAGTAGTAGTAGATATATCGCAGTCATATCGGTATTATCGGCCGACGTTAGTCATTTTTTAATATATCGTATTGTCCGATCAGTGTGTGTGTCGTGTGGTGGTGGTGTAGGTAGGGCTGGGCAATATATCAATATATTATCGATATTGTGATATGAGACTAGATATTGTCTTAGAGTTTGGATATCGTGATATGGTATAAGTCTTGTCTTTTCCTCGTTTTAAAGGCTGCATTATAGTAAAGTGATGTAGTTTTCTTAACTGACCAGACTGTTCTAGTTGTTCTCTTTATTTGCCTTACCGAGTTATTATATCCACATTACTGATGATTATTTATTTAAAAAAAAAAACATGGAAAAGTCTTGTGATAAGATCATGGATCGTGATCCTGCCTGAAAAAAAATAATCATATGATATTTTTGCCATATCGCCCACCCCGAGGTGTAAGGGGCTTAGAGGTTTGCTCTTTGAGACTGCAGGCTCACATTAAACATTTAACAACTCAGCAGTCCTGAACGCACCTCTAATTATAGAAGGCAGCTCTCAGCCTGATTCTCTTTAACTCCACCTTTGACTGTGTGTTCGTGTGCGCATGTGTCTGTACACGAGAGTGTGTTAATGAGAGTCAGTGGGAAATAGAGAGATAGAAAATAAATGCTATATCTGGGCGTCTGAGTAGTGAGCACTCGCTTACCATAGTGGAGACTAGGCCTGCACGATATGAGGAAAATCTGCGATGTGCGCTAACATTGTTCAATATAGCGATGACGATACGACTTGTGATAAATAAACAAATATTAAAGTATGCATATTAGCTATACAGTTCCTATGTCTTTCTGCTTTAATAATGCTAACATAGACCCC
>NC_139643.1:45934686-45937186 GCF_964638095.1 Poromitra crassiceps | reverse complement strand
CTACTTACTACTAGCACTGTTTCATGTTATGTTACGGTGGGTGAATGGACTCTGGATCGGAATGTGGATCAGCGACGTCGCTCCGATATCCGAATTACGTCATATCGATATCGGCACCTGATACTGATATCCCAACCCTAGTATCAGTACTTTTTGAAAAAAATTTACAATCACGATTATACCGTAACGTTTCTTCTCTACTACCATGTAAGTCTCAGATAAGAACCTCCAAAGAGCAGCCGGCTTACAGTACATGTAGTCATGTACTGTACACAGTGATTTAAGCAGATAAGCTGTGTTCACACCGAGATATCTATGTTTCTCTCTGTCTGGGGGCTATAACGTTGTCATGATATTTGTCCACTACGAGCCACCGTAGTTGTTTACAAGCTAAGCCTATCAGCGTGCTCCTAACGTGAGCTCTATTCACCTTATTCACCACGCCCACTTTTTCTCTCTTCCGCGTTCAACGCAAACGTATTTGTTCTTCCGGTTCAGTGCTAGTTGCGAAGGCCACTAGTGGCTAATAATATTAGCCACTAGTTAGTTATGTTATATGGCAGTAAAATGCCACTGAATGACCAAATTGATATAACCGTTAACCATTTCGAGTAACACTGATTCCATACGGATCACCAGCGTTAGTTTGTTGTTTATAACGTGGCTATATTCATAACGTTTCTATCTCGGATGCGTTATTTCGAATCGCACATAGGTTACGCAACCTAACATAGGTGCGCAACCTAACGTCCACCCCACTAATGTCATCTTAAGAGCACAATATTCCTGGAATGCAAGTTTAACTAAACAGTTACATGTCCTCTGCATTCTACATAAAATTAAGATATTACGGGTTGTTTTATTTTGTATGTTACATACGTATTGGCCAATACGTAACATATGTTAGTTTATGGGGGAGTAATTTTGTCACTTTAGGAGCGGAGTGTGCGCAGCCATCTTGCCTGCGGAGTTTTTGGCAAGTCAAAACGGAAATACTATTACAAAATGACGTAATGCGGAAGCGTCCATGTGTGGGCAAAGAATAAGGTGAATACCGGTAGTCACAGACTTCACTTTATGTCAGCTGTCAGCCTGTCAATGCGGTTTGTTGCCACACAATAAACCAGCGGTTTGTTCCAAGCCAGTGTGATCCTTGACTCACTCTCACACGGCAGCCAATCAGCGTTGAACAGCGAGCACTGATGCCAGTGTAATTTCGCTCGAGTTGGGATATTTCATCTCGGGCGACGAGCAAATTTTCTCCCTATCGCTCTGTCTCTGTCGCTCGGACCCCCAGCGATTTTTCTCCCGGGCGAATATACACTCAATCGCTCGTTTGCATTGACTTTGTATGTAAACTCGATGCCAGCGAAAAACTTTAATAGGTCGGTGTGAACGCAGCTTATAGAGAGAGTGGGTTTGTGAGCAGAAAGTCCCTGGTTTGAATCCTGGATCAGCTTCAGCTATTGAGCTATTAAGATATTTCAAGATATTTCATCCCCACCAGCCAGCCGCTCATCCAATTGTTTTCAGTGTTGGGGGTAACTCATTAGAAAAGGAACATATTACATGTACTATATTACTTTTAGCAGTAAGTCAGTAATATAACTTATTACCAATAGGATTTCAGTAATATTATACCAGTTACTTTTCTCAAGTCACACAAGTCACAAATTCAGTTACTTTTTTTTAAATCAAATTATATATTATATTTTTTATTATAATTACAAATTATATAAAATATTTAATTTATTTAAATAAAGATACAATCATTTCCGAATCAAATTGTGTGTTTTTATGCAAATAACCACTATAGATGGCAATAACACTGGAAAAGGAAAACATTTAGTATTTTGGACAGTTTACACTGACTTCAAGGCGGTTGAAATTATTTTTCGGGATGGTTCCGGGGCAGGTATGTCATTCTGCTACTGCTGTTATTTTGGTTAAAGTAATGCAAGAAAGTAGTGTAATAAGTAACGAGTTACTAGTACACAGACAAGTAATTACTTTCAAATGAAAGTACACCTTTCCTGACCAAATTAATAGGATAAATAAACAGAATAGTTCAGGGCTAATTTGTGTGTTTGTCCCGTGTGTAAGCAGCTGTGTGGGAGGAGCCTGTGACTGTGAATCAACACTGAAGCACGTCATTGGCACATGGCTCTGTCAGCTCCACGTGTTATTATAACCCCATTAATCTGTCGCGATATCCAATCAACATGATCCACCCGCTCCTGCTGCTCGCTGGAAGTCAGTCGCCTTGACTCCTGTGTGTGTGTGTGTGTGTGTACTGTGTGTGTGTGTGTGTGTGTGTGTGTGTGTGTGTGTGTGTGTTTTCTTGGGTTAGGTTCAAATGTCCTCCTCACATGATGGGGGAAATCCCACAACGTGAGAACCTTTTGTTGGCGCTCACACGCTAAGAGTGTGTGTTTGTGAACGCAAGAATAGTGGAGACAAAAAACAAACAAGAGCGCGGAAGAACGAATGGAGCCAGGAA
>NC_139643.1:45879686-45914686 GCF_964638095.1 Poromitra crassiceps | reverse complement strand
GACCCTGTGCTGAAGTGTGAAGTCGTTGCTCTGTTGAAGTGTTGCACCGCTGATGCTGCTGATTGTCTCTGGTTTGAACTGAGAGTTTGACATGCTCATTGGAGGGCTGAGTGAGGTTTTGGTTCCAAAGCAAATGAAAAATAAGAAGCTTTCTTTACGTAGGCTACGTTTTGCAGATCCCCCCCCTATCCCTGTCACAGCAGTGATACAGAGAATCGATAATGTATTATTAACTGCCAGATAATGTCATAACATGCCAAAATGCAATCAGAATATCCCTTCAATGTAATACAAATATTGACTAATAATGCAACAAGTACGGTGTGTTTAGCTAAAAATGCATTGCGCCACTTCTGAAGTCATAAACAGTAGTAATGTGATATTATTGTTATTACTTTATCCAGCAATTCATTACACTAGAAATCTCGCGCGTGCTATGCACAATTCGCATCACTGATGACCTCACGATTGCTCGAGTGACCGCCACATCATCAGTGACATCACAATTTGCTCGAGTGACCGTCACTGATGATGACATCATCCAATGTGGGACGAAAATTGAAACAGAACAGACCCCGCTTACTCCCTTTTTATATAAAGATGACCAGGTTTTATGAACCTATTTACTGGGACATTTGTATTACATTATTTAGCATTTACGACATTATCGGGTTGCCAGAAAGCCCCATTTTTTTTTACAGCTTGCTGCATTTCTTTGCACGGTTTCCTCCCACCAAGTATTCAGATAAATCCTAATGCAGCCCAGATGTCGAGCGCAGGCATTTCTGCCATAACGACGACGCAGACAGTGAAAACACAAGTCTGCCTGTAGGAACGCCAGCTCATGTCTCATCATGTCCTCAGAAAAGCAGCTCTCGTCTCCTCTCTGCTATCCTTCAGTTCTTCTTCCATCCCCAGAAGCTCCAGTAGCTACAGGCCTGTTTGAGGTGTGTGTGTGAGAGAGAGAGAGAGAGAGAGAGAGAGAGAGACATGCTGCCAGGTTGGAGGAACACCAAAATATGTTTGCATGTTTGCAATGTTGCATTTTTTGCTGATATCAGATATGCTGATATTTGCCCGCTTTTTTGGCCGATTGCCGATGCTGATATTTGCACACATTCTTTCCACTTAATTTCAGAGAACATTAAGTCTCTACTGTATCATGCCTGCCTACTCTTGTCATGATGGCTCACTGGCAGATGCCGACATAAATGCAATGATTTTCAAAATATACACATTCGCTGGGCAAAAATATACATGATGGCGTTGAGCATTTTAGTCAAGCTGTGAGCATTTGAGCATCATTAAAGTGTCATTTTATTCATTACATTTTAAAGCTCCCTTGAAAAAGAGGGTTTCGATCTCAATGGGACTCACCTGGTTAAATAAAGGATAAAAAAAAAAAAAAAAAAAAACTTTATCGGCCGATACCGATTGTCGTGCTGATATATCATCGTGCAGCCCTACCAAAAAATAAGAGTTTGTGACGTTACAACTTACCAGCTCTCCCTCCTCAATCTGCTTTTTATATTATCACTTGAACATCCTCACACTGCGAAGAAAACAGCCATTGTCTCTGTTTTGTCAGGGAAGAAAGAGATGACATCATTGTTTTGTCAGGGGAAGAAAGAGATGACATCATTGTTTTGTCAGGGGAAGAAAGAGATGACATCATTGTTTTGTCAGGGAAGACAGACATGATGACATCATTGTTTTGTCAGGGAAGACAGACATGATGACATCGTTACAGTCTGCTTTTGTTATCTCTCCTCCAACACGTCCCTCGTAAACGTTGGCGGTGACGTTTGGTGACGGCTCTCTTTTCTCCACTTGATCTCTCTCTCTGCTTCTCTTTCTCTTTAATGTTCCTCCTTTCTCAGTAGTGTTACTCTAAACACACTCGTCATAACGTATTTACCATTTCTCCTCCTTCCCCCCCGCTGGCTTATAAAAATGGCAAATGTTATTCTGTTATAGTTGCTTGCAAGGTGGATATCTGTTCTCCAAGGACTTACAGAGGGGGGAAACATTTACTTTAATTAATGTAATGTTGTATCATATAAAAAGTACATGGGGCATTGGCATCAATTAGTAACTAAGCAGATACTCAGTTGTGATCTGATCAATAGTTACAGTAATGTTGATTGTCACATTCAGAGCTAGTTAGTGTTAGTTAGTTATTTAGTTAATTAGTTAGTTAGTGTTTTTGTTTTTTGTATTTTATTTCATTGCCTCTCTGTCAATGAAATGCAATTATTAATAGTGTACTGTTGTCTTGGACCCCAGGAAGACTAGCTGTCATCTAGGCGCGTCAGTTAATGGGGATCCTTATAATAAACAAATAACAGTCCGTCAATGAAAGGTCCAATTTTCAAATGACTGTTCCCAGAATAACTCCATTCATCCCAGCAGTATTCAAATGTTTTGCAACAGCAAATACTCCACTGAGGAACTCATCTATCTCTCCTTCCTCAATATTCTATCTTTGTGATTTCCATATTAATTAACTTCCCCGTCTCTCTCTCCTCCGTTCACAGTATCTCTCTGTCTCTGTCTCTGTCTCTGTCTCTGTCTCTGTCTCTGTCTCCTCCTTCAAGAGAAGGTTGTCAGGTGATGTCGCGTGTCCTCTAGCGGCCATATCGAAGGTTTTTCAGCTCTTGGCAGCACCGGCTGACAGCAGTTAATTGCATCTCTAAACTCAATACTCAGCAGTCTCATCCTCTTACAATAGACACGCTTTATGTCTGTGCTGCTGTGTTAGTAGGAGAATGGTCATTTAATCATTGTTTAGATAATGTCAGCTTGGTAGCTACTAGCTAGCTGATGTGTCCTGGGTTCGAATCTGGACCAGGACCTTTGTCACATCTGTGTCTGTTCAGTTTAATCTATGTCTGGTGGTTACCACATCTGATTTGCACAGGAGCCAATGTTAATTGGGGGTTTTTAACCTTTATTTACAGTATACAGGGGGTGTCTCACTGAGAGCAATGCTCTCTCACACATTCACACGCCTGGAAGCTGACAAGCACAACCACAGTCTGATCTGCTGGCTCACTGACCAGCTCCACTGGAGCGGTTGGGGTTAAGGGCCTTGCTCAAGGGCACCTCAGTGGTGGTAATGAGGGAGGGGCAAGCGTTGCTTTTTCACTTTCCCACCCAGATTTCTCCTGCCGGTCCCGGGGATTGAACTGACGACCTTCCGGTCACAAGCTCGCTTCTCTAACCTTTAGGCCACCACTGGCCCATGAACATTAGCGTTGGTTGCTTTGCTAAATTAGCTTGCTGCTAGCTAGCTAACATAACAAAACAAAAGGATCCACTGAGTGGATGTTTCAGTAAGTTCAATTTGGAAACACATGTTCACTTGTTCTTGACATAATGTGTTGATGAATGGACCACACAGATGTTCTTGAGATGTCTCTCCCGTTCATGCCGGGTTGGTTGCTAGTTAGCGGCTAATTCTCCACTGGACCTCAGGAGATTTGTGATGCAACTGCTTTACTTTACTTACTTTATTCCATTTAGCAGACGCTTTTGTCCAAAGCGACTTACATCATATATCAAAAACACATTTGGTACAAGATGTAGAAACTGCAAAGCTTCTACTTCCTAACTCCTCGCGTTGTTGTTAAGCGGTGGTACCCTTCTTCACATGCTATCTTGTCGGAAAGTCAAACCCAGGACGCCCTGAAGCTTAGCAAACTTATTTAGGATGTTTAGTCCGGCTAACTACAAACATGTGGCTGATAAAGGTGCATGTCTGTGTGTTTGTTCATTACTATACAAAACTTCCCAACTTGCACCATGTTGAGTAGGTTAAAGGGTTATCCATGTCATGTGTGATCACTTGGAAATTCGGGTAGCAAAATTGTCTCTGACTTTCCGATGACATGATCATTTGACTTGGTTAGTTATTAACAACCCCCCTCCCTCTCTCTCTCTCTCTCTCCCTCTCTCTCTCTGTCTCCCTCTCTCCCTCTCTCTCCCTCTCTCTCTCTCTCCCTCTCTCCTCTGTCTCTCTCTCTCCCTCTCTCTCTCCCCCCCCCCTCTCTCTCTCTCCCTCTCTCTCTCTCTCCCTCTCTCTCTGTCTCTCTCTCTCCCTCTCTCCCCCCCCCCCTCTCTCTCTCCTCTCTCTCTCCCCCCCCTCCTCTCTCTCTCCCTCCCTCTCTCTCAGGTTGCGGTCATTGCCTCCGGCTGTGCCAGCTGTCCCAGGCTGGTGTGTCGCAGGGAGGGCTGCGGGGCCGAGTTCTGCTACCACTGCAAACAGGCCTGGCATCCCAACCAGAACCTGCGACTCGGCCCGCCAGCAGAGGGCGCAGTCCCTGCACACACACAGCAACCACTCCCCCAGCTACACACAGGAGCAGGGCCCCGGTAAGAACGAACGAACGAACGAACACACACACACACACACACGAACACACACACACACACACACACACACACACACACACACACAACCACTCAACCTCCCCGGAAAGTACTTGGATTACATACAATCATAAGAAATTTTACACAAATTCACACACACACACACACACGCACGCACGCACGCACACACACACACACACACACACACACACACACACACACACACACACACACACACACACACACACACATGTAGTTATTTGTGTATGAAATGATATGGTCATATTATAGGATGAGGTGAAATGCATTTTTGCCTTGAAATGACAGGTGCATCCTTTACTGTATTGACATAATCCTGTATCATATACTGCAGAGAGACAGACCAACTGTCAAAAAGACCTGTATCATAGACTGCAGAGAGACAGACCAACTGTCAAAAAGACCTGTATCATAGACTGCAGAGAGACAGACCAACTGTCAAAAAGACCTGTATCATAGACTGCAGAGAGACAGACCAACTGTCAAAAAGACCTGTATCATATACTGCAGAGAGACAGACCAACTGTCAAAAAGACCTGTATCATAGACTGCAGAGAGACAGACCAACTGTCAAAAAGACCTGTATCATAGACTGCAGAGAGACAGACCAACTGTCAAAAATACCTGTATCATAGACTGCAGAGAGACAGACCAACTGTCAAAAAGACCTGTATCATAGACTGCAGAGAGACAGACCAACTGTCAAAAAGACCTGTATCATAGACTGCAGAGAGACAGACCAACTGTCAAAAAGACCTGTATCATAGACTGCAGAGAGACAGACCAACTGTCAAAAAGACCTGTATCATAGACTGCAGAGAGACAGACCAACTGTCAAAAAGACCTGTATCATAGACTGCAGAGAGACAGACCAACTGTCAAAAAGACCTGTATCATATACTGCAGAGAGACAGACCAACTGTCAAAAAGACCTGTATCATAGACTGCAGAGAGACAGACCAACTGTCAAAAAGACCTGTATCATAGACTGCAGAGAGACAGACCAACTGTCAAAAAGACCTGTATCATAGACTGCAGAGAGACAGACCAACTGTCAAAAAGACCTGTATCATAGACTGCAGAGAGACAGACCAACTGTCAAAAAGACCTGTATCATAGACTGCAGAGAGACAGACCAACTGTCAAAAAGACCTGTATCATAGACTGCAGAGAGACAGACCAACTGTCAAAAAGACCTGTATCATAGACTGCAGAGAGACAGACCAACTGTCAAAAAGACCTGTATCATAGACTGCAGAGAGACAGACCAACTGTCAAAAAGACCTGTATCATAGACTGCAGAGAGACAGACCAACTGTCAAAAAGACCTGTATCATAGACTGCAGAGAGACAGACCAACTGTCAAAAAGACAACATCAAACTAAAAAACTCTACAAACTGATCAAACTTTGTGTGATCATAGAAACACATACATGAATGTACGTGTCTCTATAATCCCATTTTGATTAAAAGTTCATTACATAAAACCCTCCGGCTATCCTCAGTCATCTCTCTCTCTCCCTATCTCTCTCTCTCTCTCTCTCTCTCTCCCTCTCTCTCTCTCTCCCTCTCTCCATCTCTCTCTCTCTCTCTCTCTCTCTCTCTCCCTCTCTCCATCTCTCTCTCTCTCTCTCTCTCTCTCCCTCTCTCCATCTCTCTCTCTCTCCCTCTTTCCATCTCTCTCTTTCTCCCTCTCTTCCTAACTCTCTCTCTCTCCCTCTCTCAATCTCTCTCTCTCCCTCTCTTCCTAACTCTCTCTCTCTGTCTCTGTCTCTCTCTCTCTCTGTATTTCCTGAGTTAATAAAGCACTTCCAGTCTTCTTTGCTCTGCCAAGTATGCAAAGGGGCTGACAGCAGTGGTCTGGTGCTGCCTCACAGAAACCAGGTGTCTTTCTACACGATCTGTCTGTGCACAATGTGAACAATCAGAGCGGAGGAATTGCCCAATCCATTCCTCTAATGAGCTTTGATTTTGTTGCCAGGAGAGAAAGAGACAAGACACTTGGTACCGCTCGCAACTTAACGAGTTAAACCCTTTGTTTTTGACAAGATCTAACACATGCAAGCAGAGGTTTTGACTCTACATGTATGTATGCATACAGTACAGCACATACATACGTGTATACATCGGTACAGGAAGTTTTGTATTCTAAGACTCCTCCCCCTCCCCTTTTTTTAAATGATAGTTTTGGATGTGATGACATCACTAACCGTCCTGTTTCTGTCCCCAGCCGATGACATCAAGCCCTGCCCGCGATGCGGCGCTTACATCATCAAGATGAACGACGGCACCTGCAATCACATGACCTGCGCCGTCTGCGGCTGCGAGTTCTGCTGGCTCTGCATGAAGGAGATCTCCGACCTGCACTACCTCAGGTACACACACACACACACACGCACACGCACGCACACACACACACACACACACACACACACACACACACAGAAACACACACACACACACACACAGAAACACACACACACACACACACACACACACACACACAGAAACACACACACACACACACACACACACACACACACATGCTCTCTCTCTCTCTCTCATTCTCTCTCTAAAGCTGTTTTCACACATACAGACAGGGAAATTACCTGTAAATCAAGACTGGCTATTTCCCAGAATTTCCCTTCACACCTGTATTTGAGGGGGGTCGGGGGGGGGGAGGACTGAAGGACTGGCCAGAGAGCGAGCAGAGAGGGGAGGGGGGGAAATCGGCACGCCCACACATGAAGCAGACATACTGGTCTTGTGACAACCTCCAAAGTGGTGAAATGACTGCGATGACGGGGTCACGCTTATACCGGAAAACAACTTTCACACATGAAGGCATTACACCGCTTTCTGGTCATTTCCCGGTATAAAGCACATGTGTGAAAACGGCTTAAATGACTCAGACCCCCTCGTTACACATAATCTGTGTGTGTGTGTGTGTGTGTGTGTGTGTGTGTGTGTGTGTGTGTAGGGGTGTGTGTGTGTGTGTGCGCGTGTGCGTGTGTGTGTGTGTGTGTGTGTGTGTGTGTGTTTGTAGGTGTGTGTGTGTGTGTGTGTGTGTGTGTGTGTGTGTGTGTGTGTGCACGTGTGTGCGTGTGTGTGTGTGTGTGTGTGTGTGTGTGTGTGTGTTTGTAGGTGTGTGTGTGTGTGTGTGCGTGTGTGTGTCTGTGTGTGTGCGTGTGTGTGTTTGTGTAGGGGTGTGTGTGTGTGTGCGTGTGTGTGTTTGTGTAGGGGTGTGTGTGTGTGTGTGTGTGTGTCTGTGTGCGCGTGTGCGTGTGTGTGTGTGTGTGTGTAGGTGTGTGTGTGTGTGTGTGTGTGTGTGTGTGTGTGTGTGTGTGTGTGTGTGTGTCTGTGTGTGCGCGTGTGCGTGTGTGTGGTTGTGTAGGGGTGTGTGTGTGTGTGTGTGTGTGTGTGTGTGTGTGTGTGTGTGTGTGTGTTCATTTGATGTGGTTAGTGAGTAAGAGGCAGTAAAGTGATTCCCCTCTCTCGGTGCTTTGTGATAATGTTCCCTGAAGTCATCGTCGTCCGTCTTCACTTCACTTTTTCTGTCCCTTCTGCCTGTTAATGAGAACATCAGGCCAGGGGTTTTCCTGCATAGAGGGATTTTTCACATCCCCCAAAGAGATTTTAGCCTTCTAAGTTAAAACATCCCACTGAATTGTGAGGGACATGACTTTATTCTTTGATTTTGGGTTGGGGGGGGGGGGTGGAGATCCTGACAACTCTGACTGTATATTCACTCAATATTAAGCATTTCTACAGTATCATTTTAGTAGTAGTAGTAGTAGTAGTTTATTTTCATTGTATAAATCATACAACGAAATTGCAAACTCCCCGTCATGCAACCATACAGTCCAATCAGTTCCAATCAATTCACCAGACCCCGCAGTATATAGGCACAATAATAATAATAATGATGATAATAACAATAATGGTAACAGTAATAATAGTGAATAGTGCAGTCAGTGCATCCGAATGGATCGGTCAATCAGTCAATAGATTATTAATCATTAAAGGGACTTATTAGGAAGTGTCACAGCCCTTGTTGGGTAGAAGGAGTTCTGGAGCCTGGATGTGGGAGTTTTTATTGTCCTGTACCGCCTCCCAGAGGGTAGAGGAGTGAACAGGTGAGAACCAGGGTGGGTGATGTCTTTTAGGATGCTCTTGGTACTGTTCAGGCAACGGGTGTTGTAAATGTCCTCAAGGGTGGGGAGTTGTGTTCTGATGATCTTTGCTGCTGTAGTGATGATCTTGTGAAGTTTATTTATTTATTTTTTCCCCCCCCACATTTTTACATTGAAATGACTTGCTTTCTGAAAGTGGAAGTGCTGTAAACACACTTTGCTCCACAAGTTCTGACAATGACTGATATGGTTGTATGCAGGAAATCAGGATAACAACGACTGCACTAACCCAAAATATCAGTATCATTTTTGAGAATTTCAAAGTTAATGTCCCACATTTTTTTTTTTACATCAAAATGACTTGAAGTTTGAAACTTGGAGTGCTTTAAAAACACATCCATAAGTTCAGTCTTTATGCAGACTGATCATGCTTACTGTCTGTTCAGTCTTTATGCAGACTGATCATGCTTACTGTCTTGCACAGTCACCCCCCCCAAAGAGCCATTCTGAGGCAGGAAAAACCCTACAGGCCTTTCAGATGTTTACATTTCAACTGTTCTAACTAACTGCTCTCTTCTTCTGGTTTTCTCCCCACATTTTCCCCTTATCTCTGCATTTCCCCTCCTTCCTTCCTCCTGCCCCCCCTCTCTCTCCCTCTCTCTCTCTCTCTCTCTCTCTCCCTCGCTCTCTCTCCCCCCTCTCGCTCTCCTTCCCTCCATCAGTCCATCCGGCTGTACGTTCTGGGGCAAGAAGCCGTGGAGCAGGAAGAAGAAGATCTTGTGGCAGCTGGGCACGCTGATCGGAGCTCCGGTCGGCATCACCCTCATCGCCGGCATCGCCGTGCCCGCCATGGTCATCGGCATCCCCGTCTACGTCGGCCGCAAGGTGAGAGATCCACTCATCCTGTAACACTCACACACTTTGCCACATGTCATCCCTCTCTCTCCCAACCTTTCCTGTCTGTCTACTGTCCTACCAATTAAAGTAAAAATGTTTAAATGTATGTATATAAAAAGAAAGGAGCTCAACAACAGCTTTCCATTGATATATAATATTTGCATCCAAAATTATGCTTAGGTATGTCCCTTTTGCACCAATCTCGATAAGAAATCACACTATAAGCTGTCGAGAGAGGAAGAGGGGAATTTGTTTTCAAGATAGGAGCAGATTTGAGTGAGAGGAGGGTGAGAGGAGGAAGTGATTCAGTGTGGATGAGGGGATGTGAAGTATTTATGAAACAGCATCTTACTCAAGTCTTCATGATCGCAATCTGACACTTTCTTCAAGATAACGTGATGACCCTAAAGTCATAAGGTCGGAAACTATAGAGAAAAACTCCCTTTTGATTTCCCCCCTTGGCCAGTAACAGTTCATGTGTAACTTATCATAGCCTGGATGGACCAGTGAAGAACCCAGAAGTGGAAAACCACAGTCTTGTAGCAATGCACACAAATGGAGTCATTGACTTTCACAATGATTCTCATTTTCTGGGAATTCACAACATTACATCACATTCAGAATAACACTGAAACATTACATCACTTTCAGAATAACACTGAAGCACTCTTGGTTTCGGTATGTAGGCCCGGCTTTGTGGGTTAAAAAGTGTAAAAATCAATCAATCTTAAATTAGTTTCACTTTGATGCTCCTATAACATTAGACAGTGATGATATATATATCATCATCATCATCATCATCATCACTTTATTGACAGACACAAGGTGCAGTAAAAAACACTACATATAAAACAGGTAAACAACACAATAAGAACACTAGCAACTCAACAATACTACAATAAGACACTGTACCAATGTTTCCAGATGGAAGACAGGTATCTAGTGTCACTGAGATTAGGCTGAGAGACAGCAACATAATGATCATATTCTGAGACTCATTCAGACGACAGATAAACGTATACATCAGGTTTCTCAACAGCGCATGAAAGGTGTTAACTCCTGCTCCACAAAACATTTCACTGGCGCTGCAACACCTTGGCTTCCTAAGAAGGATCCTCAGGCAGTCATTATAAGCAACCTGCAGCTTTTGGATGCTAGCCTGCTTAAACTTGACCCACAGGGGGGCAGTATAAAGAGGAGTGCAGTAGGCTCTAAACAGGTTTACCTTTACATCATCTGAGCAAAAATAAAACTTCTTCCTCAGCATGTTAGCTTGAGCATACAGTACACGCCTCTGTCTGTATATGTCATCATCATCACTCATTTGATCAGTTATAATATGACCCAAATATTTAGTTCTACAGCAAACTGCCAGCACCTGCCCAGACAAATAAAAAGAAGGAAAGGAGAGATCCTTATCATCTCTTGTTCTGCAGATCATAGTGACACTCTTCTTAGCATTGTATTTCACATCAAAACGACCTCCATAGTCAGAACAGATATTCAGCAACTGTTGGAAACCAGTACTACTCGGAGACAGGATGACCAAATCATCGGCATACATGAAGTGATTTACACTGGTATTACCAATCACATATCCCGTTCGGCAGCTGCTGAGCTGTACAGAGAGATCATTCATATAAAGATATATATCATATAGCATCACTATAATATATGTATAGCATCACTATATCATATCTCTATGTGTGTGTATGTATATATACGGTATATATATATATATATATATATATATATATAGCATCACTATATCATCTATATATATCCTTTATATTCAGTGAGATTTAGTCGACTGGAGAAAGTAAAGCACATGAAATACGGCAAATGCCATGGATCGTGTCGTTTTGAACAAAAGATGTGAACTAGCGTCATCAGAGACTCTGATGAAGACGCACCTTGCATCGAAACGTTACTCAATAAAGGTTTATTATTCACTTGGTCCGTGTGCTCCAGTATGTTTGGATGTTATCTGAAGTCTCTCCTCAAAGATTGCCCTCTTCTGAGAGCACCGGACCAGCCTGCTGGGCTGCTAACCTCATCCTGCAAACACAATGGCATGCCTTGCCCTAGAAATTGTTCTTTTATTTTGACTAAATTGCTCATGAATCCATTTCCAGGAAGCATTAACAGCATCTTGCAAAACCTGCAGATGCCCTGAAAATGTCCCACTGACATCTGCAGAGGAGTGACTACTGTATATCATGTCTGCGTGATGTTTCTGTGGTCGCTGCTGTTCTGTTATCAGCCAGGCATGAATTTCTGAGACTGGAAATTGTCAACGCAAACATCTCCCACTCAACTGCAAGAGACAGGATATTGCATGAGAATGGGCATTTTGGTAAAAATTCCACACCGCATTAACGCAGCACTCTCTTGTGGAGACTCTGTGTAACTGCGGATTTCAGGATCAGCCTGAGGCAGTTTAACTACATGGCTAAGATTAACTGGAACCTTAGACACAACATTTCTCTCCCATGCTCTGTTTCAGCTTTTGGTTCTTGTCGCTGTTCAAATCTCCCAAAGCCTTATTGAGGAGCTCAGAGTATTACTGACTGTAAACCTGTTAAGGAAATACCTCAGTTCAGTCAATGTTAGTGGAGCTGTTTGTTAGTGAGAGAAGGAAAGCAGCCTAGTTCCTCTAATGCAACGCAAATCTGATTCTTTTCAGGAGAAATTTGAAAAGCTGTGTGACAGAAATTTAGGTGAATTAGAATGACCCAAATGGGTCACGAAATCAAAACGGAATCACAAAATGGAATATATTTCACACGCCCTTCTTTGGTACTGTCCAGTCTGTGTGTGTTTGGGATGTTTGTTGAGGTCAACCCCCTCTCTCCTCCTCTGGTCAGATCCACGCTCACTACGAGCTGAAGAAGACTTCTCGCCACAGGAGGAACCTGGCCATCACCGGGGGCGTGGCCCTGTCCATCATCACCGCCCCGGTCATAGCTGCCGTCAGCGTCGGTAAGAAACGCACCAGGAGCTTCGTCTGTCGAGCACCGTGCCTCTCTGAGGCTGATACACCCATCACTTTACAAGACTTCTGCTGTTACACAATAATGAATGACAAGCACCCACCCAAAACACATTCTACTTTCTAAAGGATAGTTCATAAGTGAAATCCTTGCTTTACAAAAACACTTTCGCAGACTTTCTCTGAAACTCTGAAAATACAAAAGTCCAATTGTCATGACAGTGAAGAGGGCCGTGTATCCTGATGTCAGCATCTCGTCTCTCTGCTGCCCCCTCAGGTATCGGCGTGCCCATCATGTTGGCGTACGTTTACGGCGTGGTGCCCATCTCTCTGTGCCGGGGCGGGGGCTGCGGTGTGAGCAGAGGGAAGGGGCGGGGCATGCGGATAGACTTTGACGAAGACGACGGACCAATCACAGGTGAGGAAGCCAAACCCCAACGCATGACAGCATTTCCTGCAAAGAGGAGGAGCAGCATGTCAGAAACTACAGAAGCCCATTCAGGACATAACGCATTCTGTTTTCCACAGATAATGAGAGTTTTTGTTTTTAAAATAATTTCAGCAAACGTGATCATGTGGATCCTGGCACAAGCTGGTATAACAGTATGCCTTGCTATTACAGATAGTCTAGGTAGAAAACAAAAGGTGTTATCTCAAGTCAATGACGTCAATAACTCAATGTCTCGAGAAAACAACGAAAATCAGCTTATCACAGGAAGTCACTAGAAGCGCACTTCGGGCAGCTCAGAGAGCGCAAACCTCCGCCAAGGCCAATTATAGTCCAGTCTGCTATCATATGCAAATTTCGTGAGTCGGACCAGATCCGCTCCAAAGTTGAGTGGGTTCTTCCTTGGCCCATGCTACACCCTTCCACCAAGTTTCAGGAAATTCGCCCCAGGAGTTTTTCCGTAATCCTGCAAACATCAGACAAACGGCACTGAAAACATAACCTCCTTCGCAACTATCAATATATGTCCTCATGGGCTTCCGTAGATGTCGGATCTATTGTATCCTTTTGACTGGATGATTACACACGTTACTACTACACATTATTACTAGACTTGAATGTATACATCAGCTCCAACGAAGGATCTATTTATCATAACGATTAAAGAGTCAGTTCGTTCATTCCTTCAACATTGGGCCCTCAGCCTTTGACAGTGTTTCAGCTCTGCAGCACATTCATACAACTCACACACACGTCAATAATATTTCATATCTGCTCCTCTGTCAGTGGCGGATGCGTGGCGCGCCCTGAAGTCCCCCAGCCTCGGGGAGAGCAGCCTGGACGGGGCAGCCAGTGGCCTGAGCACCACCTCCCCCAGCGAGGGGCTGTCTGTGGCGCCCGGGGCGCTGGGTGACACCCCGCACTTCAACACCCTGGCAGGCGGCGCCCTGGGGACGCGCACCGGCAAGTACAGCAGGTGAGGGTTAGCGCCAAACAATTCGCCAACTTGCTGTTGTTACACGCAAACACATCATTCCTATCACTTACGTTTGAAGTTCAATTGATTTCCTGACCCTGCAGACATCCTTGCGATTTGGAGTCAAGCCTCTCTCTCTCTCTCTACTAGTTTTATATTTATGGTTGAACAAGGACAATCCCAGTTGCTGCTCACCATCAGTTGTCCCATGGTCCAAGGCCAATGTGTTCACCAAATTTCATTACATTAGATTACATACGTCATTTAGCAGACACTTTTATCCAAAGTGACTTACAATATCACATTTTGTCAACAGTACAGAAATCAACTATGCAAAACAATCTATGACAGCTACAACTTTTTGAGGGAATAGAGTAGCACTTGGAGAAAGTAGTTAGAGAAGGAATAAGTGACATTAGTTGGATTTTTTTTTAAGAAGAGGGAGAAAGATGTTAGTTCAAGAAGGGCCCAGGTGTAGCCTGAAAAGGTGTGTTTTTAGTGATTCGGGCAGAGACTCGGCCGTCCTGACCGAAGGGGGGAGTTCGTTCTACCATTGTGGCGCCAGGGACGAGAAGAGTCGCGATCGGGATGAGCGACTTTTGAGCCCACATAGCGGGGGAGGGGCGAGGCGACCTGCAAGGGCGGAGGAGCGGAGGGTGCGGTGTGATGTTTGGAACCTGACCATAGATTGTAGGTACAGAGGAGCTGTCTGGTGTACCGCCCTGTAGGCCAGTACCAGTCTTGAATTTGATGCGTGCCGAGATGGGAAGCCAGGGAAGGTCCCCGGAAGAGGGGAGTGACATGACAGAATTTAGGTTGGTTGAACACCAGAGGGGCTGCAGCGTTCTGAATGAGCTGTAGTGGTTGGATGACAGCCAGAAGAACGTTGCAGTAGTCCAGGCGGGAGATGACAAGTGTCTGGACCAGGAGTTGTGTCGCTTCCCTCATGAGAAACGGATGGATTTGGCAGATGTTGTACAGCGAGAACCTACATGAGCCGGCTGTCGTTGTGATGTAGACTGAACAGGACAGCTGGTTGTCTGGGATCACCCCGAGGTTCTTAGCTGTTTGAGAGGGTAACACAGTAGTGTTGTCAATGGAGATGGAGAGGGCAGTGAGGGGACAGTCTTTCCCTGGGAGGAAGAGTAGCTCTGTCTTACCAAGATTGAGCTTGAGGTGGTGAGCAGACATCCAGGCACCGATGTCTTTGAGGCATACAGCGATACGTGCCTCGATTTGGGTGTCTGAGGGGGGGGAGGAGAGGTAGAGCTGAGTGTCGTCGACATAGTAGTGATAGAGAAGCCATGAGATGAGATCACATGGCCAAGAGATCTGATATAGAGAAGGAATAGCAAGGGGCCTCATGGAAATCCATTCATACGTTTTTTGAAATATCATGCTGACTGACAAACAAGCTAACTAACAGCTAATTAAAGCTCCATAATGGCAATATTAAATGTCAAGCTGGTGTGTGTGTGTGTGTGTGTGTGTGTGTGTGTGTGTGTGTGTGTGTGTGTGTGTGTTTCTTTTTGCTCTTGGTTAGTACACATACTGTATGACTGAGCGTTGTAATTGATGGATATTGATTGGCCCTGGTCCTGCAGGCTGGAGGTGCAGGCAGGGGAACTGGCCAAAGAGTCGGCCCAGAGGGAGACGGGCAGCCTGGGGACGGGCAGCGACTGTGCCAGCACCCGAGGCATGGCCGGGTCCATCATCTCCTCCTACACCCTACCTGACAGGTGACACAGCACTTCTATGGTGTTTTTCATCTTCCTCCGTTTCCCATTTTTATCTTGGATTGTGCCTTTTCTGATCGGATCACTTCTCATGTCTCTTCTCTCCTCTCCTCTCCTCTCCTCTCCTCCTCTCCTCTCCTCTCCTCTCCTCTCCTCTCCTCTCCTCTCCTCTCCTCTCCTCTCCTCTCCTCTCTCCTCTTTTGTCTCCAGCTCCCTTTCCTTTGTCAATTCAAGATCAGATTCATCTAGATATATATATATATATATAGATCTTTACTTAGCAGATGCTAACTAGCCTGGGTGAACCCATCCTTCGACGTGACGTCACAGACTGTGTCTGTAGCGTAAGTGACTGATAGTGCATGGAGCTCACGTGGAGGCTGGGTTTACCCAGGCTACATTCTAACCTAGTTCTTCTTCATCATGATTAAAATTGCAGTAAACAAACATCACATCGGAGATATCTGCATTTGGCTGCTGTTGCAGGAAGTCTTTGTACTTGCAAAGAACAGTTAACAAAAATAATAATGTATGTATGATTGTCAAGCTGAAAATAAGATGAAAGGTTGATATTTGATGTCACCAGGTTCTTATCTGACAGCAGCGATATCTAGTCTGTCAAGTCAAGGTTCCTGGATACTGAGGCTGATTTGATGTGAAGCATCTGTCTGACTGCTCTCTGTGTCAATCTGTGTCTCTCTGCAGGGAGTGTACTAACCTGGAGATCCAGGTGGACATTGAGACCAAACCCAGCCATCTCTACCTGACCAGCGAAGAGGACCTAACCGCGCCCCCGGGCTCTGCCGCCATGGCGGCCGCGTCGGGAGGCGAGGAGCCTCAGGACTGCAGCTCCAGAAGGGGCGGCGCTCTGTCCGGCTCTGTGCTGGGGCTGTCGCCGGGCGCCTCCCTCCGGGAGGGGCTTCGCGACGTCACCCTGGCCCAGCCGGAGAGCATCCGCAGCGACCTGGAGATGTCCGACACGCAGTCGGACGACATCGCGGAGCTGACGTCGGACGACTGCGACTCGCCCCACCCCAAGAGCTGCCACCCGGCGTCCGGCCAGCAGCCGCAGCTGTCCACCTGCCGCGCGCCGCACCCCTCCACCGAAGGCCTTCACTGTCCCGCCGACAGTAACGTCATCCTCTACATCTGAGAACAGCGGGTGTCTCAGGATTGCACAAAAAGAAACTAACAACCCCCCCGCCCTCCCTCGCCCCCGACGACCGTACTGTATGTTTTCACTTTCCCCCGACCGACTTCACAGCTTTTCTTCTGTCGTCTCTTTTGCTGCCTTTTCGACTCACAGGAACCCGAACCGTCTTACACGCGGGACGGACAGCCTTCGTTTACTTTTGTCTGTCTGTCTTATCTATCGACCTGTCAATCTCCTCACTGGGTAAATTGTCAGGGTTCTACCTCTGAGATTGATAAGATGACGATTTATGTTTACTTCTTGGTGCAAAATGCCTTGGCTACTTAACAAAACAGAAAAAAAGCAAGACAAGAGGTACAAATTTGCCACAAGAAATATTGCAAAAACGAAACAATGAAATAAGGTGAAACGTCACCAAGCACAGCAGTGGGTGAAGGATTGTGAGGGAAATAGATTTGTACTGAGGACGAAGGATGTGTTTATAACAGTGTGTGAATGAGTGTGGACTTTGTACTCGACTCTGTCGGCTTTATTTTAATTCCTAATTTATATCAAAAGACCTTGTTTTGCCAGGCGCATGTGTCTGCATGAGCCACGTCTTGTGTGGAAGGTTTGAAAGTTCCTGTTACACTGGCAAGAGTTTAGTTTACGTCTGCACCTGAATCTCCCTTGCCCCGCACAGAGAGGGACCACTGGGAGGGTATAGAGAGAGAGAGAGAGAGAGAGAGAGAGAGTCCATGCCCTGCACAGAGAGGGACCATTGGGAGGCTAGAGAGAGAGAGAGTCCATGTGCCCCGCACAGAGAGGGACCACTGGGAGGCTTAGAGAGAGAGATAGGTTGTTAGCTGACAATGATGAAACCAGATCATCTGAATCCATGTTCTGTGGGTGAAATCCACTGAGGGAAGATTCTATTCTATTTCACGACAATGGCTGCTAAACAAAGTTGTGTTCGTTGTGCTATTATGTCAGAAAGTTGAACCTGAAAGACTAAAAACAACAACCAAACTTTGCCGCCCTGCAGCTTAATGAGCTCATTTGAAATGTTCTGGTTAACATCAAACTTGCAATAGGTGCATGTGTTTGTGTAGCCTTACTGTTGACTTACACAAAACCTGAGTTTATCGCCTTGTTGAGAAAGGTGACCACTACCAAATTTAGCAGAAAATAAAAAATTGGGTAGCAACATTTTCTCCGAATGTTTCCACGTACTCATCCGACATAGCAGCACACAAATACACAACTAGTTCCAAACAGAATGCTAATGCTAAGCTGATGTTGCCTAACAACTCAGAAGACGGCCTGTCATTGTCAGAACTCTGTCACTGTATGGCTCTGGTGTGTTTCATTTGGTCTGACCAGTGCTGAGCTGTAGACTGCCTTACACACATAGAGACTCTCACTGACCCACCACACACACACACACACACACACACACACACACACACACACACACACACACACACACACACACACACACACACACACACACACACACACACACACAATGACTTTGATTACTAGTCTCACCCATTTGAATGTTGAGTGTGTGTGTGTGTGTGTGTGTGTGTGTGTGTGTGTGTGTGTGTGTGTGTGTGTGTGTGTGTGTGAGTGAGAGAGAGTGTCCGTTTCACAGACCATCAACAGAGAGACAAAACTAAGGCAGGCAAATTCACAAGATGCTATAGAATGAGTGGATGGACTCTTGTTGAATGTATTTGTTTGTCCCACTATCTGAGTGACGTTGTTTATTTTTTTGAATGAGCACTTGTGCACTTTATCTCAAATGTCTATTTTTTCCCTTGTCTTTTTTTTTTTTTGCTCCTCACTGTCTGTTTGCTATCAGTGACTTTATTTCCATTGCATACAAATGTCTGTGGTACAACCAAAATAAATCACTTGCCAGAAAGCCTCTTATGTTGGCTGTAACAAATGAAGAGTTTGGTTCCAAAAATGATACGGCCATTTAGGAGAAAAACACCCTTTCCTTTGTCAGGTTCATCATTCAGGTTCCTCAATCTATTTAGGGGATCCTGTATGTTAAAGTGTTCAGTTTACCTCCTATCCTTCATAGAGGAATACACTCTTATTTTATTTTATTTTATTTTATTTTACTTTATTTTGTTCTATTCAGTTTGTCCTATTAATAGTTTTGTAATAGTCTGTCACTTTCTTTCAAATGGTGGATATCTAATTTTGGACTTGAACTCTTCACATATTGACTTGGTGATGCTGTTTCTAATCATACTCAACAGCCTGAATAGTTTCCTAGCTTTCTGTCACCTTTGTGCTTCAGTTTAAAGAGGTTTTCTTCCAGGTTTTCCTTTTAATCTACGAGGAGTCGACCTGGAAACCTTCACATCTCAGAGTAGCTTTGAGCTGCTCATTATTACCGGGTGGCGCTTCGTTTGTCTGCCTGTGACAAGACACACGAATGTACCGCGGATGGAAACTGAACTTGCTGAATGAAACATGCGCTGATGAAAAAATGTCATAAATACTTATTTGAAAGGTTTAGAGTATTATAGATAGCAATATTTACGTGTTATTATATGTGTATTTCCTGGCACTGTTAAGAGCCCTGCTGTGTGTGCGGGGTTGTACATGCGGGACTGTGAAAGACTTCTTGTGGACCTTTGGGGAAAAAATATATATAAAATAAATACAATCTTCTGTTGCACCAAAGAATTGACTTATTGTCATCATGTGTAAGAGAAAATCAAATGAAAGCTATTGATCTTTCTCTGTCTCTCTATCCACTTTCAAACACATCTGAATAATAACTGAAATAACTGGTGAAATAATGTCTTTCTAAGTTATGGGTGGTTCTTAAGTAATGGGATGGGCCAAAGAGGTAATAGGAATATTAAAGCATGCAAAATATTCTGGGGAAACTGCTATTAATACATTTGCTTCATACATTTTCTCCAGTCCTCGCAAATTGTAATGTCAAAGGCAGGCGTCCGAGCCCAAGGGCGTGGTTAGGTCATCTTCGCTGGTCAGGTAGAGATGGCTGGTTGGGTTTGCCATTACTGATGACATCATCACGATGACATCACAATTGCTGGAGTGGCATCACTGATGACATTACCAATTCCATGCAGTTTTAGATTGTAATAATTCGTCTGATCCACACTCCGGAGCAGAAGGTGGCGGTAATGCACCAATAAGCTGGATGCCAACCGTGCTAAACAAAAGGAAGAAGAAGCGATTCCTCGCCTTGTTGCTATGGTGTTGAACTGTGCTGCTAGTATGACTGGGAAGACTGAGAGGACTGTAGTGGTTAACCTTTGAAGGGGAATTGCCATCGCTAGTGTATAGTGATTATGTTTGTTACAGGTTGAGGCCCTTTGAGAGAGCGCCTATCAGGTGCTATTGCTGTCAGGAGTATGGACATGTGGCATCAGTGTGTAATAGGGAGAGAATATGTAGGAGATGTGGGAAGGAGGATTGTGGAGTAGTACTTAATGGAAGTGATATTGAAAGTTGCAGTGTGGGGAAGGAACAGCTCAGGTGTTTGCATTGTGAGGGGAATCATGATGCAGGTTCTGTGGATTGTCCACGAAGAAAGAAGGAAAGGGAGGTAAATAAAATCAGAGAAGAACGGGGGACGTCATATGCTGAGGCTGTTAAAAGGTGGAAAGGGGAAAGAAACGAGGGCAGGGTGATTGTACAAAGGGAGCCGGAAAAGGAAACAGCAAGTCACAGTAATATCTGTATGGACAAGAAGCGATTCCTGGCATTCATCGCCATGGTGATAAACTGTGCTGCTAGTATGACTGGGAAGACAGAGAGGACTGAAATGGTGGTTGAAGCTGCAAAGAGATTTCTGGATGTGGTTGATGTATCTGGAGCAGAGATAGATAAAATACTGAGAGATGCATTTGTGCAAACTCAGGCGTCTGCATCTGGAAAGTAATTATGAATTTGAGTACTTTGGGTGGATATGGATATGGGGTTATTTTGTTTATTTTAGTTCAATTAAGATCAGTTTAGGTTTAGTTCAGTAGATGGCGGTAATGCAACATTTTGGATGCCAACCGCCGTAAAACCAAACAGAAGAAGAAGAAGAAGAAGAAGACTGTAGTGGTGGTGGACGCTGCAGAGGTTTCTGGATAGGGTGGACGTATCGGGAACAGTCTGTTCCGAACAGATAGATAAAATACTGAGGGACGCATTTGCGCAAACTCAGACAATTGCGTCTGAGTGATAGTATGGACAATAATTATGAATGGGAGCATTTTGGGTGGAAACTGTTATTTCTGTTCACTGTAAATAAATCCATTGCGAAACTACTAGAATTCAGTAGGTGGCGGTAATGCACCTCTAAGCTGGTTGGCAACCGCCAATCAAATCTAAAAAAGAAGAAGAAGAAGCACTGCCGCTGTCGTAAACCATCTCCTTTTGCTCCATCGTAAAGCAAAACGCCTGAGGAAGGTTAAAAGTGACTCCTACAAAAAACGGTAAATAAAGACGTTTATCATCATATATTTAGGGAATTTTAACAACCATGTGAATCAGGTGTATAACATAAATCTTGTTCAACGTTTTAGAATAGCAATAATGTGTAAATACTGTGGAATAAAGCGAGTGGCCTATCTGTCGCTAGCATGGACAAGCTGTCAAGGGCTCAGGACACAAATTAACTGATAAACTTAAGATCGTCGTTTGTATGTGCGTGTATTACATCTAATGGGAGATATAATGTTTTGCGTTTAACTCCTGTTGAAGGAAAATGTAAACGTCAACTAGCGTTATTATCAAACTAAACCTATAACGTTAGCTATAGCTAAGCTAGCCATGTAATAAGCCACTTTCAATGAAATCCTTCACATAACGTTTTGCTGTCATTTTAAACATTTAGTTATATTTGTGAGACAAATGGCGTTTACACTCCAAAACACAAGACCTTAACCCCCAGGAATGCCACTGAGCACAGTGATGGTTTTTGTTCCTCCAAGATGCTGCTATGCTTTAACATTTGTCTAGCAGACATTCATCAGCCTGGATGTTAAAATCCATGATTCTTCACAACAATAACAGTTTTATAGGTCAAAGTCTGTCTGAAGATGGCTCCAAATGTGGGTAGTAATGGATAATGTGCTTTATCTTGTTTTGGAAACCCGAATTTCAGACGAAGAGAATAGTACTATACTATGCTTTACAACAATACTATAAAAAAATATACTATAAGGTGATTGATTGATTGATTTGTTTTTATTCATTGTGTCATGCACTTAACAGTGCCCAGCCCACATGGGCTTACAATACACACAAGATATACAGTACAACATAAGCTAGCACTACTATACTATACTATAGCTATACTATATACTATACTAAAAATAAAACGTTTTTTTATACAATTATACCATACCTATCACATCTAACTTTGTTGGATTTTAACAGCCATACATGATGGCCCAAACTGCACCTCACCTTACATAATGTAGTTCCCTACCTACAGTCCATGATGGTCACTGTCTTGGCTTAGCTAGCTGCAGTGTCTGAGTTAGTTTTCTGCCTTGTGAAAATGTGCAGTGCAGGTGATCCAGCTCCCACCCCTCCCCCCAAACATAGTGTTATATTATCTATGCCCCCCATTAAGTGCCAGTTTTTCCTTTTTAATCTCTCTCTCCCGTCTCTCCTCCCTTATCTGTCTCTTCCCCCTCTCCACTCCGTTACATCCCATTTCAACCATCACTCTTCCCTCGCCTCCCTCCTCCATCTTCAGCATCATGCCGTTCGTGGACATTCAGTCGCGGCTCGGCATCAACCTGGACCGCTGGATCCTGGTGCAGAGTGGAGAGCAGCCCAACAAGCGGGCGGCGCGCTGCCACGCCTTCGAGAAGGAGTGGATCGAGTGCAGCCACGGCATCGGGAAGACCCGTGCCAAGGAGGAGTGCAAGCTGGAGTTCGAGGACTTCTACGAGTGCATGCACAGGGAGAAGACGGTGAGTCTCTGGGTGGGAGGGGATTTTTTTGTTTTTTGTTTTTTTTAGACCACTTTTTCTTTTCTTTTTTACCTTAAACTGGACTTGGACCATGATAGACAACCTCTCTGCACCACCTATATTTCACTCCAAAAGCTAGTTGTTGGATTTTGGTGGCTGGGCAGCTTTTAGTCTTGAATTCATAAAGTACTTTTGATTGAATTTGAGTGCTGACTTGCCACCAGTTTATGTCAAAATTAAACTTGCATAATCGTGGCACATCACAATTATCAGAAACGTTTTTAGGTAGCGACTGCTGCTGACCCAAGGTTTATGAATATAGTGTGTGTGTGTAAGGAAGTTGTAGCTTTCACTTACTATGTGCTGGATTATTTGAATTGGAAACTGCTACAGGTGATCGGTCAGAACCACGGTTTTTAGTATTTGAAAAATGAGTTGTAGTACTTTTAGGTTTGTTTTTGTTTTTTTATAAATTTACATAGTTTTTATGGTTTTTAGTATTTTAAAATAGTTTGTAGTTCCTTTAGGTTTGTAATTGTGTGTATCAATGCCTGTTCTTCATTGTTTTGACCTAGTCTGAGACCAAGGACCACAATGGAAACAAGTCTCTGGACTTTGTTGTGTTTTTATCCTTGATGATGTTGTTTGAGATGCATATCCTTTGATCATGTATTATTCTTGATTATAAAACTTCTAATAAATAAATAAATCAATCAAAACAGTCCATGACATCAGATCCTTAGGTCGCTGGTTCGAATCCGGCTCACAGATGTCCCAATGTTTATGGTCTCATCAGGTGGTACTGGTATGAGAGGGCCTTTTCTACAGTGTGTAGATTTTGCAGTAAGGGTCTACTAGCCTGGACCATGATCTTCTTGTTTTGGGTATTACGTCTTGTTTGCATGTTAGCACAGACAACATATAGCTCACACAGTGTAATTTTGCGGAAAATCATTTGTGTAACAGGCAAGTGCCATTAACACAACTGGGCCTACTGAAGCCTAGCCTGCAGCCATTCCCAATTGCAAGTGGGCAGCCAAATCATTTGCTAAACATTACGATCTTTGTGGGGGGGAATACATTATTATTATTATGAGAATGCATTGCTCCGTCCATTGCTGAATGACACCGTTATTTAATTTATAATCAATTATTTATTCATGCGGACAGTCTCTCACTTTTGGATTTTGGTTTCTGTGTGGTGCTGACGGACAGCTCCTTATCATCAATATAAATAGTGCTCTGAGAATCCATTATTTGGCCTCCGTACTGTTTACAGTCGGATGTGGGCCATGAACATTTTTGACATTTTCAAGTTGACCGTGAGTGGGAAAAGGTTGGGAACCGCTGAGGTTAGACGCGATGCCTTGGTGTGGATCCAGGCAGCAGCTTGGGGAATCTGGTTTCAATTGTGCTCAAGTTCTGGAAAACAATCAATTGCATCTGAATGTTAGCATTAAAGCAAGCTCAGCTCCGACAGCAGCGTTTGTGTGTGTCAGCAGCAGTAGGCGTTTCACAGACTAGTTGACTAGTCAACTATCAAAACCACTGACTACTGTGCATCATAGGCCATTAATAGTTCATCTGTGGTTTTAGGACTAAACAATACATATAAATAAATAAATTGAACATAGATTTGTCTGAACAATGATTTTCTACATTTATGCCATGTTAAATAAACAGAATTGAAGGTATTTAGAAAGGGAAAGACTCAAACAGTTGGTATCTCCAGCTCAGACAAGTTGCTGGGGTTTAGTGGCTCATTTGTAAACAGCCTCTCAGAGGACTCCACATAGTATACCCCCAGGTTGGTCCTGCCTCCATTATTTAACCCTTTACTGGCTGTTTTTGAGACCTTTTTGACAATAATTGATCATTTTTAATGGGTGGGGAAAAAATCCCCCGTGACTAGTCAACTTCTGTTTGTGAGTAGTCGACTACTCAAATCCAGTAGTCGTGAATGCCCTAGTTGGCAGAGAAGAGACTGACATCTCTCGCTATAAATGTTGCTGCAGCAGCAGGAACTTCCTCGCCTCCATCCAGAACCCTTGACTCGCTCGTTTGCTGCCATGACAAATTGAGTGAATTGATTATTTAATTTATGATTTAAGATGAGTTGAAATATTAACTATTTAAAGCTGCAAGATGTCGCATTTTAACCTCAATATCACATTACTTTAATATTGTTGACAGCGCCAATGAAAAAGGTGTCTGTTTTTAGAACATTTCGTTAAATTATGAATTTCTCTTCTCCTCCTCTCCTCTCCTCCCCTCTCATCTCCTCTCCTCTCCTCCCCTCTCCTCCCCTCCTCCCCTCCCGTCTCCTCCACCCCTCTCCTCTCCTCTGCCTCACTGCAGCACAAGAGGTTGCATGAAATCCGTAAGCAGCGGGACAAGATGGTGAAGGAGGGCTCATACACTGTGCCTCCCCAACACTCAGGCAAGCAGGCTGAGTCGCCATGAGGGACCAGACCACACACGGCCTCTGCCCCATCCTTGTGTATAGTAATTCAGATAGCACTATTGCCCTGTACAAGTTTGCAAATAAATGTTACCATTGACTATTCCCTTGGTCTCTCTCTCTCTCTCTCTCCATCTCTCTCTCTTTTAAGTGTAGGGAGAAGTGTGCAGAAGATATAAAAGTGATCATCAAGAAACATTATTTATGAAGAGACTATGCAACTTGATCTGCCATTTATAAAATATTCCATGACTTGGATCATTTTTGGTTTGAATTCATTAGCTGTATTTTCCCCCTCTTCTTATAGCTATAGACTCCTACATAATCCAGATCACAACTTTGCTCTGTTTGGTCATGTATCGTGATGTAGTGAGCTCTTCTAGCTGTATCTTGGGGGACTGGAGTTGAGCTATAAGCAGCTGCTGCTGGACAGTGCCGCCATGATCTGTTTGGAGACCAATAACAAGGAAAACTATAACACGCACAAATTTTACATAAAATAAACATCAGTCAACATCACCTAAATGTGTTTTCTTTAATCTGGTGGAAGCATTTTTCAATTAAAGGTGAAATGGCACAAATATGGTTTGTATTGGGGGGCTTTCCATGGCCGCCCGGTGCAGCATTCACGTCAATAGAACTGGTCCCAAAGTCTAAACGCTGTGATGTGATGTCTCTTCCTTCTTTATAGTTTCCTTGTTCGCTGAAAGAGACTGCCTGAGGGACAAAACCACGACAAATGGGAAGATTGACTTAGATTAACCCTACTTCCCAAAGTATTCTTGTGTCTCTTTTTTATGGCATCTTACTATAATGAATCATGTTCATACAATCATCACCAGACAACGGACAGACAAGTACACAAATTCAATGAGAGAGAAAAAAACAGTCATGACAAAACAAAACACAATGTTATGTAGCAATTGGAAGGCGTGTTAAGACTGGCATAATCATTTTCTCATCACAAGACAGTGGTATTACAGTATAGTAAGACATTTCAGGTTTATAACATTCCAACTACTTAATGGAAAACTTTAGCCAAGCAAAAATTGTATTTCTGAATTAAAGCAAGTTAGCATCAAAAGGGCCTTTTCTGTGCAGTTTCCATGTTCTCTCGCCAGGAATTTCCTCCAGAATGATTATAGTAGGCCAATGTAGTTTATATAAAAGCAATATGAAATTATGTGTGGTTATCCCACAGGAAAAACGGCAACACACCTGCTACATTATGACCACCTGCTCCACTCAAGCACTACTTGACCCTAGTTTCTGATCCCGTTTTTATAACGTTTTTGCAGTTTAACAGTGAGGTTAGCCCCGGGGGGGCTATCCAAAAATTGGAAACGTATTAGCTCGCCACAGCAAGCCTGCCGTTCGCGAGCTCCATTGATTAAACCATGCTGACTGGTTTGTCTACAAAAGCGACCCCACGGAAGGAGTCATTCACCGAGTCACTATTCTCATTGACGGTGCACTACACTGGTGCTTTGTTATGTCTTTATTTTATTATTTAGTTAAACACGTATTGCTGTTTCTACCATTTAGGACCATCACGATATATCACGATAGATTTACAAAATATATTATATAGTCTACAGTAGGCTAAACTCACGCGCAGTGCACGATGGGTAATGGCAGTGAATCCAAACACTGCTGTGTTGTATCAGACCCGCCGTGTAGCAGACTGAACGGTGTTTACAAAGAACTTTTATGGAAAGAAATGGCAACTCCATATTATTGCCCCCATTGCAACATCAGCGCCCAGCAGCGCAAAGACATTTCAGGTTTATAACATTCCAACTACTTCATGGAAAACTTTAGCCAAGCAAAAATGGTATTTCTGAATTAAAGCAAGTTAGCATCAAAAGGGCCTTTTCTGTGCAGTTTCCATGTTCTCCCCCTCGCCTGGGGTTTCCTCCAGATAGGAACCCCCTCGCAAAAAAAGATGCGAAAAAAAGATGATTATAGTAGGCCTATGTAGTTTATATAAAAGCAATATGTTATGAAATTATGTGTGGTTAATTATCCCACAGGAAAAGCGGCCACAAACCTGCTACATTATGACCGCCTGCTCCACTCAAACACTACTTGACCTAGTTTCTGATCCCGTTTTAATAACGTTTTGCAGTTTAACAGTGAGGTTGGCCCCTACCCAAAAATTGATTTTTCTTTTATCAACGCTCGCCACAGCAAGCCTGCCGTTCGCGAAGCGTCATGATCCTTAAACAACGTAGTGCTACACCACGGAGCGAGTTATTCCACCAAGGTACTATTCTCATTCACGGTGCACTAAACTGGCGCTTTGTTATGTCTTTATTTTAACCACGCATGATTATTTTAACCACGCTAGCCTACTGTTTCTACCATTTAAGATCCGATTGTCACGATAGATTTGTTTAGAATATATAGTAGGCTAAACTATCATGCGCAGTGCAGGATGGGTAATGGCTGTTAATCTTTTCGGGGTTTTTTTTGCCTGGGAGTCATAGCGTGTTGCACTCGGGCTTGTCTGATGTAGCCTAACCAAATAGCCTATTGTTTTAGCCGTGTACTTGTTCTATTCATGTTAACGTTGCAATCAAAATGTCATCTCTCGCGCATGCGCACTACTTCCAAATACCGCGACTGAGAGCAGGTCACGTGTGGAGGCTGGGTTTACCCAGGCTAGGTCTGACCAAAGCTCTCTGGGGCTGGTGGGATTCATGACATGCTTGTGTGATAAGGGCAGTGTTGGGGGTAACTCATTACAAAAGTAACATATTACATGTAATATATTACTTTTAGCAGTAACTCAGTAATATAACTTATTACCAATAGGATTTCAGTAATATTATACCAGTTACTTTTTCAAGTAACACAAGTTACAAATTGAGTTACTTTTTTTTTTTTTTTTTTTTTTTATCAAAGCACATGTTTAAATAAAGATACAATCATTTCCTGATAAAAGTGTGTGTTTTCATGCAAATAACTCCACTATAAATAATAAATCCACTATAGATGACAATAATAAAAGGAAAAGAATAACATTTAGAATCTTACACTGATTTCAAGACAGTTGCAATTATTTTTAAAGTAACTTGCCCAACACTGGATAAGGGGCTAAACATAACTGAACTTTGAATTGTCAGTTGACTTGTGTCAGCTTCCCAAGGGCCCCACATTACACACGGATGAAACATGGGATAACAAGATAGATGTGGTAGTCAACGCTTTAAGCTATGATCTGGTCTTGATGCTGATCCTGTGTCATTCCTATATATGCTTCAACGCTTTGAACAAAATGCTCTCAGCAGGTGTGGAGAGCATCATGGAAATATCAGACGGCAGTTCACAGGCTGCGCAGACACATGGAGACACCCAGGGACTCACTCTACATCACAGCGGCTGCACGCTTCTTCCTGGTTCCTAAAACAGTGACTGATGTGGAGAATAAGTAAACCTGTGGCTCTGCGGAAGCAACATCCGCTGTTCAGTTCTCTATGAGTATTGGATCACTGTATTTTATCACTGGAGAATACAAACTACCATAGTTCCCATTCACTGTGCATGTGCTGCCATCTGCTGGTAAACTTCTGTGGAATAGAAAGAAGCACCCTATGTAAATTACGGATGCTGAGAACGACCACGTCAATCCCTTGCTTTCCATCTTGCATTGGTCCAGACCATAGGTCCAGACCATCAACATATATCTCAGTGGTCCTGGAAATAGTGCCCTGATGAGCTGATGTTGCAACAGGGATGGGAGAGAGACACAGTGTAGCAGCTACACTGTAGCAGACAGGAAAGGAAGTTACTTGAACCCCGGATCAAACCAATAGGGCTCGGTATTGGCAAGGACCTCATGATGCGATACATATCACGATACATGGGTCACAATACGATTGTACCATGATACATTGCGATATAGGCTATTGCAATACTCTACATCAGGGGTTTTCAAAGTCTGAGACTGTGGGCCTCCCCTCAGATGCTGACGTTTGGACAAAGCCCCCCCATTATGATTATGTTATTTGATCCCATTGCCACGCAACAATTGGGCCAAGATAGCCTGATATTGCTGTTGACCAAATACATCAAAAAGGTCTGTCTGAAGGCATTTATTAATTTCTGACTCTGGGAAAGTGGGAAAAACAGTAAAGTTTCACCAAACTACTGCATTTCTGAACTATCACTTCAACCAAATCACACACATTTAGGCTATGTGATCTCCTTTTCTCTCTCTCTTCCAATTATGATTTTTATTGTTTCCTTTGCAGATATTCTTAGCTGTAGTGAGAGCGACCTTTAACCTTCTTCCCACCTATTCTCTCAGCAGGCATAAGGTCAACATCAATACCCAGGGTGTCATTCATCTTTTCCATAACCATCTCTGCCAAGTTGGGACAGTTGAGAAACATAATGGACCATATCTCCTTGATCCATTTGGCTATGTGATCTCCTTTTGATAACTAATGTAATAACTCATATGGGCCTCAAATAGGAGGGGACTCTGGGCCCCCTTGTCCCCACGCCACCACCCATGACAAAAATAGCCTACCCCCCCCCCCCCCCCCCCCCCCCCCCACACACACACACACACACACACACACACACACACACACACACACACCTTGGAGAATAGGCCAGCCCTCTATAGAGCTCAGCAGTCACATGACATCTCTTGGCCCGGAAATGAGTTTCCCATTCACTTTCTCCATAGACATTTCAAAAAACCTGATATAACGAGTAAAAAGAGAGAGAGGAAAAAGAAGAAAAGTCCCCCCTCCCCCCATGTTATTTTTTTATTTTTGCTCCAACTGAAATGTTTTATGGTAAACTCAAGGTTCAGTAGGTCACAGGTTGGCTTGGTTCCAGCCTCGTTAAAACTTTATATAACGATTTTTCGAAATGTCTATGGAGAAAATGAATGGGAAACTCACTTTCCAAAAGATGTCACATGACTGTTCAGCTCTATAGAAATGTGTGTGTGCGTGCGTGTGTGTGTGTGTGTGTGTGTGTGTGTGTGTGTGTGTGTGTGTGTGTATAAAAAACCTACCACCTACCACCATTGCACCATTATCAAGAAGTATAATTTTCTGACTTTTAAAAACTTTCTGTCCATGTTGGCTAATCTCTGTCTATTATAGGCTACAGGATCCTCCATGACCTTGTGCCACCATCAAGTTGTGGTTAATCACAACACTGGTACTAGAACACACACGGGCAAAATGCAGATGGCCGGGCCCGGCCCCTGGACCATCTCAATCTGGCCCCCAACGTCCTAAAAAAACCAACAACAACCCTGACAAACTCAATAAAAGGACGAATTATGTTAGTAAGTCTCATCTGCTACAGCCATTGGATTTGTATCACTATTATATCGGGAGATTAATGAGAAATTACCAATAACGTCAGCAGGAGAGAGGGTTAAAAAATAGGGAGATTCCCACAAAAATCTGGAGTGTTGGCAGGTATGATCTCCAATGTGTGGCCCTTATTGGCTTACTTTGTGTAAGTCAGTATGGCCCTGTGGGAAAAAAAACATTGCCCACCCCTGTACTAGAACTACAAGAGCCTCCACTAAAGGGGACTGTTGTGTCTAATTTTGATCCACAAAATTCAGCCAGACTGCTTTGACAGTCAAGGTGCAGTACCTATAAAGGCTTTAAATCCTCTGTTAAAAAGTGGCTGAGGGAAGGACAGTCCTGTAGCCATTAAGTCTTCTCTCGTCTACTGAGAACATTCTCTCTCCTTTAGTTTTAATGCAGGGAAATTCTAAATGCTTTTGATTAACTTGACAAATGTATTGATATACTGTACTGTTATTCTGTTATGTGTATCTTTCTTGTGCACTGGTCTGTTGATGTGTTTCTGTTGTTGGGAGTGCAGTTTTATTAAGTATGTTTGTGTTTGTCTTCTCCCGCCCAGGCAGGGACAACAGATGCAAATGAGCAAATAGCTATTTCTGGTGCAATATATTTATTGTGCATTGACCCTGTCAAATAAACAATAAAGAGAAAGAGAAAGATATGACTGAGTGCACAACATCTAGGCTACTAACATGCATGCTGTAACCAGGGAGACCACCGCTGACTAATTGACTAGGGCTCTATTTCCTGCTTCTCTTCCACCAGGATTTTCTCTGTGATCTCAAACTCCAGCGCTCTCCAGTTGAAGATATTGCCTGGAATGAAGGTCACCTGCTTCATGTATGAGCTGATCTCCTTGGGCGAGAGCACTTTGTCCCACATGTGGACATCAGAGATCATGCCAATGAAACACTGGGGGGCCTCAAAACCCCCGCCGTAAGAGTCTTGGTCTTGTCCGAGGATGGTGATGATGGGAGCCCCGGTGATGGATCCAGACTGGATCCATCTTTTGATGCTTGGTTTGCCATCCATCCACACCTGAGCCACCCCCGTATTGCCGCCCCAGGTGACACACATGGAGTGCCAGGCGTTCCGTTCAAAGGACACTGCATAGAAGGTTGTAGAGCTGTCCCGAACATAAATAAACACATCGGAGCTTGGAGTAATAAAAATCAACAAGGCATTGCTTTGGGATGGAGTAGCCATAGAGAAGAGTGAATAGTCTCTGCTGAGATCTGTGACGAATCTAAACAGATGGGCCAACGGTTAGAGATGGTTAATAAGAAACATTATGAAATAATACATGTATGACTTTCAATTCTTCACTGATCATATCACATTTACCTGAGGCAGACTGTCACAGAGCTGAATGATCTTGAGGTTGTCAGGAGTTTGACATAATCTGTGTCGGTCTGTCTAGGAAAGACAAACACTTTGCCTGAGAGATCTGCACAGGGGAGAAAACCAAACCAACAAACGCAGGCCAGTCAGAGTTCAAGTGACAGGAGAAGAGAGCAAGGAAAGGTTTACAACTACACACACACACACACACACACACACACACACACACACACACACACACACACACACACACACACACACACACACACACACACACACACACACACACACACACATTCTGTGTTTAAATGAAAGAGAAAAAAGTGCAGACTCCCTTCCAAGGGTCTGGGGGTTGCCTCAGATGGGTGTCCGCATGAATACTGGCAGGGGTGTAGTGGTAAACATTAAACAGAGAGGTGGTGGGTAAACTATCCAAGGTGAGTAGTTTACCTTGTTTCCCCTCATTGATTGATAGGTGATCTGAAAATAGGTGAGTATAAACTCTCTGCCTGATTTAAAAGGGGTGTTTACCTGCGTTTACCCTCCACTACGCCCCTGAATACTGGTCCCCCGACCTCTGTCCCCCTTTGTATCGCATACTCCACTGCTTGTGCTTCGCAATCTCTCCCCCCGCTATCTGCCCCCGCTTCCCCCCTGCCTCACTCACTCCCTCCAAACTAAGCAACCCCCCCCCTGCTTCCCCCCTCCCCCCTCTCACTCCCACCCAACTAAGCACCCCCCCCTGCTTCCCCCCACATACATATCCAGACACACTACCACATCTATTTGCATATTCAGAAAGGTGAACATACATAACAGAGGCTATTTACACCTGCCATTAACATGCGTTGTCTTCCATCAGATTGCAATCAGATTGTACTTTAGTCTGATTTCATTTACACCTGGCACTAACATGCGTTTTTCCTTATCCAGATAACATCCAGATAACTTATTAACACCCAAAATGGTTGTCCTCTAAATTCGCATACAGTTTCTGTATGCAGATTGAGAGGACACATTGCATTTACACTTGTGTTCAATGTGTACACAATGCATCCACCCTGGAGGTGGTTTGGCCGATCAGATTGCAATCCTTCTTCAATGTATCTTGGGGGCGTTTACACCTGGCATTTCAAGTGGTCAAGCACAATGTGATTGCAATCTGATGGCAGGAAACGCATGTTAACGCCAGGTGTAAATGGCCTCACAGAAACACAACATATCCGCTTACCTCTCACACCTTTGTAACACAAATCTCTCCCCAAATGTCTGCATGCCTGCCCAACCACAAGACCCTGTCACTGCTATTGTAGGTCTTGTATTTTGTTTGTTGTTAGTCTGTTTTGTCTTTGACTTATTTGTAGTTATTTGTTTGCACACACACAAAATGCACCAAATCACTCACAATAGTAGTGTCAATATATTGGGTAAACAGAATTGAACAACAATGGTTGACTAACCTTGAGGTGTTGCGTAACATGTTGCCAACATCACCATCAGAAGTAAGAGCTTCTCCATCTGAGATTTAAAAAGTCAGAATTGCAATGCAGATAATGGCTGGGTTTCCCAAAAGCTTCTTTGCGCTAAGAAGCTAATTCAACCCTTCTTAAGGCCCCCTTAAGAAGCAAACGCGTTTCCCAATTGCTTCTTTACGAAGGCATGCGTTTCCCAAAAGCTTCTTAGCGCTAAGAAGCTTCTTTGACCCTTCTTAAGGCTCCCGTAAGAAGCCAACGAAGCCAACGCGTTTCCCGATTGCTTCTTAGCCTAAAATTATCTTCCAATTATCCTCCGTTAAGAAGGCTGCGTTTCCCAAAAGCTTCTTAGCGCTAAGATGATCTTTCGTTAAGAAGGTTTTGTAAGAAGGGTCTGGAGCCTTCTTAACACCTTCTTAATGACAAAACACTGGCAGATCCAGCCGCGTCAGTCCACTGTTCCTCTTGTGTTTTTCCCTTTTTCCTTTCTTTCATGCACCCTTTAGTGTTTAAAATTGGGGAACACTTGAAAATCTCCCCTGTATGTATGGTTACTTGTGTTTAAAATGTTTTACCGTAGGCTATATTTCTCTAATCAGAATGGATTCCTTTTATAATGTTGTGGATTTATATAGCACCTTTCACAGAACCCAAGGTCGCTTAAATTCTGTAGTGTTTCTCTGTTTTGTTGTATGCTGTGTATATAAAGCAATTTGAACTGCAGTCCATGTCTGAAATAAATAATGTTTAATAAAGTTTAACATGACCATGATTAGGTGTTAACAGTGTTTCTCAACCATTGAGTCGTGGCCCACTGCTGGGCTCAGAGTGCCATCAAGTGAGCCGCTCCAGTTAAGATGCTTCTTAAGAGCCTTCTATTTTTTTTATTTTTCTCGACTGTTAAGAAGGCGTTTGGGAAACACTTCTTTGGAGCCTTCTTAACTCCTTAAGAAGCTTCTTAACTCCTTAAGAAGCTTCTTAACTCTTAAGAAGCTTCTTTGTTGGGAAACTCAGCCAATATTGTTTACAAGAGTCGTAACATGACTAGTGTGAACTCACTCTAGCATTACGCTCATGGCATTTGGATCACATTGGCTGCATAATTGATCAGGCTTTGGCAATACTGAGGTGCCAAGTAACTATAGTGTTGCAATCTGTGCAATGAATTCATTAATTCTAGACAGTGGAGAGAAAAGGTCCAGAGTGCTCGGAAGTCCACAACACAACAGGTGTGATAAAGGTGCTCTTTGGTGAGGATCACAAAAGTTCAAAAAAGAAAGATCAGAGGAACTCTTCTGGCAAAAACAAAAACAAACTATTGAGATGGCCATTTCATTGTGAAATGTTAATAGCTGGTGCATGTTAAAAAATAGAGCTGGGACATAATCCATGTGTGTGTGTGTGTGTGTGTGTGTGTGTGTGTGTGTGTGTGTGTGTGTGTGTGTGTGTGTGTGTGTGTGTGTGTGTGTGTGTGTGTGTGTGTGTGCGTGTGTGCGTGCGTGCACGTGTGTGTGTGCGTGTGCATGTTTGTGTGTGTGTGTGTGTGTGTGTGCCTACAGCGGTGCGCAGCACAGAAAGCGCCGACCAGCAAAGTAGAGCCTGCAGACTAAACTCTGAAGTGACCTGTGTTACACAGTAGTGGATGGATGGTGTGTGTGTGTGTGTGTGTGTGTGTGTGT
>NC_139643.1:45871188-45873688 GCF_964638095.1 Poromitra crassiceps | reverse complement strand
CTCTGAGCTGGACTAGACTGTTATAGTCTGCCTCTCTGAGCTGGACTAGACGGTTATAGTGTGCCTCTCTGAGCTGGACTAGACTGTTATAGTCTGCCTCTCTGAGCTGGACTAGGCTGTTATAGTCTGCCTCTCTGAGCTGGACTAGACTGTTATAGTCTGCCTCTCTGAGCTGGACTAGACTGTTGTAGTCTGCCTCTCTGAGCTGGACTAGACTGTTATAGTCTGCCTCTCTGAGCTGGACTAGACTGTTATAGTCTGCCTCTCTGAGCTGGACTAGACTGTTATAGTCTGCCTCTCTGAGCTGGACTAGACTGTTATAGTCTGCCTCTCTGAGCTGGACTAGACTGTTATAGTCTGCCTCGCTGAGCTGGACTAGACTGTTATAGTCTGCCTCTCTGAGCTGTTGTTGAGGATGAACGCCAATGAAACTCCCAGCAGCAGCTGGATTTTCCATCTACTGTACAGTAGATGTGGATTCTACAGTATGTAAATGACAGCTGCAGTTAAGTGGTTCATGATTTGTACGTTAGGATTGAATTCTGGAAGATCTGTTAGCAGAGACGTCAGATTAGGCCATTTATATCATTGTATGTTGGATTATTTGTGTGACAATATGATTTTAGGCTTGTATGCGTTTATTTGCATTGTGATAAAATGCAGAGGCGAGGTGGTATAAAACAAAGAAAAAAACAGGCAGAACAGGAAAAAATATGCAAATTTGTGCAGGTGAGGTGATAAAAAACACTGGGATTATAAAAAAAAAAAGATGACAAGCAACTGAATTCGACAACAGAAACTAGTGACAAAATAGGCTATGTCTGTGATGTACTGTATCTGTATGTGTGTGTGTGTGTGTGTGTGTGTGTGTGTGTGTGTGTGTGTGTGTGTGTGTGCACGCGCGCTTGCGTGCGTGCATGCGTGCGTGTGAGAATGGAGCAGTGACAGTGGTAATTTATGCATATGTGTCAGGACCCCAGACGTCTGCCTACATGTAACTGAGGCGTCCGCCTTCCTGCCTGCCTCAGCTCTTTCTGTCAATCTCTCTCTCTCTCTCCCCATCTCTCTCCCTCTCTCTCTGTGTCTCTCTCTGAGCTCTCTCCCTCCAACATTTTTCTGCAGGCAGTTGAATGGACCCCTCGGCCCGGGGCCCAGGCTATTCCCCTGTTGCCATGGCGACGTGGTCTCCTCCGTTTCTATGGTTATAAAAGACTAGGAAAAGCAATGGGGGTGACAGAAGCTGACAGTACATATAAAAGGGAAGCAAAACAAATAGTGAAGCGGGAGGGGAGAGAGAGAGAGAGAGAGAGAGAGAGAGAGAACATCAGAATGTTAATTTGGAGTGGAAGAAAAGAAGGGAGAGAGAGTTTTGTAAAGGAATGGAGAGAGAGAAAGGCGAATGATGGAGTCAGTGTAGTGGGTAATGAGGAATGAGAGAAAAGAGACAGACAGAGGGGGAGAGAGAGAGAGGGAGTGGAGGAGTGAAAAGAGGGCAAAGTTCAAAGGGGAGACGGAGGTTTAGGGAGAGCGAGGTAAGCATACCAAACAGACAGAAGAAGAGAGAAGAAGAAGATAGAAAGACAAGAGAAACGATTGAAATGGAGCTAAACTGAGGGAGACCAAGCAGACGGTCGGCCGTCGCCAACGTCTGGGCTGTCTGCGAGGCGAGCGTCTGTCGCCCTGGTTTTTGTGGCGTGTCCCGCGCCGTTGGCACTAGTCGGCTGAGAAATCACTCTGATTGGCTGGTCAGCTGGTAGGGAAATCACTCTGATTGGCTGGTCAGCTGGTAGAGAAATCACTCTGATTGGCTGGTCAGCGGGTAGAGAAATCACTCTGATTGGCTGGTCAGCTGGTAGAGAAATCACTCTGATTGGCTGGTCAGCGGGTAGAGAAATCACTTTAATTGTCTGGTCAGCGGGTAGAGAAATCACTCTGATTGGCTGGTCAGCGGGTAGAGAAATCACTCTGATTGGCTGGTCAGCTGGTAGAGAAATCACTCTGATTGGCTGGTCAGCTGAAGTGAAGGAGTGCACAAGAAGAGAATGCACAAAACCTTCTCATTTTTCAACGTCATCTCATCTGCTCAGTCCAATACAGGCATATTTTCACGACGACGTGGCCTTCAGGAAACCCCCGTGAGCCTGTCGCTGCATGATATCATCCATTCACAGTGGTGTGGTTTCTCCTTATTTTTTGCCTCCACAAGCAAAAGACCAGGCAAGGCCTGACAGCACCAGAGCCATTTGCAACTCTTTATCTGACATATTCTGGATTAGAAGTAGCTAGCTGTTATAGAATAGACATGTTCCATCCAAAAGGTAAACAGCAAACCACTTGAAGAAAACCACTTGTGATCAAGTGGTGAGCGAGAGTGGTGTGAAAATGGTAGGCCAGCAAGGGGGAGTGTCTGTGTCTCTCTCTCACGCTGTGTCATGTGTCTGGTTTGTTTGTATATCCGTAGTCCTAGGTAGGCCTGCACGATATGAGGAAAATCTGCGAT
>NC_139643.1:45861188-45866188 GCF_964638095.1 Poromitra crassiceps | reverse complement strand
CTTCTTCGATCAAAGTGTTTCTCTCCGGCTTTTACTGAAGATGATCAACATGTTGGAAGTGATGTCACTCCTTGCCAGATACTCTGAAGAACAGAACCTCTTCCTGTTTCGTGCCATAAAGCAATCCAGACGATTTCCCACCAAATCCAACTCAATGTAAAATGCAAAGTAGAGGCTATTTTTTCTGTTATTTTGGTTTGTAGTCGTTTGTGTCCCCCTCCTGATCCCCCCCCCCCCCCCATTTTCTCCCCAATTGTACTTGGCCAATTCCCCCTGCTGCCCCGGTCGCTGCTCCACCCCCTCTGCCGATCTGTGGAGAGCCGTAGACTAGCACCACGCTTCCTCCGACACATGCGCAGTTGCCAGCCGCTTCTTTTCACCTGACGTGGGAGGATCACGCTATTCCCACCAGTTCCCTTCCGTCCCGAACAGGCTCCCAGACCAACCAGAGGAGGCGCTAGTGCAGCGACCAGGACACAGAGCCTCAATCCGGCTTCCCACCCGCAGCACACAGCCAATCGTGCCTGTATGGACACCCGACCACCACAGGTAACAAGGGGGCGCGAACTTGCGACCCTCGTGTTGGTAGGCAGGGAATCTACTGCTACACTACCCGGACGCCCTGTAGTCATTTGTGTCGTTTAGTCCAATTTGATGTCATAATTGATATGATTGCTGTCACACGCCAAAGTAAAAGTCACACGGTGTGACTTCCTCCTTCCTTGAGCCGTGTTGTAACATAATGATGTATTGATGCTGCAGACGCCTCGTTAATTATGTGTAGGGAGTTTCTGCCTTAATTAGGTGGCATGTGATGGAGAGGTACAGGCAGGGGGCGGGGGGGAGAGAGAGAGGGCAACACATGTGCATGTGTCGTGATCGGGACTTGAACCCGTGACATCGTGACTATGTGCTGTTCACCCTGCTAGCCGAGTCGCCAGGACACTGACTCTGTCTCTTCCCCCTTTTCCCCTTTCACCTCCTTCTTTTGCTTTATCCTGTTAGTTGAAGAAGGCGTTCATGTGTTGACGTCCATAGCTTCTCTTCTGTGTGTGTGTGTGTGTGTGTGTGTGTGTGTGTGTGTGTGTGTGTTGATACACAGCTAATATCAGGTCAGCTACAGAGGCGATGATCTAAACACTTTGGACACCATCAACATTATATAACACACACACGACGCATGCATGCATGCACGCATGCACACAGACATATTCAATGAGACAGAGAGAGATGAGATGTGGTTTGGGGCAGAGACAGAGACAGACAGTGGACAAACACACACGCACATGCGCACACACACACACACACACACACGCATGCACGCACACGCACGCACACACACACACACACACACACACACACGCATGCACGCACGCACGCACGCACGCACGCACACACACACACACACACACACACACACACACGCACACACACACACTAGAGGCCTCACAGACATATTCAATGAGACAGAGAGAGATGAGATGTGGTTTGGGGCAGAGAAAGAGACAGACGTGGACAAACACAAACACACACACACACACACACACACACACCTCCGCTTCTGGATCTCCTTACATCTCTGAGGTTATGTGGCCATACTGGCCAATAAGCATTTTTAAAAGGTTTGGTTTTGTGCATGAGGCTCTGGACAAGAGTCCTAATTCAAGACAACACATGCTGTAGCCTATGTCTGTATGCATGAATGACCAGCATATATCCTCTAGGTCGAGACGACACAAATTTACCATAATCTGCTCAATTTGGAATATGGAATATGATTCCTGTTCGAAGGTGGATTGTGAATGTGTCTGACATTGTGCTGCCTCCGGCCCCCCCGAAGGTTATCTTATGTCTCCATGGGATTAAACAGCATAATCTCTGATCGTTTCAATAGTGCTGCATTGTGAGGTTTGACCTCAGATTATCCAGAGAGGCCTGTGTTTCTGCCCAACGGGATAGAATGACTTATAGGCAGATTTAATCAAACCGGGACAGACATTGTAATCAGATACAGAGCTTCACTTTGGGCATCAGGTGCATCTGTCAGCATGGTGTGGCAGACAGACAGACAGTTGGATGGAGTGTACACGTTTGTTTAGGAAATGAAGTGATCGCATGCTTTGTAGGCCTAGCTGTGTTTCTGAGATGTGAGAAATGCATCAGTGGACTAACTTGATTATGTTGGGTTGTGAGTGACTACGTGTATGTTGTCAAAAACGTGCATCCTGGGATGTGGTGCACTCATTTTGGGCTTCCACTATAAATATTAATTAATTAATTAATTAATATAAATTAATTATGAATTAATATAAATTATTATAATGTAAATTATTCTGGCATATGTTACAACCCAGCTCTAGGTTGTTGGAACAAAGGAGGGAGCCACACACAAAGTAAAAGTTAAAACAATAATTTATCACATTAACGATAGCAGAAAATAACTAGACAACACAAACTACATCAAACAAAAGAACAGAACAAAAGGTGCATCGGTGAGGAGGGAGAGAGACACTTGACTGTAGGGCTTTTAAAGCTCAGGGAGCACACTGGGCCCAGGTGCACCCAATCAGCCTCATGATGGTCCCTCCTGCAGGCTACAGGAGAAACACAGCAGCATCAGAGTGGGAGGGACTACTGTAGTTCTCACTATAATGTGGAGGTTCATTCCCCAGCCTTTAGATGGCAGTCTGCTCCATAGTTACATTTATCTCCACACCCAAAAGCAGACTACTGGCAGTGGGAACTGGGAAGGTGAAGTAAATCAGGTTACAGTAATCAGATTACTTGTAGCCTTTCAACCTTCTTCATATCCGACCTACGACCTCTAATTTAGTACACATTAGGCCAGGGGTGTCAAACTCATTTTAGTCCACGGGTCACATGATGTGACCCAATTTGGTGTCAAGTGGGCCAGACAATGATAATCAATAATCAATAATCAATAATAACCTATATGACAAAACCTCCACATCTTCCTGTTTCTTTTAGTGTTAAGAATTACAGGTACTGTACAACGCTACAACATGTGGGTAAACTACTCACCTTGGATAGTTTACCCACCTCTGTATTTATCACTACACCCCTGATTACAATCGATGGCAACTGTGCAATTCTCTATAGTCAAGCAAAGGTAATGAAAATAGCTGACCATTTTGTGATTAATACAGATGAATAGGAAACTTAATATTGAACTTGCTCCTGAAACCTGGTACCTCTTAGCCTTCACATGTGCCATCACATTGGATCGAAGGACTTCTCAGTGCAATTAATTCACGCTTTGCAAAGTCGTCCTTTGTGCCGGATTGGACCCTTTGGCGGGCCGGATCTGGCCCCCGGCCCGCATGTTTGACACCCCTGCATTAGGCCCTCAGGCCCACAGACGCCTATTTGATTATATTTGTTCTAGTGGACCCAAATCAGAGAGAATATTATATGATTTTCAAAATCACATAATAATAATAATAATAATAATAATAATAATAATAATAATAATAATAATAATATTAAAAAAAAATGTTTTGTCCATACCGTAATTTCTTGACTGTGTGAAAAAGCAGCGGTGAATCTAAACAGTCATTTTTATACATTCTCTAAATGTGTGAACTTCTTGTAAATTAAATAGTGTTGAGGTTTAACAATTCATGAATTTGCTGAGGCCCCCCTGGAATGCCCTCATGTGGACCAGTCAATGTGTGGACCCCTGGTGGTCCCCGGACCCCACACTGAGAAGCACTGGTTTAATTAACAATCACATTTTCAGTATTGTATGATTTGTCACAATAACATTTACACCGCGGGCTAGTTACTGAAGAGCACGCGCCATCATCAACCCATCAGGTTATACAGGTGGCGGAGTGATACCATATTCTGCACGCTAGCTAGCGTTTGTTTAGATGAGAAAATAGCTGTTTTGCTGCCTCTGGTTGGAGTTTGGAAGTAGGATAACGTTATTCCCATTACGTTTTACTTATTTTAAATGAAGACAAAAAGGTTTAAACCGTGGGTTTAGCTGTCACCTCGCAATAGCTACCACCGGGCGGCGCTCCGGCTCTATCCCCACGCGCCTCGGCAGTCATGTATTGTATTGACCCAGGCGGCGCGTGAGTGAGTTTCCTCTGGTGGAGCTTTGTGGCGCGCGTGGCCGGTAGAGAGGGATGGAAGACAGCAGCTACTGCAGGAGGAGCAGGGAAACCTGAGCAGAAGAGAGAGAGAGAGAGGGAGACTGACTGAAGGCAGAGAGGAGGCGACTGACGACCGCAAGCCTCGAGAACAGAAGCGGCCATTACGGCTGGGAAAGCATGCTGGAAGAAGCGGCTCGCCTCGGACCCACAGCCCGGGATAGGAAGCCAGTGTCCGGATACTGTTTCGCCGCGAGCCCCGCTGATTTGGGAAAGCGACACTCGACCCCCTCCTTTGCGGACACATATCTTTAGGCTAGTCGACTAGCTCCCCCTCTGTCTTTCAAAAAGCAGCATTCGCCGGCTGGACTGCTTGGAGACAACAACACACCGAGCGATAATGGATAGATAGCATTTATATAACCTTTATCCGAGTAGATATATAACGTCCTATATTTTCATAAATACACGGTCGAACAAGGCGAGTCTTTGTTTTCCTTTTTTTATGCTCTAAATATCACCACGGATTATCTCGCTAACCCTGCCTGTCAAGAAGACCAGAGAGCCGCTGCTGACTGGACCTGTGCGCCAATGCATCACTAGTTCTTCCACACACACCGGGTGTTGCTGCTGAATTGGACGCCGGGGAGAGATAGCAGGACGCCCCGCAGCCTGCCAGCCCGGGCCGGGGCTTCAGGGTCACTGCGGTAGTCTCTCTGCAGGGCAGGCCGAGGCGAGCCCTCTCTGCTGGCCTGGCCGGCTTGCAGAGCCACCATGGCCGGGTTCATACCGGGGTTGCTGCCGACAAACCATTCCCAGGAGAAGGAGTTCGCCCAGGCTTACGAGGATGTACTGGAGCGATATAAAGGTAAGAGAGGAAAG
>NC_139643.1:45853688-45858688 GCF_964638095.1 Poromitra crassiceps | reverse complement strand
AGAGCTACTTTGATGTTAGAATAAATCTGAACATGTGTACTACAGTGCCCAACTGTTCAGTTTACATATATTCCAGTAAAGAGGAAGTAATGATGGTGTTAAACTATCAGGAGAAGCAGTGGGACATCCATTACAGCTCTCTCTCTCTCTATCTCTCTCTCTCTCTCTCTCTCTCTCTCTCTCTCTATCTCTCTCTCTCTCTCTCTCTCTCTCTCTCTCTCTCTCTCTCAGCATGCAGGTGAAGCTGCAGTTCATTTCTTAGCCTGTAGTAGCAAATAATTGGTCTCAATTAAAGTGGCGTTCATCATGGATCAGAATCAGTTTGCAGAGTTGTATCAATAAAAGCAGGCGTTAGCAGCAGTGGTGTTTCCTGATGACGAGAGCCTCTCTCAGGGGAAACATGCTGATGATGTGAGGACTGAAAGGTTAACACAGAGCATGTCAAACATGTCATGTCATGTTTTCACCCCGTTTGTCAGTTTGTTTGTCTGTCAGTTTGTCAGTTTGTTTGTCTGTTTGTCTGTCAGTTTGTCTGTTTGTTTGTTTGTTTGTCAGTTTGTCTGTTTGTCAGTTTGTCTGTTTGTCTGTTTGCTTGTTTGTCTGTCAGCGTTCTATCTCAAAATGTTATCAACGGATTTGCACAAAACTTGGTAGAAAAGTATGTCATGGGCCAACTTTGAACTGATTAACTTTCCACGCCCACTGGCCAACAGGGGGCGTGGTAATGGGTGTGGTCGACCACAAAAAGGCTCCTTAAACTCCCAAACGGATTCACGTCGTAACACCACGAAGCATTGTAGAAAGGTTGCCGGAGGTATGCACTCTACCCACCCAGTGCCCTCTAGTGACTGGAGCTGTTAAGAATCACTTCATTTGTACAGTCATTTGAATCAGTTATTTGGTACAGAAGCATATTGATAACCACACATTCTGTGCAATTAGACTGTGTTGCTCAGTGGCACTTCAGCAGGGCAGATGTTTGCCAACCCGGTGGTTTGAACCCAGGTGCTCTGGTTGATGGACAGCCTCCTCCTGTACAGCAGTGCTGCTGAGTAATGTTGTGTCTGCCACGCTGAGCTGGTCTGGCCTGGAACTGACTCGGGAACAGTTGTGTCAGGCGTTCCTGCCCCCTCCCTGTGTAGTGTGTTCTGTACAGTGAACTGACTCAGGAACAGTTGTGCTTTCAGATTGTCACTTGGTGGTTACTACTGGCCCCAAGGCCTGCAATGCACCTGTTTTCTGTCAACGTCACCTTCAGGGCCACCGCTCGTCTCCTCCCTAGCTGTCTCTGTCAACGTCACCTTCAGGGTCACGGCTCGTCTCGTCCCGGTGAGGCTGTAACCCTATACAGCAGGACTGTCCTGTGTCCTCTCTGCAGCCTCTGTCACTCGACTACAATAGGCCTACTGCACTCTGTCCCTGTGCCGCACCGCTGTGCCTCTCTGAAGACAGTCAGCAGCAGCAACACCAGCAGGCCGACTGTAGCACAGCAGATCCATCTCACGGGTCTCTTCATCTGTCATTGTTTTTGTCATATTTAGTTTTGTTCTTTATTGTTCTCTTTCTTTCTCTCCCTCCCCTGGTACTCCCCTGGACTGCAGCAGTGGTTTATGTAGCGCTGCAGTGAACCCGACCCTGTAAACCATAATCCTGTGTGTGTGTGTGTGTGTGTGTGTGTGTGTGTGTGTGTGTGTGTGTGTGTGTGTGTGTGTGTGTCTTTGTCATGCTTTCATCTGCATAGGACTCACTTGTAGCGGTTGTCCTGAAGAATAGACAGAGAAACGTGAACTTGGCGTCCTGCTTGCGGCATCACTTGGCTGAAACGCGAGCAGGACATTAGATACAGCTTAAATGATTCAGAAGGGCATGTGCGTGTGTGTGTGTGTGTGTGTGTCTGTGTGCATGTGTGTGCGTGTGTCTGTGTGCGTGGATGTGTGTGTGTGTGTGTGTGTGTGTGTGTGTGTGCGTGTGCTTGTGTGTGTGTGTCTGTGTACGTGCGTGTGTGTCTGTGTGCGTGTGCGTGCTTGTGTGTGTGTGTCTGTGTGCATGTGCGTGCATGGGTATGTGTCTGCGTGTGTGTGTGTGTGTGTGTGTGTCTATGTGCGTGTGCGTGTGTGTGCGTGTGTGCGTGTGTGTGTGTCTGTGTGCGTGTGCGTGTGTAACGGCTCAGTAACAATGACAGGATATATAAAGCATGGTAACAGGGTCGTATGTGGAAAAACACCAGGACATGAGTCACAAACACAGAGTGAGACGGTGGAAAAAACAGGTGGTCTAAGGTTGATTGATTGATTGACGGAAGTAATCTCATAATTAATATGTATAGATCTGTGCTTCTGTGCTGCTTCTGCAACAGCAATTACACAAGCATAACAGCAGTTACTTCAGCTTAAGAGCAGAGCACAAGTATGTCCTGTAGGGATGCACCATATATCGGCAATCATATCGGTATCGGCTGATGTTAGTCATTTTTTTACGTATCGGCATCGGTCTGATGTTCCTATGTTAATCGGTTATCGGTATCAGCCAAAACTTTCACATTGAGAGGAAACAACACAGTAAACCTACGATTTATGGGCTTTTCCAAATGTTTTGGAAATAAAGAAATGCATAACTTTTTCTAATTCACAGTGTTTGCACGTGTTTTTTCAGTATGTACAAAATGTGATTATCATAGAAATGTGTTTTTCTACAGATCATATCGACATCGGTAAATATCGGTTATCGGCCATAACAGCAGTGTTAATATCGGTTATTATCGGTATTGGCCCTATTCATTACAACATGAGTGGTCCTGACTCCTGACAGTCCTTGAAAAGCCTTGCAGGCTAAATATAGCCCAGGAAAGCTGGGAGGAAACAGAACAATTAGACAGTTCAGATGAGCAGGAAACCCACAACCATAACCTGACCCCTTACAGATATAGAACATAGCGCGTGCTGTGTGTGTGTGTGTGTGTGTGTGTGTGTGTGTGTGTGTGTGTGCGTGCGCGTGCGCGCACGTGTGTGCTGCTGACCCTACGCCGGTATGTGGCAGTGAAGCGATTGCATTCTTTTTGGCTTTTTTCAACCCATCTGGATTCATGTTTTACTCTACTGTCTGTTAGTCAGACAGACATGTGTGTACACACACACACACACACACACACACGCACACACACACACACACACACACACACACACACACACACACACACACACACACACACACACACACACACACACACACACACACACAGGGATGCAGGAAGAGGACACAGCCTCAGGAAAACTTTGGAGTTGTGTGTTTGCTGACATCCCACATTTTTATGGAACACAGGAAGTGGCAGTTCCAGCAGAGGCCGGCTCTTCCTGTCTCTGTCTCCACATCTGCGTGTGTGCATGCGTGTGTGTGTGTGTGTGTGTGTGTGTGTGTGTGTGTGTGTGTGTGTGTGTGCGCGTGTGTGCATGCGTGTGCGTATTTGTATGTGATTCTCCACGCGTCGAAAAAATACCAAGGATGTTCTGTGCTTTTCCACTTGCTCATAAAATCCTGTTGAAGTGATATGTCGCTGCTTTGAATATGCTGTCTTTCACTCTGTCTGGGTTGGTTGTCATGTCTCTCGTCTTTCTGTTGTGAGAGTAGGGACCAGGGGGTACAGAGTGGAAATTGTCCCACTGGATATGAGGTTGAATGCAGGGAACTGTAGTGATATCTGCTATGAAGCAGAAGAGGGAGAGACGGAGAAAAAGAAGATATACAAAGAGAGAAGGAGGAGAAGATAGAAGGGAAGAGAGATGGAGAAGAAAGCTGTAGCTGTAGTAGAGAGAGAGAGAGGGATAGATCATACTAGAGACAGAGAGAGAAAAGGCTACAGTATAATAATACCACTTTACTGTCCAACATAGGCTGCAAAATCATCTTCAGCCTCATCCAAAAACACTAGGATAGAAGGAAAGAGAGCGAGATGTGGCCACAGAGGCAGAGAGAGCATGAGAGAGAGAGAGAGTTCAGAGAGAGAGAGAGAGAGGTCAGAGAGAGAGAGAGAGAGAGAGAGCGAGAGAGAGGGAGTTCAGAGAGAGAGAGAGAGAGAGAGAGAGAGAGAGAGTTCAGAGAGAGAGAGAGAGAGAGAGAGAGTCCAGAGAGAGAGAAGACATCCCAGAGTTGGATCATTACAGCTGGATTTTTCCACGTGGCCTAGTTTCCCCCTCCGACTCCCTCGCTCCTGCTCTCCTCTCAGGGTGAAACGCTGCCTGCAAGAGCACAACCTCCTCTCCTCTCCTCTCCTCTCCTCTCCTCTCCTCTCCTCTCCTCTCCTCTCCTCTCCTCTCCTCCTCCTCAGTCCTATGGCACTATCTCTCCATCTCTCAGATCACTCTCTTGTTGAGCTCTTTTCATCTTGTCTGTATCTCTCATCCGAGTTCTTCATTCCGATCCAAAAGGCTGTATTATATGTTTGTTGTTTGCTGTAAGATAATTATGCCTGCATGTGAAATGGTACATGAATATAATACTGGAGCCACACTGTCAAGGTGTAAGACAAGTAACAGTGGGAAAGAGGAAGTGTCATTGACACTTCCTGTACTGAGAACTAATCATTATTAATGCATTTCAACATGTGACCAATTCCTCTTTCCCAAAAATGATGAATGGAATTCATCACTCAATCCTTTCAGTATAGAAGATTGATTCACTACTAAAAATAGTCATAATAGTTTAGTAGGAGGCAGTTGTTTTTGTATTAGTGTGTTATTAGGGGGTTATTTCATATTGTAAATATTGTATTTTGTAATGAAACTATGTGGTTAATTTACTAAATTTGACTCCCTTCAGCTTTTAACAACTAATTTGTCCTTCTGCGTCCTCTCTCTCTCTCTCTCTCCCTCTCTCCCTCTCTCTCTCTCTCTCTCTCTCTCTCCATATTGATTTTCCTCTAGCTTCTCCCTCCTTCTCACTCGCATTTTCCATCTAGCTTGATTCATTATCTCTTAATTCCCTCTCTCTCTCTCTCTCTCTCTCTC
>NC_139643.1:45821188-45848688 GCF_964638095.1 Poromitra crassiceps | reverse complement strand
TGCTATACAGTACATCCTCCACCCTGGAGAGACTGGATGGTCTATGAGATTGGGCTCTAGAGGAGAGAGAGAGATAGTCTATACTGGGCGAACTGTCACTCCGCCTTCCTCTGCATTTAAATGATGCGTATGCTCATAGGGTGATAATATACTCTGAATACGCACTAAAAGAGGTGGCTGTATTAGTCTGATTTGGCTTTAGGTTAGTTTATTTATTTGCTCAGTCATAAAACATAATGAAATGATCAAATTGATAAAAGCCCAGAATAAAGCCATGGAAAAGGTTGGAGAATAACCCCAAAGGCTTATAGAAATATGACCCCACCCTCAAAACACGCAAGTCAAATAAAGGAACAATACAACAACCAAAATGGAGATGATGAAGATGATGAAGATGATGATGATAGCACATTCAAGCTCAGGGGAAGCACAGCAATGTGACCCAGATGATATAGTGTCTTGGTCTGCGTGCTTTGTTCTCCCAGAAGCCATTCCTGCTGTTGGCTCATTATATCTCTAACACGAATGAGAAGAAAAGCCCTGATGATGGTCATGAGTGACTGTGGATCAGCTGCCCAGGGCAGGTGATGTTGGAGGTGGACTGTTTGAGTCGTGTCGAGGTATTGTTGAAACATGAAAAACCTTTCACCAAATCTCCAGAGAGCGGAGAAGCAGAGAGTGATGATTGCTGCCTGCAGGAGAAAGAATAGATTGGAGTAAGAATCCAACTTCAGGGTTTTTCTCAGAGGAACTGTGCACGGGTAAATGTGTCTGTAGTGAGAACTCTCAGGGCCAATATTAGATCACCGACTTGCTGAACCAACCTTTGTTTTGAGTTCCTGGCTGTATGATCAGAAGCTGTGCACACTGATCAGATTACAGATTCATATTCTATTTTTTTTTTTTCAGATTTCCCTGTTTTCTCGCCAATTGTACTCGGCCCTGCTAGAGTGTCCCGGTCGTTGCTCCACCCCCTCTGTCGATCTGGGCGGAGTTGTGTAGACTAGACCATGCTTCCTCCGATACACGTGCAGTCGCTAGTAGCCACTTCTTTTCACCTGACAGCGAGGAGTTTCATGGGCAGGACGTAGCGCGTGGGGGGGGGGGGGGGGTGGGGTCACGTGTGTGTGTGTGTGTGTGTGTGTGTGTGTGTGTGTGTACTAGGGATGGGCATTTCTAGCAAAAACACTATTCGAATTTTCGCTGGCCAAATTCGAATTTAATTCGAATTTCGAAAATAAAAATAAAAATGTAAAAAAAATAAAAAATGTTTTTTTTTTTTTTTTTTTTTTTTTTTTTTAAAGAACATGTTACATGACATTGACATTTTCGAAAATAAAAAACAGTTTTGACAATCATGAGTGGTTCATTAAATATTTAGTAGGCTCAGGTCTGAGTGCCAAAGGGGTGCCAAAGTCACCCCCTCTCCCTCTTCATGGGATTTCATCCACCATTCATTTTTCCATAAACCTTGCTTAAAATGCTTATAAGAATTGTTTTACTTGCTCAAACCAAGCGATTTGACTATACTTAGAATCAGGGGAGACAATGCAACATTTCACTAAAAAAAAAAAAAAATTTTTTTTTTTTTTTTTTTTTTTTTTTCGAATTTCGAATTTCAATAATAAAAGTCGACCTTGATAATAACAACGATTATTCGAAAATTCGAAGTTCGATGCCCATCCCTAGTGTGTACTAGGGCTGCACAATATATCGTTTCAGCATCGTCATCGCAATGTGCACATGCGCAATAGTCACATCGCAGAGCGTGCAATGTCAAGTAAGGTAAATTAACTGATAACATACAGTAATGCATGCCCTCTCGGTGACGTTCTAAGCTCTTTTCCTACTAACTATAGTACTTTTACTCACTTAGGATCCTGCAACTCACCCTGGCTGTGGCTAAAAACACACTCACTTCCTACTACGTCAACCGCGCACGTTACCCACTAGGCCACCTTCTTAAATGAGCAAGGCTTGATAGACCTATTCAAGACTTTTGGTGAAAATTCCTGTATTTTTTCATATCGCAATATATATCGCAGAATAAAAAAATATTGCAATGTCAGTTTTTTCCAATATTGTGCAGCCCTAGTGTGTACAGTATATACATGCCTCTTTTGACGTAAGCCTCCTAATGAGCGTGTGAACTGGACAATCCCCTGTGACTCTACGTGTTTTTCTCCTCTTAAATCCACTGAGATGAAAGCAAGTGTTGAGCGGCTGTGACTGTGAGAGACGAGGACAGACTTCTAATCTGCTCCAATTCCTTTAGCCTGCGACTCTCAGCTGACTGCACAGTCACCACGGGACAGAGACAGGACTGCACAGTCACCACGGGACAGAGACAGGACTGCACAGTCACCACGGGACAGAGACAGGACTGCACAGTCACCACGGGACAGAGACAGGACTGCACAGTCAGTCACCACGGGACAGAGACAGGACTGCACAGTGACCACGGGACAGAGACAGGACTGCACAGTCACCACGGGACAGAGACAGGACTGCACAGTGACCACGGGACAGAGACAGGACTGCACAGTTAGCACGGGACAGCGACAGGACTGCACAGTCACCACAGGACAGGGACATGAGGTCACACACTGGAGCACAGCCACTTATTGGAGCAGGTGCACAGTCAATTGATTAGATCGACAGAAAAATAAGCGTCAACTATTTCTACAATTGATTAATCATTTAGACTAACTTTTTAATGGGAAAAAACTAAGACAAAAATGATCTCGTTCCACCTTCTTAAATGTGAATATTTTCTGGTTTCTTTAGTCTTCTGACAGTGGACTGTTGGTCAGGGCAAAAGAAGACATTTGAGGATGTCATTTTGGGATTTGGGGAAAAAGTGATTGTTATTTTTTCATCATTTTGTGACATTTTAATATTTTATACATCACAACGACTAATCGATTTAGTCAACAGGTTAATCGATAATGAAAATAATCGTTAATTGCAGCCCTTATACAGTATCTAATACTCACACTCACAGCAAAGTACATATAGGTACTTTGCTGCCTTTTCCCAGTGTGTTGTTTGTTGTCTAAGATCCATAAACTCTGTGTGTGTGTGTGTGTGTGTGTGTGTGAGTGTGTGTGTGTGTGAGGATTTGCCATTCAAATCAGGCTGTGTGGCGTAATCTGGTGCATCCTCATGGGACAGCCCCCCAGCAGGGACTGAGCCCTAATCCCATTCATCCACTTTACTACACCAACACCATGGCAGCGAAGCGGGGACACCCCCGCCACAGTGGACCGGCCCACTCCACTATTATAAAGCAGGCTGCTCCCAGGACTGTACCAATCACACCTCTGCTAAGAGGGTGTCATTCTGATCTAATGTAGCATGGCACTCAATCACAGAGTAGCAGTAGACATGGCCCTTAATTGGATTTCTGGATGAATGCGACTGCTTTGCTTTTATAGAGATATAATGTGCCTATTTTAACAGATGATGTTTAGCCTTTAAGAAGCAAGTTGACACATATTACCAGAAGTCTCCCTCGTCTCCTTGTTTGCTGCTCTGTCCCACACATGTTAGCAGTGCTTGTTCAGACTCAGTGTGCAGCTGCAGCCGTTGGCCTGGACACTGAACGTCTCTGCATTCACTCACAATCGCTGCAACCAGGCTGCAGCAACCAGGCTGCAACCAGGCTGCAGAATCACTGCTTTTGTTTTTGTGCAGAGCGCTTTATTTCTTTAATCCCATCAGTGCTCTAAGCTAAGCTTCTCCTCTTTGTGTCAGCAATAAATAATGTCCTCCTGCTTTCCCTCCTCCTCAGCTCTTCACGGTGCTGCTGATCCACAAGGCACTTTGATTGGATTTGATCACAATGACTACGTTTACATGCACACAATATTCAGCTTTTTGCCCATATTCGGAAAATTACAATATTCCGACTAAATTAATAATCCACTATTATTCCCGTTTACATGCAGCCGTAGCTCGCCCTTCCCGACACGTGAGGGAGGGGGGGGGGGGGATAGAGAAGCAGGTAGGCGGAGCCGCGGAGTTTTTCTGTTGAGAATAAACACAGCAGCACTATTCTTACGAGCATCACTTGGTCCATTTCAGGAGCTTGCTGCTGAAAAGTTTGGTGTTGCGCATCCATGTCTTTCATAGAAAGTAGGCTAGTAGCCTACGTTTTTACCTCGCAGGCTCGCAAGCATTGTGGACTTCCGTGGGCACCACTCTCTTTATGATTATATCGCCTGTTCTAGTGCTTTCTAGCACACATCAGTTGACCACAAACAGGCAACATGCGTCACAAACTGCGGTAAAAACCCTGATTTAGACGCATATTCCGAATGCGCTGTATACATGATCAAAGAATCCTCCGAAAACCCGAATAATACTGGAATAACCCAGATGTCTTAATCGGAAAATGCTAAATTCGGAAAAAGGGCAAATTCCGAAAATGCAACTGTAATATGCTGTTTACATGACCCTTATCAAATTCAGAATATTGTCATTTTCCGAATAATAGTGGAATAGTGTGTGCATGTAAACGTAGTCATTGTATCAAATGTTTCCACATTGTATCAAATGTTTACAAAAATATACTCTTAGTGGTTCCCAAAGTGGAATCATCACATCAGTATCAGCATCCTCAGCATACTTGAGCAATAGTTTTGCTGATGTTGCCTTAAAAACAACTTGTTTTTCCACAGTGTGAATTTGGCATTTTTCCCTCATATTTTCCCACTCTCTCTCAACTCTTTCAAAGGGGGTCAAATATAAATATATATGGGAGCCCTTTGAATGAAAAAGTTTTAAACTGAAGTGGTTAAAGAACACACTGTATTTGGGAACTGTTGCTATGTACTGAAGAGACAATGTAAGTGGAAATAGGATTTGGGTTTTGTTGTAAATGCAACCAGTTGCGTGTAGTTACCATAATATCATAATGTGCTACATGAAAGAAAGCAGACCACTGCTGGACGTTATTGCTGGCAAAAATATACTAGCCTGGGTAAACCCATCCCCCACGTGACCTGCTCTCAGACCTGTTCTCAGTCACTATGGTCTGGAATCCCACCATTGTTAATCGATTTCCTGCGGTTGTTGGGCCCCCCCCGATAGACCACTCCATTGCGCAACCATCATCCAACCAGTTTAGTGCACAGAGCACATGCGCAGTGCAGCAGATGGCGTCATCACTCTGCGACCTTTGTTGTTAGCGCTCGAGCTAACTCCACCTAGCTAACTCACTAGGCTACTGCTAGCAACCACAGGTTGCAGGTTGTGTAAGATAAACCTTCGTTCTAAAGGCAAGTTGGGCAGCTGCAAACCACTCGAGAAGGGGGTATTTCTACGCCTGGAGAGGGTTGGTGTGAAACTACACCAACAGGATTGCAAATCATGTCGGATTTGCCAGAGTCTGACTGAGGTATGTACTTATAACCTAATGTACTAGTGCTGCACGATTAATCTCCACTTCCCCCGTGCACTCCCGCAAATAAGTAATGTTATGCGCAGCCAGTTTATCAGATAATTTCGCCGTAAAATGTGTCCAGGTGATGAGAAGCCCCAGCTTGTACAAGCTGTCCTTTGTATGGTCGCTGCCCGTCCGCTCAGACCCGATTTCGATATAGCGTTTGGTGATCTTTTGATCAACAGACCTCATAACGGGGATATACTGTTACGTGTGTCTACCAACATCACTAAAAGATCATAAATGTAACGCTGTTTTAATCGATGGCTACGTTGCTAGCTACTAGCTAGCCGCAGACCAGCTATGAACCCGTTTGGATGATTGCTGCCCGTCCACTAAAACGCGATTTCGATATAGCTTGAGGTGATATTTTGATCAACAGACCTCATAACGGGGATCTATACTGTTACATGTGTCTACTGTACTGACGTCCTCTCTGTTTATTCTTTCAGGTATTAATTCTAAACCCTTCTCAGTCAGCTGCTGCCAACCTGATGAGGAAACAGGCGTGCTTGTTGGACACTGAATGCAAGAGCCTAGCCAGTCTGCAGACTTCATCCTCCGGTGCTGTTCGCCTCAGGACTTGAAGGCCTAACGTTGTACCATGGACTGTATACATTCTGTGCTAATAATGCTAGCATGCTAACATCCTTTTCACACACACACACTGAATATACCGAAATGCTAGATTTGATCATGGACTTAACGCTAATGTTAATCCAAAACGGCCGCAGTCATAACGGTAAGGTGTGTTTGACCTAATTGAAATATTAACGTTAATGCCCTCACATTTCAGCGTGGTTACAGATAAACCTATTTAACGCTAGCTAGCTACATTACTGGCTTGATATCATATTCCAGATGCAACCTAGCTAGATAAGCTCCACACGGCTGTATGAGTAGCTACAATCAAATGTATCAAGCCTTGATATCATATTCCAACGTGAATTCAGCTGAGGGGTTCGCTCCAGAACGAGACTGTTGCGTTCAATATTTGTACACGTTACTGTGCAGTAACTGTGCAACTGTGTACTGTGCAATTCTGTATATTATACATAATCCAGATGTAACCTAGCTATAGCTAGACGTTAAGAGGTTAGCGTGAATGCGACTGAGACCTGACATTACTGAAGTGAATACAAGTGACCTATATTTTTCAATCCTGTCTTTGAATAAAAGTTGTGTTATACTTGAAAACCATGTCTTTGCTCCCTTATGTGTTCACAATTACAACAAATCTGTATGGTTTATCTGTTGGCATTAAACCGTGGTATTTCCTTGGGTGATATTCCATATTTGTCATTAAACCTAGCTGTTCACATAAATTTGCAATGATGATCGACCACGTGAGATATCACAAGTAGCCTACTTTTATTAAAAAATAAAATGCAAAGAGAGAATTACCGTTAACGTTACAGCATTTAATAACATAAATATGGTGATATCTGGTGGTCTGAAATTACTCTCTATCTACAGTAGGGTAACTGGCTCCTATTGTGTCTTATTATTGTAACGTTTGAATCAGCGTTTCATAACTATAATAGCCTAATGTTACTGTAGCCTGGATGACGTCAGCTAATGCTACCCAGCCTTCCAGCGTTTATCTTCCATAATGCATTAAATCATAATCACAATGCGAAGACATTAGCTGATCACCACAGAGCTGCACAGACAAGTTTATCAGATAATTTCGCCGTAAAATGTGTCCAGGTGATCAGCTCTGAAGCCCCGGCTTGTATGGTCCGCTAAAATCCGATTTCGATATAGGTGTTATTTTGATCTATATTGTATAGCTGGCTAGACAGAGGAGTTTATCTGGAATCAGTGTGACAAGATCCCTGCTGCTAGCTTGTCTGCCTTTCTGTGTCAGAGTATCTAGCTACATTATCTGCATTACATGCTACACCATGCAAATATATTTCGATATAATTCAAACAATTAGCCCACTGTACTACTGGACTGTGTATTGCTGTGAATAAGTTAGATTTGATTGTGTAAAGTGTATCAGCTTTAAATATCCAATATATACAGCATTAAACAAACGACCAGCAGCATTCAAATGTGCAAAAACGTTATATTTATTGAAATGTGGTGATCTCATGTCACATTACATAATGTTATGCCCAAATGGTCTACTGCCCAGAAGCGTCACTTTACATGTTTGGTAGGGAATTATTTTAATTATGTTAAACCAGCGTTTATCTTCCATAATGCATTAAATCATAATCACAATGCTATGAAGACATTAGCTGATCACCACAGAGCAGCACAGACAAGTTTATCAGATAATTTCGCCATAAAATGTGTCCAGGTGATCAGCTCTGAAGCCCTGGCTTGTATGGTCCGCTAAAATCCGATTTCGATAACGCTAGGTGTTATTTTGATCAACAGACCTCAACCTCAACAGCTGTTTTCACTTGAATTTCCTCACGTAGTTGCATAGCCATATAGCTAGCCAGCTAGTAGCTAGCTCGGGAGCTATGCTTTAGAGAGGCCAAATGCTAACGGCTAGGTAGTGCTAAGCCGCTGCAGCTGTTACACGTCATTGACAAAGACGCACTCTCTGATTGGCCGATCACGGCAGGACTGATGTTGGCAGTCACGCCGTCACTCATTGGCTGCGGGGTGGCTGCGGGTCTGCGCGGGTCTTTTAATCGCCCCAGAAATCGATCTGAATGGCCCGGAGTCTAGACGCTAGTGACTGGGAACTGAGAGAGCAGGTCACGTGGTGGCTGGGTTTACCTAGGCTAAAAATATACCTCCTCCATCACTTCAAGATGTTGCCTCTGGTGTTTGTTTCTTTCAAGTGAGATTATTTGATAATAAGCCCTTTCTTTTTTCTCCCCTGTGCAGTTTGTAGTTTGTCTTATATTTCTATATTTGATCATTTTAACATGTGCAAATGCAGCCAGTTAAGCTGCCTTATATGTAGGCTGTGTTCTTGTCCCTCTCTCCTCCACTCCTGTGGCACCTTGTTTTGATCTGATCCTTGATGAAGACCTCATCATCATAACATTCTCCTGACATTCTTGCCTCCATCAGGATCGTTCCCTCTCTGGTTCCCTCTGTCCGTTCCTGCAGTGCATCTCCAAAACCAAAGGCTGTGTGAGAGGAGAGAGGTTTCTCTCTCACTTCTCATCGTTCTGATCTTTGATTCTCTTCGGAAAAGCTTTCATCCTCATGTTTTGGCCTCTGCCTCCCACTTCTTTCTGTCATCATCTTCCCCTCTGTCTCTCTCTCTCTGTTCTCACACTCCTTTCTCTCTCTCCAGTCTCCATCTCTCTCTCTGTTTCTCCTTTTCTCTCTCTCCATCCTTCTCACTGTTTCTCCCTCTCTCTGTCTTTATAGGTCAGTAGTCAGAGATGCTGCTAAGCTCGTAGCTCCAGCTGCTGCTCTTAACAGGCTTTGGTCCTAATTGAGAAACTCTAAAATTACCAGCCGGCAGGCAAGGCTGCCTACGTGTGTGTGTGTGTGTGTGTGTGTGCGTGTGTGCGTGTGTGCGTGTGTGTGTGCGTGTGTGTGTGTGTGCGTGCGTGTATGTGTGCGTGCGTGCGTGTGTGCGCATGCATGTGTGCGTGTGTGCGTGCGTGCGTGTGTATGTGTGAATCCACTTTCTTTCTCCATTCATTAACACTGTAGTGAGTATGATGTGTTATCAAGGCTGAGCTCAACAGCTGCTCTTCACTAGATAAACTGTCACTGACGAATCAATCAACATCGTCAATCAGAAACATTGTTTTCTCTTTATCAACCAGTATTTAATTGCGTAATGCATGTTTTGTATCGGCTCAAACAGTAACCATTCATTATAATCAGTGGAAGGATCATTTCCACGCTAATAGGAATTTTATTTGCAACACATTAGTATCTATCGATTACAAGAACATTATCTCCGCATTGACCTCATGTTTCTCATATAAATTCACTCTCATTGGCTATCCATATCCTATCAGATCAGATCACATGAGTGTATTGATTGGACTTGGTGTGTGCATCTTTGGCCGGACCATTATGGCACCCAGTTTGAAGTGAGAGATCAGAGCTGCTGCAGGGCCTGACAGCGCCTGATCAATAGGCTTTGTCAAACAGATGACATGTTGACAGACCGATAGTGCTGATTCATCATCATGATGCCATGTGATAGAGAATAAAATTCTTTACATCCGCTAAATGTGATAATTAACAGCTTATCTAACCAAATGAATTGAAGCCTTGAGTCCAGGACTGTTTAACATAAAAGTATATTTAATACCATATATTCTCTGCAATATGTATATTGACAGAGGGCATGAATCTCAATGTACACATTGTCTGATCGATGTACAGAGTCAAATATTCAGCAGCGATGTCACAATTTGACATACGCTTTATACTGTAAAGGAGGAAGAGCAGAGAGGAGGGGGATGAACCTTGGAAATGTGTGTGCGTCCACTTGAGTCTGACAGGGAAACTGTTATCAGTTGTTATTGGACACTGATGCACTGCCCAAGGTTTCAGCAAAGAGAAGTCCTCTCCATGGGGCTATGGGTGAGGTGAGATGTCAGTGTGAGTCTATATGTCAGATGTCATGTCATAATGTGTATGTCATGTCATCGTTAACTTATAGCATTAATTATGTGTATGCAATTATAGCTTATTGGGAAATGCCAATGGAACTTATATTTTTCTCCAACACCATGGGAGCGCACATTTTTGCATTTAATCGAATAAAGTAGTCTGAATTTGGTATAAAGCTAACAGCTACTTCCTCCGTTAGAATAGAATGGAGATATAGGATAGAAGAAGTGGTAGAGTTGAATGAAGAAAGACGATGCAGTTGTGGTTTGTGAGGATAATTTGTGCCTTGCTTGTCCTGATTGCTCTGCACTACTTAAAGGCAGACCGAAGTGCTGCTAATAGCCTGGCTACTGTCTGGATGCTGATAGTGTCTGAGGATTAACACCAATTACCCTGCAGGTGTCACTCGCTGACTCACCTGACAGGACGCATAGTGAGATGGATGACAGCCAGAGCCAGTACTGCTGTAAGGACCGATGCTACCCGCGTGTGTGTGTGTGTGTGTGTGTGTGTGTTAGAGCTGGGTTCGGACAGAAACATTGAAGTCGCGTTCGGGCTCGGGCCGGGCTCGGTCACGTAATCAGTCACTTGTTTTTGCCTTCAAATATATCTATCATCAGCTCCTGAGCTAATTTACTACGTTAATGAAAGCACCTGAAGGCATCGAATGAAACACGCCCAGACATGCACTCTGCTGCTCTGCCCGGAGTCAGCTGCGTGTAGGCTCAGCGCTGGTGTCGCGGACACCGTGCAGTACTTCTTTCAGCGATGTGGGACTGTGTGGGCAGTGCACGGCACGCACAAATTAGGCTGTTTGGTGCTTTGCTTTGTACATTACGTATTAATCATTGACTGCTTGGAATTACGAGGACTGATTTTGGTTTGGGATTATATAGGGCTGTTTATAGGCTGGACAGACTCATTGAATTATGCGCTCGCTGCGCTCCGAGGGGAAAAAAAAAATCAGGGAGGGGGTTCGGGCCGGGCTCGGACAGATTATCAATTGACACCTGTCGGGCCGGGCCGGGCTCGGCTAATAATGTGACGGGCTCGGTCGGGTTCGGTAAGGAAAATTCAGCCCGAGCCCAGCTCTAGTGTGTGTGTGTGTGAGAGACCTGGCACGTCCCAGTCTATGTGACTTGCTCCATCTCAGGGCGCTCAGTCGCTTTTGGAAAATAAAAGTTGCCAGTAGGGGGTGGGTCTGAAAAATCTCGTCCCAAATTTGTCGCAAAATTACATGCTCCCCAATCCTATTTTCCTCTGCCCCCCGGGACGTTGGTGGTCCTAAAGCTGGAGACCTGCATGTCAAACAGGGTCTTCTCTCACCAGACTACTTCACCCACAGAGCACAGCCAGCTTCACAGCCAGCTCCACAGCCAGCACCGCCTTCTCCACTTTACAGCATTTGTGTTTCTTTTGAACAGCCAGTTTGATTCCCAGTGGAGATCAGATCTCTGCTTTGTGGAGATCAGATCTCTGCTTTGTTGAGTATTCGGTTCACATTCCTCACCCTGCTTATTTCTCTCTTTTTCTTGACGTTTCTGTGTGGCACTCCCTCTGTCCTTTCCTCTCTCTCCTGGCAGACGGGCGTAAAGGAGACGTCATGCTGTAAAGACGACACAGAGTTTTTGTCAAATGATCCTGCATTAGCTAATGGCTCAAAGCTGTATGTTTAATGTTAGGCAAAAGGCCAGTTCAGAAAAGCCATCCTCAGTAAGTTAGTGGTGTGGCTCTCAGCTGGCACGTACATCATGAGCTTTATCTGTGTGTCAGAGCAAAAAGTGAACCATGAGGAGAGAGAGCTGCACACAGTGAAACAAAACTGAGAGGACATTCGGGGACAAAAATAAGACATGAGAATATTATTACGGTAGTTAAGAAAAACAAGTTGTTAAGTCAGAGATTCTACAGACTATATTGCTGATGATGATAGTTTACTAATCAGCATAACATAATGTGGTGCTGTAAAACACGCCCCCATCCACAGAGGGAGAGAGAGAAGAAGAGGGGGGGAGGGAGCTGCTGTCCTGCTCCCTTCCAGGTTAGCAGGTCTCCCGTCTGTCACCCCTCTTATACTAATCCCCCCCCCCCCCCCCCCCCCCCCCCCCGCTCTAATGGGACGTTCCCTCACCCTGCCCCCCCCCCCCCCGCTCTAATGGGACGTTCCCTCACGCTGCCTCTTCTCTCCTTTTTTTAATCCAAGTGTTTCATCAGACAATAACATGCCAGCAGATGGGGGTGGATGGGACGGATAGAGGGATGGAGGCGACCGTCTCTTAAAGGAACAGCTCACCCTAAAATCCAAAATACATATATCTCCTCTCACCTGTAGTGATATTTATCCATCTAGGTTATTTGGCATTAGTTGCCTGGGTTTGGGATCAGCAATGTCTCTTTCCAGAAATCATGTCCCGGTTACTTAAGATAATCCACAGACCATGTTATGAGCATTTTCATGTAGGAACTATTTTCCATTTGTGACTGAACTACACCACTAGCTGCTTGCTAGCTGCTCTAGCGGGTGTAGTTTGGTCAAAAGAAGATATTGGTCACATTCATTTTGAGACATTGGTATAATACCATAAACAAATGAGACCATTGCTAAGAAGATTGCCAGACTCTTACAGCACAAATCAATATGAGAGAGAGAGAGAGAGAGAGAGAGAGAGAGAGAGAGAGAGAGAGAGAGAGAGAGAGAGAGAGAGAGAGAGAGAGAGAGAGAGAGAGAGAGAGAGAGAGAGAGAGAGAGAGAGAGCACTTCACCCTAAGGAGACAACTTTATCACTAGTCTGCTTTACAGTATGGCTAGAGGTGTTTTCTGTACTTTACAGCTTGAATAACCGCTCTCTCTGTAAAAAACACATTTATAGTATGTTTTTTAGTGTGTGTTTTGCATTGAAGGCCACATGTCTATGTGCACACACACATACACACACACACACACACACACACACACACACACACACACACACACACACACACACACACACACACACACACACACGGTTTCCTACACATGTGTGGGAGTGTCAAGTCTGCATCATATTTGTTTGATTTTGAAAGCAACTGTAGAAACGGCAACAGTTGTGTGTGTGTGTATGTGTGACGTGTGCTTTCCAGTCAGGATGAGTAGTATCTTCCTGTTACCGTCACTCAGATGTGTGTGTGTGTGTGTGTGTGTGTGTGTGTGTGTGAAAATCCTCTGTGTGTATTTGTAATACTTGTATATCTGTGTGGAATGTGGGTGAGTGTATCCATCCAGTTTGAAATCTTATGAACTGTGTGTGTGTGTGTGTGTGTATGTGTGTGTGTGTGTGTCAGCACAGTAGTGACACAGCATAAGAGAGAGAGCAGGGCTGGAGAACATTCCTGAAATAACCGACAGGAGGGAGGGAGGAGAGAGGAAGTGGAGCTGTGTTTTCTTCTACTGCTCTTAAAGCGGCAGCATCCCTAACCCGTACTAACACACAAACCGTAAAGATCGTTGGAAAGTGGGTGTGTCTGGGATTAAGGACTGGAGTTGACGTTGGCCAATCCAGAACAAGCCCGCACCGCTCCAGTTCGCACCGCAAAATATCTTGCCTGCTCAGAATTTTCTCAGAGCCATGGAGATTGATTGACAGCTGTCATGATATGGTTGAATTGGTAGGAATCTGACCGTGAATGTCAGCAACCTGTAGATTACTGTTATGAATGAATTCTTGATAAAGTTCGTTTGATGTGAAAAAATATGAACCCAAGAAGTTGGATTTTTATTGTTATTTTTCCATACATTTTATATAGGTGCACTGTGTAACCAGGGATGTGATCTCAAATAGACAAAGTCTGGATGGGGCCAATAGGAGACGTTCGTACTGTTGTTTATCGGCCAATGTTGACGTTCCAAAACAGTCCAATGGACAGAAATCTATCATCAATATTTCAGTCCATTCACATCACAGTCAATGCTTACATCATCATCAGCGTCATTGCATTATCTTTTTTGTGGGTTAAATTAAACATATGATGATGATGAACTGGAAATGACATAAACCAAATGGTTTAGTTTAGTGTGGACCGTTGGCTAAAAGACTTCCTGGATTTATTGTCAATGGAACGGGCAGCCTCAGCCCTTTTTGAATATGACCATGGAGCTGGCTGATGGACCCTGGATCTTTATAAGATCATATTTGGAAAATAGTCTAAATGATTGAAGTGTATTTTTTGGCATCCGGGTAGTGTATCAGTAGATTCCCTGCCTACCAATGCGTGAGGGTCGCAGGTTCGCATCCTCGTGCTACCTCCGGCTTGGTTGGGCGTCCATAACAGGCACGATTGGCTGGTGTCTGCGGGAGGGCAAGCCGGTTGAGGGTATTTGTCCTGGTCGCTGCACTAGCGCCTCCTACTGGTCGATCGGGGCGCCTGTTCGGGGTGGAAGGTGACTGGTGGGAATAGCGTACTCCTCCCACGTGCTACATCCTGCAGGTGAAGCTCCCCCTGTCAGGTGAAAAGAAGCGGCTGGCAACTGCGTTGGAGGAAGCATGGTGCTAGTCTCAGCTCTCCCCAGATCAGCAGAGGGTGGAGCAGCGACCGGGGCAGCAGGGGGGAATTTGGTAAAGTACAATTGGGGAGAAATGGGGAGGGGAGGGGGGGGGGGGGGGCGGTGAATCGGAATAACATATTATTTTTTGTCTAACATTGTCCAATTGTATGTATATGCAGTATGTTGGTGTTTAGTCTTTTGTCAAGTATTTGAATGCAAAAACAAACCCAAAACACCTAAGTCAGCTCTAAAGTAAATTGTAAATGAACTGCATTTATATAGCGCTTTTATCCAAAGTGCTTTACAATGTGCCTACAGTAGTAGCACAAAAGTAGCTCGTTGTACAGAGAAAATGTCCTCACTTGTCCTTGTGAGGGCATTTGGACCTGATAAGTATAGTAATTTAAGGTCACACACACGCACCAAGCATCCCACAGAGCTCTGGTTGTGTTTCTCATTTAGGCGCTTAATGTTTCTCGACTCCAGCGGTTAGCAGACTTCTGACGTTCCTCCGCTGTACGAGAGCCCACGTTGGCTCTGTGTGTGTGTGGATGAGCTGATATACTGTATACTGCCCTGGAGAACTCAGCCTAACACCCGACTCCACGGCTTCACAATTAGTCCTATAAACCCCTATTTTCACCATCTCTTACTTTGTGTCATCAGTAATGGTCAGAGTGGGGCCATCTGGAAGCCTTTCATAGCACTTCATCTGGCTGGCTGCAGGAAGAAGAATGTGCTCTGTAGATGAGAGTGCTCATGATGTAAGAGGCTGATTCAAGGTGTGAGAAGCTTTGCTCCTGACATCATCTCTAGGCTACCACCACTTGTGCTGTTCACACTGTAGCATTAGCATCTGAGCCATATTCAGTTGTATGCAGCGCTAACATACTTTCATACTTTTACTCTCATCCATCCTCTCTCTCTCTCTCTCTCTCTCTCTCTCTCTCTCTCTCTCTCTCTCTCTCTCGATCTCTCTCTCACTGTCTCTCTCTCTCTCTCTCTCTCTCTCTCTCTCTCCTCCCCCAGTTTGGTGCTACATCATTAGATCAAGTTGCTGTGTGTGTCCACACTTCACTTGATTTAATGACGTGTCTTTTATGCGTTTTCTTTCTTTTATGGCAAAGTCTGTTTAGCTTGTGTCTTTATGACTCTGGTCTCAGTCTCTGCTCCCGTTACTTTAAGTTGCTCATGTACGGTACTTTACAGTACACTGTGGCTACAATCCATCCAGGTGATTTAGATGAGCAATAAAAGTCCAGCCAGCTAATAAAGCCCGGTGAAGCTGATAGCTCACGAGCTACTTCTCTGTCTCTACTCGTGCCAGTTAACGTGTCTTAACTCTTGGCATGATCGCATGCTAAAAGTCGTATGGACGAGATGTCTGATTTAAATGGGCTCATCCTTGATATTACTTTGACATTTTTGCGATAAAGAGACAGAGGAAGATCTCGTCACAACACGATCAACTGGCGAGACTTGTCTGGTTAGAAGACCAGGATCATGTGTTGAATGTGTCCCGGCATGGTCCAGTGATCAGATGACACAAGTACTTTGTAGGTGTGACTGTGGCTTAACAGGGAAGAGTCATGCTAAGTGACAGAAACACCAGTAGTTTGCAGCTACCTGAGCCTCTCTTCTACTGTCTGTTACAAACCTGACAAGACGGGGGGAAAATCACCAATATCCCCCCAGTGTGTTTTGAAGCCCCTGAGGCTGATGGATGTTACCTGTACATTCCTCAGCGTGACTGTAACAGGTGTGCCACACACACGCTTCAAACACGGCCTTCAGCTCAGACCATCAAACTGGAATGTGACTGGATTAACAGTTAACAGTTAACCAAATATTTTCCATCTTTTACCATTTTTTAAAAATAATCACAGAAAATATGAGTCATTTTAACACTGACAATAATAGATTGACACAATATTTACGACCCTGTCTGTCAAAATGACTGACAACGAGAAAGTCTATGACGCAACCTCTGATTAGATGCGAGTGTGCGTTAATTTGTGCTTTTATGTTTTTGCTCTGGTAATTCAGTGGATTAATTCTCCTGCATCTAAAGTATAGAAGGCTCAGTTATGAAGGTGTGTGTCAATCAAACACTGCTGATGTTTGTTTGATAAGATTCAGTGCAGCTTCTAATCTCCAGTCATGGATGTCTCATTTTGGAGAGAAACTCTTCAGTTGTCCTGCTGGCTGGTGCTTCTAAATCATAACCCACATGCTTAATAACCCCCCACCTCGCCCGTATCATGAGTTTCCAAATCCAATTTGAATCCAAATCTGATTTTATTCTTTTTCAAGTCTTATGAAAGAATTTTTTTTTGCAGGGACATCTAATCAGAAGCGTTTTGCTTGTTATGAGGCAGATGTCAGGTGTTCCCTGCCCTCTGTCTCCTGAAAGTGTGTCTATTTTTAAATCAAGTGATGAATATTGAATCAGCACAGCGGTAAGCGCACACTGTCCTGTCCTGTTTTTGTGTGGATGTCTGCACATCGTGTGTGTATCTGAAATCAGGTCACACTCTGGGTGAATGGCTGCTTGTGTGTTGTTGTAGCTTAATGCTGAAGTGTATTTATTCAGCCATAGATGCAAGTTCATGTGTGCTCAACTGGCACCAACGGGGTCATGTTCAAGAGACCACAAGACATTTTGAATTTGAGCAGCAATGGTTTCTGTCTTGGCGAGGCTTTAGTTTCAATACGTAGTGCAAACCGAATGAATACCGTTGAACAGTGCAAGTTTTCTACAAGGATATCATGGTCAACTAAAACCGAGATGAAAAAGACAGAAGTTGTTACAAAGCGTTATTGTAAATTTAAATACAACTTTAAACTAGACTGTGAAAAAAAAACAAGTAAAAAAACAAAAAATCTACTGGACATCTCTGGCATTTATACTGTTTTGCTCTATCGAAGAAACGCACTGAACTGTGACACCACTGTTTCCTATCAAACCACAGCGTGGAATGGTGAAGCCGAGCGTTACACACACACACCCTTGTGTCTGTCCAGTAGAAACAGTCTGACTGTCTGCCAGCGTGATGATGATCTGATAAGAATGTAAATTTGCTTTCTAGATCTACTTTACATTGAGCTTCCAGGTGCTCAGCCATGCTCTCATCCACAGAGACTCACAGAGTGAGTGAGCAGGTAGTCTGGTCTCGCTCGCTGCCTTGCTCAAAGGCACTTAGGCAGGACAGACACCTGCTGTCTGAGCCGGGAACTGGAGTCCCTCCCTCCCTGCTCACTTCCTGTAAGTCGCTCTAGAAAAGAGTCACATGAAGCCCTAAAGTGCAAATATTTTGAACCAACAGCGTTACCTGTCCTGGACGTTGGCCCATCATTTTACATTAACTTCCAGTAAGACTTGCTTTTGTTTTGATTGTTTTAGTGACACTTTGATGCCCCAAAGAGAAATTGGACAAAATTTGGTGATACTTTTTCCACCACGTTTGCTCTTACACCCCTGCTTGCACACGAATTGAACAATCCCAACCTTATTATGTTATGATTGTTATGACCTGACTTCTCCTGCCACAACAATCTGTTTCAAGCAGACATGTTGTGGAAACAACAAGGCCGTTTCACCTTGTCTTCAATGTGAAGGGACATCAGATCCCAGGAGCTGCTGGACTCTGCTGCCTCAGGCCCAGCTAACATCTCATGATGTTTAGCTTCGTCTTTTCATCAGCTGGTCTGAAGTGCCACCCTGAGGAGTAGCGGTGTAGTGAGATAACATCAGTCTGTTTAGGAAACAGCTTCACAGCTGAACTTTGACCCCTGTGTGTGTGTGTGTGTGTGTGTGTGTGTGTGTGTGTGAGACACACACACACACACACACACACACACACACACACACACACACACACACACACACACACACAGAGAGATCAGTCCTGGCTGCTTGCTGCCAGACCTGCAGAGCAAATTCAGAAGTACCTGCTAACAGCAGCTAATGAGCTGTCACTGGCACTATGACTCACACAAGTCTCTCTCTCTCCCCTCTGTCTTCCTCACTCTCTCTCTCTCTCTCCCCTCTGTCTTCCTCTCTCTCTCTCTCTCTCTCTCTCACTCTCTCTCCCCTCTGTCTTCCTCACTCTCTCTCTCTCCCTCTCTCTCTCTCACTCTCTCTCCCCTCTGTCTTCCTCTCTCTCTCTCTCTCTCCCCTCTGTCTTCCTCACTCACTCTCTCTCTCCCCTCTGTCTTCCTCTCTCTCTCTCTCTCTCTCTCTCTCTCTCTCCCCTCTGTCTTCCTCTCTCCCTCCCAAATCATTGCTCACTGCCTCTTCTTGGTGTCTACCTGCAGAATCATTAGTCGCTCGGACACACACACACACACACATACACACACACACACACACACACACACACACACACACACACACACACAACCCAACCCAACCCAACCCAACCCTCTCCCCACGACACTGCATTAATGCTTTTCACCTTCTGACATGTTTTATATGTCCCATATCTCTCTCTGTGGTTGGCTTCCCTCTCTGTCATTACCAACTCTGTTTACTTTTAATAGCTTATCCTGTGGGAACAGTCAATACTGTTAACTAGCTTGATGGCATATAATTGCACTGTAAATGTTCATAGCCTTTCATAGATTTCTTTGTATTTCTCTAATGTATTGCTCTAAAGGACATTTCCTGCTCTGTATAAACATTTTAAATAATGCAGTTTCTTATGCAGTAAAATAAAACTGACCCTTTTGAATATGTATTTATACGTTCTACTAATTGTCATGTGTTGGTACAGTAGGTGATCACAGTTGTCAACAGGCATTTATCCTGTCAAAGACTTAAGCAAGACATTGAATCCCTCCCTTGTTGCTTTAGATAAGAATGTCTGCTCAATTATTTCTCTCACTGCCAACAATGAAACCAGCTTCTCTTTAAATGTCTGTTGACGCGCTCTATTGTGGTGAAGGTTGTGATATTGACACACTCCCAGAGGCTTGTGAAATACATTAGGCACAAGCTCTATTTTAATGGAGGAGCCAGAGAAACAGGCATTTGTTCTTAGTGAAGGCCCACCCTTCCCTTCCCTTCGCCGGGCCGTACACAGCCCCCAGGAGAGTCATGACTACAGAAGCTGGACTGCCCCACAAAGTGAGCAGTGAACCTGGGAGAAGTGATGTCACAATTTATCCCCTGCTCACACACAAGTGGACTGTACATAATTCCATACAATTTGTGTATTTATTTATTTATTTATTTTGACTTCATTTATTTATTTTTGCTTAAATCTAAGCAATCCTCCTGACCTTTCGCCTTTAAAATACACAGAAATACTGCCTCATATTCTGCTTTTGTAGGGCAGAATACAGCTGTCTCAGCCGTACAGCCAGTGTTATTATTACCCTATTTTCATGCATCAATATTTGAACATTTCTTCCTTAATAAAAACTTACTACTGTATTTTAGAAGCAGATAATCTCCAATAACTGTGGCAACATTTAATGAGTGAGTTAACTTGCATGCCAGACGTCACATGATCAGAGTCGGTGTGTCTTTTTTAATAGTGAGCATCCTGTTTGTAAGCAGCCAATGTGACTTCGTGAATGGACGGCATTCACGTTAAAGCCATAAAAGCATTACTATCACTGAGTGTGTTTATCACAGATCCTCTCCGTGCTGCATACCACTCGTTCTATTTCCATCAGCACACACAATGCATTCTCTTTGCTCTTACCCTCCTCCGGGAGAGTCTCAGCTCAGAGTCGGCTACACAGCAGTAGTTGGTAGGCATTCAGCCTCTTGCTCAAGGGCACTTCAACAGCAGCTTGAATCCAGGTTCAAGCCCTACTCACCACCACCACACCACCCTGCTGTCACAGTGCCCCACACCCCCCTTACCAACATTATCATAGTACTCACTTTCATCACTGTCTCTAGTTTGAATTAATTAGTTTCCTTCAGCCGTTTCCATTGCTTGTTAGTTTAAGCACTCTCTTATCTTATCATTGAACACTTGTATTGCTTCCTTGTGACGACCGCAGGAAGACTAGCTGTCATTAAACTGGCAGCTAAAAGGGATCCTAGTTAAATAATAACACACACACAGTTACTCTCGTACACACAGGATTCAAAATGCTCTCTTTTCTTAAATACATTAAAGGTCCCATTCCGTGCAAAAGTGGTCACAAGCTCAGAACTGCCACAGTTGGATTTGTCCCTATCCAGCTTCCCCCTGCAGTCTCCTTCAAGCCACGCCCCCTAACGCTCTGTTCCCCAGACGGGGTATCGGGACGTCACGATGGTCCTCAAGCATACTGCGCGGGTCTCTCTCACACAAGCTACCTGCACCATTTTGTCTATAGCCACAAAATTAACACTTCTAGCTGGAGCGACGCCAACTGTACGTGATCCAGCAACTGCAGAGGTGCATTCGGTAAGTCTAGGCATTTTGAGATGTCCTCTTTAGCGTAGCAACCGTTAAGTTAGCGATAGCTCGCAACCTAGCGTGCTGGTCCACAGATGCTAATCTGATTGGCCGCTGGGAGCCTGGGGCGGGCTCTCCCTCAGCGGCCAATGGGAACTGTTAGTTCTGAATATATTATAGAAACAGACCATTCTTGGGAAGCGACGAGATGAGGAAGTGACAACTCCGTCACAACAAATGGGGTTGCTATATTTTCGACAAATTAATCCAGAATCATGTTTTATGGACCAGAGACACACGTTTTTAAGAGGTTACAGCTGCACGAATTGGGACCTTTAACTGTGTCTCCACAGCAGCATGGGAATACATTGGAGGGAGAGTCAGTGTGGTTGATCTTTGTCTCTCTCAAAACTCTTTTCCCGGCAAATCCACAATATCTCTGTCAATTTCATGGCATCAGCTTGGCGGGACGATCCAGGCTTGTTGTAAACATGAAGGACTGTCCATGAGGTTTTTGTGTGCGGGCGGTGGCAGCAGAGTATTTGCTGTGTGGTTTGTTGTGTGTGTGTGTCGATGTCTTGTTCACGCTGACAGTGATGTGGTCTCGCTCCACAGAGAAAGCCGCTCAGGGATAAGCCCTGAGCTCTGCAGGCACACTGTTTCCTTATTCTGAACCAGGAACGCACTCAGCGTGACAGAGAGCTGTGAGGACGGCGCTCCCTCCACAGGCCCGGTTCTGCCAGTCAGAACACGCTTTCACTCTCCGTCTCCGGGGTCGGGTTTTCATTAGAGCCCGACCGATACAGGATTTTTGGGGGCGATACCGATATTAGGGAGTACAACATTTCCCATATCGATATATCGGCCATTATATTATATATGCACTTACTATATACAGTAGACACACATTTTTTGCAATGATCCCTCAAATATCAGAATTGTCACAGTTGTGACAATTCAGTGCACTGAAACAGTAATATTAATATATATATATATATATATATATATGGTGGGGTGGGTGCTGGGTGGCTTCCTCTGAGGGGCCGTGGGGTGAGCAGGGCTGCATCATGGTCCTGCTGCCCGACCATTTCCCTTTTCACTCTGTTCACATCAATAGGGAAGGAGAGGCAGAGCGAGAGACACAGAGAGACAGAGAGAGAGAGAGAGAGAGGAGGAGGAGGAGGGGGGGAGAGCAACAAAGGCCAAGAGAAAGGAGCAGAGGGGGAGGGAGGAGAGGGGAGGAGAGTGGTGGTGTTTGTCCGAGGCCAATGAATGAAATCTTTCTCTCTGACGCAGGCGAGACAAGGCTGTGCTCTGATGTCTCTCTCTCACGTCGCTTTGACCGCTCCATCCTTTACTTCTGACTGTCTTCCTGACTCTTCCTTTCTTCTTCTTCTCTACTGTCACCATCCTCTCTGCCTCTCTGCCTTTCCTCCTGTCTTCCTTTTACTTTAACAGAACCCCCCCCCCACATACAAGTATAATCAACATACTTTTGAGCCCTTGCAGAGGCCTCCTGTCCTGCACCAAGAGAAGAAAGATAAACCGTTAAAGTCATAGATATTTAGAAGGACAATATGAAAGATATGAAATCAGGGATTGTCTGGCTCATCACTCAAGTCACTGAGCGCAGACCTGCCAGTGCCCCTCAGTAGGAGATTCTTATACAGACCTGCCCCCCAGTAGGAGATTCTTATACAGCCGCTTAAAGACAACAAAAGATGAACTACAGTACTGTGTAAATTGAGGGGAATGCCATTCTAGTTGACTCTACCACTGGAGAAGAAAGATCACCATCTCCACAATTATTTTCATATCCAGTGGTTTGTTTGTCTTGTGATGGAGAACCTGGGAAGGAGAGGACTTATGAGGGATGCTGTAAGATGATATTGAATTAATCTCTCTCTCCTTTTTTGGTATTTCCTTTTCTGTCTCTCTCTACTGTACATTTCTCTCCCTCTCTCTCTTTACATCCTCTCTGAACCACGCCCCCTGGTGGAGGTCAGGGAACTCTCTCTCTCTCTGCCCTCCTTTTCTCTTCCTGTCTTTGTCCCTGGAGAAAACAGGAAAATACTAACAGACAACCCTTTCTTCCTTGTCTCTCTTTATGCCGGCAGCTTCCTGACCTAACTAGCTTTGAAGTACTAAAATCATACGACGATCTGCATGTAACATCAGAAATGTGATTGACTCCATTACAGGAGTTCTAACTAACATATTTCTATGTCTGGAAAAAGGCAGAAGATTTGCTATACATACAGCATACTGTATAAGCTACAACCAATATATAAGTGTGTGTAAGCTATTACAGTCTTCATTTGAGAGATCTGACATTCAGAAAATGAATTATAGCTCAATCATTCTGTCTACTGCCCCAAAATGAAATTCTACAGAAACCGATTGAATTAGTAGTGCAGCACTCATTATGAATCGTGCTGGATAAGAGCTTCGGCTAAATGCAAACTACGGCCGTCCCATTACAGCGGTGGTAGATTCCCTGCCTACCAATACAAGGGGTCGCAGGTTCGAGGCCCTGTGTTACCTCCGGCTTGGTCGCGCGTCCATACAGGCACAATTGGCCGTGCCTGCGTGGGTGGGAAGCCGGACTAAGGGTGTCCTGGTCGCTGCACTAGTGCCTCCTCTGGTCATTCTGGGGTGCCTGTTCTGGGGGGAGGGGAACTGGGGGGAATAAGCGGGATCCTCCTATGCGCTATGTCGTGCCAGTGAAACGCCTCACTGTCAGGTGAAAAGAAGCGGCTGGTGACTGCACATGCACATGTATCGGAGGAAGCATGTGCTAGTCTACAACTCTCCCCAGATCGGCAGAGGGGGTGGAGCAACGACTGGGAGACGCTAACAGGGAATTGGCCAAGTAGAATTATTGGAGAGGAAATGGGGGGGTGGAATCAGAAAAGAAAATTTGATCAAAAAACTAATAAAATAAAATGTAAATACAAACTGAATACTTAGTCGTCTGAATTTGTATCGGCAGTGACATGTTGGTGCATCCCTCCCTAACTGTAACATCATACATACGCTTAACTGCGCAACTAATACCAGGAAATACAATTCAAATTAGATGTTTAGTTTCATATTTAATTTTGCCCGTTTGTCTTATGCAATCCGCCTGTCACTTTCACCGACTCGCACCTATGGCTTATTATGATTGATGATCATGATTATTACTATGATTATGGCTTATTAAGCTTAGTGTCAGTCAGAGGAGAAGGTGTGTGTGTGTGTGTGTGTGTGTGTGTGTGTGTGTGTGTGTGTGTTGGCATTAGCAGTACAGGAGGACGGTGGCGAGGTGTTGTGAGTGTCAATGTTGACGGGAGGAGAAAGCGGTGCAGAGGAATGTGGCCTGGCTGGTGGCCATCACCATCTTCACAAGAGATACTGTCTGAACTCTGCTAGAGCAGAGGAGGCTCTGCCATCCAGGAACAAACGCTCGGCCAGCTGCAACCAACCACAGAGGCAAAATAGTGGGAGAGATGGAGGGAGGGGAGGCAGAGCGAAGGGAGAGAGAGAGTGGAACAGGGAGAGCGATTGAGATAGAAAAAGATAGAAAGAGAGAGAGAAAACGGAGAGATAGAGACAGAGAGATCAGGAAGGGGAGGTAGAGGGCGGGAAGAGCACAGGGAGAGAGAGAGAGCAGACGAACAAAGGCCTATTTTGATACCATCCGCTTTGCAGCCGTACTGTACGTTCTGTAGCCTTCTCCTCCAGCAGTCATCTTTGTTACGTCTAGAGGTGAAAACCATCACTCACTAGTGTGCTCAGGTTAGGCCACCTTACAGACACAGCAGCCTATCAGGGATCATCTTTCATTCAAATTGAGCGAATCATAAACATTTGCATCTCATTTTCTCCTCCAACGTTTTATGAATATCTTTCGGACACGGGAAGTGAAATGACTTTGAAGCGGCTGTGTTCTCACGTGTTATAATTCATCATGCCACACTTGCAATACAGTATTCAGGAAATAAAATGTAATATGATTTTGTGTGTGTGTGTGTGTGTGTGTGTGTGTGTGTGTCTGTGTGTGTGTGTGTGTGAGAGTTGTATATATACAGTATATAGAGGGATCATGATGGTTGATACAAGTCATTCAGATGGTGTGTGAGGGAACAGCTTCCTTCAGATGCCGGCTCCTCCACAGGCTTCAAAAGACACAGAGAGGAAAGGGGAACTTAAGCAGGAGATGTTTGAACAGGTGTACACGGGGCATGGCCAGACTAAACTCCCCCTCACGCCTGGAGACATGCCACTACAACAACTCACTAATACCCTGCCCTGCCCTAAAAAACCCTGTAGGAATCAGTGAAGAGAGAGAGAGAGAGAGAGAGAGAGGGGAGAGAGAGGAGAGACAGAGGAGAGACAGAGAGAGAGGGAGAGGGAGAGAGAGAGAGAGGAGAGACAGAGGGAGAGGGAGAGAGAGAGAGAGAGAGAGAGAGACAGAGAGAGAGAGGGGGTGATGATTGTCATGAAGAGAGTGATTGATGGTGAGGGAGTGGAGGTGAATGTGATCCATGCTCAAATGTTCCCAGTTGTTGTGGTCTCATGAAGCCCACCTGTCTGTCTGGACACACCCAGTCCACACCATACTCCTCCCCCCCACCCCATCCCACAAACACCCCACCCAGCCCCCCCCCCCCCCGGCTAAACCCATCCCTCCCCCTCACTGCCCCCTCCATCAACTCCTTCAAACTCCTTTTCCTCTCTTCAGTCCGTGACCAAACTGAGAAGCGAGGGCCAGTCTGTACTTGAACTCTTGAGCTGCTTAAAAGCATCATTCAGAATCAGCAGGCAGGGTGGCCTAATGCGTTTACACTCATCGACGGTTAGTGCTGAAGTAGAAAATGAATCGATTTCTAGGCGGTTTTGATGATCGCATAATTTTTGACATTTTTCAAGTAAAAATATCAAACATTTGCTTGGGGGGTACAGCTTTGCAATTTTAAGAATCTCTTTGGGGCCCCGTTTCTATTTTATTACATTTATTGATATTTATAAATGATGAATTTATAATGAAAATTATTGTATGTTTCAGCCATATGTCCTACCAAAGTGTCCTTGAGCAATACACTGAGCAACTCCGTAAGAGTATGTATATCAGACAAAATGCAAATGTAGATATAAACTCTTTGCTCTCTTGTGCTGGCCCACAAGTCATGGGCCTGTGCAGCGTTTTGGCTCCTGACCCACAGTTTAACTCGTGTCCTTTCAGCTCAACGTGTGAAGAGGGGTTTGCAACAGATCCAACGTCTCCTTTAGTCCACATGATTCACTCTAGTTTAAATGAGATGTTAGTTGGCTGTCGTCACTGGTGACTCATCTTCTCTGCATACAGGAAGTGATGGATTGAACCTAAACAGCAGCGAGCGCTCCTCCAGCCACGAAGAAGAACTACTGATGTCACGTTACATCATTTCTGATGTCATGTTACATCATTTCTGATGTCATGTTACATCATTTCTGATGTCATGTTACATCATTGCTGATGTCATGTTACATCATTGCTGATGTCATGTGACATTAGTTTTGGGGTAATGTTATGGAAGTCCTCAACATTCAAGCAGTTACCTCTCGCTGCCATTTGGGGCTGCTAATTTGTGGAATCCTCCTCTATTCACTAACACACACACACACACGCACACACGCACGCACGCACGCACACGCACGCATGCACGCACGCACACGCACGCATGCACGCACACACACACACACACACACACACACACACACACACACACACACACACACACACCCTCCCTGGCCGTCATGCCTGACCTCCCCCACCCTGTGTATTCCCCAGCTGTTTGCGATTGCAGGGTGTGTCTGGGCCGGGGTCTGCTGGGTGGGTGGGTCAGATGGGTATTCACATGCTGGACGTTATGACTGGCTGCTGTAACCTTAGAGTGTGTGGACACGCACCTGCTGTTACTTAAGCTATATACAATGACACGTGGGGGCCAGAGCCATGTAGATATTGCTATTTTAGAGTTGGCGATGATTCAAATATGAATTTGAGATAGTTGCTTATCAACTTAGTTTTGTAATTTGTTTCAGAGAGTTGTCAATGGATGTGTTTCTTTGTCTGCTTGAGAGTAATTAACTAATTTTGAAATGCAAGGCCTTTGAAATAAATCCCACAATATTTTTTGAATATCTATTATGTGACTTATATTTTCATTATTATCATCATGTGTACCATTTAAACTAAATACTATTGTGATACTACTCACCTATTTCAAGATGTCTTGTTACCTGCCATGTGAGCACTTTATAAACTTTAATTCATTCAAACTTAAAGTATTTTAATGAATTGTCCACGAAATTAAAGTAAACAAACCGACTGAGAACTAAAGACAGAGAGAGAGAGAAATACAGTGAGATAAGAGGGTTAAGATTTGAATATTCTGTCTGCAGTTTTGAAACCACCTCCTCCAGCAGGAGTGTTGGATCCATTGTCATTGTGTCACGTCATCTCCTCCCCGTCACTGCTTCAGTGGGAGCTGACACAGTGGAGCGTCTCCTCCCCGTCACTGACACAGTGGAGTGAGAGAGAGACACT
>NC_139643.1:45813688-45816188 GCF_964638095.1 Poromitra crassiceps | reverse complement strand
CACTCACTCACTCACTGACTCACTCACTATTCATCATGTAGTGTTTATCATAGTGAACTATATGGGGAGCGATCACACGAGTTTTATATATATTTTATAGTGGACTATATAGTGAATCAAATTAACCGTTGAGAATTCGGACACTATAGTCTACTATTCTTGTAGTAGGGAATGGTTTCGAAGTGTGTGTGTGTGCGTGCGTGCGTGTGTGTGCGTATGTGTATGTGTGTGTGTATGTGCGTGCGTGTGTGCTTGAACTGTGTCCAGTCTGTCTACCACAATTGCAATGTAATCCAAAGCAGGGCACGCAAGCTATGTACATCAGACAGGTGTGTGTGTGTGTGTGTGTGTGTGTGTGGGGCACATTCTCCAGAGCCCCCCAGCAGAGTGGACCCCTCCTAGAGTATTTTGGCCTCAACTCAACATGAAGGACCGATCTGTCTCACCACTGCTACCATCTGTCTCTCTCTTTTTTCTTTTTCCCTCTTTTCTCTTCCTCTTTTTCTGTCCATCTTTCTCTCTCTCCTTTTCTCTGTGTCTTCATCTTTCCTCCAGTTGAATTCTCCTCCCTTCTCAGCTTCCCTCACTCGTTCATTCTCTCTCTCTCTCTCGCATCCACATAATCCAGGCATTTTCAAGGCGGGCCTCCCCGTAGGGGGGCTCCAAACAGTTTCAGGGGAGGCTCAGTGAATGGAAGTGAAAGATTATTACATTAGTTATCAAAAGAAGATCACATAGAGTATCCTACTGTAAATGTGTGTGGTTTGGTTAAAGAGATGGTTCAGAGATTCCGTTTAGTTCAGAGTTTTGGGGAATTTAATGTTTTTCCCGCACTTTCCCAGAGTCCCAGAGTCTGAAATATATCAAACAGCAATATCAGGTCATATTGGCTCAATTGTTGAGTGTCTACTATGGGATCATATAATTCAATCATGATCCCATAGGCATCCAGGAATTGAACTGGGGGGGCTTTTTTCCAAGCTTTGTCTGGGGGGAAGCCCACAGTCTCAGACTTTGAAAACCCCTGACATAATCTCTTCTACTCCATTCCAACGTCATGCCATGGATCCTCCACCGTCTCTTCTCTCCAGCTCTTCATTGATATTCACACCAGCGTGTGTTTGTGTGTTTCATTGGTGTTTATGTTAAAACCACACTGCCCGTGACTCAACTGCCCACTGCTGTCAGCCTGTCTGCAAGAGTCTACCTCACACAGCTTCATTCACTACACACAGTGTTATTCCTGTAGTCATCAAGGCTGCTGTATTCATTTACTACAGTATGACATTTGAAAAACATTCAGGTTAAGATTAAGAGCCTATTATTATTTTTTGCATAAATTAAATTTAAATTACCCTTAGGCCTTGGCCACACTGATCCGTGGTGTCTGTCCGTGTGCGTTCATTTCTCTGTTCACTTCCATTCATTTTCAATGACAGCTGTCCGACTGTCCGTGGAGCACTCAGAAGCATACGTATCCAGAAAATTTGCATACGTTTTGATGGACAGAAAGTTGAAGAGGGATTAACTTTTTCTGGACGGACGTATCGGATGGTCGGATGGTCGGATAGTCACTGTCCGTTTAGCCAATCAGAGTCGAGGTCTTGAGAGGAGGCGTTCCGAGATTTGTTTCAACTTTTCAAAGAAGATGGTAGCCGAGGCGGTGAAGGAGGCTATAATTAATGCTGTGTACACCATCCCGCTGTTGTACAACGTGATAGTCAGTGTCACCGTCTGATTTCACCATCTAATCTGGTCATTCGGTGGCATTTTATTGCCACATAAGTAACGTAGCGCACAGAGCTAACAGCTAGCTGACGCCAGCTTTCTTCTTCTCTCGGTTTATAGGCGGGTCGCTGACGCCTTCAAGGTGCTTACCGCCACCTGCTGTACAAGTAGGTTACTTGTACATGCAACGGACATAAATCTATCCGTCTTTCTGTTCTGTCCATTTTCTTACGGATCAGTGTGGCCAAGGCCTTAGGAAGTTAAAGACAGAATCGACAAGATTATTGTTCTTGTCCTTTTGGTGACACAAGTGCTCATCCTCATTCCTGTGTTATTCATGCAACACAATTCCCAGAGATCACCTGCCAATCAAACTGCACTGTGAAAGAGATCACCAGCCAATCAAAGTGTAGACTGAAAGGTCAGGTCTTCTGCAGCTGCTCAGTGGCTTGTAGGTGAACTAGTTAAAACCTGTAGTAGATGTCTAGGTGATCACGCCCAGCCCCACCCAGCCTGTCTGTCTGTCTGCCTGTCTGTCTGTCTGTCTGTCTGTCTGTCTGCCTGCCTGTCTGTCTGTCTGAGACTTGAGTCTGTCTGTCTGTCTGTCTGTCTGTCTGAGACTTGAGACAGCCTGTCTGTCTGTCTGCCTGTCTGTCTGCCTGTCTGTCTGCGTGAGACTTCAGACAGCCTGTCTGTCTGTCTGTCTCTCTGTCTGACTGACTGAGACTTCAGAGACACCAAGATTTTAATGGTGGGGAAGCGTTCACTTCAC
>NC_139643.1:45786188-45808688 GCF_964638095.1 Poromitra crassiceps | reverse complement strand
AGAAGTCTATTCCTCTCTTTCATTTCTTCCCATCCCCCTTTCCATTCGTGGAAAGGGAGAGAGAGAGAGAGAGAGAGAGAGAGAGAGAGAGAGAGCACACTGGCTAGTACATCGTAATATCCCCACCTTCTGGCTCTAGCTGTACTCTGTCACTACCTCTCTCTCTCTGTCTCCAGCTCTCTCTCTCTCTCTCTCTCTCTCTCTGTCACTGTCTCTCTGTCTCTCTCTCTGTCACTGTCTCTCTGTCTCTCTCTCTGTTACTGTCTCTCTGTCTCCACCTCTCTCTTTGTCTCTCTCTCTCTGTCACTGTCTCTCTGTCTCTCTCTCTCAGGTCAGTTGAATGTCTCACTCATGCTCTGTCATTACAGAGCTCAGCACGGAGCCGACCAGCTCTGTGCTCTTCCTAGTTCAATGCTCCATTGTTGTGAGTCTTTGTACTCTCCCAGACATCAGAGGCCTACAGTCCTTTTTCTTATCCCTCTGACACATCACACTCTGTCCATCCATCCACCCATCCACCCATCCACCCATGGGAAGAGGAGCGCTCCTGGGAAGAGTAGTGCTCCCAGCACGTCCTTACCATAGAGAATGAATTGCAGAAAGACACTGGCTGCACAAATACACATGTTCCCTGTGGACACTACGTGAGGACGGGTGTGTATAAGACAAAAACATGTTTTTGTCTTATTCTACCTCCTCCTTTGGCAACAGTAACGTGTGTGTGTGTGTGTGTGTGTGTGTGTGTGTGTGTGTGTGTGTGTGTGTGTGTGTGTGTGTGTGCGTGTGCGCATGCGTGCGTGCGTGCATGTGCTTTGACCCCACCCGTGTGCTCCAATACAGTCACTGTGGTAATACAGTGCTACTTGTGTGTTTATTTGAATGGTTTCACTCTGAAATGTGATACATCTATTTTGGCTAAAGACAAAAGTTGATTTTCATTCCTCTATATTTACCAATCACAGCTGATTACGTCCTCTAAAATCTGTTTCATAAGAATTAGGAATGAGTCCTGGTAGCTTTGATAATAATAATCATTTGTGAGTTTCACTTCCAAATTCATTTTTAATCATTTTCTCTTTTAAATGGCAGATATCTCATGTTGAAGCTAAACTTGTATTTTTGAAACATCACTGAACTGACCAGAACCTTCTCTCTCTCTGTTCTTCTCTTCCATGTTGCTGCTGGCACGTTCCTGCTTGCTTGCTTCCTGCAAAAGGTAAATAGACCCAGTTCTCCTCAAACTCTTCTGTGCTGAAACAACAGGCTGTGTGACCCCACGGCGCCTAGCTTCTTTTTTTATTAAATCCTCCTGGAAAAACCATCTGTTTTCCAGCTGTCATCACTGCTTTCTTTGCCACTGGTCGTCTGAGGATTTTACTCCTTTTGAATCGAGTTGAAAGGAGAAACAAGACCTCTCCCTTAACCCATTGATACCTGATGCAGCATTTGCGTGTATATCCCTCATTTGTGTGTGTATCCCTTTAAGACCGCGAACCGCGTTAACGCGGTTCGCGGTCTTACAGGGATACACACACAAATGCTGCATCAGGTATCAATGGGTTAACTCCAGTGTCGGCAGAAATATATCTACATGATGTCGAGATGCTAACACATAGTGTGACTGGTGGTTTATATACATGCTCGTGTTCCTCACACATTTGATGCTGTTACTTTGCTGTGTCTCAGTCAAAGCTTCCTGTTCTCGTCATTCTCTGCTTTGTTTTCTAAAGTTTAACTGTTAGCGTCTCCAGACCAGTTGAGGTGTTTACAGCGTGTTGCTAGGCCCTTTTATTCCTGAGGAACGGGTGTAAAAAGGTCTGAAAACACACCGGCAGCGAGCTACTGTCCCGTCGCCATGGTTACCGGTCACACCACCTTCTCTGGCCCTGTGACGGCCCCAGGAGACCTGTGTGTGTGTGTGTGTGTGTTTGAGAGAGAGAGAGAGAGACACACATCTGTTCGTGCGAGTGTATTTCTGTGTGCGTGTGTGCGTTAGGGGTGTCAAAAATAATCGATTATAAGATGCATCGCGATGCGGACGTGCACAATTCTGCATCGATTAACAAATATCAAAAATCGATTATAAAAAAAAAAAAAAAAAAAAAAAAAAATTATAATCAAATAAAATAGAATGTAAGTGCATGCAGTTGTTTATTTTAATTATGGATGATAATACAATGCAATTCCAAATGCACTTTTATTTTAAAAGTAGCCACACAGTGAGAAAAAAGAAAGTGAGAAAAAATAAATCATGTATTGCGGAAAAAGTGATGCATCGATTTAAGATGCATCGCGATGCATCGTGATGCATCGTTTAATCGAATCGAATCGAATCGTTGACAGATGAATCATAATCGAATCGAATCGTGAGGCCAGTGAAGATTCACAGCCCTAGTGTGCGTGTGTGTGTGTGTGTGTGTGTGTCCTGTGTGCGAGCCCTGGGTTGCCTTTGAACGTGCGGCCTGCTGGTGACAGGGTCATGTGAAAGAGGAGCCTCCCAGGGCTCAGGGGAGCGTTCAGGATCGCCCAACACTTTTCAACATTTTTGTTTTTAATTTTCAACTTGAAAGCGTGTTGAATGGAGCCAGGTGTTGCTTTTGAATGGCGCCGTTTCTTTCTCTGCTGGGGATTCTAGAGGGGTGTGTGTGTGTGTGTGTGTGTGTGTGTGTGTGTGTGTGTGTGTGTGTGTGTGTGCGCGTGTGTGCGTGTGTGTGTGTGTGTGTGTGTGTATGTTGGTGTGTGTGTGTGTGTGTGTGTGTGTGTCAGTGGTTGTGAGTGTGTGGGTCTTGCCTCCATGGGTTTACATAATGTAGTACCATTTGCATACATGCAGGTTTGGTTTCCATGTCTGTGCATAAAGGAACAGTGCGTGCTGAGCAGACAATGTTGGCTTTTGTGTTTGTTTGCTAGCGTGTGTCTGTGTGTGCTAGCGTGTGTCAGTGTGTGTGTGTGTGTGTGTGTGCTAGCATGTGTCAGTGTGTGTGTGTGCTAGCGTGTGTCAGTGTGTATATGTGTGTGGGCTCTATGGATCAATAGGTCTCTCTCCAGTTAATTGGTGTGTGGGGAAATGCAATATTGGAGTCAAATCACCGCCAGCAGTCACTCTTTGCCACCTAGGGCTGCAACTAACGATTATTTTCACTGTCCATTAATCTGACGATTATTTGGAATGTCAACAAATGGTGAAAAGTATTGATCAATGTTTCCCAAAGATGTCTTGTTTTGTCCACAACCCAAAGATATTCAGTTACTGTCAGAGAGGAGTAAAATAAACCAGAAAATATTCACATTTAAAGAGCGTGGTGCAGTTTCTTTTAATGAATTCATATTTTGGGCTCATGATTAGTATGGAAATACCCCCCCCCCCCCCAATAAGGAAATAAATAAATACAGGCCCACAGGGGAGAAATATGGAGAAAATATGCGTTCAATATCTGTGACATCACTTTCTGCTGAGGCTGACATCACAAGAGGCAGTTCCATTTCAGGAACAGTGCCCCCTGCAGTTTACAAAAACATTTTGATTTACACCCACCCCCAAAATCCCATTGCTATGTATACCCCTCCTACATACATATTAATGCAATGTCTGAGTCCGTTTCAGACTGAAAACATAATTTGTCTGAGATGACAGGTTGAGAGGCGGGTCATAGTATCATTTTGATGATTTTATTTGATAATTCTGGGGACTGGATTGGACTTTGGCCAATCCTGGCGTGTTCCACCTCCAAATCGAGTGAGATTCAGTGTGTTGTGGCGCTCCCCTCGGGAAGAGCCTGCTGACGCGAGGTTAGTGGCTGAGTGGAGCTCAGCGAGCCGCAGGCAGCCAGCTGCCTTCGTGTTGCCGAGCGGAGAGTGCAGCCTGTCGGCCTGGAATCCCCAAGGGGCGACCCCTGACGACCAGGCCCTCGGAGGGAGGCGCACGCCATTATCGCCATAAATGTAAATAATATTCCTGGAATGCATGTTTTAATGAGCCAGTTACATTTCTTTGCATTCTTAGACATTACCGTTTTTGTTTTTTGTATATGTTTCATACAATTGGCCAAGTTAGTAGTTTGTTTATGGGATAGGAATTCTGCCAGATGAGAAGATTATCCTGAAATGAAGATTTGATTGACGGCTGCCATGTCGTGATATGATTGGTTGAAATGGGGTAGAAATTTGATAGTACTGGGTGACGTCAACAAACTGTAGATTACTGTTATCAATGAAATCTTGAAAAATGAACTTTTGATGTCAAAAAGTGTGAAAAACTAAAGAAATTCGATTTTTGTGATTTTTTTTGGAATACATTATTAAATAGGTGCACTGCATCATACCCAGGTATTTGAACTAAAAGAAAAGAAAGTTCGACTTTAAATCATCACCCGTGAGTGTCTGAACGTGTGAACAAGTGTTTAAGTGAGTGAGTGTGTGAGTTTATTTGTGTGTGTGTGTGTGTGTGTTTGTCCAATGTTTCCTCCCATCTATCTAACAGTAATTACTGTCCTCACTGAATAGCGGAGCTGTTGGCTCTGCCATTCTCACGGCTATTAGCAGTCAGTCAGCAACTCTGCCAACTCAACCACTGTTTTTCTACCAACACTGAGAAATGGTTGATCTGTGTCAGGCTTTGTTTGGGTGGAAACGTGTGTTGTTGTTGTATCTGTGTGAGAGAGAGTGTGTCTATCTTTGGTGTGTGTGTGTGTGTGTGTGTGTGTGTGTGTGTGTGTGTGTGTCAGAGAGAGAGAGAGAAAATTGAAATCTGATCAATTGATTGAGAGTGACCTTGAGTAAAGAACACCTTGGTGGTTAGGTAGGGTTGGCATTAATTATTAAGCCTCTCTCAAATATATTCTCACATATTAATCACAAGTTCACGGTTTGTCACTGAGTTACAAACAACAACACATAACTAACTACTGTAACTAAACACACTGGGGAATGGAAAAACTGATTCAGTGTTTGGTTGATGAAATGAACTGAAAAAAGAAGCCTGGCCCTGCTATATTTGGAGTGGCTGTCTTTGAACACTGATACAGTAATTGACCAGATGTAGGATCAGCAGCACATTGTATCTTTGAATTTAAGCTAACGTTTTTTACATAAACACACTTAAGCCAACATCATATAGACGGTTTTAACTTGACAACAATAACAAACGGTCACAACCCACCTGAATATCCGGTTCTTGTTACAAAGCTGAGCGCAGGCTGATATTCGGCTCAAATAAAATGTTGACGTTAGGCCGTGTCTCCGACACACACAGTAACAACGTAGCCTATTTCAGTCTTCTAGTAGTTAGTAGTAGTAGTAGTTGTTGTTGTTGATAGTTGCCATTCCTGTCGGAAAGACACACGCTGGGTAGTAGGAAGCGTTGTCGTCTGGTCCAGACTGAGCTAGCCTGAGAGGCTAATAAAGCTACATGTTACAGAGTAAGCTGACTATCAGTACGTATTGCACACATAGGCCTATATTTACATTTAAACGTTTACATAGCAAAAAATAAAAAATAGAAATAGATGTATTTGTGTTTCCCCCTGAACAGCTGAGAAAGTGGACACTGTAATGGTTAGCACTGGTGAATTATGATACAATTCAGTAGGTGGCGGTAATGCAACATTTAAGGATGCCAACCACCATAAAAGACAGAAGAAGAAGCTGAGAAAAAGGAAGTGCTGTGGGGTTGCAGGTGGTGAAAACCGTCTATTATGCATGGATTATAATAAAGACGACAAACACAAGCTGCTGTTTCAACTAAGTGCCATGGTTTGAAGGATGTTTAGCGATACATGAATGTTTCCACACCCTGCCTGCATATGACATCTACTTACAGCTTAAATGTCATACTATTGTTACAAATCAGCTCCAGTTATTGGTAGTTCATTCACAATTAGGGCTGTGTTAAAAGAAAATCGATTTTTCTGATACGAATCAATATTCATTTGAAAGACCTGATATCGATTCAGGAGATCCCAATATCGAATCGATCTTTTAATATCATGCGTTTTTCCGTGGACAATTGACGCTTTAACCCTGTTAGACTCATGTGTTTTGGTTCTTAGCACAATGTGATCTCGTACAAACATCTCTAAACATTCAGTTTTTTAATAATTAATAATGCACCAACAAGTTAGAGCCAGGTTCCTTGTACAATTTAGTAGGGCTGCAACTAACGATTATTTTGATAATCGATTAATCAGTAGGGTTAGTTGTCGATTAATCGATTAATCGGATAAAAAAATGCACTGATATTGTTTCCATCCGTTTATTGAAAAACAACTTTTTTTTTTGTTAAACAAAAACCCACCGGGCTTTGCTACATCAAATAGCTTTGACACGGCATGAACGAATACAAAATACATACAAATGTATGGCGTAAGTGCAAAAGATATCTTCATATCTTCTTAAATAAAGTGCTAGGAGGAATTTCAAATCTAGCTACAACCTCCTCCAACCACTCTGCGATGTTGGGAGCTGTATGTCTCTCGTGCAGAGGCATGGTGGTCAGGGAGTTTGCCTGCATGCCCCAATCAACACAGAAAGAGCAGGCCAAGTCGAGAGATCCTCTCCACAACAGAACCTATACGCAACACAGACTAGCCCACAGGATGAGTACAATGTGAGTCTGCTAAATACAGAGACAACCCAGCCCTGTAGACACAAACAGACTGTAGCAGCTATAGTAGACACAAACAGACACACTGTAGCAGCTATAGTAGACACAAACAGACTGTAGCAGCTATAGTAGACACAAGCAGACAGACTGTAGCAGCTGTAGTGTAGCACACACACCAATGAACAAGGGACAACAACCCCGCTTTTAGTTTACATACCAAGTCTGCTCTACCATTAACGTTAGCAAGCTAACGTAACGTTAACTAGCCGGTCGGCTTAACACACCATGCTTGTCGACCTGGGTGCGGGCGCATCAGTTGTTAACGTTAGATAAACGAAACAAACTATCTGAGTTTACATACCACGTCTGCTCTACCACTACGTTAGCAAGCTAACGTAACGTTAACGAGCCGGTCGGCTATAACGTTAACGTTGTCGACCTGGGTGCGGGCGCATCGCCTGTTAACGTTAGATAAACAAAACAAACTATCTGCTGTGAGACGAACATTTCCACTTCAAACAACAATACACATGGGTCTAATAATGTAACATTAGTTTACATGCATATCGAGTTTGTAGTAGTATAACGCTAAGTTAAGTTAACTTACCCGGCTCCTGAGCTCCCTTCACCATCATCCAATGATCCAACATGTTTGTGTTTAAGGTGTTCACGCAGGGCCGTTGTGCTTCCATGCCATGCAAGATCGGCTTTGCACATTTTGCACGTAACAGACTTTTTATTTCCAGTTAATATGAAGTGCTCCCAAACTTGGGAAGTTTTGGGTCCAGCTGCTTTCTCGTTCTCAACTTGTTTGTCGTTTACTGCGCGTGCGCAAGGCGAGTGACGTAGTCGGCTCCGCGACAGCGGGGCCAGGGAGTGACGTAGCCAGCACTGCGCCGCAGCAGCTGCGGTCAGCTGTTGTTAATATCAACAAAACAGATGGCTCTGCGGTCCAACTAATCGCGAGGCAACGAATCGATAATCAAATTCGTTGCCAACGAATTTAATCATCGATTTTAATCGATTTAATCGATTAGTTGTTGCAGCCCTACAATTTAGCATTCATTTTTTGAGAATCTCTTTGATATCCAAGAAAAATTGGTGTTGTAACTGAAAAATCAATATCAAATCCTATCGAATCAGGACCTTATGTATCGGAATCATATTAAATCGGGAAATCAGTGGTGATACCCCGCCCTATTCACAATTATTCAGTTGTTTGCTTTCTATTCTTGTTGAACGCTCCCAAGAAACACACCATATCATTGATCTGGAATGTCAAGCTCATCCTGGACCACATCTCCTCTCCTCTCCTCTCCTCTCCTCTCCTCTCCTCTCCTCTCCTCTCCTCTCCTCTCCTCTCCTCTCCTCTCCTCTCCTCCTCTGTGTGTTGCCTGGTGTGAACTCAGGCAAAACTAAATTTGCCTTTCCCAGATCATTTCCCCTCATTAAGTTCCTGCTGTAAATAGCCTTGTTTCTAATGTTAGCATTCAGTTGCGTTTCGACAGTTGGCTAACACAGACTCTGCACAGTTCTCAAGCAAGTGTGACTAACATACAGTGTTAATGTCCATTCATTTTCTTCATTTATCACCATAAACTCAGCAATGATTAAGATAGAGTCAGAGGTAGCTTAGGTTTTTGGCCAGCACAAGCGGGCCCTATATCTGGCTTTGTCCAGTCCAATTTGAGTGCCGATGCTCGTGAACGCTTTATCACGCTGGCCATATGCTAGGTTCCGACCTAGCCTTGTTTTCCCTTACTTTGGTTGCTAGAGTCAATGCTGTGCTGCATTGGTAGTGTTTTGTGCACCCCATCAGCCTAAAGACCCCAACCACCTGGTCTCAACACCGGACCCATGAGAGTTCTTACGCTGATACACTACTGTCTGCTGCAGATCTCTCTCTCTCTGGGTCTGGGACACTGCGTGCTCCAAGCTGATGTTGAAATCACGGCTAATGATTGGTTGCGCCGGAATCCTCCAATCAGTAATGACTTTTGCGATGAGGCGCCCACCCAACCTGACTCTGTTGACTTTTGAAAATGAATCACTCTCTCATTGGTGCTACGACCCGTCAGTCATTTAATTGTTGTTCAACTGCACGATATTGGAAAAAAACATTGCAATTTTATATTTGCAACAATATATTTAGTTTCTACGATGCATATTGCGATGTGAAAAGAAATCACCAAATGACTTGAATAGCTCATCAAGGCTTGTTGTCGCTTTAAGAAGGTGGTGGGTATCCTGTGTGAGGGATGTGTAGTAGCAAGTGTTTTTATCTGCAGTCAGAGTGATTAGCAGAATGCTAGTGTGCTAAGTATCAACCAGCGAAAAAGTTGTAACATGAACATGTTTGAGTTGATTTGCCTTATTACTTGGCACAGACTCTGTTATTCAGTATGCAGAGCCCAGCGATTCAACGTAATATAATATTTGAGTCTGTGGAGAGAGTCTACTGTACCAACCACCAGGCTCCTCCTGCAAGACAGGCCCAGGAGGAGATTGGGAGGGGCCTCACAATTCACACTGCTGTGTTGACCTTGTCTCCAACCAAGATGAACGGGAGAGCTGATAAGAAGTAACAGAAAGAGATAGAAAAATATATTCATTATTAAAGCGGCCCATATGGGTTTACAACACAACATAATCATTTTTCTAAAGACGTTTTCCACGTACTCAGCTGTTATATCAGAATCATAATGACTTGACTCTCCAAACACAGTAACTATAGAGCACTTTGGCCTGGTGACAGACAAGCCCACAGGTGTGTTGTCAGCAAAACGAGTGACATAAGTAGAGGAGTACACAGTACATGCATGAGAGGGAGAAGCTGAGACGATAGAGCGAGCAAGAGAGTGTGTCTAAATTAGAGAGCGAGAGCCAAGTGGGTGTTTTTAAAAGCCTTGTTCTCTCCTCCTCCTCCTCCTCCTCCTCCTCCTGTCTGTAATCTGCTGCAGAATGTTGATCCAGCAGCACTGCTGATCCAACAATGTGACGCTGCCAACATGACAAATGTGTGACAGACACACACATTCATGCTTAAACTCCAGGGTCAACACACCATGCTGCTTTGAAAAAATGCACAGCTGAGTAACAGGGAGGACACGCCCCTTTCTTCTTCCGATTTCCCTTTGACACACACACACACACACACACACACACACACGCTCGCCCTGGACGTAAGTGCAACACATGTTTCTGACTCTCTGGTGGCGGTGACATCACCTGTCTGTCTTGTGGTCAAAGTCCAGTTCCTTTATCCGGCTCAGAGCTGCGAGCACCCGGCCACTCTCAGAGCTAGCGTAGCCGCCGACGCGCGCACACACACACAGACACACAGAGACACACACTTTACGGACGGAGAAAAGAGTTGTAGAAGAAGAAGAAAGGAAGTGAATGACAGCTTAAGGATTATCTACGTGATTAAGGATGGCTCTCCTCTGACGGCGTGGACCCTCTCAGTCTGACAGATCAGCCTCCAGACTCTTCCCCCCTCCTCTCCTCCTCTCATTTGTCTTCTACTACTCTTCTGTTCTGTTCTCTCCGTACCTCGCTATATCTCCAGGTTTCGTCTTTCCCTCCTTTCTCCCCCCCTCTATTCCCTCCCTTTCTTTCTTATTTCCACTTTATCCCCCTCTCCGTTTTCTCCTCTATCTCTCTCTCTCTCCTGCTGGTTCTCCTTCCCTCTCTCTTTCTCTCGTCTCTCTGGGAGCGAGGCATGAGCTCCACGGCGGCTTACAGGCAGTTCCTGCAGGAGCTGGAGGAGAAGAGAGGTCGGTAGTACCCCCGTTAACCCGTCTAACCTAACCTTAACCTTTAACCCCGTTTTAACCTGTCTGTCACTCAGTGTTGAAGCCCAGGGTCAGGCTTCAGATCTGCAGCTGACATGTTTACGGCCCTGCTCATTGTGCTGTGTGGAATCATCATGTTGTTTATCTCTGGTTATCTCCGTTTGGAGGAATGCTGAGGTCATTTCAGGAGACTGATGATGTATTACACGTGCTGATGACACAAGGCTGTCAATCAGTGTTTACTAAACGACGTCACTCACGGCCCAGATGTGTGTTCTACATGTGCTTCAGGAGGCCCTGCTGTATGCAGACTGCTCTGCTAAGAGGCAGCGGTAACAGTGGTGACAAAAGCAGGCTTGTTGCCAAAAGGTTGTCGGTTTGAATCTGTGTGGGGGAATTGAATGAGCAATGCTCTTCAGTTACTGTTGAGCGAGGCACTTATCCCCCAGTTTCTGCTAAGGCCACTAGTAGAATTTAGAAAGTGGGATTGTACTGGGCAGCTCCCAACTCTGAAAACAATAAGTAATATCAATGTGAAACAGAGCGATGCTGAACAACGTTCCCTGAATAAAAGGTTCAAAGCTATAATTGATGGAGTACAGAGTAGACCTCTGTTTCTGAGCTCATTAACATAATATAAAGGCAAATAGTTAAGGGGCGTGGCTTCTCTCCTTTACTTTCTGATTGATTTCCTAGACACTTTGTACTGTAGTTTTCTAGGACTCATTAAGGTCAACATCAAATCTCCCAGCATGCATCATGTGTGTGTGTTTACCTACCTGGCTATGGCGTCTAGATAAGATATGGCGCAACAGAAGGACGAGGGACTTAGCTTTACAGCCTCGGCATCTAAATCTCCCTGAACCCACAAACACCCTGGGGCCTTCATGAACATTCATCTGTTAGCTCTGTCCGGCTCTTAATTAGCATCAGATGCTGGCTGTCGTGTGCCGCTAATTGTTTTACTCTAGCTAGTTAGCTGCGGCGGCCAGGCAGATGCCAGACGTGACTCTGCCTTGTCTCGTCTCAGCGACACTTGCTCCTCGTTGATGCTGGCAGAAAGCAGACAGACAGACAGACAGACAGACAGACAGACACACACACACACACACACACACACACACACACACACACACACACACACACACACACACACACACACACACACACACACACACACACACACACACACACACAGAGAGACAGACAGACAGACAGACAGACAGGGCAGACCCACACAGGGCGGGCAGACAGACAGACAGACAGACAGACAGACAGACAGACAGGGTAGACAGACAGACAGACAGACAGACAGGGTAGGCAGACAGACAGACAGGGCAGACAGACAGACAGACAGAAAAGACAGACAGACAGGGCAGACACACAGACAGACAGGGCAGACACACAGACAGACAGGGGAGACAGACAGACACACACACACACACACACACACACACACACACACACACACACACACACACACACACACACACACACACACACACACACACACACACACACACACACACACAGACAGAACATACAGAATAGACAGACACACAGACAGACAGGGCAGAGTGGTGTGTTGAAGTGTGAGGTGACATGTAGGAGCAGGCAGGATGCTTTGCTTCAGCAGCTGTTATCACAACGGTTAGCGTAGCGTAGCATAAGCCAGGCTTTCCAAGGGACTTTTGGCAGGCCAAAACATTTGGTTCTTCTTCTTTGCTGGAATGTTCATTTCCTAGATGCCATATTACATTTTGTACGGCAACAAAAGACATGAGCACCTGTTTTTATGTTGCAGTTGAAATCTGACAGTGTTTATTTACTGTTGCTGAACTGCAGACAAGCCAAGGTTATGAAGCAACATGAGGCCAAAGTCAACTGACCATCGGCTAAATTCCTCAGTACTTGTGACAACTTACATAGAAAAACAACTTAGACAGAGAACCAGGTAAATACTCATCTGGATAACAAAAAGATAGTCTGTCCAATTTAAATTTAATTTCCTATGTTCAGACATAAGTCATTTGTTTATACCTTGGCTTATGAAAACACCACGCATGCCATTTGTTATTTGGGGACACACAACACATTGTCCCATGACCCATTTTGTACCCAGACACATAGCTTAAGAACTACTCAGTCATTTGCAGCACTAAAACAAGAGATACGTAGATATGTAAGGGAGATGTTAAGATCCCAAACATGCTGTCTGTTCACCTCCCTCCACAGCCCTTCTCCTCGTCTGGTCGCAGCTCTTCAGCCTAAGAGGCCTCTCTGCAGTTGTCCCAATGTCAAGGCTGCATTCAAACAGAGAAGCTGTCCCCCTCTTTTGTCTGCTAGTATGAATATGGCCCTGGCTCCACACCTGCTCCTGCTCCTGCTCCTGCTGCTGGTGGTGGTGTGCTGATATCATGTGGAGGAGTTCCCCCAGCAGCTGCTGCGTCTGAGCCCACTAGAGGAGTAGATGTCAGGCTAGGTTAGAATCACCTCCAATCTCCTTTGCTGCTTTTCAGGGAAGTAGGGACATCTAGACACCACTTAAAATAAAATGAAGGGGAAAAAATCTATGGGAGTTGTCGTGGAAGGTAAACCAAGAAAAACAATTTATATCTGTTTCCATGTGATTCTGGGATGATCCAATGGGGTTTGAAAGGATTTAAAAAGCCCGGCGGTCGTAGAATCGTAACCAGCAGAGAAACATGTAATCCTTCATTTTAAGTTAAACCATGATAATAGACACAATGGTTCTTTCAAAGCTTCCACACGACCACAGTGATTTGTACAAAGGCTATTTATCTTCCAGTTGATGTCTTTTTTGATCGTATGAATTCATAGTGGGCTTCACAGTAATCGTATGAGAGGCTGGCGTAAGTTACATGAAAATGAATGCTATTCTGAAAACACAAAGTCTTTGATATTTTCCGTTGCTTGATCACTGAGCACAGGTCGTAGTTCACCCTCCTTTAGATTGACCATGAAACCACAGCTAACGGCTCCATACATGTATGGAGCCTTAGACACTCTGCCATCTGTAGCCACTCACAGCTCTTTGTCCAGTGTGCTCTTGTGCTGCACTTCACCTCAGCGAGCTGCCCAGGAACGTGCTGTGCCTTCCAAATGAGATGACAAGTGCATTACTGTGGTCGTCCATTGTTTAAAGCCTCTGTGTATCTGCTGTCACCTGTCACAGAGGAGACTAATGCCTGCTGCATGAATGAGTTTCAGACCGTGGCTCTCTGAGGTGTTCACTCACAGTTTGTTTAAGGAGGAGTCGCAGGCAGCTCCTATTCTTATCTCTGCTTCACTCTCTCTAGCTGCTCACTGTAGGGTTCAACACGCTATAGGTATAAGTCAACCCTGTTTACCTACATAATGTGTGTTCAGCTCAGTATGTAGGGTTCAACACTCTCTAGGCTACAGGTTTAGGTCAACCCTGTTTACCTCTGTGTGTTCAGCTCAGTATGTTGGGTTCAACCCGCTATAGGCTATAGGTTTATGTCAGCCCTGTTTATCTATGTGTGTGTTCAACTCAGTATGTACTAAGGTTCAACCCTCTCTAGGCTATAGGTTTAGGTCAACGCTGTTTATCTCTGTGTTCAGCTCAGTATGTAAGGTTCAACCCTCTCTGGGCTATAGGTTTAGGTCAACCCTGTTTACCTCTGTGTTCAGCTCAGTATGTAGGGTTCAAGCCGCTATTGGTTTAGATCAATCCTGTTTATCTGTATTGTTCAGCTCAGTATGTAGAGTTCAACCCTCTCTAGCCTCTATAGGTTTAGGTCAACCCTGTTTATCTCCATGTGTGTTCAGCTCAGTATGTAGGGTTCAACCCTCTCTAGCCTCTATAGGTTTAGGTCAACCCTGTTTATCTCCATGTGTGTTCAGCTCAGTATGTAGGGTTCAACCCTCTCTAGCCTCTAGAGGTTTAGGTCAACCCTGTTCATCTTAATGTGTGTTCAGCTCAGTATGTAGGGTTCAACCCTCTCTAGGTTTAGGTCAACCCTGTTTACCTCTATGTGTGTTCAGCTCAGTATGTAGGATCTGTGTAGCTTTTGGGTTTCTGTGTCATGCAAGATCTGTGTCAGTGCCCTAACACAAACAGTGGGACTATTTATGTTCACAAACAAGACCAAACACTCTTCTTCACCATGAGATACAAATGCCATATTTATCCCTGGGTAGTCTCTCTCTTCTGTTGCTTCTTCTCGTGTCTCTGCTCTGTTCTATTTGTGGGTTTTATGAATGAGGAAGGTGGTGTGTATGAGAGTGACTCATCCACACTGTGGAGGTGTATGTTTGTTCATTATTACTCACGTTGCCCATTCAACTCAAATGTTCTCACTGTGACGACGCCCAGCTGTGAATCTCTCTTCCTTCCTGTTCTCGTATAAAGTCACATGAACTCATAAGTCATAACAAGACTTTATGTTGCTTGGTTGTTCATCTGTTGCTTCGTGTTTTTATTTTGGTGTTTTTTGCGTGTGTGTCTGCAGCAGAAATAGAGCTGAACAGTGACGTGACATCTCTTGTCCCGAAACAAAGACGAGGGAAAAATTCAAAATTTCAATTCCCCCCACCCGCGTTGTTATTTTTTGTATTTGCTCCAAGTGAAATGTTTTATGGTCACTCACGATTCAGTAGGTTGGCTTGTTTCCACTTCCAGCCTTAAAATTCATAAGGGGTTTTCTAAATGTCTATGGAGAAAATGAATGGGGAATCACTTCCGGGGCAAGATATGTCACGTGACTAATAGCTCTATTGACTCTGACAAACCCTGGCTGTGTTCGTGCCATGCTCTACCTACCCATCAAGCTACAGAGAGGGTCCCCTTGTTTCCACATTCACATTTCTTTGTCTTTACTATTTTTTTTGTTGCTATTTTTGTGATGCTTATTTGATCATATTAATTGAAGACGGTACGGGGGCACTATTTCAGTTAGAGAAGGTAATTTAATCCAAACGCTCATGGGGCAGCTGCCATGTGCTCCAGGTGTCCAGAAGGCTGTCTGGCACATTGGCGGGCGGGGGGGGGGGGGGGGTCAGGGTCGGGGGGTGCATTTGATTTGATGCACGGCACAGCCCTGTCATGTCTGACATACAGTATGGAGTGATGTGAAGCTAACACTCACCCACCATTACAGTGGCACACAGGAGGGCTTTGTCTTCAGCTTCCAGGCACTTTGGTGAAAACAGTGCGTCGGTGTCTGTGTGTGTGTGTGTGTGTGTGTGTGTGTGTGTGGCTCAGTTTATACTAATCCAGTCATATGAGACGCATTTTCTCTTTGTTGTCAATCTCTCACTTTAGTGCTGTTGTTGTCTGTGCTGTCACGAGCTGGTTTCACACCGACACAGTCATGAGAGTCAAGTTGTTTTGAATTGGATTATGTTGGATTTGAAAGATCATTGGTGTGGTGGGTTGTAAATACTCCCAGTGGAATTTACCTTCCTCTTAGTTGGTTCACTCCACTTCCAAAAACACATTTTCATCGACATCAGGCCTACTACAGTACTGCGTGTGATCAAGTCAATTACTGTATGTCTGTGATCTCGTGATTCGATTCCATTTCGATTCTCGATTCCCGATTCAAAACTATGAGTATGATTCAGTACATAGTGGGGTTTCAGGATCTATGTCCAGTCCACTATGTGTGCTGCTAAGAAAGGAGGTGTAGCAAATTATGGCATGAAAGCAGAATAAAGTGAATAAGATTTATGTCGTTTTTAGATTAGAATTTTGTTTAATCAAGTGATTGCAAACAACATAAACAACACAGTAGACAGACACAAAAGCAAACCTAAGACGAAAGGTAACATTTATTCATGCTAAACTTGCACAAGCACAAACTTCTTTGTTCTCTTAGTGACTTCAAGAAAATGTAATGCATTTTTTTTTTTTTTTTTTAAGTTGAGAATCGATTCAGAATCGATTATTTCCAGGATTTTTATTTTATTTTATTTTGCGTGGAAACCCCGATCTGTGAGCACAGTGGAGTGCTGTGTTTACTAGGGCTGTGAATCTTCACTGGCCTCACGATTCGATTCGATTACGATTCATCTGTCAACGATTCGATTCGATTCGATTAAACGATGCATCACGATGCATCGCGATGCATCTTAAATCGATGCATCACTTTTTCCGCAATACATGATTTATTTTTTCTCACTTTCTTTTTTCTCACTGTGTGGCTACTTTTAAAATAAAAGTGCATTTGGAATTGCATTGTATTATGATCCATAATTAAAATAAACAACTGCATGTATGTACTTACATTCTATTTTATTTTATTTATTTATTTTTATTTTTATTTTTTATTTTTTAATAATCGATTTTTGATATTTGTTAATCGATGCAGAATCGTGCACGTCCGCATCGCGATGCATCTTATAATCGATTATTTTTGACACCCCTAGTGTTTACTGCAAACATGGCTGACTCTTAGTGAGGCGGAGCTGTTCTGGCTTGTGTGTACATGTGTGTTTCTAGGGAGGAGACGAGGGTTAATAGGAGCCATCATTTCCAGCATGATGTTAACACGGTGTTTGGCCTGTCTTTAAGATAATTGCCTTGTTTAGATGCTGTTGCAATAGAGGTCCACCTGTAAGGCAGGCAGGCAGGCAGGCAGGGAGGCAGGCAGGCAGGCAGGCAGGCAGGCAGGGAGGGGGGGACAGCTGGCTGGTGAGCATTTTGGCAAAATGATCTCGTCAACCACAGCCGGTAAATGAGAATAGGTGTGTGTGTGTGTGTGTGTGTGTGTGTGTGTGTGTGTGTGTGTGTGTGTGTGTGTGTGTGTGTGTGTGTGTGTGTGTGTGTGTGTGTGTGTGTGTGTGTGTGTGTGTGTGTGTGTGTGTGTCTGTGTGCGTGTGTGCATGTGTGCGCGCACGTTTTAGGGAAGATGTGCGCGTCTCATGTTTAAGGCTGGGCAATTAACCGAAAATGTATTCCAAACTGACATTTAGAACCCCTAACCGACTTAATCTTGATCATCATGTCAATTAATTAATGAATTCAATTAGTTAATGTTCATTTGGGTAATCCTTTCCCCAATGCCAGCATTCATGAGCTGTCGGCATGGAGGATGACAGGAGTGAAAACAGCGAGCTAACAGACAGCACAGTACTGACCTTGTCAGAGAACTACAGTGTGATTACACTTGCACAAAAAAACTAAATACTCGTGATGATCGGGGGGTGAAAGTCTGAAATAATGTGGATATTGGGCCCAGCTCTCGTCTTGTATTTGTGTGCGTGTGTGTGTGTGTGTGTGTGTGTGTCTGTGTCTGTGTGTGTGTGTGTGTGTGTGTCTGTATCTGCACAGCTGATTTGGGTCAATGTCTCACTGTCACTTTAATCCACCAGGCGAACCCTGCTAAACTATCCCCTGCAGCACAAGTCTACACACAGACACTGTTACAGCAACACGAGGCACAAACACACACACTCTCTCTCTCTCTCTCTCTCTCTCTCTCTCTCTCTCTCTCTCTCTCTCTCTCTCTCTCTCTCTCTCTCTCTCTCTCTCTCTCTCTCTCTCACACACTCACACACACACACACACACACACCTCCCTCTCACATTGTGAACCTCTCCTCACCTTGTCTGTTACCTTGCTGCAACAAGGCCGGCAGTATTAACCTTGAATTGGCTGCATATTTCATCCCAGACGTGCCGGAGGCCCGGAGCCAATATTCCAAAGTGGTCCTAAAATGATTTGTGAAATAGGCCTGTTGGTCTGTCTGTCTGTCTGTCTGTCTGTCTGTCTGTCTGTCTGTCTGTCTGTCTGTCTGTCTGTTGGTCTGTCTGGGCTCCAGACTTTGAGTTCCATCTCTCTGTGATAACATCCGCATCTGAATCCAGTCTAAACCACAACACCCTAAATAGGCATAAAACAGCCCAAAACCCAGTCCAGAGAGCTGAGCGGTCACTGTGGAGATGCAGTTGGCTACATACCTTATGGTTTTATGCTGCTGTAATTTATGCCGGAACAATGGTGCGCTGAGTTTAAAGCTTCAATTACAGTAAATGTCTCTACCAGACGGTGGAGGTGAGGCAGCTGCACCCCCCAACCGAATGTCCAAATCCAAAACCTCCCCAAAAAATCACCCAGGGTTCCATTGAGTTTAACATGTGAAAAGCATGAGAGGAGGAGCCGCTGATTGAGAGGGCGTGGTCAGTGTCTGTCTGGTCACTCGTTCATGTTGTGTGAGTTTGTGTTGCGTGGTATATAGACATGGTATATCAGATATAAATGACAGCAGAGCCCAGATGACAGGATGTGTCAAATTAAGTGTCTTTCATCCTTTCCTGTTGTATTTTTTTTTTAAATCAAATATGAGATGAATGATTTGACTGATGATTTGACTGCGTACGTGCTTAACCTTTAAAAACGGAGTTGGAATTCAGAGTTTTTGGTGGCAGAAAAAATATTTACAGGACTTGTTTCTCAAATTAATCTGTTACAATACTTTGAAAGAGTGTTTGATGATGATATGGATTGATTGCCAAATGCTCAGAATGGCTTTTTTGGGTGAAAAATGAATGATGTGTATTGATGTGTAACTTGATACTGTGACTGAATGCAAGTTGCTTTGAGTTTGGTTGAAACTTAACCACATCATTTCTCAAATCAGTGCACCTGAAGCTGAATTAACCAACCAAAAGTGTAAAACGATGAACTTATAAAGTTAGTAAAAAAGTCCAGTCAGGTTGATTTAAGATGAAACCATGAGAGAACAAACCCTCCCAAATGAATCCAAACCTGCCTGTACCTCTCTTTGCTCTAAGCACTGGACTTTAAACTCCTGTTCCAGGTCACTTGTGTCCACAGTGTGGACGGTGCCTACAGAGCGAGCTGGTGCCGACAGACAGTCAGACAGACAGACAGGCAGACAGACAGACAGACAGACAGACAGACAGACAGTTAACAGACACAGACAGACAGACAGACAGACAGACAGACAGACAGAGTCAGACAGACAGACAGGCAGACAGACAGACAGACAGAGGCAGACAGACAGAGTCAGACAGGCAGACAGACAGACAGACAGACAGGCAGACAGACAGACAGACAGACAGACAGACAGACAGACAGACACATTATGTAGCTTTGTGTCATAAGCAGACTAACCTGTCTGCACTTCAAGGCTGCTGATCAGGTGACATAAACGTCTGGAGACTGTTTGTTTGTTTGGGTGCTAATGTGCTACAGCTACACTGAGGCTTAGGCTGAGTTAGCAGCCAGGACCTCACCTGAAGGGCAACACAAGTCTAATACTGTTGAATCTGTTGTACCTTTTCACATCATTATTAACACTAGAAATATCCTGCATTTCACACACTCATTTGTAGCTTCACACACAGTGCACGACCGCGCCGCGGAACCCCCGTCCGCCCTTTTTATAGTCGTGATATTTTGAAGAGTGAGTGAGTGAGTCATCCTTTTTCCATCAGTATTTATTTAGCACTCTGCTTGATTCATGGCTTTCTGGAGATGTCAGGAAAGATCAGGTGCTTTTGGACCAAACAGTTGTGGGGATTCCCTGAGAGGAAGTGCCTGCTGAGGAGCTCCCCGGAGAACTACATTCCTACAAGGGCTTTTTTCTGTTTGCATTCACACCGCCAATAGGAACCATAGGAACGCTGAAGTGAAGTAAGCATGCTAACTGCTACTAGCTTCACAGCAGGGGATTGATACTACTTTGGCTAACAATTAGCTAGCTAACATTAGTGTGCTAAAAAAAGCACATTAGTTCCTGTGGTACAAACACAACAAAAAGGGGAGAGTTCCTCCAACTGTTCCTAGAAGTATAAAAAAGTTCCTGTGGTTCGAAAGCACCTATAGAAAGCTTATCTATCTGCACCTCCCAGCCAATGAGGGCTAGTTTTACTGAACAGGTCATGTAATAAGGGCTGATGTTATTGGAGATATTAGACAGCTACCTGCAATCATATACTATACTTACTTACACATGATCAACAGCTTTAACTTAACACGCATAATCTTCCACCAACTGGCCACTTTCACCTCTTTGGTAGCAGCAGTGTTACAACATTCAGTTGAAAAAGGTTCTCTTTTGCTCCTTTTGTCTCTGTGCAAGGAAGGAAGGAGTGCTTATTGGCGAGGGTTGCTTTGCAGGAGTTGTTTTGCAGGATGTTCTTGATCTCAGTGGGACTGACTTCGATGAGTAAAGGTTAAATAAATTAAAATAAACAAATAAATTAAATGAAGCTGTATTAGACAAGGGCACCATTTGTATTTAATATTCTGCGTTGGTCACAGCTTTGTAAAGTCTGGTCTGGTGTTCTGGGTGCTTTGTAACATCAGAGAGAGAGCCTGCCTGGCCTGCTGAATCAAAGTGCTAGCCTGTCACATGTTATTTAAGGTTGTCTCCATCGTTACACCTGACTAGCATCAGACACCATGGCACCGCCTTTCATTGTATACGTAACAGAACTGAAGCCCATATGGTTAACGATTAAACACACACGATCAGACATCGCCATGACACTAAGGCACAACTGGCTATTCTCATGTCATTTAATGCTATATATAGCTGTCATTAATGTACCCAGTCATCATTATACTCAATCATGTAATTGATGCTCATTGTGTTTGCTAGAGCTCTCAGTAGATCTATCAGCTGAATGTAGAATTGGGGAAACTAGAATGGGTAACGGCGTTCATGCTGGCAATGTCTTTGTTATGGATTTGATGATGGTGACTGAATAAAGGAAGATGGAGAGCATGACAGGAGGAGATGCAAGCTTTTCTGTTTCAGAGGTTTTGTGGGGAGACTGGTGCCCACTGGCCACTGGTGCCCACTGCCCACTGGCCACTGGTGCCCACTGGCCACTGGTGCCCACTGGTGCCCACTGGTGCCCACTGGCCACTGGTGCCCACTGCCCACTGGCCACTGGTGCCCACTGGCCACTGGTGCCCACTGGTGCCCACTGGCCACTGGTGCCCACTGGCCACTGGTGCCCACTGGCCACTGGTGCCCACTGGCCACTGGCCACAGGAGGTGCTGGATTCCAAAATTCATTAGCCACCTGAATCTATTTAGTTGCCAGATAGACTAGTCGCACTAGTAGAGTAGAAAAACCTCTCAGCCGCAGCAAACATGTACCTTTATTTGGCTGGAGGCTGGCTTTGTGCCCTGTAGCGTGCTAGCTTCATTATATCCTTATTGTCTTTAGAAATACACAATGAAAAGTTCAAAATTAGTTTGTGAAACTCCCATGAACTGCCTAATATAACCTATATATATATATATATATATATATATATATATATATATATATATATATATATATATATATATACAGTATGTGTATACAGTATGTATATATATATATATGAATTTAGTGTAAAGTAATATATATATATATTAGGGATGCCTTTATCGATTAGTTTTCCTGTCGATTACCCTTAAATTCTGAAGACGATTAGTCGATTAGTCTATAAGCAAAAAAAAAAAAAAAAAATTAATAATAATAATAATCAGGACGCCATCTAAATTGACCATAATTTAATCTATGTCAAAACATTCAACATGCAATTATTACATGTATTTAGGAGCCATTTAGCCAAAAGTTGAAGACAATTCCCAAGCCATTAACTTAAATGCTGCTGTTGTAATCCAACACACCACCAGATGTGTTTTAAACAGTTAAATGAGGAGAGACAGGAGTCAGTGTTTGGTTTCCCAGAGGCTCTCTGTTTTATTGAACAGCATGTTTTAGAAAATATTTAAAACAAAATAAAACACAATTTAAAACAAAATATGTTTCCCTGCCTTGTGCATTATGAACATTGCTACACATATAAAAAGAAAATACAGGTACGTTCGTTGATGAAATGACAGGTTATTGTCACGTATGCTTCTGTTGCAATGGACGTCCAGATGTCTGACGTTATTGCCACACACTGTGCCTCCTCTAACTGCTGTTTAATGTACTCAGTCATTTTGCCATGGCTCACCTCCACTCTGGATGTTATCAAGGTGCGCCCCGGCACGGTGTATGCGGGCTCGACAAAGTTCATCAACTTGCGAAAGCCTTCGCCCTCGACAAAGCACAGTGGTAGCATATCGCGGGCAGTCATCTCAG
>NC_139643.1:45778688-45781188 GCF_964638095.1 Poromitra crassiceps | reverse complement strand
ATCTCCCGTGTACAAAACCATCATCTGACACATTTTAATCCCATTTAGTAAATGTGACTTGTGTGTCATAGCAGCTACTTTCTGTCTGTCTGACTAACAAACTCCCTCTGGACGGGAGGCAGCCAGTTCCCTATCGCTCTGACTGTCACTCAGCCAGTTCCCTATCGCTCTGACTGTCACTCAGTCCATCATCCGTCACAGAGACTGACAGACCGCTCAAATCAATCTCCTCCCAATATGTCTCGCCTGTCCATCCTCTTCTACTCTGAAATACGTCACGATAGGGAAGTTATACTCTGGAAATGGCATTTCATCTGGACTCAAAACAAAAGAAAAACTATGGATGTTCCCCAGGCCCATCTTCCTGTGGTTCTTCTTCTCTCTTCTTCATGTCGTCTCTCAGCTGTGCTCTCCTGCTGCTGTCTGCCCTGTTCTCCTGCTTCCTGTGTTTAGTGTTTACCGTAAATTCCGGACTATAAGACGCACCGGTGTATAAGCCGCGGGACCAAAATTGACTATTTTTTTCTTCTATAAGCCGCACCGGACTATAAGCCGCGGGTGTTTTGATGTTTAATTACCATGTGAAAGGGTTCGTGCACAGAGAGGAATGTCGGGAAAGAGATCGCTGTTTGGGGAAGCTCCCATTTATTAACATTTCAACAAAACAAAACAAAAGTCAGGTCACTAATCCCCAGACAAAATCACACAACAATAGGCTACCGTATATGTGCAGCAAACCTGTAACCAGAGAAGTCAAGTCACTAATCCTCGTCTTCCTCTTCTTCCTGCGTACTGAAACCACCAAAGTCCTCATCTTCAGTGTCGGAAACGAACAGGTTCAGGGTGGCTTCGTCAACCACTCTCCTCTCTCCTTCATTGTCACTCAAAACCAACGAACTCCTCTTCATCAGTGTCGGCATCGAACAGCCTCTGAAGCCTCTGACGGCCCTCAGCGCCAGCTGTGGCGGCGTCATCCTTTTCATCCCGCAGCAGTCCAGCGTTTTGGAATCCGTTGGTGATTGTGGATGTTTTCACACTCCTATAATATTCCGTGATCTTCCTTTGTGTGAATTCGCCGAAGTTTGTGATTTTCTCCTGGTAGTCGGGAGGGAGTTGTTCAGTAGTTCTCCCCCGGACGGACAGTCCCTTTCGTCTCATGAATCGGTAGCACCAAGATGGCCCACCTCTGAAATGTTCAATTTTCATCTCGGTGGCGATTGTTTTGGCCTTCAGTCGGATCTGCACCGTGGAAACGTCTCGGCCGTCTCCTCTCTGGGTCAACACCCAGTCCTCAAGGGAATCTTCAAGTTCCGGCCATCTGCTTTTGTGGCCTCTGAAGGACTTTTTTGTCTTATTACACTGAGACAGTTCCTGCTGCTGCTGCTTCCAACGTCTCACCATTGACTCATCGATGCCCAGGATACGCGCTGCTGCTCTGTTTGTTTCTTTTAGTGCGAGTTCGACTGCTTTCAGCTTGAAAGCTGCGTCGTGTGACTTTCTGCGTACCTTCCCCATGGTAAGTGAGAGAGAGACTGCTTGTCTTGTTGTGATTCCGGGCTGATGAACTTTGCTTACCGTAATTACCATATGTAAGGGTTCACGCACAGAGGGGATTGTTGGCTGTTTGAGGAAGCTCCCATTTACCGTATTACCGTAACATTTCAACAAAACAACATAACACAACACCTTTGTTTATTTCGACAGTGCACACAGTGTCCGCGGTGTGGTGAAAAGAGGGCAAGAGAGGAAATTAAAACAGAAGTGGATTTATAGTTAGAAAGAGTGCTAAAAAAGAGAGATTTTTTTTTTTTTTTTTTTTTTTTTTCTGAAAAAATCCATAGATAAGACGCACCGTTATATAAGCCGCAGGGGCCAAAAAACGGGAAAAAAGCCGCGGCTTATAGTCCGGAATTTACGGTACTTCCTGTTGTCCCCAGACTCCACCAGAGCCACAGGCTCCACCTTGAAGATCTCCGCTGGCTCCACATCCTGGAGACAGCCAGGGGGCAGCGTGGGAAACGTAGTCTTATCACAGTGTGATACCAAGGCGGCTGCTTTCAAGTGCACAATTTACACACTGTCAGATTAGAGAGAAAGCTAAAAAGGGAGAGAGGGAAGGTGTGCGTGCGTGCGTGTGCGTGTGTGTGTGTGTGTGTGCATGTGCGTGCGTGCGTGTGTGTGTGTGTGTGTGCATACAAAGAGGAGAAAATGACAAAGACAGAAGTGTTTTTAGACTTTATTTTCTGTAGTAGATTAGGGCTGCAACTAACGGTTATTTTAATAATCGATTAATATGTTGATTATTTTCTCGATTAATTGATTAGTTGTTTGGTCTATAAAATGTCAGAAAATGGTGGCAAATGACGATCAGCCCAAGATGATTCCCTAAAATGTCTTGTTTTGTCCACAACTCAGTTTACTGTCATACAGGTGTAAAGAAACCAGAAAATATTCACATTTAAGAAACTGGAATCAGAGAATTTTGACTTTTTGCTCTTAA
>NC_139643.1:45768688-45773688 GCF_964638095.1 Poromitra crassiceps | reverse complement strand
GGCATGGTGCCCGAAACGTAACCCACTGGTGTCAAATAAAAACACCTAACTGGAGCCTTGCAGTGTGCGAGCTTTATTTTCTCTACTATTCCTGCCTCGAGCTCTGCACCTGCCCTATACAGGTTTTGGATTGTGCGTGTCTCGCCTTTTTTCACAGACTCTATACCATGCTCTATACTATTCACCTTATTCCTGGACTTACGTTTCCCATGATTCTCAGCGGTTGCCGGTTGTCGACTATCTGTTTAAAAAAAAATTCACTAGCAAGAACGTGCACGCCACTGTCAAAGAGTGGGAACGTTTGGCTTATTTGATCCTAAATGGCTAAAAATAGTAACGTTGTGTGGTTGCATAGCGGCAATATTTTACAAAAACGAGGTGAATGTCAATTCACTGGTACTGTACGCGCTTACTTTAGCCGAAATGGCTAAAAATAGTATGTGGTTGCATAGCGGCCGCTTTTGTTTTGAAGGCTAAACATCCAAACCGGAACTCTTATATTTGCTCATTGAACGGAGCTTTAGCGCTCTCTCTCTTTAAAGATTCAAGATATTGTCACTCCGTTGTACAATTATGCACGCGTGAAATGATTGTGCTGGGGGGCTCCATTACAAGACATAGGTAGGTACAAAGTCACAACAATTATTATGATTATTTTCAGTCTCTTTCGCTATGAACGGTCCTGGGCAGAAACAGGCAACCGGCAGCTGGACACAGGGAGGGAGGGAGGGGGTCATGGACGCGCCCACGGTCTCATCAGGAAACTCATGAATACTATAGAGCATGGCTGACCAACATGGTCTCATCAGGAAACTCATGAATACTATAGAGCATGGCTGACCAACATGGTCTCATCAGGAAACTCATGAATACTATAGAGCATGGCTGACCAACATGGTCTCATCAGGAAACTCATGAATACTATAGAGCATGGCTGACCAACATGGTCTCATCAGGAAACTCATGAATACTATAGAGCATGGCTGACCAATTTGGGGCCTGCGGGCCAAGTTTTGGCACAAAACAACCAAACAAATGTCTGCTCTCTTGCTACTGTAAAGCGCTTTGGATGAAAGACACTCTGTCTCCTCCTCTCTCCACCTCCTCTCTCTCTCTCTCTTCCTCTCTCTCTCGCTCTCCTTCGTCTCTCTCTCTCTCTCTCTCTCTCTCTCTCTCATATTATCCATCTCCCTACTTGAATGGCTGCCAGAGGCCTGTCACCACTTCTTCTCAATTCAAGTGTGATCTCTCAGTTCCGACTGGTTCATTTCTCATGCTTTGTTCTTCTGCCTCTCTCTGCCTCTCTCTGCCTCTCTCTGTTTCTGTCTGTTCCTCTCTGCTCTCCTGCTCATTACCAAACCTGTGATGAAGCAACACGGCTCTGTGAGCAGAGTTTAGCTGAAGAGGCTGCAGCTTCTCTCTTCTCAGCAGCTCATAAATCTCTGGCTCTTTCTCCTTCCTTCCCTCTGTAAGGCAGTCAGTCCCCTCCCTTCTATTCCCACCATCCATCCCTCCATGGAGGCTCCTCTGAGCCATCCCTCCAAGGAGGCTCCTATGTCAGGCTATTTACACCTCCCTAACATGCATTTTCTGTGATCAGATTGCAATCGGATAGTGCTTGACCACCAGACCACATTAGCCTGATTTCGTTTACACCTGGCGTTAGCATGCATTTTGGGTGATTAGATTGCCATCGGATTGCAATCGCAATCCGTTGCTGTATGCGGATTGAGAGGACACATTGCATTTGCACTTGTGTTCAATGTGGTCACTCACAATGTGTACACTGACCTGACCTCTGGAGGTGGTTTGGCCGATCAGATCGCAATCCGTCTTCAATGTGTCTTGGGGGGCGGTTTACACCTGTACTTTCAAGCCGTCAAGCACTATCCGATTGCAATCTGATCACAGAAAAGGCATGATAGTGCCAGGTGTAGATGGCCTCTCTGCCATCCATCCATGGAGGCTTCTCACACACACACACACACACACACTCACACACACACACACACACACACACACACACACACACACACACACACACACACACACACACACACACCGTGACCCTTGCCCCTTGCCCTGCAGAGGGCAGTGACCAGGCAGTTAATGTTTTGACACCGCTCCTTTAAACGAGTGAGAAGAAGGAGGAGCCATGGAGCACAGTGACTGTGAGCAGGTCACACAGGCCATGTGGGCCTGCTGCTGAGGTCAGTCCACCCAGGCTCAATGTGTTGAGTTATGTCAGTTACAAACCAGAGATAAGTTGGCAAATCATTGGACATATAGTGTAGTATTTACTTTTGACATCACACATGTCCCTGAGTCATGACCTCTCTCTATTGTCCATTATATGATCCATACTGTCTGTACCTGGGTCAATGTTTGCAACTGTTAGTGGGAATATAGCGTGTTAGCCAGTTAGCAGCTCTGTTGCTGCTGACGACTCTGTTCTCTTCTCATTATACAGGGTGACAGAGAGGACAGTGCTAATTGGTCTTTGTTTCCTGGAAACATGAGCTTTGGCACTGTGTGTGTGTGTGTGTGTGTGTGTGTGTGTGTGTGTGTGTGTGTGTGTGTGTGTGTGTGCAGCAGGGTGGGAAGTACATGGAGCCCATGGCCTGCGTTGCCCCTCCCTCTGGCCGTGATGCCCTGAGATCTCTAAGACCACCTTGGCAGTGCCCTGCTATACCAGCCTGCTACTGTCAGCTGCTTTAAAATCATCAGTGGTCTCAGTTTAATGTAGCTGCTCTATGCAAAGGATGTGTCATTGACTCATTTTAACACACATTTCAGAAAAATCACTCTTCATGATGTCAATAGAGCAATGGCCTTTGTGCTCTGGCATGTGGCCTTGTGCCATAAAAAACACTGCGAGGCTCAGAAATTTAGAATTTTTCAGCCAAGGCGTTTTAGTTTAGTTTTGATAGTTGTTTTAGATTTGCTATGCAGGAATTCTAGTGCCCTTGCCAATTTGGGGACCGGCGGCAAGCAATAATGCATGATGTGACCCATTTTGAGTCCATTTTTATCATAAAAGTACCAGGCCAAAGACTTGTTACCCGTTTCCCTCTCCCTCCCTTATACCCTCCTCCTCTCATTTCCTTCACAGTGGAGTTAGCTTGACTGATCATGTTAGTTGTATAGAGAAGAGCTTTGCTGGCTTTTGGGAAACGGTGTAACACCATTGTTTGTGGGGCAAGAAGGAATGTAACTGTACCCGGGTTTCATACAAAGGAGGCCGGGTTTAATTAACAGGTAGCTCAGATCAGAACTGAGGAGAGTGTTTTAATACAGAACTGTCATCATCATCACAGTGATGGGGATCAGCCGGAGTGAAGTGGCTGCTGGGAAACTTCCACTCACAGCTGACCTCAGGTCTGTCTCCACACCCCGCTCAGCTTCTGTCCTTTCATCACCTCCACTCTCATCTCCTAAGTAATAGTCTGCCCTCCTCTGTGTGTGTGTGTGTGTGTGTGTGTGTGTGTGTGTGTGTGTGTGTGTGTGTGTGTGTGTGTGTGTGTGTCTTCAAGTCAACTCTTGTTACCGTTTGTCCATCTGGGGGACACACTCTTCCCCTCTCTCGTCCTCCTCCTCTGTCTTTCTAATCTCTTAATAGCATGTGGGAGGTCTCTCTCTCTCTAACAGGCTGCTTGGCTGAGCGTCTGTGATGCTTCCTGGCTCTGCTCCTGTCTGCTTAGTCCAGCTTGGGTAGCGATCCGTTTAGCGGCGCTGTCAAAACATCCTCCCTCACCTCTGTCAGCAGCACCGCTAGCCTCTGCTGTAATGTGTTCATCCTGCCACTAGGAAACCATCACACCTAACAAAGTGGCATCCCGGATAACCAAGTCTCTTACCATTGGCTATCCATTTGCTACCATTGGCTATCCATTTGTTACCATTGGCTATCTATTTGTTACCATTGGCTATCCATTTGCCTATATATTGGGAAGCAAACACATCCCATCCTACACAAGCTCGCAAAATTAACAGCAAAGTCGTTTAAATAATGTAATTAGTTAACTGCCTGCTTTATCATTTAACACCTAACTGACCCTGGCTCAGTTAGGTCCACACTGTGGTTGTTTCTGTGGGATAGGTTTAAACTTTAGCAGTCTTATGTAGAGATGCCTGATAGAAGTCAAGGACATTTTCCTCCTTACGAGTGACTGGATTGGTCAGTAAAGCCTTCCTCCTCTCCAGCAGCGATGCTGTGCCATTAGCCATGCCTCGGTAATTGAGAGTCACTCAAAGGTTGATTGCTCACGCCTGGCTGACCCGGCGATGCCCACTCCATTGGTCTGGATAGAGCTCGATCTTGTGTGTAAATGTTTGACTGAGTACCTGCTCATGTTCTCCTCAACAGACACATCAATTATTTATCTCCCCTGGTGGAAAGTCTTGGTCAATTTATTCCATATTTACTTCCTCCTGACACACTTCAGATTACATTACCAGTGTGAGGAGGCAGAGTTTACCCCCGAGGACACAATATTATACTTAACACGCTGTGGAAAGAAATGTGACACACAAGATTTCAGACTGCAAACTAAAGTTTTAAACCCCAGCATGAATGTTTACACCTCCGACATGACAAGCTAAATAATAACATATTGAGTCTGGAGCCCAGGGTGAGACAACATGTTCTATTTGGAGGTTTGAGCAGAAGAATTAAGTGTCAGAAAGCAATGCTACTTCTGCTGACACGACTGGAGGCCAAATTCTGGATCCTGTTGTTCTGTAACTGGAGCCAGATTGCCCCCTAACTGTAGTATCTGGTACTGCAGGGGAGCTGTCTTTGCCTGTGAATAAACCATACGGGAGCACTGAGGTGGGCTCAACGTTTGGATGCATTTCAAAGAAGCTTCTGACTTTCTCTGCAGACTCAGTCTATAATACATCAACTATTTATCATCGTGTGGTCAACAGAATTACAATTCCTTCTGTCAGTCTCTTTCAAGAGGCCAGAACGTATTGCAGAGTGCATCTCAGTAGCTCAA
>NC_139643.1:45758688-45763688 GCF_964638095.1 Poromitra crassiceps | reverse complement strand
TCAATTAAGAGAGAGAGGTGTGTGCTACACTACTATCAAGAAAGCTGAGATTTTCATTTGATCAGATAGTTGTATTGTCAGCCCTATGCAGACGTATTGCACTTTCCATTTTCATCATTCTCAGTTTTGTTTGGGTTGTGTCATCATTTTGTTTAGACGCTGCTAGGACAACGGCATTTCAGAGCAAACCTGATCACTTGAGACCGTGCGCACACACACACACACACACACACACACACACACACACACACACACACACACACACACACACACGCACACACACACACACACACACACACACACACACACACACACACATATATACACACAGTATATATACAGTATACATGTATGTATATGTATGTATGTATGTATATATATATTAGGGTGCATCAAATTGCAATGCAAAAATAAAATCTCAACATATCAAACTGTCTGGGGTTGCATTTTGTTATGAGACACATAAAAATGACTTTTGCAAAGTTTTGGGAAAATTGATTGAGGTTTAGGGGTGCAACACAGCATGTGAAAAATACGAAAATCTGCCTTTTTGCGTCAAGGCAAATTTTAGAAATGCATAGAACAACATTTTGAATAGAACAAGATGTATTTATTTTTTAACAGAACATTTGAATTTGAATAGAACATTTATTTATTTGAGAACATTGAAGCAACCATTGAGCAACGACTAGAGTCCTAGTCCTGGTCCAGCTTGCGCTTGCAGCTGCGCAGTTTTGGCTGTTTAGAGCGGTCATGCTCCACTGCCTGCAGTACATTCTGCAGATGCTCCTCTCCCCTGGCTGCTGCCACGAAGTCTGATGTGAGTTTGACGCCACGCTCGGCGCAGTCATTCACAACATTGATGGCACGTACATTCACTGCACCCATCTGGAATTCCGCACTGGTAGCCCAATCCTCTACATCAAGCGAAAGAAACGCTGGATCAATGTGCAGCTGATACATGCCGAACCAGCAGTCTGGGTTGGCGAGGTCGGCCAAGCTGGTGGTCGGCGAGAGGGTTGGGAACTTCGGCTTGCCGAAACCAGTGCCAAAGCGGAGCTGTGGGGCTCGCATTGGGACATCAGCCGGCTTGTGCTCTAAGATGGCATTTGCAAGTGCGCGCTGCTCGCCAACTGGCACCTTGGTGCTGAAGAGTGCCAGGGGCAGCATCTCGCCTGTCAGGTACCATAGGTGCCGCTCCAGCGCCTTAATCGCTGATGCTGTGATGCCCTCGTCAACAGACTTGTAAGCATACAGGTGGCGGTAGAGTGTGAGATCATTCCATGCTCCATCTACGGCCGTGTCGCAGGTCAGCCACCACGTTGCGTAGATGTGCGTGATAAAGTTGGCAAACGCCCGAATCTTCAGCACCTGCTGCCACGTGGTGATGGTGCCCTGAGGAAGCAACGCAATGTGCTGCTCCATCAAGGCCAGTTTGAGTGTGTAGAGCAGCTTGGCCATCCATCGCGCCTTGTGCAGTGCTCCCGGCCGTTGGAAGGTAACTGGAGTGTGCGCTGGACCGTCTGTACCCAGATACACACGACACAGCTGCACGAACTCACGGTAGTCACCTCGCTTGTAGTCAAGCACTCCTGCAGCACACTCAATGAATTCACCACGCAACTTGACCAGGAACAGTGGTTCGCCGGCGTCTGGAATGTAGCGGGACAATGGGTCACTGTCCTTGTGTGGCACCAGGTTCCAGTTATCCCGCAGACGTGTAAACAATGTAACCTCTGGCGAGCGTGACGTCTCCACCTTGAGGTCAGTGAAAATGTGGCTGAGGAGCACCTCGCCGATGTGGTGCCGACACCCAGACCAGAGCAGTGGTCGACCCATTGAGAGCTGAATGGCGATGCAGGCTGCCGTGAGATGGCCAGTGTTTGATGCGTTGGTGTCAAATGCCATGTTGACAACCTGGTCAGCACAGCACCACTCCTGCAGCAGCTTGCACGTCAGCCGGGCGATGATCGTTCCACATGCTTCGTCTGTCCCCTTCATGAATGCTGGCACACCGAGCAGTTTGAGCCGCTCCGCATCTCCGACCACCACTGTCAGACGCTCCTCTAACTGGCGTACATTGTTGAGCATTGGCGTCAACTTACTGTCCCAGTGTAGGGTGCACATGGGAGGTGGTGTCCACTGCTCGTGCCGTTCCTCACTGATTGCCTCCAGCACAGTGGTGGCATGCTCGGTCTGCTGTCGCGTAGGATGTAGAGATCTTTGCCGAATTACACCTGACTCCTCGATCAGGCGCGCGTGAAGGCAGCCTGCTGCATTGGTGTGATCTTCAACCGTGTAGCAAGTGACACAAGACTCGGCCGGCTGAGGATGTTGGATGGAATGAAGGCTGTGGTGCCAGTCTTCTTATACTCACAGGTGGGTGTGTCCTCAGCCGGTGGAGCAGCTGTTTCATCTGCGTCGCTATCCTCATCACTTTGGCTTTCCAACACCGCCATGCTGGACGCCGCAGTCATCTTCTGCTGCTCCTTGTTATGGTATGCCTGCTGGGCTGCTTCACGCTCCTGACGCTGCTTCACCTTGGATTGCAGCTTGGCATCAAACGCTCCAAATGTGGCCACTCTGTCGCCCTTCATGCTGGCCAGGAAAGCAATGTCCTCTGGATTGTGGATCATCTCCTCTGCGTTTGGAGACCACAGCGGGAATGTGGCATCCAGCCTGTGCTCCATTGCGTCCACTAGTCGAGCTGTAGCCTCACTGCAGCGCCTGTCCTGCGGAATGCACCGTAGCTTGTTGTTAGCGTCGACAAGCGCCACCATCTTGTCGCATGCTCGACGATCGCTCACCATCGGGATATTGGCCTTCCCATAAAATGGCCGCACCTGCTCCAAGACGACCTTGGCCGCCTCAAACCGTGTCAAAGCTCCCATCGAACCTGGTCGCTTGGTATGCAGTTGCATGTCACTGTTATACATCATGCACCTCAAGATCTGGCGACCACTTGGTAGTAGGCTGCGGCTGCTCGTGCGGGAGCTTGAAGGCGGCGGCGGCATTTTGTGAGAGCTGGATCCCTCTGGCAGGTGTAAAGTAATATAATGTGAAATGGTGTAACCATGAAAAAACACAAAATAATATATTATTATATTAATATATTATACAGGTACTCATCAACGAATTAGAATATCGTGGAAAAATTACTTTTTTCCCATAATTCCTTAGATTCCATAGATATTCCATATGATTATAGATCCATTACACACAAAGTAAAGTATTTCAAGTATTTATTTGTTTAACTTTGCATACGTTTGGCTTCCAGCTCATAAAAACCGCCAAAACAGTATTTGGCGGTCAATGTCCCAACCCCCCTCCCGCGAGAAAGATCAACTCTCAAGTTCTCGTGGCAGTTATGTTTTCCCTCCCCAATGTAACTCCGACAGGAATGGTTATTGGTTATGTTAGGGTAGGGACCCAAAGCAGAGAAAGTTTAAGTTTAGAACATTCTTGTGGAATGATTAATTTAGCAGAGATTTTTTGGAAGATAATAAAATTGTGAAGGTGAATTCTTTGCCACATGGCTTGCTGCTTCTTCTTTTTTAAACCAAACATTGAAACCTAAGCCCAAAGTGATGGAACCAGAGAATGGCATAAAATGAACCAATTGATCAGTTACCCCCTGCTGCCGAAAAATGTGCCGTTGTACCCCTAGATCACCACGTATTGCAAAAATATTTTGCATGTGTTGTTTTTCCATGGATGGTAACACTTTTAGCACCCAGACCAGATCAATATTCTGAAAATGTGTATTTTGATGCACCCTAATATATATATATATATAATATATATATATATATATACTGTATATACTAATATATACATTATAAATTGTTGGGATCAAATAACATAATTGTGATCCCATAGACATCCAGGAATTTAGTGAAACTACAGTAACCAAGTAAAGGGGGGGGGGGGGGTCTTTGTCTGAGGGGAGGGCCCACAGCCTCAGACTTTGGAACCACTGTTATAATACAGACACAATTCTCTGAGAGGTGTGTGAACAATGCTATGACCCCTGAATCATGCTGACTCACCACTGTAGTGTCTCTGTCTCTACAGCAGGCACACACACACACACACACACACACACACAGCACACACACACACACACACACACACACCATATGTTCACCTTGGTGAGGTACGCCCCTCTGTCTGAAGCTTTGAACATGCAGTCACTGTCAGCAGACATCCATTCAAAGATAGCCGTTAATAAATGTAACAGCCAGGACACATTGCTCACTCATAGCAACGGAAATAAACACACACACACAGGCAGACACGCACACACGCACACGCACACACACACACCACACACACACACACACACACACACACACACACACACACACACACACACACACACACACACACACACACACACACACACATACACACACACACTGCTGGAATATTACACTGACTGATGTATGCACTCAAATGTGTTGAACATGCTGTCATACAGAATGATACATACAGATAGACACACACACAGGAAAGAGTGTGTGGTATCTCCCATGTGGTTTCCTCTAGAAAGTGTTGTGAGGCAACCAAACACACACCACACCACACACACACACACACACACACACACACCACACACACACACAGACACACACACACACACACACACACAACACTTCCTTCTGTTTAGGTTCTATTCCATCTATTTACCGGTTTTCTAACGGTGCGCTGAGCAACGGCTACAGTCTGCTGCTTGTTTCAGGGGAATGGAATTCACTGTTAGAGTGTGAGAGAGAGAGTCAGAGAGTGAGAGAGAGGAAAAAGAGAGAGAGAGAGAGAGAGGGAGAGAGATAGGAAAAGAGAGAGAGAGAGGCAGGGGGAAAGAGGGGAGAGAGAGAGAGAGAGTCCAGGGGGAAAGAGGGAGGGTGTCTGAATGGAGAGAAGCACTCAGAGAAGTTATTCGCCTCAGTCGGTGTTCAAAGAGGAGAAAAGTTGGAGAAAGGAAGAGGCGAGGAAGTCAA
>NC_139643.1:45755547-45758488 GCF_964638095.1 Poromitra crassiceps | reverse complement strand
AAACAACGCGACTCTATTGTCTGTACAAGTGAGAACACAAACAAACACATGCGCTACCAAAATATATTCCCCTGCTGCATGTCATGAGATCGGCAAAAGTTTGGATAGACTGGATTGCTTCCCGCAGCAGCAATGCCTTTTTTTCCCACACTGCCTGATAGACAGGTAGGAGATTAACAGCCTCTGACTGGCAGGGGCTCAAAACTACGATATAACAACTTTTTATTCATTGGTCATTCATTGTGATATAAATTAGTGACATTTTCCCCCAAATCCTCATGGTCTGTGCTGTTGGTATTTGGTAGCCTATCTGATGCCTGCAGTGCAGCGCATCAAATGAGCCGCGTCAATTAACGATAATGACGGGGAGTCTCGTGCAGCAGCAGAATGATGTATTCGCGCAGATTTTCAGTCCTAAATATCAAACATGTTTGATATGATCGGGACGGCCCCGATGAGGCTTTGAGCAGATCGGGAGGGTTAAGATTGGATCTGCAAACAGCTCACACTACAAGATAATCGGTGCCGAACGTCGGGCCCGACCAAGCTTGGCAAGCTGCCAGGCCAGATTTCTCCTCCGATTCTCGGGAGGGGTGAATCGGGCATAAATCGGCCCGAAAATCCTGTAGTGTGAGCCAGCCATAACTGACCCTGGCTCAGTTAGGTCCACACTGTGGTTGTTTCTGTGGGATAGGTTTAAACTTTAGCAGTCTTATGTAGAGATGCCTGATAGGAGTCAAAGACATTTTCCTCCTCACGAGTGACTGGATTGGTCAGTAAAGCCTTCCTCCTCTCCAGCAGCCGATGCTGTGCCATTAGCCATGCCTCGTAATTGAGAGTCACTCAAAGGTTGATTGCTCACGCCTGGCTGACCCGGCGATGCCCACTCCATTGGTCTGGATAGAGCTCGATCTTGTGTGTAAATGTTTGACTGAGTACCTGCTCATGTTCTCCTCAACAGACACATCAATTATTTATCTCCCCTGGTGGAAAGTCTTGGTCAATTTATTCCATATTTACTCCTCCTGACACACTTCAGATTACAATACCAGTGTGAGGAGGCAGAGTTTACCCCGAGGACACAATATTATACTTAACAAGCTGTGGAAAGAAATGTGACACACAAGATTTCAGACTGCAAACTAAAGTTTTAAACCCCAGCATGAATGTTTACACCTCCGACATGACAAGCTAAATAATAACATATTGAGTCTGGAGCCCAGGGTGAGACAACATGTTCTATTTGAGGTTTGAGCAGAAGAATAAGTGTCAGAAAGCAATGCTACTTCTGCTGACAGGACTGGAGGCCAAATTCTGGATCCTGTTGTTCTGTAACTGGAGCCAGATTGCCCCCTAACTGTAGTATCTGGTACTGCAGGGGAGCTGTCTTTCCCTGTGAATAAACCATAAGGGAGCACTGAGGTGGGCTCAACGTTTGGATGCATTTCAAAGAAGCTTCTGACTTTCTCTGCAGACTCAGTCTATAATACATCAACTATTTATCATCGTGTGGTCAACAGAATTACAATTCCTTCTGTCAGTCTCTTTCAAGAGCCCAGAACGTATTGCAGAGTGCATCTCAGTAGCTCACCTCTACAGCCAGATGCTCAGATGCTCAGATAAATACCCAAATCTGCTTCCTCTCATCTAAATTACATACATCCTGTTCCACCTGACCCGCTATGTGTAAAAACCTCCCTGTACGTGTTGTGTGTGTGTGTGTGTGTGTGTGTGTGTGTGTGTGTGAAGGCTACAGATCCAGAATGGGTCGGGTTGGGCTTCCAGACAGGAAGTGTTTCTACTGCGCTCCACCAGGGGGGTGGGGTCAGAGGTCATGTGGATGTTGGGGACCTGTGAGGGAGGCTGGCGAGCGGTGTGTGTGTGTGTGTGTGTGTGTGTGTGTGTGTGTGTGTGTGTGACGGTCACACCACTTGCAGCTGTGTCTCAGAATAGCTGCTGTGTTCCTGTATAAACCCACTGGGTTATTATGGCATTACAGCTGATCAGAGGCACGTCTGTGTTTGCTCAGCAGTATAAGACTGTTTATCTATATTATCTCTAGATGTGTTATCTGTTGATAATGGAGGGGGGGGGAATGATTGGCGGTTTGCTGTGAAGGTCGTTTTCTTGACTTATTACTTGTGATAAAGAACCCTTAAGCCCAATTTATGCTTCGTCTGCCGACACTTTTGAAACGGTCGCCGACAGAAATGAGGACTTGAGTCGACACTTTCAAGTGTCTGCGAGCAGCGTCTGCTACCTGGTGAAATGTCTAGTGTCGCTGACTACGTCACATAATGTCGCGCAAGTCTGATTGGCTATAGACGGGCACGCGCGACTTCCTTGTTTTAGTTTTTCGCTGAAATTAAATTAATGAACGTGTCCCCGCTATTTTTATCAGCATGTCCTTGATGTATGACTTTGTGAAAATCACAAAGAACACCGTGACCAACTTCCCAGAGAGAGAGGAGGTGATTGAGTGGTTGTGTGTCGTTATATGCGGCTGCAGTTACATCTTGCCTCCGACGTGGGTTCACTGACAGCATTCCCTTCTCTCTTGGCTGTCTGCACTAGTTCTCTGCCTCCCTCTGTCTATAGCGTCACGTGACCGTTGAGCCGCGGAGAGAAGCATAAATGCAGCAACATGAGCGACACTTTATTTTTCGTCTGCGACCATGTGCTGAGCGACACTTTCTAATAAGTATAAATTAAGCTTTACTGTCAGTATAGATTTATGGCTGTTTTGTCTGCCTGAAGCAATACCAACTGAAATAGATGTGTGGATGGATGGATGATAGTGATGATAGCTATACAGATTAGAAGCCTGTTCAAAATGTAGCAGAGATTGACTTGAGTGTGGCAGAAGGGAAACAGGAAGTGAAGGAAGAGAGAGAGAGAGGAGGTGATGGAGAGATGTCCTTTGTGTCACAGCTGCAGCGAC
>NC_139643.1:45745547-45750547 GCF_964638095.1 Poromitra crassiceps | reverse complement strand
TACAGACACAATTCTCTGAGAGGTGTGTGAACAATGCTATGACCCCCTGAATCATGCTGACTCACACTGTAGTGTCTCACACACACACACACACACACACACACACACACACACACACACACACACACACACACACACACACACCATATGTTCACCTTGGTGGAGGTACGCCCCCTCTGTCTGAAGCTTTGAACATGCAGTCACTGTCAGCAGACATCCATTCAAAGATAGCCGTTAATAAATGTAACAGCCAGGACACATTGCTCACTCATAGCAACGGAAATAAACACACACACACAGGCAGACACGCACACACGCACACGCACGCACACACACACACACACACACACACACACACACACACACACACACACACACACACACACACACACACACACACACACACACACACACATACACACACACACACACACTGCTGGAATATTACACTGACTGATGTATGCACTCAAATGTGTTGAACATGCTGTCATACAGAATGATACATACAGATAGACACACACACAGGAAAGAGTGTGTGGGTATCTCCCATGTGGTTTCCTCTAGAAAGTGTTGTGAGGCAACCAAACACACACACACACACACACACACACACACACACACACACACACACACACACACACACACACACACACTTCCTTCTGTTTAGTTCTATTCCATCTATTTACCGGTTTTCTAACGGTGCGCTGAGCAACGGCTACAGTCTGCTGGCTTGTTTCAGGGGAATGGAATTCACTGTTAGAGTGTGAGAGAGAGAGAGAGAGAGAGAGAGTCAGAGAGGGAGAGAGAGAGAGAGAGAGGGAGAGAGATAGGAAAAGAGAGAGAGAGAGCGGCAGGGGGAAAGAGGGAGAGAGAGAGAGAGAGAGAGAGTCAGGGGGAAAGAGGGAGGGTGTCTGAATGGAGAGAAGCACTCAGAGAAGTTATTCGCCTCAGTCGGTGTTCAAAGAGGAGAAAAGTTGGAGAAAGGAACAGAAGAGGTGAGGAAGTCAACTAGAATCGTTTCTAAAAGCAGTCATATGTTTTTCCGAAGAGAAGAAGTGAAAGGAGAAGGAGGATGCTGCTGCCACTGACGATGAGAAACCCTCTGTAACACGTCTCCTTCAGGACTGCTGCTTGTTTTGGGACTTGACTTGCTGTTTTTGGTCCATTTGTGAAGCCATAACGGACACTTTTTAGTGCGTTTGTGACGTTGGGTGGGTCATTTTTGCGAGGCTGCCTGACACAGTCATCATCACTCCATCAGGAGGAGATGGACCTTCTCACAGACCCAGCGGTCATCACGCCCATCCTGGTGGTGGCCGCTCACTTCCTGAGAGCGGCCGGACTCTGGTTCTACCGCCGGTGCCGCCGCCGCCTGCCTGCTATTACACCAGGTACACAGCAGAGGGCGGAGTCTGTCTCATCTCTGTCTCTGCACCAGCTATTACTAATATCACTCCTCGGATGGAGGGAAGAGTGCCACACACTTCCTGCTTCCTGTTTACTCTCCGCCCCTTCTGTTGTGTCATTTCTCGTGATTGCCTCCCTGTTCAAATTTTAGCATCGTCACTTATTGCTTTCAACGGGATGCGATTGCGTCAGCATTTAGCAACCTGCTGTGTGGCTTATATAGGCTTTAGCATGAGTTTGTCGTTAGCACCTTGCTAAAGCCTTGCTAGCTTGCTAGAGAGCGTGCTGGTTCTTCTATTTTAGCTGAGTGGAATGTAAAGGCAGGGGGGACATGCTGTAAAGAGTGCATATAGCTTACTCATCTCCTCTTACAGTGAGACACTTCTTTCACTCCTGCATCAGGAAGGTGCTGCTACTCTATTCAGTGGTTGTATCTCGTCGTCTTCTGGACGAGTCAGTGGACCACAAATCTCCATATTTGGCTCTTTCTAGGGGAAGGCCTTATATTTCACAGGTTATTGTATCATATATGGTCTAATGGTCCTATATCACTGTCATTCAACCTCAAGATGCCGTTGTTTTAGATTGTGTGTGTGTGTATGTGTGCGTGTGCGTGTGCGCGTGCGTGTGCGTGTGTGCGTGTGTGTGTGTGTGTGTGTGTGTGCGTGCGCGCGTGCGTGCGTACTGTGTTGCCAGTAAGCTGCTCAACAGTCATGTGGCTAATTACTCAGAGCTAATTGTAAACACTGAGAGGCAACGCTGAGTTTTTTTTAAGCATTGTACAAATTCCAATATCCTCATAATTAAGCTTCACTGGACAGTGGACATTCTACTATAATGCTGGTTTAATAGCTGATACAGCTGATTATATTATTTATTATCTAACACTGTATTCAACCTTCCAATGATTCCCGAGTGTCTAAGCAAGCATTCAGTTCATGTGATGTGATGTTTATAATGGCATTTATACATCTGCTCATTCACTATTATTGATAACGTTAATATTAATAATGCTATTGTAGTGTTGCAGATAGAGGCTTGAATACTCTGAGTCCTACAACACCTGTAGTCTCTGTTAACATTGACAGATCTTGATTTTAGATTAAATGATTGATTATAGGCAGATCGATAGGGTATTTGTGGCTGCCAGTCAGCACATGGGGCTAATTGCATGTGAATGCAGTGATTGGTTGGGAGTCACAGGGGGATCAATATCTGACATCATGATCACATAGGTAGGCTAATAGCCGATCAATGAGGTTGATTAGGGACTGGAGCAGTGGGAGGAGTCAGGGAAGGGAGCAACGATAGTGTTTAAGTAAAGAGCCTCCAGGGGAATAAATAATACAGCATTTAGAGCAGATGAGTGAAGGAGACGAGGGGACAGGGAAGGGGACATTTAGAGCAGATGAGTGAAGGAGACGAGGGGACAGGGAAGGGAACATTTAGAGCAGATGAGTGAAGGAGACGAGGGGACAGGGAAGGGAACATTTAGAGCAGATGAGTGAAGGAGACGAGGGGACAGGGAAGGGAACATTTAGAGCAGATGAGTGAAGGAGACGAGGGGACAGGGAAGGGAACATTTAGAGCAGATGAGTGAAGGAGACGAGGGGACAGGGAAGGGAACATTTAGAGCAGATGAGTGAAGGAGACGAGGAGACAGGGAAGGGAACATTTAGAGCAGATGAGTGAAGGAGACGAGGGGACAGGGAAGGGAACATTTAGAGCAGATGAGTGAAGGAGACGAGGGGACAGGGAAGGGAACATTTAGAGCAGATGAGTGAAGGAGACGAGGAGACAGGGAAGGCAACACGGACCTTCAGGGGGAGTTGATGTGAGCAGTGGAGGAATAATGGAGATGTGAAAGGAACAAGGAGACAAATGATGAATAAAGTGCGGCCTGTTCTGCTTTAATGTGAAGGGGTTTGTTTTCAAACAGGAAACAGTAACTTGGCCAGTTAGTTCACTTCATCCAGCTTCATAGAGATGTCAGCTGAGCGAGCATCAGGATACAGCTGTGGTTGCCTCCCTGCTGTGCCATTTCCAGGCGCTGTGTGTGTGTGTGTGTGTGTGTGTGTGTGTGTGTGTGCGCTCACGTGTGCATGTGTATGTGAAGTGTGTGTGTGTGTGTGTGTGTGTGTGTGTGAGACGTGTGCGTGTGTGTACATGGCACGCAAGTGTAAGGGATTTTTTTCCCTGCTCTCCCCAAAATGTAAAAAAAAACCTTTATGGCATATTATTACAATACAGCAATACTGGTGTTGACAGTGTTGACAGTAAGAGAAGATGCCAAATCATTCAAAACAATAAGCATTTGGCTTTTAGGAGCATCATGCCAGCGTGCAGCGCTGTTCCAAAATGTGTCAACGTGTGCCGTTGCCTGGGAAACGCACATCCCATAATACAAGTGTTCGCATCGCATCCCATAATAGTATGATGATACTTGGGATGCCATTGCCAACATAGATGTGAACAGGTTAGCTAAAAGTTTAGCGTCGCCTGCGACGGCCCCCACCGTTGCGGTCGGGGTACGTTTCAAAATCCCTCCAGGCCTGAAAGATTTTCTAGGGGAAACACTGAACTCCATCATCACACTTGAATGTAATGCTTGTTTGATCTTGTCTCTGTGTTATCTGAGTGATAATGAGTTAAGGGTGAGACACAGCTTCGGGGTCTGTGTGTGTGTGTGTGTGTGTGTGTGTGTGTGTGTGTGTGTGGGTGTGTGTGTGTGTGTGTTTGCGTGTGGCTTGTGCGTGTGTGCGTGCGTGTGTGTGGCCATGTTGGAGCCTCTGTGTGACGCTGTTGTACAGGCCTTATTTTTAGCTTCCACGGGAAATGGGACATGTCACAGTGGTAGGCGAGGCAGGGCGGGGTGCTGTAGCTATGCGTGTGTGTGTGTGTGTGTGTGTGTGTGTGCAACGTGCGTGTGCATTTGACTGTGTGCAGCACTGTGTGCACATGGAGTGGTTACAGTTGACATAAGTTGCTGCCTGCTGGCTGACACTGTCTTCGACCTCTCTAAGCCTTATTCTGAAGATGTCCATACTGAGCTGATACTGTGGCACATACTGTATCTGTGCAGGTCTTCTAGCAGCGGTCGATCACTCACATCATGTTGAAACATTAAACAGAATAGAAGGAAGGTTGACAGATTGTGCAGATGAATGGCTTCTAAAAAGAATTGACATCAAAAGCAACATGGCGTGACCCAGGACAGATGGTGCCTTCAGGGGGCAGCAGTAATAAAATCCACACACACCTGCACAACAACACTGACCTGACCTGAACACCTTGGATTTACTACCATGGACTTTGGACTGGTGCTCATAATCAGTCAGCTGGATATAGTTGGTCTGCTTCTGTCAGGAGTGATATATTACTATGTCCCTAGAGGATCGTTTCACTTCTTCTCCAAGTCCAACCTCTGATCTCTCCCCTCTGTGATCACATGACTTCTAGGATGTCTCTCCTCTGTGATCACATGACCTCTGACCTCTCTCCTCTGTGATCACATGACCTCTGACCTCTCTCCTCTGTGATCACATGGCCTCTGACCTCTCTCCTCTGTGATCACATGAGGCCACACTGACTCT
>NC_139643.1:45633047-45738047 GCF_964638095.1 Poromitra crassiceps | reverse complement strand
CAACTTTACATTAAAAAGTGCGGAGGTCAAGAAGACCAAGTCCCAAACCTAATCACATGATTTATTATCTAATTTGTAGTAGATGATAGGTGAAGGTGTAGTAGGTGTTTATCATCCTGCAGACCTGCACTCAATTCACTGATATACGGTATCACGAGGGGGTAAAACCTCTTTTGGAGGAAAAATGTTGATGTTTTCAGAAACATGCTTACATGTTGTTGTGGTCTGTGGCTCAGTGAGCTGATGTGTTTTCATCACTCGGAGCAGATGTGCTCCTGGGTAATGACCAGCGTTAATGCGGCCCTTCCTTGATGGCAGGCTACACAGATACACTGCTATATTAGCATCAAGCTACACAGATACACTGATAGATTAGCATCAGGCTACACAGATACACTGATAGATTAGCATCAGGCTACACAGATACACTGATAGATTAGCATCAGGCTACACAGATACACTGATAGATTAGCATCAGGCTACACAGATACACTGATAGATTAGCATCAGGCTACACAGATGCATTGATAGATTAGCATCTGTCTGGATGGTTCCGCTGTCTTGCTTTAGCATTACAAGTAATGGATCTGATGTCAGAGCGTGTTGAAACGCCCCCCTCTGTCTGGCTGCGCTGATACTCTGTCATGTTTGGCAACTAAGCAAAGCAAAGTAATTAATAAACTCAATCCGTAATGAATATTTAATGAAGGATGTCAATTTTGAAACGTTCACTGCATGGGAATATTTAATTATTGATCGGCAGACTTTCTTTTGCTGCCTAGCCTTGCTGCCGAACTCGATTGGCACATTCAGAAGCGTCAATACAGGAACGACTGGGCAAATTATGACTGACTCATGATAATACGATCAAATCAAAACAATAAATTGATCAAAAGTTCCTCAAATCACCTCAAAACGCTGTGTGCTGAGTACAACATTTGAAGCAGTGTGTGGTGTGATGTAGGCTGCTTTTCTTTGAATACTGTCATTAAAACATTAAGCATTGACCTTTGACCTCACACACACACACACACACACACACACACACACACACACACACACAAGCTGTGCGTGAGGAAGGGAATGCAGGGTATTTATGTCACACGATTCCGTCAACGAGCGTCTGTCTGACCTCATAACTCTGGAGCTGTTGGCCGAGCCCCCGCTCAGCTAATGTAACTCTAAAACAGCCAACCACTCAATGTGGATTTAGGTCAGAGACAGAGAGAGGTACAGTACAGTAGGCAGAGAGAGAGAGAGAGAGAGAGAGAGGTACAGTACAGTAGGCAGAGAGAGAGAGAGAGAGAGAGAGAGAGAGAGACTGGTACAGTACAGTAGACACAGACAGAGAGAGAGACAGTAGGCAGAGAGAGAGAGAGAGACAGTAGGCAGAGAGAGAGAGAGAGAGAGAGACTGGTACAGTACAGTAGGCACAGACAGAGAGAGAGACAGAGAGAGGTACAGTACAGTAGGCAGATTAAAATATGAGAGCTTTGATTTTAGATTTAACATTTCACAATAAAACACGTGATAAAGAGTTGATTAACGACACCATAAAAGTCAGCAGACGTTGCACTCAAAACATCGGAAACCAAAAGGGAAAATAGAAAAAGCAGCTGATGTTTGTCTCATCATGTCAGTGTCAGACAGGAGAAGCATTGATCATGTAAACAAAGAAGGAAAATAAGCCCGACCAAAGAAAAGACTTGAAAGAGAGAGAAATAGGAACAAGAGAGGCAAGTGGCAGCGTGCACTAGGGATGAAACCATAACTGCTTTTAATAATAACCGTGATACAATTCCTTACGATAACGTGATAATATTCCCGATAACTGTACGCTTTGAAAAACATGAATAAATACTGTCCATCATCGACCAAAGTTGGCAACTGTCTCCCAGATGCAAACGGACAGCCTTGGAGAAATTATTTCAGTGAGTGTATCAATCCTTTCTGGGTCTGAGTTTTCAATATAAAACTTGATTGATTTCTGTGAGTGTATTAGTACTTTTTGAAATTTTCAGCACATTTGAACAATACTGTGATAATATTGATAACCGTGATAATTTTGGTCACTATAATCCTGATATGAAATTTTCATATCGTTTCATCTCTAGCGTGCACCATGGATAGCTCTATCTCTCCCACTATCACTCTCTCTCCTTCTTACTCAACCACATGCGCACACACACACACACACACACACACACACACACACACACACACACACACACACACACACACACACACACACACACACACACACACACACAGCCATAACATTAGCCCAACGGTCAGCTTGAGTCAGGGAGTTATATTTATTGAAGCAGTGCTGACCTTTTCTGTTGCAGCGAGATAGAGGGAGGATGCGAAGAGGGAGGGAGGCAGGGAGGATGGGAGGGAGGGAGGGTGGAGGGGAGGCAGGGAGGGAAGGAAAGAGACAGAGAGGATGACAGGAAATGAAAGATGGCTTCTAACGAGTTGCATATTTTATATATTCCATATTTTAAAATATTCACTAATGTTGGATGAAAACATGAGAACTCATCTTTCACTGGGAGGAATAGTGTGACAACACGGTGTGCTTTTAATAAAGAACAGGGTGGAATAGCTGCTTCCTGTACATTATGTGTTGACTCTGAACCAGTACTGTTGATTCTCTAAGCCTTAGACAGACAGACAGACAGACAGACAGACAGACAGACAGACAGACAGACAGAAGCCGTTTTCACACATGCGTACAGGAACATTGCCTGTAAATCAATATCGGCCATTTCCCGGAATTTCCCTTCACATCTGAGGGCTCACATGTGTGAATATAGCAGTCAAATTACCTGTATTTGAGGGGGGGGGGGCACTGCAGAGCGGGTGGGGAGTGACGTGTGCACTTGGATGGGGAATCTCCGATGGTGAAATAAGTTTGCTTGTCACACAATAAATCACACTCGTTTGACTTAAGAGGGCATGTATGTTGTATCCTTCACATTCGCTAACCAGTCTTTGAACTGAAATCTTTGAAGAAGTTGGGATCCGTGTCTGAGAGAAATAGCCTGGCTGGTTCAATGTTTATCCGTTCACCTGCGTCGCGTTGAAGCACTTTTTACAGACTGGCTTCGTTTGATGTGTCCGGGCTTGCCTTCGCTGTCAGCAACATAAGTAAGCAAAATACTTCCACATTTCGCTTCGTGCATTTGCTTTCTCAACAAGCGTTGGGCGGCTTCAGACTAGAAGCCGCTGCCATTTTCGCTGTGTCCTGTGTGTCGGGCTGCTGACTGAAGGACTGGCCAGAGAGAGCAGAGAGGGGAGGGGGGAAATCTGCACGCCCACACATCAAGCAGACATACCGCTCTTCTGACAACCTATAAAGTGGTGAAAAGTCTGCGATGACGGGGTCGCGCTTATACCGGAAAACAATTTTCACACATCAAAGGTATAGACCACTTTCTGGTCATTTCCCGGTATAAAGCACATGTGTGAAAACGGCTAGACAGACAGACAGACAGACAGGCAGGCAGGCAGGCAGGCAGGGAGACAGTCAGACAGACAGACAGTCAGTCAGTCAGTCAGTCAGACAGACAGACAGACAGACAGACAGGCAGACAGACAGTCAGTCAGTCAGACAGACAGACAGACAGACAGACAGACAGACAGACAGAGAAAACAGAGCTGAGGCTAAAGAGAGAGCAAGAGGAAAGGGAGAGACAGACAGGAAGACAGGAGACAGACACGGAGAAGAGAAGGAAAATGAGACAAGGATCCATGCTAGATTGGATCACCCGGAGGGACATGAGGAGTGATGATTGCTTAAGTGAGGTCAGAGGCTGGGCAGGCTTTCTTGATCGCATTGATGCCAATGTGGAAATCTATAAAAGGCTGCAAAAGCCAGTCAGTCTCATTCAGCCCCATGTTGAAATGCCCGAGTTTACAGCAGAAATAAACATGTTTACAGCCTGGTTCAAAAAGCAGTTTTGGTTTCTATAGCTGATTTCAGCTTTCATGACAACTGTACAGAGGTGAATCTTTATATAACTCACCCGTTTAAAACAGACGATAAAAAGACTGTTTTGGGCATGATTGACAGGTCGCCTGTCCAGTGATTGCGCAGCTTGCTGATCACGGATCCCCTGGTCTTGCTTGAGCTGTGGGAGAACCAAGATGGCAGCGTCCAAAACGCCCAACTGGAGGCTTCAAATCAGGAGTCCACAAACCACTGAGTGACATCACACGCACGCCGTCCATCTCTTTTATACAGTCTATGGTTAGGCCCCTCCCCTGTTCCTCCGGCCGATCCATTCTAGCGTCAACCACAAGACAAGTGCTGTGTGTCTTCAAATTCATACTAGATGACATCATCACTCCCTATTCCCTGTTTGCTTTGTATGTGCACGTGAGTGTGTGTTTACACTAAGGTATGTCTGTGTGTGTGTGTGTGTGTGTGTGTGTGTGTGTGTAGTTATCTCATTGCTGGTATGATTTTTGCTACCTAGGTGTGCAGGTGGTTTACCTAATGCCTGGTTCAGACTACACGAATTCAGCCCGATAATAGACCGATTTGGTCGTGCGCGACAGATTTTCAGCGTCGGGCCCGAATATGACCGTCGGGGACGACGATCGGCCGTCTTCACCTCTTGTAGTGTGACATAATCAAAGACCAGCGTCGGGACCAGTCGGGACGTCTAGGACGCCTCACGACGCCCTGACGAAAAGACTGGCATGTCAGTCTTTTGGACATGGTTTCGCCTAGTGTGACACCCCGGAAGACAGGTATCAGGTCCTGGGGAGACCGCTCCCCGCTGATACAGATTTCACCCGCTCGCACTCACCGCTCCGCTCCGCTCAAAAGAATAAAAGAGATAAAAAGGCCAGGGTGTTTTAATTTGCGTTTAAACGCCTGGGCAATGGGCATTGCTCACTACAAATAACATGAGCTCAGCAGAGTCGGCTGCATGTTCGTTTCTCTTCCTTCTCGTCTCGCAGCAGCTGGCAAGAAAATAGTGGGCGTGCACGAAGTAAACCAAGTCTTATTGGAGGCTGGAGCGGACATCACAGTGCATCACAGTAGAGCCTGTCACTCATCCAAATAACGTTAATTCTGCAAGGGATATATATAGCACCTGGATTACATACATGTTTCACATAGGGTTGTGTTTGGATTTCAATGTTTTATTTTGCCCAATATTGAAATGTTTTACAATTGCATGTTGTGCTAACATAAACATTATTTCTATCTACCACTTTAGCCTATTTACGCTGATTTGGTTGCTATTTCTTGTCAATGTAGTGGCCTCAATGCATCCTGGGAGATTTCGTTCACAGGTCCGCCTCCCCGACGACCTGTGAACTCGCTGACGACAGCAGACGACGTGATGACGGGGGCATACGATGCTCTGTCGGTGTTAAGCGAGAATACACTTGTAGTGTGGCCAGTCTCCCGACCAAGACATGTCACGAATTTAGGGCAGTATGATGGTCTCGTCTGACATGGTGACATCGTGAACGACCAAAAATATCGTGTAGTCTGATCCTGGCATAAGCGTGTGTGTGTGTGTGTGTGTGTCTCTGTGTGTGTGTGTGTGTGTGGTACGAGCACACACCAGTACAAACACTGCCCTCCATGCTAACCACAGCTTGAATCCAGCCAGTGGCATGCAGTGACACACTCAGAGCCAGCACAGTGTTGACACAGCAGGGACAAAGCCAGGGGCTGTGGATGGAGAAGTCAGCTAGGAACTCAGGTGAAGACGAGGGGAACGCACTAGTGTGGACAGCTAGTTCCACTTAGAAGAAGAAGAAGAACTATGAACGTTAGCTCAGTAACAAGATGTTTAAGCAGCCATTCTTTGAATCCCACGCGCCCTCTGTCTTTCTTTGTGTGTTCTGATCTATGATGTGAAGGCAAATAGCTCTGAAAATAGCTTAGACCTCGAAAACACCTGAGCTCCATCCAACACTGACAGGCCATCATATATCACAGTCACAAGCTAGCAGACAGTCGAGCACAGCAGCACAGAGACTAGGGCTGTCAATCTCCCTCTATAATCAAATTCGAATTTCAGTGCTTTATACATTTTAATATTCGAATTATATTCGAATATTTTAATTAATTTTTAATTGAATTAAAAAAAAATTTTTTTTTTTTTTTTGGTCTGAGTGAATTGTTGTCTTCTCTTATGTTATGTTCTGATTCTAAATATAGCTGAATCTTTGGGTTTGACCAAGTAAAACTTTTTCTAAGCATTTTACCAAATGTAGATGGAAAAGTGAATGGTGGATGAATATTCAAAATAATATTAGGCTTATCACAAATAGTCCAGCAATGATGTTTATTTAAGAAAACATGTTCCTTGTACAATGTACATACATTCATTGCATTAGAAAATAGGTCAGATAACCAGAGCTTAGTTAATATTCATCAGTGATGTATTGGTGCTGTCTGAAATGCTAAAATAAAATAATTGATAATAAAAAAAGACACAGCCTTTGTTTGAGCTCCTTATCAATAAACAAATAAGTAAACTTTGCCAAAACAACAATGAGCCATGAACAAAAAAAAATCAGTCACGTATTGCACTTAAGAGCTACATGTTTACATTCAGTATAGCAGCTTCAACAGTCAACTTCAGTTAACAATGAATGAACATACATTTTAAGATCAAGCTACAGGTAGGTTTACATCAGTATAGCAGCTTCAACAGTCAACTTCAGTTAACACTCTTTTCTTCAAGTATGTTGTCAGAACTTGTCGTCACTGTTCTAGTGTTCTACAAAAAAAAAAAAAATCTTTTTTTTTTTAAATTAATAATCGAATTTCGTTCATAATTATTAAATTCGAATAATATTCGAATATCAAAATTCGTTTCAACAGCCCTAACAGAGACACACTGCTGCTACCTGAACCTTGTTTTTACACAAAGACGCTCTTTGATCAACTTGTCATGCAATGACATCAGTGCCTGTTCATTGGCATGTAATGACCTCAGTGAACCAAATATTCAGTGTACTTGTTTAAGGTGTCAGCTAGGGATGCCACGGTGTGAACATTTTCACACCGAATAATAAGCACGTGACGTCACCGGTATTACCGGTTACACCGTGAAAATAAATGTAAACAATAGGATTGTTAGTTCCTACTAGTGCATGTTGTTCCCGGGAACAATAACAGTGAGACACCAGTCGGGTATCCTTAGCAGCAGCTAGACTAGAGCGAACGTTACGTTATATGTATGTTGATAATACAAGTTTTAAAGTAAGTGAGTCTATGCTTTAACCGTCCATTCTGTAGGTTCATAGAGACAAGACGCACGCTGCTGCTGTTTAAAGTACTAACGTTAGCATGGACGCTCACAGTCATATACAACACTGGCTGCATCACAACTCATGGCTACATCTGACTCGAGACAACTTTTCAGACGCCCGTGGAGACAATCTTTCTCAAAAGAAACTAACATTAGCAACACATCTGGAGACTTTTTCTGACATGGGATTAACAATACCAGCAAGCAGCAGTAAGCAGGCAATGACTGAATGCTGGTAAGTCCTCCCTCCCGCTAGCATTGATGCTAAGTTAGCATCGACTTTTCGCCCTGGAAGAAAAGGCACATTTCCAGAGATGGCCCACAGTGACAACAGAATGCACACACAGGCTTAGCTAAGGGTGTTACCTACATGTGTATGAGGAGGGCATCATGTGTGTTCATAAGATGCATAGCGTTAACTAACGTTAGTTGCTGGTCTAACCAGAACATTGGAGCCACACTGCAGCCCAGAGGGAGCGCTTGTAATTTACCCCGGCGCACGCTGAAACTGCAGCGTTTTCCTTTCAATTCTTCCTCCATAAAAACAAAAGGTGTTACCGGTGGGCACGTTATGTAATCGGTGTATGTCTCACCACCGGGTAACACCGGTAACACCGAATACCACGGCAAGCCTAGTGTCAGCCGAAGACAGTCAGTTTGTTTTAACCTGTACCAGATGGGTGGAAACTAAACTAAACCAAACAGGGACGGACAAGCCCGTCTTCACTGTCACAAACACCGCGTGCAGGCACACACACACACACACGCTGTGGTGCCGTGAAATACAGTCTCTGCATTCATCCCGTGACCGTCCAGGCTTGTCCTTCCTCCGGGGGGCAGCCAAGAGCAGTGGGCAGCTTTCAGTGTACAGCGCCCGGGGACCATCTTCAGTTCTTTTGTCGTCGCTGGTCAGGTGACGATCTTCCACATGTTTTTAGTGGGGCTCCCTACTGATGTTGTATGGAGGAACCCCAGGAGAGCACAGGGAGGACATGCTAACTCCACACAGAAACCCCAGGTGAGCACGGGGAGAACACACAAACTCCACACAGGAAGGCCCTTTTCACCAGATAGCCCACCTGGGCCGTAGGCACTGGGGACATGGGGGACACACACCCTCAGAGCCCACAGCGTCCCAGGTGGGAATCGAACGCAGGACCTTCTTGCTGTGTGAGGCGCCACCGTGCAAATAAGTTCACTGAGGTCATTGCATGCCAATGAACAGCCAGTGAGTTTAGCACATTTGGGAAATTCTCATCATATCAAGTAATTTGAAGATCACAGAGATACAGTATTTATCTTACATAATATTGGCATTCAAATAGTTCCTATGATCGTGTAAACTTTCTGTCACCCGTTGTCTCATCCTAGGTGGCAGACACACTCCACACATGACACCTTATTAAGATATCAATCCATCCAACACACTTCCTGTTTGACCCACATGTTCAGACTATGCGCTGTTAGCCAGGCGCTGTGTGTGTGTGTGTGTGTGTGTGTGTGTGTGTGTGTGTGTGTGTGTGTGTGTGTGTGTGTGTGTGTGTGTGTGTTGTTAGCAGCAGTATGGGAGTGTGTTTTCTCTGACACACAGCTGGGCTCTCTGTGGGACATTTCAGTCTGAACACATCCTGTCCATGAAGTGACAGCACAGAACTATATGCACGTCATCCACCTGTGTCTTACAGAGTGAATTTACAATCTGCTACGGCTGAACTCACATTGTAGAGAGAGAGATTGTACAGACACAGTAGAGACACACTAGCATCTACTGTAGACCTAGTTTTGAATGTGTTGTGTCTTACAGCAGGTCTGTAACAATATGAAGCTGCAGACCTACAGGTCAAATCATGTTTCCCATGAATAGTTCTGGTTTGTTTTGGCCTAATTTAGTCACCCGGGTGGGGTTTGTCACACACGGCAGCACAATGAGAGCACCGACATGTTGGGACAATCACAGGAAATTAAACAAAAGTGAATAATTGTAACTTGTGTGTAACCCCGCCCATCTGGAAGGTCAAGTAGCTTCAAACAAACAACAACAAAGGAATACATGTGTACTCTTTGACACAAAGTATCTACCTGCATCAAAGTGCTTCTACTGGAATACAGTATGTATGACAGAATGCCCTGTTCATATCATTAGCACATCTGACCTAAACAATGTAAACGTAGGCTATTTGATTTAATATGATGAGGCTCTGTACTCTGTTGGCTTATTATTATGTGTCAGAGCCTAGAATTAATGACCGTGTGTAATGTAACAAGATTTTCTTCTCTGTGAAGTCCACATGAAGGTTTTCCAGTAAGATGATCTTATTCAACTCAGGCATACACCGGATGCACACGCACGCACACACACACACACACACGCACGCACACACACACACACACACACACACACACACACACACACACGCACACACACACACGCACGCACACCACACGTATCATTTTCAGGCAGAGTTGGATACAGCAGTTCTTCCTGTCATCCAATTAACACCAATTAACTTCTATCAGCTCCCTTCTTTCTGAGCTTATTCTTGTCTGATGACACTCCATCAGGAGAGATGGAAGTGTGAGAGTGTGACACAGAGGAGTGAGGAAGAGGAAGAGGAAGAGACACAGCAGAAGTAAGAAAGATGAATGTTAAAGATGAATGAAGGCCTGTTCACTTTTTTGGCTAAGCGATAATACCGTGGTAAAGTCATCATCATTTTCAGAGGAAAAGCCAACTCTAACCGTAACCTTACCAGAGTCCTTATGCTTCATCCTAACCTTAAATCATCACTTTTGCCAGCATCTATTTTCAGAGATGGTAATGATGAAAGAGTCTCAGTCTCCCGGCTTATTGTCGTGACTTTGTTGCCCTCTTCTGGTAGAATCCGGTGGTGCGGTTTATTGTACTTCAGCCAGGACTGCAGTAAAAACGTTGTCAATGCAGCTACAGTGTGAAGTGAAGTAAGGAGAACTTGAAGTGAACTCTGTGTCGCAGATAGAAATGTCCTCCTGGTTGTCCAGGTGGTCTGCAGACTGTCCAGGTGGTCTGCAGACTGTCCAGGTGGGTCTGCAGACTGTGATGCATACAGTGTTTTTGTATATATATATATTCCTTCAACTTGACGATGTTGCAGTTGCACATTTGGTTTAATGGGAAAACAACCAGCCCAAAGTAGAGCTAGCAACACTCAAAACTAGATGTACCTGAATCAGTTCTTCAAAACTCTTTCTGGTTCGTTGCTGCTATTTACTCACATAGCGTCACATCACGTGCCATTCAACACTTTGATGTAAAATGCGTAATAGATCAGCCGTGGAAGAAAGATTTCAGTCGTCATCTTGCATTTCCTTGAGAGGGGCAATAAAGGTTTCATTCATTTCAAATCATAATTAAATGCTTGGAGTAACTTCCATCTTATGCAATTTTACATTTACAGTCAATTGAAATTGCACTGGTCCATAATGACACAGGGAGAACACCATGAGATGCTTTGGAAATAAATAATTAACTAAGTAGATGAATAAATAAGCAAATCAGACATAGAGAGCATATATTTTCCATCAGTTTCATATCCTGGTTTTCTCTGTTGATCCTGTTCTGTTCTTTACTGACTTGTCCAGGCCTCTGTTGTTGCGTTACTCCTCCTCTCTGTCATTGGTCATCTGTCTGCCTGTCTGTCTTCCTGCCTGTATGTCTGTCTGTCTGCCTGTCTGTCTTCCTGCCTGTCTGTCTGTCTGTCTGTCTGCCTGCCTGTCTGTCTTCCTGCCTGTCTGTCTTCCTGCCTGTCTGTCTTCCTGCCTGTCTGTCTTCCTGCCTGTCTGTCTTCCTGCCTGTCTGTCTTCCTGCCTGTCTGTCTTCCTGCCTGTCTGTCTTCCTGCCTGTCTGTCTTCCTGCCTGTCTGTCTGCCTCCCTGCCTGTCTGTCGGTATGTCTGCCTGTGTGCCTGCCTGCCTGCTTGTCTGTCTGTCTGTCTGTCTGCCTTCCTGTCTGTCTGTCTGTCTGTGTGTCTGCCTGCCTGTGTGCCTGCCTGTCTGCCTGCCTGTGTGTCTGCCTGTGTGCCTGCCTGTCTGTCTAGACAGGAGAAAAGAAACAGAATGAGCACTGACAGTGATGACACGGGGCTCGGCCAGGCGGCTGAGTCACCCCCCCCCCCCCACCCCCGTTACCGAGGTGATGCAACTTAGGACACGAGGGCCACAGCTGGTGCTTCCCTTCTGTTGCCACGGCAACTGCTGCCAGCTGCACAGAGATCAGCCTGGCAGATGTCAACAGAGGGATGAGTTTGATTTGAGTGGGTGACTAACTTTCTCTCTCTCTCTCTCTCTCTCTCTCTCTCTCGGCTCTATCTCGCTCTACCCCTTCCCCTCCTCTCCTCCTCCTCTCCTCCTCTCTGTCCTCTCTCTCTCTCTTTTGGCTCCTCTGTGTTCCAGGTGAGGAAGCACATCACAGACCTTTATGAGGACCTGAGAGATGGACACAACCTCATCTCCCTGCTGGAAGTCCTCTCTGGAGTCACCCTGGTGCGGACAATACACCACACACACACGCACGCACACACACACACACACACACACACACACACACACACACACACGCACGCACACACGTGCACACGCACACACACACATGCACGCACATGCACCCACACACACACACACACACACACACGCACGCACGCACGCACACACACACACACACACACACACACACACACACACACACACACACACACACACACACACACCCAGCCATAACATTAGCCCAACGGTCAGCTTGAGTCAGGGAGTTATATTTATTGAAGCAGTGCTGACCTTTTCTGTTGCAGCGAGATAGAGGGAGGATGCAAGGAGGGAGAGAGGGGGGGAGGCAGGGAGGATGGGAGGGAGGGAGGCGGGGGAAGGAAAGACACAGAGAGGATGACAGGAAATGAAAGATGGCTTCTAACGAGTTGCATATTTTATATATTCCATATTTTAAAATATTCACACGCACTGTCACCTCCATGAACCCTCACCTATAAACCGTTACTCTGCCACCAATGTTACTGGAGTGTGTGTGTTTGTGTGTGTGTGTGTGTGTGTGTGTGTGTGTGTGTGTGTGTGTGTGTGTGTGTTTGAGCTACAGTACAGACAGAGAAGAAATGTGTATTTCAAGGAAGAGGAGCCAATCATACGCTTGTTCCCCTCAACCTGATTTATTTGACAGTATAACAGTATAATACTATTTAACTTTGATTTGCAGTTACTGTACTTTTGCCCCTTTTTCATTTGGTCCTACCTCCCCCTCCCCCCCCCTCCCCTCTCTCTCTTCATCCACCCATCCTCCTTCTATATCTCTTCTTCTTCTCGTCCTGTCGCTCTCTGTCTCCCCCCCGGTTCCCCTCCTCCTGTCACGTAGCAGCTGAAGAGCGGTCCTCCGCTGAAAAAGGCGTACGTGTCGCGGGCCCCCCCTCTCATCCCGCTGGGAGGAGAGGAGGAGGAGGAGGAAGGAGCTCAGGGAGTACGTTTGACCCCCCTCCCGGCCCCTCCCTCCACTCACTCTGTCACTTCTGACCCCTGAACTTTAACCCTTTATTCGATAGGTGGAGTCTGAGACTGCATGAGAGTGCTGTGCCACTGACTTCAACAAGGCATCATACACTAATCTCATGCTATATTGCTGTTTGACACCATATCTACATCACTGCAGTGCAGTCGGGTGAAAACAAGAAATCAGACGCTCTCAACTCCAAACCTTTCAGCTGCTGACGAACGTTTGTTTTCTTGCTGCTGTGCAATTTAAAAGTAACTAGAAATCTCGTGCGCTTTAGAGCGCTTTAGAGGAGGCTCACATATGCAGCTCAGCTGCTACACAGCCTCACCGGCTACGCAGCCCCACCCGCAGCTCGACTGCTGCGTGGCCTCGCCTGCTCTATTGGCATGCGCAGCGCACATTTGCCCAACCTCGCGTCACTGATGACATCACTGTCACTGATGATGTCACAATGCCTATATGATGTCACTATGCCTATGACATCATCAGTGATGTCACAAGATGATTTTGGTCAATAATGATGTCACTGATGATGCAGCCTCGCCCGCAGCTCGGCTGCTGCGTGGCCTCACCTGCTCTATTGCCATGCACAGCGCACAATCTTTCCCAACTTCACATCACTGATGACATCACTATACCTATGACATCACTGATAATGTCACAATGCTTATCACATCATCAGTGCCTATGACATCATCAGGGATGTCATATTCTGGTCAATAATGACATCAATGATGATGTCATAGACATTGTGATACATTAATAGCTGCTAATTTATGGGGGGAATGTATACTGTATTTAAATGAAAAAAATCGGACATTCAAATGTGCACATTTTGGTGAAATAATAAGCTAATTTTGATATTTTATCAACCAAGATAAATGTCATAACACAAAACGTCTTTGTATTTGTGTCTGCATTAAACACATACATGATGAGAAGATGTTTTTTCTCCTCACCTGACCTCCTTGCATTATTCATTAGAATCTTTTATTTGCCAAGTTACAAGTACAATGGCTGCATCACACATGAGTCAGTGGTGCTGACACACATGAACAAGACCATACACAGTGTAACACTGACACAGCAGGTGCAGGACCATAACAGCATGTACTTCTCAACACACTAAACTCCTCTCCTTTCCCTCTCCTCCACTCCTCTCTCCTCTCCTCCTCTCTTCTTCTCATCTCCCTCTCCTTCCCTCTCTTGGTTAAGTCTGATCTCCCAACAGCTGACTGGAGCTCGAGTGTTGCAGTGTGTCTGTGATGACTAAACCTGACCTCCCCTCCCCCACAGTGTGAACACACACATCTGCACCCTGCACTTAGCTGTGTGTGTGTGTGTGTGTGTGTGTGTGTGTGTGTGTGTGCGTGTGTGTGTGTGTGTGTGTGTGTGTGTGTGTGTGTGAAAGCGATCAAGACAAATTGTCTGACATGAAGTAAAACAGCATGGTTTGAGTTTGGTTTGCAGAATGTTTCCGCCTGATCTTCTTGTTCTGCAGTTATGGCATGTCTTTAACAGCTCCTGTTGAAGACAGCGCCCCCCCTCCCCCCAAAGGATAATGCCATGTTACTGCAACTGCGCTGGTTTTTGGCCTCACTGCACTGTGGATTGAGATCTGCTGTTTTTGCACATGCACTGCTGCTTTCTGTGTTGTTCTCATAGAAAACCACCAAAAGAGTTTAAACTAATTTGTTGACCCAACTAATTTTTTCTTCTTCTCTCTTTTCCAGCCCAGAGAAAAGGGGCGGATGAGGTTTCATCGATTACAGAATGTCCAAATAGCCCTGGACTTCCTGAAACAAAGACAGGTATGCTGCGCTTGCACGCGCACGCACGCGCACACACACACACACACACACACACACACACACACACACACACACACACACACACACACACACACACACACACACACACACACACACACACACATTCCTGACAACTCTTTTATCATAACATAGACATACATAAAACATACTGTATTGTTCAGAATGGTCTCCACCGCAAAAACAATATCTCTCTCCTCTCTCTCCTCCTCTCTCACACTTAAGATGCCCCTCCATCTCTCCATCCCCCTCTTTCTCAAACTGCATCCCCTCTTTCTCTCTCCAGCTGCACCTCTCTCCTCTCTCTCCTCCCCTCCTCTCTCTCCTCTCTCTCCTCTCTCTCCTCTCTCTCCTCTCTCTCCTCCCCCCCTCTCTCTCCTCTCTCTCCTCCCCTCCTCTCTCTCCTCTCTCTCCTCTCTCTCACACTTGAGATGCCCTGTCATCTCTCCATTCCCCTTCTTTCTTAAACTGCACCTCTCTCCTCTCTTGCCATGTTCCCAGGAGACACAGTAGCAGTGGAGGAGGACTGACACTGACCTTCTCTCTCCTCCTCTAAGTCTCACTAGGGGTCTAATTATCCAGTATGCACGGCTGGTGTAGCATGAGACACTACATTATACAGGCTCTCAGACAAGCTCTCCAGGCCCATTTATGCTAGGGCATCTTTGATAAGCTTCTCTCCTGCTCTTACCAGTCATTTTGTCCAGTAAAGAGTCATGACTTCATAAGTTCATACTGAATATAAATGGTTGAATCTCATGAGTCATTTGCCTCGTCCAGAGTTTAAGATAAACTAATAAAATTTGAGTTTTTCTCCCACCAACCAAATCCTTGTGTATTGTTAAAAGAAATAGACCAACTGATTTCCTACCTTCTCTACTCAACACGCTTGTTCCAGTCCCTCCAGTGGCACCAGCTAGCTTTTACTTACTTATTTTACTTTGATTTTATTTATTTATTTATTTATTTATTTATTTATTTATTTATTTATTTATTTATTTATTTATTTATTTATTTGATATCACTCATACTCAGTAAACATTTTTACTGACCAGCAAATTCTATTGTACAATGCTCAAATCAGTATACTGTATTCTATCAAATATACATAGAGTAAATATAACAATATATTATAACTTTCTACCATCGTCACTCATCAGGATTATTTCAGTCCCTCCACCAGCATCAGTAAACCTTCTTTTTCATGGTTTTGTTGTTGGCATTTTTGTCTCCGCAGCACATGATGTGAGAAATGGTTTGACCAAACCAAACCAAAACTCTTCTCTGTTTTCCATCTTCAGGTCAAGCTGGTGAACATCAGGAACGATGACATCACCGACGGCAACCCCAAGCTGACGCTGGGTCTCATCTGGACCATCATCCTTCACTTCCAGGTCTGTGCCCGACCCGTCACAAGACCTATCACATGACCCGTCACATGCTGCTCTGTGGCTTCTGGCTGGAGTCGCTTCATTTCCCGTTCAATCAAACCAGGAAGAATTCTTAGATTAAGCCCATGATGATATATAATATCTCCAATCTATTATGAAATCATTGAATTATGGCTCCCATAATTACAGTAGTAATTCAATCTACATTTGAGATGGATTCCAAGTAGAGCTAATTGTTGCAAAAATGGCCGTTATCTCTGTGTTGTCCTGTTGTCACTCAGCTTCCACGATGAGAATTAGTGCCACTACCATGATGGACTTACGTAGCTGTAGCTGTGCTTGCATGCATGCTAGGGATGCAGGAGGATATCAGCATGTCATCCTTATCGCCCAATAAAGGCTTTGAAATATCGGCACCGCCCTGAAACAAACGCCCAAATGCTCGATGCTTGACTGTTGAAGTACTGTAGGATGAATCTTACATGTTTCACATGAGTTGTAGTTTTCTTATTTTTTCCAGTGAATGTGTCCATTTTGAAAAGCATTGTATTTATGTCTGCATCTGTCAGTGGGTCATCACCATAAGAGCAGACATAATCATGTGTTCATTCAGGAGAGACTTGATGTTCTCTGAAATGAGCTGGGGTGGAAAATGCGTGCATTTATCGGTATCGGCAATCAGCCAAAAGAGTTTGAAAATATCAACATATCAGATATCGGCAAAAAAATCCAATATGGTGCATCCCCAGTGTGTGTACGGATGCTGGCCAACCAGAGTTGATTATAATACAGTATTATATAACGGAAGGGCTTGGCGCTGAGCGCTGACTGGAAATGACATGCTGTGTGTGTGTGTGTGTGTGTGTGTGTGTGTGTGTGTGTGTGTGTGTGTGTGTGCGCGCATGCGTGCGTGCCCGCGTTTGTGCTCTGAGCCAGATGCAGTCTGGATTTAAAGGTGTTAAGTGTTCTCTGCCAATTTGCCTGTTTTACTTCAGTGCGTTCAGTGAGAGCGAGCTGTCAGCCTCTCTGCACGAGATGACAAAGACCTCTGCAGCTTCATAAGCAAATGACACGGTGTTTGCCCTGTGTGTGTGTGTGTGTGTGTGTGTGTGTGTGTGTGTGTGTGTGTGTGTGTGTGTGTGTGTGTGTGCGTGCGTGCTAGGGCATTAACGACTAGTGAATTTTACTAGTCGACTAGTCGTCCCTAAAGGTAGTCGACTAGTCGTTTCATTTTTTTTTTTTTTTTTTTTTTATTATATTTAAGAAAGAATATAAGGTATTTACACGACATACATGGACTATCATATCCCATATCCCATATCCCCCACAAAGAACATCAAAACACAACAAAACAAAACAAGAAAACTGCATAAGATACACAATAATCCAAGAACAAACAAGACTATTGGACAAACTACCAAACAAAACCAATGCATTCAGCTCCTATCCTGACTTTGGAATGTTTAGAAAATACAAAATGTACAGTATGTCATACAAAAATATAAATAGTATATAAGGCACCGTTAACAGGTATGCTGCATAGACTTACAACATCCATAGTATACACGCCCACACACACTTGCATGCATAGTACCTTAATGAGAATATTAGATATACTGACGTGCTCTGTCACATCATGGACTTCTAATTAGGTCACCAGCCGGCTGTAGTTCCCCTGGTTGACCACTAGAATGCGCTGTGAGGTGACATCATCACCCAGCAGCAAGGTGACACTGCCAGCCGGTTGCCACGGAAACAGGAGCCCATGACTCCGCAGCGGCCAACTCTGTGAGCATATGAGTCAGCAGAACAGAGAGAGAGAGAGAGAGAGAGAGAGAGAGAGAGAGGGGGAACCACATAGAATACGTGATGCAGGAGGAGGGATAGCGGGTTAACCCACAGATTATAGACAGGAACAGCTCTGGACTGTGACGCAATTTTGGCGCAGTGGCCAAGCTCGTTATTGCAAGTTACGTTCAGAGTTTCTGGAGTTCATCAGGTTCAGACGATACAAACGATGCAGCCCCAGAATGCATGTTGTTGGTGCTGAGATTATTATTGCATAATCATCCCTCCTCCCTCCTACAACATACAGTAGCACAACCTCAACTATGTTCTTATTTTTATACAGCATTTATATTTTTAGAATGGCCTCAAACATGAATTAAACAAGGAACCAGGAAAATAATTAGAAGTTATTTCTGGAAACACAAGCCTCCAGGTCTTAACGAGCAGGAGAAGTCCATGTGATGGAGTGAATCAGTGCGTCGTCAGCCAATGCTAGAAGCTCTCCCACCGAGCGAACACCTCTCGTTAAGGTTGGAGCTCATTATTCCACTGGCATGTCATGTTAGAGGGCAGGTGGAGGCGTCACTCTGTCTGTCTCATCTCGTCTCTCTCTGTCAGGCGGTTAACTCCAGGCACTTTAAACTCTGAGGTGTTTCTGTGACGTTTCTCCATCCATATGAAGCTGTCTCTCTCTGTCGAGGGTTCCATAGTTCAATCAAATCCTCTGTATTAAAATGGTGACAAAATGGCCCTTGATGGATATTTTAGTGCATTTGGAAATCTTTCTGGTATCTTATGAAAGATTCAAAGATATTCCATGTTTTTGAAATATATAGTTCTGAACACTCCAACACCCCCCCCCCCAAACCTCCTTATAGTATCATCATGAGTTACACAAGACCATAGTTTATTAATTGTCAAAGCAGTCAAAAGCATAGTGTTTCCTGTCCAGCAGAATTGGAAATCGATACACCTACCATTCACTTGCTTGTGTCAAACTTGGCTGCAGTTCCTCTACCCAACCACTAAGTGTCACCAGTTAGCCCAGTATTGCAGATGACCTGGCAGAGTGGAAGTCCCCAGCCAAACACAGGCATCCCTATCAGTGGTCCCGCCTCCTGCTGCACGGTGTCTGCCTGTGGTTGGCTCACCGAGCTGTCTGTTGATTCCTGCTGGGTTCATTCCTGACCTGACTTGGAGGAGAACTAATTGGTCACAAGGTTTCCAAGCAATTCAAATTAGATTGAATGCCTCTTTCATAGTCAGTGATTTATCGTCTATTGGTTTAATCTCATTTAGTGATTTCAGGAAATTGCAAGTGTTGTAGTTCATTACCATTCTTCTTCATTGAATCCTCATGGTGTGCTACTGTATGGGCTGTAGTACTTTGAGGAGCGCCATCACATGATGTCTTGTAGGTTGTAGATAATGAGCTTCTCTCACCTGCTGTTTAGAACAGGAAGTACCAGTGAAGCAGGCCTGTCATCTTTGTATGGATTTTCTTTTTAATCTGGAGAAGTAGTGCTGATGTGTGGGCGCTAAATGTGAACAGTAAATCTTCTGACTGGAATTATTTGACTGGTTCCAAATTGAGCTCTAGAGTTCATGTACTATTACAGATGAAGCAAGCCATAATAATGATAATAATTAAAATCCCACAATCTTTTCACTGTGCTTCACTGCACACCACAGATAAAGAGCTAATAAACATGTGATGAAGAGAGCCTGGTAGACATACATGCAGTGACTGTGTCTTGACTTTGGGTGGAGATGAGGTGTTAGCCTAGCCTGCTATCCAGCCCCATATGAATGGCAGTTGTCTGCACTCTTCATTCAGGACAGATACTCTCCAAGATGCCTGATTGGCCGGTCGGCAGGACTAATCTAACGTTACCGATGACGCATTACAGAGCGCTGCTGCAACAACACACCATGTTAAATAGCTAGCTAGCTAGCTGTTAGCTACGTTAGCTAAGCCCACTACTGCTGCTGTAAGCACTTCACCGGGCTCAAAACGCCAGTGTGAGTGACCAAACGTTTCGCTTGTTAACTAGTTCAAGTCTTTGAAATCCATTGGCAGGTTGTTGAGCAGTTTGTGGTTTGCAGCTAAAGTTAACGGTTGCCGGTGTAGGTAGCCGGATGTAGCAGACAAAGAGTATTGACGGCAAGAGATGAACCTTGTGTTTTTCTGACAACAGCACGCACTCCTGCTTTGGTGTTGCAGTGGAACCACTGAGGGGAACAACCTATTAACCTTCAGTTCTTTGGTCAAAGAGATCAATGATTGACACAGACAGCAGCCAATCAGTTGGGGCTGAAAAGTAAATCACAGTAGCGGATAGGTCCAGAATGTAATGAAGGATTCATTGGGGCTGGTTACCAGGCTAGGGTTAGCCACAGTGAAGGCATGAACGCCTGGGGGACTTGATTAGTAGTAGTACCTTTTTCCCCATTGGTTTCTGCTTCTGTGTGTGTGTGCGTGCACGCGCGTGTGTTTAGGTGTGTAGATGTGTGTGTGTGTGTGCGCCCATGTGTGTGTGTGTGTGTGTGTGTGTTCTTCTCATATGCTTTGGGTTAATAAGAGAAGATGGATTGCCACTGCTCTGGCGCCACCCAAGAGTGCTGCTTCTTACGAGTCTCTCCATCCATACTTGTCTCCAGGAAAGCGTTTGCAGTATAGTGGCCGTTTCTATCCAAAGTGCCTCTGTAGCACTGTTAGCATGTTGTTAGCATGTTAGCATGGCTTCATGCATATTGAGCATGGTTAGCTGTAGCACTGTTAGCATGGCTTCATGCATATTGAGCATGGTTAGCCACCGTGGCAGATGAGCCTCCCACTCACTGCAGTGGTGGTGCCATGCTTTACCCATTGAGCTATACAGGAAGCACACGCACCAGCCTGGTGTTAAGCTTGTGTGCAGTGAAGGTGGGTGGAAGCCTATAGGATCTATTTTAGACTGTGATGTTGCCACAGGCCCCCTGCTGGAGAAGTGTTTGATCTGATGGTGCAGGAGGGTTTTCATGGAACTGCATATAGGTAGTGAGAGACAGATGAGGAATTACTCAGATTTACAGTAAATGTCAGGATTTTGACCTGGATTCACCAAGAAGAAGAATTCCCATATACATTGATTTTCAGCAGGAAAAGAAGCGGGCAAAGTGTGGAGTATCTCTTTAAATGCATCTTTATGTTTTCAGTTTTCACGTAACCATCTGTGAACCTGTCACGCTGTCACCATCAGTTTATCACGTCTCTCACGGGCTCGCTCTTGCTGGCGTCACACCTAAAGCCCGCCCCTAGCTGCCTCACAGGATGCTGATTGGTGCAAATCACTGCTGGTTCAGATTCAAACCAATAGATTGGAGGGTGGTAACATGCACATTTGTCATGTGATCATGATCTTGTGCAAATCAAGGTTTCATCAATCAATGCTTAGATACGTGTGTGTGTGTGTGTGTGTGTGTGTGTGTGTGTGTGTGTCTGTTCACGTGCACGTCTGTGTGCGTGTGTGTGTGTGTGTGTGTGTGTGTTTACGTGCACGTCTATGTGGGTGTGTGTGTGGGTGTGTGTTCACGTGCATGTCTGTGTGTGTGTGTGTGTGTGTGTGTGTGTGTGTGTACCCCCTATCTCCCCCTACACTCTTTGATCCTTTCACAGCCTCCCTTGATCCCCTCTTCTTTTCTTCCTTTTTTCTTTCCTTTCCCTAATTCCCCCAAATCTCCTCCCTCGCTCTCTCTCTCTCTCCCTCTCTCTCCCTAAAGCCCTTCATAACCTGTGGGCAGATGGAGATCGAGATTGAAGGATAGAGAGAGAGAGAGAGAGAGAGAGAAACAGATTGAGTTGCTCGCTCGCTTCTCGGCGGCGGTTGCAGAGATGCAACAGTCTTGATTGTGATTTGATTTGTCTCTCGCTCGCCTTCCTCATCACTGTAGCTGTTCAGCCACTCAGGGAAGCTTTTGGGTCAAGTGTGTGTTTGTGTGTGTGGTTGTGGCAGCATAGGAAACTGCTCACTGACAGCCAAGAGAGAGAGAGAGAGGGAGAGAGGGAGAGAGGGAGGGCAGGAGTAACTAGGAAGCGGATAGGAGGAGGAGAGCCAAGGAGGGAGGGGTGGAGTGGTGAGAGAGAGAGAGAGAGAGAGTGAGAGATCGAGCAGTAGCTAGTGTGAAGCTGCAGCAGCCGGGAGATCAAAGCGTTTGGAGGGATATAGCCGAGGAGAGGAGCCAGTCTGAGCCGAGGCTGCTGCTGCTGTCACTGCAGCTCCCGGCTTCCCCTGATCCACAGGCCTCACGCCACATAGACACAGCAGGAGACGACACACACACACACACACACACACATGCAGAAGGACTCTCACACAGCTGACCACCAGGGGGCCGCCCAGCCTTGCAGGCACACACACACACACACACACACTCATACTCTCTCTCTCTCTCAGACAACCTCAGAGACTTTGCCTCTCTCCCGGAAACAACGTAGCGATCGGATCAATCCAGCCTCGCTCGTCGTCTTGACGGAGCCGCGCTCGTCTTGTACCCGGAGACGCCCCGTCTCTCCTGCCTTTCTCTCTTTGTGTTTGAAGGAGAGGTGGAACCCGCTCAGCCCAGCCTCCACCGGTGTGTCCTCCACAGGACCGGGGCTGCTCTTCACCGGGCGGACACTGAGCCCAGCTGGCTCTGCCAGGCTAGCTACACATCTGTACGCCGGCCAGATCGCTGTCCACACCCGGAGCGGACCGCTCTCTTCCTCCCTCCCTCCCTCCTCCTCTTCCTCACCAGCCTCCAGACACAGAGAGCCCTGAGTCCAGCCACGGCTCCTGCCCCAGATGCCTCTCTCTCTCTCTAATTAGATTCACCGGACCTGAGGGGCAATTAAGAGAGGAAGAGGCAGCAGAGAGGAGACGTGCATGAAGGAGGAGTGCCTTTGTAAACGGCCTTTTTTTCACCAGCCAGCCTTTTTTTTGCCTCAGTGTCGGTTTGAACACACACACACACACACACACACACACACACACACACACACACACTCGCACTGCAAACTGTGGATTTTGCCAGACTGTTGCATCGTCGCACTGCACCACCTGATGAAGGGGAAGCCCTTCTGAGTGACTGGCCGAGGACATTGGAGGTTTATGATCGGACCGTAGTGGGACTACATTTCCCAGCACGTAGTGGACTACATTTCCCTTTCTCCTCGGGGAGCCTGATATTGAGGTGGGGGAATATGTTGTTGTAGACGTAGAGAGGTGTGTGATGCTGGGCTGTCTGGGGAGCTCAGGTCTATCTGATGTAAAGTGGCACCCTACTTTCTCGCCTGCAAGGAGACATTTCCACGGGTGTCCAGCAGCCCTGGATGACACAAAACTGGCGCGTTTTTCTGTTTTTGTGAGGCCATTTTGAAGGTTGCAAACCATCCTTATTCACGTTCGCCATCTCTGCCTCTCTCCTCGATTGGAGAACTTGACACCAGCGAGGTTGCTGTTAGGTTTCAGAGGTCCCACCATCATAACAACAACAACCGTCCCTCGGGGCGGTGAACACGCCCACACGAGCTGGAAGGAGCAACGCGTCACGTGAGACGCCAGCTCAGCGAGACGTGGGATGGCGGCGAAGAGAAGCGTTGTGGGCGAGAAGCCGACGATGCTCTGATTGAGTTTTTAACAAGCTGTCAGCGTATTGGCTGAATCTCCGAGCAAGCTGTGGCAGCATTGGCTGACGGCACACTATCTCTCGCCTCTCACCCACCACCAATCTGGACGGCGTGCTGCCTCCTCGGCAGAACCAACGACAACGACACACATCCGCTCGTTACTACGGCGACACCGACACCGTCAACGTTAATACTACAGTACTATCACTACGACTACCAGCACAGATAGGATTCCTCCCACCGTGATGGATGGACTTATGTTACGGATCTTACCTCTCTTGCACTGCAATAACATGATGACCACAGGAGGAGAGACACATCAATAATGCATTAGTCCAGATTGCTGCTGGAGCCCGGTGGTGTAGATACAGCAGAACTCTTGGATTACAGCACCGCTCAGAACCAACAACAACAACATCTCAACAGGTTCACCAGGAACGCAACCAGGAATCCGAACGGAGCTGCAGAAGATGACAGCGTTGTTTTCCTCTCACAGTCTCTCTCAGTCTGCGTGTGTAGTTTGAGTGTGAGTGTGTGGGTGTGTGTGTGTGTGTGTGTGTGTGTGTGTGTGAGTGAGAGAGACAGAGGTGCAGCTCGTTTCACTTCCTGTATTCAGAGGAATTATAATATCCAATGTGGAAATGAGATGAGCCGCCAATTGATTCCAGCAAGCTGCCAGATCTCCTGCAGCACAGTGTGCACACTTTGACACCACACACACACACACACACACACACAGGCACACGCACACACACACACGCGCGCACGCACACACACACACACACACACACACACGCACACACACACACACACACACACACTGGTGTCACACGGAGCCTCACTAATGGGCTGAATAACAGCGTCCGGATTGCACTGCCGTTTCCTCTCTCCCACACACACACACACACACACACACACACACACACACACACACTCGTCACACTGCCTTACACTAACGTTAGTGACAGCTCACCTGCCAGCAGCCAGGTGAGGAATCATACATCATACATGATCCTAGCCAAATGTATTTTCCTGTGTCGCAGCATGGCTCTGCTGACATGACTGTGTCTCTGTGTCCTTGACTACGAGCACAAGTCTTCTGGGGCCGACACACCTGACACACCTGACAGAGTGAAGCAGCCAGCAGCCTGCATACACACACATGCACACGTGTGCACAGACACACACACACACACACACACACACACACGTGTGTGTGCACAGACACACACGGCAGCGAGAGAGAGAGGTGAGGTGAAGGAGGAGAGGAGGCACAGAGAGAGGAGGACAGAGTGAGGGGAGGTGTAGGAGAGAGAAGAGGGGAGGAGGCACAGAGAGAGGAGGGGAGGTGAAGGAGGAGAGGAGGCATAGAGAGAAGAGGGGAGGTGGAGGAGAGAGAGGAGGTAGAGGAGGCACAGAGAGAGGGAGGACAGTGGCACGTAAGCCTGCAGCAGTCTATGGCCTGGGCCTGAGGAAAGGTCTTACTCCCCCTCTCTCTCTCTTCCTCTGTCACAGCTTATCCAGTCCATCACCTTCTTCACTTCTTCATCTCAGATGCTTCCACAGATGCAGGAGCTAAACCTGCTCCTCCTAACTTTGCATTACTCACATTGTGTCACGTTGACGCTGCAGCTGTCAGTCACTTACCAGCCTAACTGAACATTTCCACACATTTCGTCTATTTCTCGCGTGATGCGTTCTGCGCATCAACGTGAACAGACGTGCAGGCCTATTTTAACCTTAAATTTCCCTCTCTCTCCTATGGAGTGACTGCCTGTTTTTGCTGTCGTTTGCGTTCTCTTTTTAAACACGCCTCTCTCTACCTCAACACTGACGAGATGGGGAGTTCCATGGGCTGCGTCCGGCCTCCTCGGGAGGCCGGGCCCGGCGGAGCCCCGCCCCTTTCGCCCAGAAAGTGTCTCCGTTTCAAACGGAAGCGAAAGGGCAAGAAGAGCAGGAAAGGCGAGGAGGAGCACGAGCGACGGAGAAGCCACGAGCCAGACGACCGAGAGGAAGACGAGGAGGATGAGGAGCAGCAGCAGAAGATGGAAACAGCTAGGCCCACCTTAATAACAGTGCCTGATACCACCCAGTCGACCCATTCCAAACTTCACCCGCCCAGCAAGAACCTTTCCCCCATAGGGAGCCTTTTAGGCAGCAGAGTGCTTGAACCGTCCCCCAGTCCCAGCCCGTCCTGGAGAGGGGTCTTCTGTCTTCCAGGGGACGAAAAGTCTGTTAGCGGTCTCATAGATGTCTCCAGCATCCCGAGCCAGACCGCCACCGCCACCACCACCCCGACCAGCACAGCCCCAGTCCCGGGCAGTAGCACCCCGGGTGGAGGCAGGGTCTGTCGGGTTAAGGAGAAGGTCCAAGGGGTGCTGGAGAAACCCTGGATACTACGACCAAAGAAGGAGAAGAAAGAGAAGGGACGACGACAGCAGGAGGAGGACAGAAGGGTAAAAGGAGGAGCCAAGGGGACAGTGGGCGTGGCCGAGGGGACAGTGGGCGTGGCTGAGGGGGCAGCAGTCGTGACGCGGACTCCTTCCGACAGGGAGCGCAAAGGTGTAGTCCACATCCGCGAGGTGGACGGTAAACTCTGTGTGGTCAGGACCGTATACCCCAGCGACTACGGCTCCCCCGTGTGGAGGGGCGAGAGCGACGGTGAGGTGGAGGTGCGCAACGAGCGCCCCACCCCATCTCCGCTCAACGAAAGAATCCTCAAAGTCCAGCTGTCCGAGGAGGAGAGCAGGAGAATCAAAATGTCCGCTACCGCTCGCTCGACTTCTTCTAACCGAATGGGCAGTCAGGAAACTTTCGTAGTCAAGGAATTTAGCCTGGACACTCCGGGCCGCGCACAAGAGGGGCCTTCTCTACTGGAGTCGGGCTATGCCAGCGACCTGCCGCTGACCTCCTCAGAGACAGGGGGCGCCACTCCGAGTCAGACGGACTGGGGAGGGCTGACCAGCAGCTCGTCAGAGAGGCTGGACTCCATGATGGAGAGTCCTCTGTCGCCGCAGCAACAGGCATCTCTGAAATGCCTGAAACAGGTCTGGCTCAATCTGTCTGTCTGTCTGTCTGTCTGTCTGTCTGTCTGTCTGTCTGTCAAAATATTTGACAGACAAATATTTGGCCACAGAGCCCCCATTTGATAAGAATTATGTTCGTTAGTAATTGAATTTTACAACTGTGTAGTGGTGAGAGTGAGATGGAACTTCCTAATTTTGCTGGGAACCCTGTCATGGACCCCTGGAGAGCCCTTTGCCCCACAACATTGATCTGTAGTGCTACAGAGCAGGGATATATTGATCTGTAGTGCTACAGAGCAGAGATATATTGATCTGTAGTGCTACAGAGCAGAGATATATTGATCTGTAGTGCTACAGAGCAGAGATATATTGATCTGTAGTGCTACAGAGAAGGGATATATTGATCTGTAGTGCTACAGAGCAGAGATATATTGATCTGTAGTGCTACAGAGCAGAGATATATTGATCTGTAGTGCTACAGAGCAGAGATATATTGATCTGTAGTGCTACAGAGCAGGGATATATTGATCTGTAGTGCTACAGAGCAGAGATATATTGATCTGTAGTGCTACAGAGCAGGGATATATTGATCTGTAGTGCTACAGAGCAGGGATATATTGATCTGTAGTGCTACACAGCAGGGATATATTGATCTGTAGTGCTACAGAGCAGAGATATATTGATCTGTAGTGCTACAGAGCAGAGATATATTGATCTGTAGTGCTACAGAGCAGGGATATATTGATCTGTAGTGCTACAGAGCAGGGATATATTGATCTGTAGTGCTACACAGCAGAGATATATTGATCTGTAGTGCTACACAGCAGGTATATATTGATCTGTAGTGCTACAGAGCAGAGATATATTGATCTGTAGTGCTACAGAGCAGGGATATATTGATCTGTAGTGCTACAGAGCAGGGATATATTGATCTGTAGTGCTACACAGCAGAGATATATTGATCTGTAGTGCTACACAGCAGGTATATATTGATCTGTAGTGCTACAGAGCAGAGATATATTGATCTGTAGTGCTACAGAGCAGGGATATATTGATCTGTAGTGCTACACAGCAGGGATATATTGGTCGTATATCGCTATCGGCTGATATTGGACTTGTTGACTGCATCCTATTGGCCTGATATTTGGGCAGTTGGGTGACATAATTTCTGGCTACCTACCGTACTCAAACACATATAAGTAGTGAAAAATTCCCCTCATTGAGTAGGTAGGTGAAAGAAGTAATTTCTTTGTTTCCCTGTCACAAAAGGCGTAATAAAAAAAAATATCGGTATCGGCTATCGGCCAAATTGTTATTTTAAACAATAAACATCGGTATCACTATCTGCCCAGAATTCTGCAGTCGGTGCATCTCGACTACTACAGAGAAGCATTCAGGACTATCTTTATTCGTACGAGTGTGGGAGGCTTTTTGAAAGGGTGCCTTTGTTGTGTTGTGTACACACCGTATTTTTATTCATGGAGGAGTGTGTGTGTGTGTGTGTGTGTGTGTGTGTGTGTGTGTGTGTGTGTGTGTGTGTGTGTGTGTTATTTTGGTTCTTATCAGCTTGTTATATGCCCCTCTCTCTCTCTCTCTCTCTCTCTCTCCATCCTTCCTGCCTCTGTCCCCGGAGCCTAATCAACATCGCACAGCCTGTCTCTCCTCCTCTCCTCTCCTCTCCTCCCTCTCTTCTTCTCCCTCTCCCTCCATTGCTTATTATCTTCCTCGCACCACCGCACTCACTCACTCTTGACATTGTGTGTGTTTACTAGTGAGAGAGAGACAGACACAATAATGAGAGAGAGAGAGAGAGAGAGAGAGAGAGAGAGAGAGAGAATGACAGAATGACAGGGTTGTCTCTTGTGGAAAAGTGAAACGTGTCATTTCCTACCTCTCCAGTAGCCCAGTGTCTGTCTAGCTCCTCTCCAGTAGCCCAGTGTCTGTCTAGCTCCTCTCCAGTAGCCCAGTGTCTGTCTAGCTCCTCTCCAGTAGCCCAGTGTCTGTCTAGCTCCTCTCCACTAGCCCAGTGTCTGTCTAGCTCCTCTCCACTAGCCCAGTGTCTGTCTAGCTCCTCTCCAGTAGCCCAGTGTCTGTCTAGCTCCTCTCCACTAGCCCAGTGTCTGTCTAGCTCCTCTCCACTAGCCCAGTGTCTGTCTAGCTCCTCTCCAGTAGCCCAGTGTCTGTCTAGCTCCTCTCCACTAGCCCAGTGTCTGTCTAGCTCCTCTCCACTAGCCCAGTGTCTGTGTAGCTCCTCTCCAGTAGCCCAGTGTCTGTCTAGCTCCTCTCCAGTAGCCCAGTGTCTGTCTAGCTCCTCTCCAGTAGCCCAGTGTCTGTCTAGCTCCTCTCCACTAGCCCAGTGTCTGTCTAGCTCCTCTCCAGTAGCCCAGTGTCTGTCTAGCTCCTCTCCACTAGCCCAGTGTCTGTCTAGCTCCTCTCCACTAGCCCAGTGTCTGTCTAGCTCCTCTCCACTAGCCCAGTGTCTGTCTAGCTCCTCTCCACTAGCCCAGTGTCTGTCTAGCTCCTCTCCAGTAGCCCAGTGTCTGTCTAGCTCCCGTGGGAAAGCAGAGGGACGAGATAGCCTCATTTTGACTGTCATCTCTCCGTCACATCCTGTGGGTCATTTCAATTGTAGTCTGTTGTCTTAAGCTCGAGTCTGTCTCCTTTAAGCTCGAGTCTGTCTCCTTTAAGCTCGAGTCTGTCTCCTTTAAGCTCGAGTCTGTCTCCTTTAAGCTCGAGTCTGTCTCCTTTAAGCTCGAGTCTGCTCCTTTAAGCTCGAGTCTGTCTCCTTTAAGCTCGAGTCTATCTCCTTTAAGCTCGAGTGTGTCTCCTTTAAGCTCGAGTCTGTCTCCTTTAAGCTCAAGTGTGTCTCCTTTAAGCTCAAGTGTGTCTCCTTTAAGCTCGAGTGTGTCTCCTTTAAGCTCGAGTGTGTCTCCTTTAAGCTCGAGTCTGTCTCCTTTAAGCTCGAGTCTGTCTCCTTTAAGCTCGAGTCTGTCTCCTTTAAGCTCGAGTCTGTCTCCTTTAAGCTCTAGTCTGTCTTCAGCACATTCTGCTGTTCATTGGGAACCTTTGCTGAGACACTTAATCGCACTTTACTGTCCAGACACAAACTCCACCTGCTGCAAGGAAGAATCCACCCCCAAGCGCTTCAATGCTGTTAAAAACAGCTTTGCTGATGTACCTTAGAGGGCCATGTTGTTGCTTGGTGGTGAGATCTTCCTTGAGATCTTTCCAGCACAGGTACAGTGGAAGAAGATGTTTCAGCGATGTGACTTGAAACATCAACACAGTAAGCGTCAGGTTTAGGGTGTCCCTCAGAATTGAAACGAGGGCTTCTTCTTTCTACAGTTTCAGTTGGGCACCACCAACAATCATAAAGGAAGGAACCCATGGTAGAAGAGGAGAGAGACCAACATCTCCAGACAGTAGCCTAGATGCTATGCAGCCACAGGATACAGTGTGTTGCATTTTGAACAAGAGGCAAAACTGTATCTTGACTGGACAACTGGGTCACAAACCACTAGGTTTTAATTCAGAATGATCCAGCAGCTGCTTGACTCAGAGAGACAGGTGTGTGCTACTTTACACATGTGCACTTCCTCCTCACCTTGACAGTGAAGAGGCTGCTGCAGCCACTGCAGTGCTGTGCAGGAGCGTGTGTAGGATCCCCTCTACGTTATGAAGCTTTTCACCACAGTGTGTGTAGGATCCCCTCTACGTTATGAGGCTTTTCACCACAATGTGTGTAGGGTCCCCTCTACGTTATGAGGGTTTTCACCACAGTGTGTGTAGGGTCCCCTCTACGTTATGAGGGTTTTCACCACAGTGTGTGTAGGATCCCCTCTACGTTATGAGGGTTTTCACCACAGTGTGTGTAGGATCCCCTCTACGTTATGAAGCTTTTCACCACAATGTGTGTAGGGTCCCCTCTACGTTATGAGGCTTTTCACCACAATGTGTGTAGGGTCCCCTCTACGTTATGAGGGTTTTCACCACAGTGTGTGTAGGATCCCCTCTACGTTATGAAGCTTTTCACCACAGTGTGTGTACGATCCCCTCTACGTTATGAGGGTTTTCACCACAGTGTGTGTAGGATCCCCTCTACGTTATGAAGCTTTTCACCACAGTGTGTGTAGGATCCCCTCTACGTTATGAAGCTTTTCACCAGTGTGTGTGTAGGATCCCCTCTACGTTATGAAGCTTTTCACCACAGTGTGTGTAGGATCCCCTCTACGTTATGAAGCTTTTCACCAGTGTGTGTGTAGGATCCCCTCTACGTTATGAAGCTTTTCACCACAGTGTGTGTAGGATCCCCTCTACGTTATGAAGGCTGTACTGTAGCACTATGCAGCACAGCAGCTGACTGACGTCATGTCAGCTTCCATTTAGTGCTGCATGTCTCATTTGATGCATAGTTGCTGAGTCATGAGGAAGCAATAAACACACACACACACACACACACACACACACACACACACACACACACACACACACACACACACACACACACAGACACAGAGCTCCACAGAGAGCCCTGCTCATAGTAAGAGTGTTTGCACTGGGCAGCAGCAATGATCAATAATCCTAGTTTGTGTGCGGGAGAAATACTCTAGTATGTACATGTCAGGGTGTGTGTGTGTGTACAGAAGTGCAGCTTGTGTGTGTGTGTGTGTGTGTGTGTGTGTGTGTGTGTGTGTGTGTGTGTGTGTGTGCGCGCGCGTGTGTGTATGTGTGTATCTATGTGTGTCTGTGTGTGTGTGTGTGATGCCCTCCTCTGAATAAAAAGGCATGTGAAATGTGAGCGTGCTGTGTGGAGCCTCAGGGGGATTAGTACCAAACACTGAAACATGCTATTTGCACTGGAGCAGAACGGAGCGTTGTCTCGTCTGTACTGGAAATCAAACCAGCACCTACAGCACAGTGCAGTGCTCACTGGCTTGAGTCAATCCTTTTCTGCCACTCTCTCTCTCTGTGTCTACTTTCTCTTTTTTCTCTTCCTCTCTCTTCCTGCACATCCTCCACCTCCCCATTTTTTTTTATGATGATCTCCTCTCCCTCTCCCTCGCCCGCTCCCTCCCTCCCTCCCTCTCTTTTCCCCATGCACTCACTTCAAAGAGGCCATGTTTCTAAAAGGGGGCCAGTCCAGCACCCCTGGGGGCTGCCAGTGGATCACAGCGGCACTGAATACTACTGTACTCATATTGTGTGTGTGTGTGTGTGTGTGTGTGTGTGTGTGTGTGTGTGTGTGTGTGTGTGTGTGTGTGTGTGTGTGTGTGTGTGTGTGCGCGTGCGTGTGTGTGTGTGTGTGTGTGTGTGTGTGTGTAATATTCAGTGTCACACATCTGCATGCACATACACAGATGCATATATAATGTAATGTAATAATATATACACACCCAATGACACAAACAAGTCATATGCAGGACCTCAAGGAAGAAGGAGGAGCAGGACACACACGGATGCCATACACAGTGCATACAGACACACGCACACACACATACACACGCGCGCACACACACACACACACACACACACACACATACACACACACACGCACGGCAGCCTATGCTGCATGTCATAGAAAGGTGTGTTTGCTCCAGCATGTCTCCTTGTTGTGTGTTCCCTCGATCTGTGTGTGTGTGTGTGTGTGTGTGTGTGTGTGTGTATGTGTGACCTATACTTAGTTAGACTATACTTAGTCTGGGTGCAAATTGGTACTTATGATGTCTACACATGACAGGCATTGTTTTTCTGTCTGACTGGCGATCTTCACTATTTCTGCTTTACTGCAAAGCAGCGTGCAAACGAGGACACAGAGCTGCTAAATGAAGCAGGAAGTATATCAGCTCGTAGCTGCACCACAAATCAAACCAGCATGCTGGTGTCATCATGGAGGCTCATTGGAGAAGTGGCTGGGTGCAAATGTTTAAATATATACTAAGATAGATGGATACCTGTAAAGATTGTTGTGGTGTTGGTATTCAGTCATGCTGTACTGTCAGCAAAGGTGAACACAGTAGTGACTTCAAATGTGTCTTCTTTACTCTAAAGCTCTACTAGTTGTAGTTTGAGAAGAGTCAACTCAGTTAAAGAATGGTTTTTGGCTTTGTTTGCTAGCTAGCTAACTAGCAGGCTAAAGTAGCAAAGCAACTGATGCTAATATTAGTAACGTGTGTCTTCTGTTCTAGCTGCTATTAATTCTACCTTTTAAAAGTGTACGAGTAGACAGTGCTACTGTACTTAGCTGACCAGATACTATGGTTAGTTTAGCTACAGTAACAAAAAAGGGGAGATTTTGAGTGCTAGAAACTAGCAAAGATTTGCCCTTGAATCAAGACTTGGGTGTAAGATATGGTCCTGTATATTTAGCTCGCTGGTGAAAGAATGGCTAACGGACACAACAGTAAGTGATGGATGATATTAGGGATGTAATGATAACTGGTTTTAATAATAACCATGATAAAATTCCTTATGATAACCGTACTTGTTCAAATTATCATTATCATTAAAACCGTGGTACCGTGATTACCATGTTACCGTGATTACAGTGCTTTGGAAAACATGGTAAATACTGACCATCATCAGCCAAAGTTGGCAACCGTCTCCCAGATGCAAACATGCAGCCTTGGAGGAAAGATTTCCGTGAGGGTATTCGTACTTTTTGAACATTTTCCAGCACATTTGAACAAACCGTGATAATACTGATAACGGTGATAATTTTGGTCACTATAATCGTGATGTGACATTTTCATATGGCTTCATCTCTAGATGATATATTGTTGGAGTGAGAGAGTAGGCTAGCAATGCAGTCAGATGTGGCTCTCTCACACAAAGCTCTGTCCATATTAAATAAAGAGTGAGGATACAGAGAGACAGAGTGCTGCAGGGAAAACACAGCAGCAGTTCACATTCAAAACACATATTCTCAGACTGTTGCTGCGTATGTATTATATATATACATGTATTATATATACAGTGTATCTGTGTTTGTGTATTATATATATACAGTGTATCTGTGTTTGCTTGTCATGATGTGTTCGCTTTAGGAAACGTGTCTGTCACTGTCAACAACATGTTAAACCGTCTGTAGGTTAGCTTGTTTCAGGCTTTATGTCTGATTGTTTCATCATTTTTACCCCTAGCACAACAGTCAGAAGAAACCATACTGCTGGTTCTGACTGTGTGTGTGTGTGTGTGTGTGTGTGTGTGTGTGTGTGTGTGTGTGCGTGTGTGTGTGCGTGTGTGTGTGTGTGTGTGTGTGTCACAGTTGTGTGGCAGAAAATGGTAATTGAACTTCTTTCTAACATCTTGTGCGTCACTGCCCTTGGCAATGCAGTAGCTGTTTAACTCTGTGTTTCTGACTGCGTGTACAGTATGTGTGTATGTGCATCTCTCTCTCTCCTCTGTCTCGGCCTCACTAGACTATCCTCTCTCTCCCTTCCTCTCTCTCTCTCTCTCTCTCTCTCTCTCTTCATGTCGGCCTCACTAGACTATCCTCTCTCTCCCTTCCTCTCTCTCTCTCTCTCTCTCTCCTCTGTGTCGGCCTCACTAGACTATCCTCTCTCTCCCTTCCTCTCTCTCTCTCTCTCTCTCCTCTGTGTCGGCCTCACTAGACTATCCTCTCTCTCCCTTCCTCTCTCTCTCTCTCTCTCTCCTCTGTGTCGGCCTCACTAGACTATCCTCTCTCTCTCTCTCTCTCTCTCTCTCTCCTCTGTGTCGGCCTCACTAGACTATCCTCTCTCTCTCTCTCTCTCTCTCTCTCTCTCTCCTCTGTGTCGGCCTCACTAGACTATCCTCTCTCTCCCTTCCTCTCTCTCTCTCTCTCTCTCTCCTCTGTGTCGGCCTCACTAGACTATCCTCTCTCTCCCTTCCTCTCTCTCTCTCTCTCTCTCCTCTGTGTCGGCCTCACTAGACTATCCTCTCTCTCTCTCTCTCTCTCTCTCTCTCCTCTGTGTCGGCCTCACTAGACTATCCTCTCTCTCTCTCTCTCTCTCTCTCTCCTCTGTCTCGGCCTCACTAGACTATCCTCTCTCTCCCTTCCTCTCTCTCTCTCTCTCTCTCTCTCTCTCTCTTCATGTCGGCCTCACTAGACTATCCTCTCTCTCCCTTCCTCTCTCTCTCTCTCTCTCCTCTGTGTCGGCCTCACTAGACTATCCTCTCTCTCCCTTCCTCTCTCTCTCTCTCTCTCTCTCCTCTGTGTCGGCCTCACTAGACTATCCTCTCTCTCCCTTCCTCTCTCTCTCTCTCTCTCTCCTCTGTGTCGGCCTCACTAGACTATCCTCTCTCCTCTGTGTCGGCCTCACTAGACTATCCTCTCTCTCTCTCTCTCTCTCTCTCTCTCTCTCTCTCCTCTGTGTCGGCCTCACTAGACTATCCTCTCTCTCCCTTCCTCTCTCTCTCTCTCTCTCTCTCCTCTGTGTCGGCCTCACTAGACTATCCTCTCTCTCCCTTCCTCTCTCTCTCTCTCTCTCCTCTGTGTCGGCCTCACTAGACTATCCTCTCTCTCTCTCCCTTCCTCTCTCTCTCTCTCTCTCTCTCCTCTGTGTCGGCCTCACTAGACTATCCTCTCTCTCTCTCCCTTCCTCTCTCTCTCTCTCTCTCTCTCCTCTGTGTCGGCCTCACTAGACTATCCTCTCTCCCTTCCCCTCTCTCTCTCTCTCCTCTGTGTCGGCCTCACTAGACTATCCTCTCTCTCCCTTCCTCTCTCTCTCTCTCTCTCTCTCTCTCCTCTGTGTCGGCCTCACTAGACTATCCTCTCTCTCCCTTCCTCTCTCTCTCTCTCTCTCTCTCTCTCTCTCCGTGTCGGCCTCACTAGACTATCCTCTCTCTCCCTTCCTCTCTCTCTCTCTCTCTCTCTCTCTCTCTCTCTCTCCTCTGTGTCGGCCTCACTAGACTATCCTCTCTCTCCCTTCCTCTCTCTCTCTCTCTCTCTCTCTCTCTCTCTCCTCCCCCTCCTTGTCTCTCTGGCTGTTGCTGCAGTCTCCTGGCACCCTCTGGACTTCCATACTGCTGTATATTAGCAGCAGGGAGAGAGACAGGAAGTGGATGAGGAGGAGGAGGAGTCAGGAGGAGGAGGAGGAGTCAGGAGGAGGAGGAGGAGGAGGAGTCAGGAGGAGGAGTCAGGAGGAGGAGGAGTCAGGAGTGTAAGACTGTAAGGGAGGGAAGGAGGGATGACAGAGGAATACTGATGGCAACAACAGGAGCAGTAACAGGCTCTGCCCGGCACTGTGAGCGCATACGTCAGCTGCCTTTGTCACCACAGACAGATGACCGTAAGGTCAACAAATGGAGAGAGAGAGAGAGAGAGAGAGAGAGAGAGAGAGAGAGAGAGAGAGAGAGAGAGAGAGACCAAAGTGGTCATGTGGCTCAGTGGGTAAAGGACATAGTAGATGAAGCACTTGTCAGTCTTGGATTCAGGGTCAGTGGTTCATATATCCCAGGGGTCAACCTTGGTAAACATTTTACATACATATGAACATAGAGCTGTAAGGGCCTGTGTGAATGTTCTGTTTATCAGATCAAATACACTACTTTAAATGACTTGATCATGACTTGTTTCTGTCCTTCTTATGTACCAGTTTGTAGTTTTCCACATGGCACAATCAAAGGAGCTAATAGGAAAGTCAGTACTGTAGAATGTAGATCACAGGGAAGTATTTGAAAGTCAGTTGAGTTCACTTGATAGAAGACAACTTAACCTGAGGATGCAGGTTAAGTTGTAATAGGGCATCATCTGAATTGTCCTGATTTTACGAACCCCGCCCGTTTGGTATTACAAGCAGAGTAAAAGCAGCACCACTAATTATTTAAGTGTTGCAAAATGCATTTTCGTTTTATTCTTTTTTGCACGTGAAACAAACTCCCAAAAGCAAAAACTGATTGATAAGACAAAAAGCAAAATGATTTTTCAGCTCATTAAAGGCTAGTAGGCAATTAAGTAATTAGCTGAAGAAATACTAACCGTGGTACAGACTGAATCTTGTGACTCATGATGTTTTATACAGTCTGTGGATGAGAGGTCTGAGCAGAGTGATGGCGTCTGAGAGGCAGAACAGATGAAAGAAGACGATAAACTGAAGAGACAGATTGGGTGGGGGGGGCAGGAGGAGAGGGAGGAGAGGAGGTGAAACTGCTACTGAGCAGACTACACTGTCTGTGGAGTGATGAGACGGGGGAAACTCACGCATCAGGCTTATCAAAACACACACATTCATATCCTGTCAACACATACACATACATGTACGCACACACACACACATCCCTACACAGACTCGCACAAATTCACATGTACAGGCACATTGGCATGCACATTACATTACACACACACACACACACGCACGCACGCACGCACACACACACACACACACACACACACACACACACACACACACACACACACACACACACACAGTGTTATTGATTGTCAGGGAGACAGATGAGGGATGTAAGTGGACATGACAGGTTGAATCAAAGTGACTGAGGGTTGTTTCTGCCGACTCACTGTTTGTGCGTGTGTCTATGATGGGGGAGTTTTTTTTGTATTTCAGAGTAAAGCTATTTTTACCTCTGCCAAGGAGGCTATGTTTTTGGTTCTGTCTGTCTGTGTGTCTGTCTGTCTGTCTGTCTGTGTGTCTGTCTGTCTGTCTGTCTGTCTGTCTGTGTGTCTGTCTGTCTGTCTGTCTGTCTGTCTCTCTGTCTGTCTGTCTGTAGTATCATGGTAAAACTACTTGGCCGATTTTCACGAAAGGTCATGAAAGTGTGTAGCATGGGCCAAGAAAGAGCCCATTAAATTTGGGAGTGGCTCCGATCCGACTCACGAAATTTGCATATCATCATAGCAGACTGGACTTTTGGCCTTGGCGGAGGTCTGCGCTCTCCAAGTGCCCTTCTAGTTTCATGTTTATTATGCTCATATTGATGTTAACATGGTGAATGCTTTGTATATGACTGGATGGATTCAGCCAGGCTTTGGGCATGTGCTGCTGACTATGTTGGCGTAGTGTCTTCATAGGTTTGCATGTTTTCATGTGAACGTCTGCTTGATTCTACAAATAAGTCTGAAGATTTTGGACAATGGACACACAACTCAATTCATTCCTAACAGTAGATTTGATTTCTTTTCTTTTTACTTGTTTTGCATTTAGTGTTACTTGGTCACATGGTTGCTGCTTAGAAACTGTGAATCGCAGTAGTGACCCGTCCTCTCTCTCTCGCCCTGCAGATCTCTGAGATCTATGTGAGCGGGGAGTCAAACGACCTCACGGCCAAGGAGAAGCTGTTATTATGGAGCCAGCAGGCGACAGAGGGCTACCCGGGCCTCCGCTGTGTCAACTTCAGCTCCTCCTGGAGCAACGGACGCATGTTCAACGCCCTGCTACACAGATTCAGGTGAGAGGACACACACACACGCACGCACGCACGCACACACGCACGCACGCATGCACGCACGCACATGCACACACACACACACACACCAAAACTAAATGCACATTAAGCTGACAAATGCATACGAGGCAGCTTGCACATACATGAAAGTGTTGACATTCTGCACAGATACAGTGACTGACACACACACACACACACACACACACAAAGGTACACACACACACACACACACATACACACACAGGTGCACATGCTGCCACACACACACACACACACGCACACACACACACACTGACACTCCCTCTGTCCGTGTGTGTTTTGCAGGCCTGACCTGATTGACATGGAGTTGGTGTCGCGGCAGAGTAACCGTGACAACCTGGAGCAGGCCTTTGAGATCGCTGAGTCGCTCGGGGTGACCAGACTGCTGGACGCTGAGGGTGAGACTGACTGTCTGAATCAATGTCTGACTGACTGATTACCTGCCTGCCTGCCGCTGGCTGATTGTCTGAAAGTCACTACGTTATAATGCTTCACATTTTAGTCACGAAGCTGGCTCTAACTAGCTTCTATCCAGCGATACTTTACAAAAAGTGCAGGCAGTTATACAGTACTGTAAATTGTAGTGATTATGCATGCATAGCATAGCATAGCATAGCATAGCATAGCATAGCATAGCTTAGCTTAGATGGATGGACTGATTGACCAACCAATCAAATCATCACAGTACCCTAGTAATAAAGAAATACAATGGACAACAACACATTTCCTAAAACAAGACATACAGTACTCATCAAACATTTGGACACACTTTCTCATCTAAGTGTGTTCAAACTTTTGACTGAATTTTAAAAAGAGGCACAAACTAATAGAATGTTTAAATATCAGCGTTGAGGTTCAGCCTGAAGAGACACTGAGGCTCAGGGCAGATGATGTACTGCTCAGAATTATGCACAAAAAAATGCTGTCAAAGTATTTTTCTCTCTCTGTAAAATCCTCCGAGAACAGCCTCTGATGTGAGCTAATTATGCTAATGATCTAAATGAGGCTAGCATAGCCTGAAGGCCGGGAGGTACAGTAGCTGTGCCTGCTGACTGACTGTGTCATCGATGCCAGGATGTTGATCTGTCTGCCTCTCATCTCCCTTCATGTGTTTCTCTCTCTGTAATTTCAAAGAAAATGAACTTCAGCTAGATGTCAAGTCCTGTTTGTAGATGGAACCCTGTTCTTCACGACTTATGATTCAGTGTGACAGGCATCAATCTGGCGAGGTGTGTCTTTAAGTTTTGCAGTGTTTCTACCTGTTTCTAACTTTCTATCTCTCACTCTCTCTCTCTGCTCAGACGTTGATGTTCCGTCTCCAGATGAGAAGTCGGTCATCACCTACGTCTCCTCCATCTATGATGCTTTCCCCAAGATCCCAGAGGGAGGAGAGGGCATCGCCGCACACGTACGTCACATTCTGCTCCGCTCTATAGTGGTACAATTTTGCTGCTCATCTGCATGCTCACCTCTCCCTTCTTCTTCTCCTCCTCTCTCTCCTCCTCTCTCCTCCTCTCCTCCTCTCTCCTCCTCTCCTCCTCTCTCCTCCTCCGTCACCAGGAGGTGGAGCAGCGCTGGTCAGAGTATCAGTCCAGGTTCTCCTCTCTGCTCCAGTGGAGCCGCCAGCACACGGCCCTCATGGCCAACAAGAACTTCCCCCAAAACCCTGTGGAACTCAAAGTGAGTTTCTGTGGTGCAATTCAGTTGCAAGTTTGTTTGACAAAGTTTATTTTTTTATTTAATTTAAATTTTAAATTTTAATTACCGGTATACAAGGGTGCCTTTGTTGCCTTATTCATGCAGATTATTGTTATTTGTCTGTTCTTTTGGTGTTCATGTTCATGTGTACATGTAAGTGAATTTTACTGCACAGGGAGAGAGAAGGAGAAAACTGGAGTGAAGTAGGCATAAGGATTATAAAGGATCGCCCTCAAAACAACAAGAATTTACCACCAAATCCTGTGGAAGTTAATAACATAGGTGCAGTAACATAGATGCTTTAATCCAGAGTAACTCACAGTAACATGCAGTACTATATATATATATATATATATATATATATATATATATATATATACCGGTGTATATATATATATATACGGTATATATATATATATTATGCAATTGGTCCCAGTTGGAAGTAAAACCTGGTTGTTTTTGCAAAGGTTGAGCTATTATTGATACATACAAAACAAGCAGTCCCCATGAGACATAGAAGGTAAGTAAGAGTGAACGAGCAATGGATTGATGAAAAGGAAGAGCTTGCAGAATAGAGGTGTTGAGGAAGGAAAGAAGAGGGTGATGAGGTGAAGAGAAGGAGGGATGGAGGGATCAGAAAGAGCAAGGAGCACCCAGGGAGAGAGAGAGAGAGAGCGTGTGATTACAAAGCTTTTAGCTCTGATAACAGCTATTGGCTTCCTGTTTGAACTTAAACGACGGCCTCCACGCCGATATTGACCCTCGCCTTAATCAATGACCCCTCCTCCTTTTACTTCCTCTCCACCTCCACCCCCTCGTTCACCTCTGTCTTTACTTCCTCTCCACCTCCACCCCCTCGTTCACCTCTGTCTTTACTTCCTCTCCACCTCCACCCCCTCATTCACCTGTCTTTCATCTCCCCTTCCTGTTCCTGCATCATGCTTCCCTCCTCCAGGCACTTTACAATGAGTACGTCCATTTCAAAGAGACGGAGATCCCTGCCAAGGAGATGGAGAAGAGTCACATCCAACACCTCTACAAGCTGCTGGAGGTGAGGAGGGAGGGAGGGGGAAAGGAGGGAGGGAGGGAGAGAGAGAGGGAGGGAGGGAGGGGGAAAGGGGACACTGGAGAGATGGAGGAAAAGGTGAGTGGGTGTTGCACCATGTGCTGGGCTTGTTCTGAGTTCCATTTACCTCGGAAGTCGAAGCTGGGAATGACGTCCCACCGTGTTTCAGTACAAGAAGTCAGAAAAGCAGCCAGGGTTAGCTCTAACCAGGCTAGCCGTCGTTAGCAATAACAGTTGATAACAACACATTATGTGGCATTTTGTGCGTACAAACGCCGTAGCAACATGTCCACAGATAGAAGTTAGACAATACTGTGTGTGTGTGTGTGTGTGTGTGTGTGTGTGTGTGTGTGTGTGTGTGTGTGTGTGTGTGTGTGTGTGTGTGTGTGTGTGTGTCTGTGTGTCTGTGTGTGTGTGTGTGTGTGTGTGTGTGTGTACACAACTGAGACACAAAAAAGACAAGTGCTACTAAACTGTGTATTAGGCCTCTACAGCTTTCACTCACTGCTGTTGACGCGGGAGCTGCCATCTTGGATTTTGAGGTCCGGGTTGGTGAGGTCCCTCTGACTTTCAGAGTAGGAAATCCATGTTCAGGTGACGTTCCACCAGGGGGCGTTCCCGTCTGTGAAGTGGGAAATTCTGATTTCCGAGTGCAAATGGAACGCGGTGGAAGCAGAATTTGACTTCCTTTGTGTGTCTGTGTGTGTGTGCGTGAGAAAGAGAGGCTGTGCAATCTCTTGCATTTGTGTGTTTAGTCGTACTGTACTGTATGTGCTATTCCTGGAGCTGCGTACTGTACGTCATCTCCACCATCTGGCTGTTTATCAATAGATTGTTTGATGATGGATGGTTGATAATCCCTCTTTTATCTCCTCTCAGCTGATGTCCGCAGGCTGCTTGTGTGTGTGTGTGTGTGTGTGTGTGTGTGTGTGTGTAGCTGATGTCTGCAGGCTGCTTGTGTGTCTGCAGCGTAACTTATGATCATTCAGTAATTATGTACCGCAGTGATGATGTTATTTCTGTAGGCCAACCAGGAAGTTACTGTAGCACAGCGCTGTGTTCCCTCGTCTGTCAGTCAGTGGGTTTTTTGAACGGGTTTTTGGTTAGATGCCTGAAATAAGCTCTGTGGTTAACCAAAGTTGATGACACTGAGATCTTTGTGTTCAGCAAGATACTCTTCACAAATGAACACCACCAATTTTATAACTGCGACCGCCAAAAAATGCTTCAAAAATCATAAAAAAAATTGTTAATTTGTGAAGATTATCTTGGTAAAATAAACAGTAACACAACATTCAAGTTTCATCATTTCTTTGTTAACCACAGACCCATACGAAAACCCATTGACTTCCAGATGAGGGAACCAAGCTATGCTAACTTCCGGGTTGTATGACTCGTCCCTGCGGCACGCCATATGACCACTGATGTACAGTACAGTACAGTACAGTAATGGACTCTGTGTGCGTGTGTGTGTGTGTGTGTGTGTGTGTGTGTGTATGTGTATGTGTCCAGGTGTGGATAGAGTTTGGTCGTATCAAGCTTCCTCATGGCCTGCACCCCAACGACCTGGAGGAGGAGTGGGGTAAACTCATCCTGGAGATGCTGGAGAGAGAGAAGGCTCTACGGCCTGCTGTGGAGAGGTACATGCACACATGCACGTACACACACATACACACACACACACACACACACACACACACACACACACATGCACACACACATTATCAGTCCCCCTAACTCTGTGTGTGTGTGTGTGTGTGTGTGTGTGTGTGTGTGTGTGTGTGTGTGTGTGTGTGTGTGTGTGTGTGTGTTACAGGCTGGAGTTGCTGCTTCAGAAGGCCAATAAGATCCAGAACATGGCTCTGGACTGTGAGGAGAAACTCACCCTGGCTAAGAACACACTACAAGCTGTGAGTACTCGCACATGCACTCACACTCACACTCACACTCACACTCTCTCTCTCTCTCTCTCTCTCTCTCTCTCTCTCTCTCTCTCTCTCTCTCTCTCTCTCTCTCTCTCTCTCTCTCTCTCTCTGCCCCTTTTTAATGATTGTATGAATAAATGGATACACATGCGGTCAGTGCAACACATATACTGTACCATTATACAGGGTATTGGGCTTTATATTGTGGATACATGTCTAAAATATAAATGCAGAATAATTTGGCATAATATTTCTACTGTGTGTTAATGGGTACAAGATGTAAACCTAGCTGTCCTTCTGGGACAATAAATATTAATATATTACTTATTTTCCCTGCCTTTATTGAGAGAGAGAAAGAGAGAGAGATAAATGCCTGATGTCAATTATTGTTTCATTTGTTCATATTCATGTTTGTATTATATCTTTCAGTTTTTAATTTATTTTTTCTTTGCTGTGTCCACTTGGTATTTGCTGCTGCGACTATGCCTCAGTAAACATGAAAGATAAAGGCATTAAACAATGCCATAAACACATAAAGCAAGCAAACAAACAAAAAACTATAATAATAATCATAATAATAATAATAATAATAATATTATGTGTGCAGGACATGTCCCGTGTGGAGAGCGGTGAGGCAGTGCGGTGTGAGAGGGAGATGGCCTGTTACCTGCAGGACTGTGAGGCTGTGCTCAGACAGCTCAGCTTGGACCTCACAGTGCTCAGAGACCAGAGGTACTACCAGGTGGAGCAGCTGGCCTTCAGGTGAGACCCGAGACAAGGGCTTGTTGGCGTGGTCTGGTGTGGGGTTTGATTCTGGGGATGGAGTTGTTTGGGTTTGATTGAGAATATTTGATGGTGACATGGATTCTGTAACCTGGTATATATATAGTCTGCTCATCATTATACTTGGAAGAACTACTATTGTAGTCTTCATATTTTGTCATTAAATCTTAACAATTATGTGCTGCAATTAACTTACCTGCTAGAGTTTATCAAGCTAGTCTGTCAATAACTGGTTTCAATAAACTCTGGAACGAGAATCCCAACGTTGTGCATGATGACCTGAACACCTGGCTAAGGTTACAGGCAGGTCCATCAGTACTAGCTTGATAAAATTAGCCCACTGGACCAGTTTCCATTGGGTGCTTATTAGTGAAATCTGAAAACACAATATACGTATAACTACAACTTAGAAATGTCTAAAAAAAAATCTGCTAATTAAAAAGTCAAGAATGTCTTACCATGTTTTTGTGCTGTTCTAGCACCCTCATGAAAAACACCTATGCTTCTCTTTTTTGGACGCAACCCAAAAAAAATGGCTGCATTTGAAAATGTGCGCGACTGATGCTTTGAATTGAATTGAATTGCATTTCTGCTTTAAAAGCCATAGAAGGATGTTGTTGAATCCAACGTTGCCAGTTCAAATCCCAGGACCAACTGGGAAGATCCGGGCGGGGGAAAGTGAATCCATAATGCTCTCCCCTCCAGTAACTAGTGTTTGTGTCACGTGTGTGTCGTCCCTCAGAGGTTCCTGCCTTCAGGAGGAGCTGGTCTCCCTCAGACTGCAGTGCTCCAGCGTCTACAGGAAGGGTCACTTCTCGCAGGCTCTGAGCCCCGCGGGCGCCGACCAGACGGGCCCGCGCCCGGCCGACAGCGCCCTCTCGCTGGGCCAGACTCTGCTGGGAGCCGTGGGCGCCGTGGGAGCGGTCGGGGCCGCGCTGCTCCGCACACCCATGGCCCGCTCCCAGCTGGTGGCCATGTCCTCCTCAGAGGACGAGGGAAGCCTGAGGTTCATCTACGAGCTGCTGGGATGGGTGGAGGAGACACAGGTCAGTGCGAGTATTCATGAGAATAACATTCCTCTCTCGGTAAATCCCATTTTGGTACTGCAGGCTGCTACATTACTGCTGCTGTGCTCCGTCCCCAAGAGAAAAGATTTGTTCTCTCTTCATCATCTGCATCGATACATGAAGGGGCACTGATACACTGACTACAACTGTACCAAGTGCTGTCGGATATTAAAGGAACAAGACGGCCATATTGGCAAATCCTTCATATTTAATGAACGGGGGACTTGCACTGCTGGCCCCATTAAGGACTGTGCAATAGAACAGATTAAGGAACTAATATTACCATAACAATATGAAATTTAGATCTCAATTACATCATAGGTTTGAAAGCCCTTCAACAAGCCTAAATGTCAGCTGATACTGCTAGCTTGTGAAGGCCTGCTTAGCAAACCTCAATCATATTTGACTCAATCAATTAATAATCATTATAGCACAAACTTTCAATTAAACTCGTGATTCTAACTGTTTGTACGTGTGCATGTGTGTGCGTTTGGTTGTGTGTGTGTGTGTGTGTGTGTGTGTGTGTGTGTGTGTTAGGATCTGTTGGAGAGTGCTGAGTGGGGAGCAGACCTGCCCTCTGTAGAAAACAACCTGCAGGAGCACAACACCGTCCACACTGCAGTGGAAGACCTGCTGAGCAGCCTGCAGGAGGCACGCGACTTCGAGGTACACACACATACACACACACACGTACACACATGCACATACACACTTGCACGTACAAACATAGACACACGTGCGCGTACACACACACACAGACACTTTGTGCTGAGAGCTGTGTTTTACAATGACTTTACTCTCTCCTCCAGGCTGATGTCTCTCCTAACTTCAGGAGCAGTTATTCTGAAACCCTGGCCAAGCTGGAGCACCAATACTGCAAACTACTGGTCAGTATCTGCGTGTGTGTGTGTGTGTGTGTGTCTGTGTATGTGTTGGGGGGGACGTCCAGTCAGGACACCATTTTCTCTAGCTTTGTCAACTGCGTACAAGGCTCTGTATCTTCATCTATTTATGTATATTTATGTAGGGCTTCAAATGCCATTTTGAGAGAGAGAGAGAGATAGTTTGTGGGTGGGAGGTGTTACCATATCTCACTGCTTCCCAGTTCACTCCTCATTCGCACTTAATCCTATTATGCATGACAGGAATAGTGAATCTCATGCCAACTACATACTCACATAGTATAGTATGCACTGATGCATAGTATGCATCTGCTCTCTCTGCTTTACTCCCTTCATCACTCGTGATTCTGTCTCTTTCTCTCTCTCTCTACTACTACTACTACTACTACTACTACTACTGGTACAGGTAGATGTTCAGGTAGATACAGGTAGAACATGAAAAGTCAAAAGGTCTCTCTCTCCTTCACTCTTCCACTCTCATCTCTCTTACACACAGTGTTTTCTGCGCTACATGTATTTGTACCTGCTTGTGTGTCTAAGTGTGTACTGTATGTTCTTGCATAAAGAAGCCCTTTCCGTGTCCTTCTCCAGTGGAGGATTCCCTCTTTAGGCGTCGCCCCTCCTCTCAGTCATGTCATGTGTGTCATGTGTGTCGTGTGTGTCAGTCATCATGTGTGTCATGTGTGTCAGTCATCATGTCAGCGCGGCCACATCCATCATGGCTGCTGCACTCCTTTTATCATCTGTGTGTTTACAGTTGCATTTTGTCCACAATTAAGCAGTTTGAGTGAAATTCTTATGCAGAGCATCCTAACAACATCCTAACATTGTTATAATTGTTAATACATGTAATTAAGTGTTATAGGAGTTGAAAAGTTTAGTGAACCATCTAACTGTAAGCTTCCTCATAAATTCAATAGGAATAGTGATAATAGTTTGTTACATTTGAACAAGTTACCTGCTGCAAAGGGGTAAAAAAGAGAATTTTGTCAGAATAGAAAAGGTACAATATATTTTTCCCCTGGCTCCTTCTCCTTTGTTTCTTATGTCTTTATCTAACACTCCTATAATGTACCTACTGTAAATGTTCTCGGGACTCAGGGACTTCTTCCATTGATGTGCTGTGTCTTTGACCTTTGCACTCTGTTGGTTGCGTGTAATGATGGGGATTTGAATTTTGTCTCATAATTTCCTTCACAATAATCCACTCTGAATAGGAAAATGCCTCAAATGTGCCAAAAGCAGCACTGCGATGCTACTGTAACGACCAGAGGAGAGGGGATGTTTGTTTTTGTATGTCTCTCTGCACTGCTGGGCAGCATGACGATGGTGTTTGTTTGTGCGGTTGCCATAGGAACATTCGTCATGGCGCCTGCGGAGCTTGGAGAGCCTGCATGCGTTTGTGTCGCACTGCACTGAGGAGCTGATCTGGCTCAACGAGAGAGAGGAGGAGGAGATCGCCTACGACTGGAGCGAGAGCAACGCCAACATCACCGCCAAGAGAGACGTGTACAGCGTGAGTGGAGGCGGGGCACGCACAGTTACACCCATGCTTCCCTCTGGAGGTGCTGCTCAGCAGGGTGGAAGCAGCTTTCAAGTAGAATTGCTTTGACACTAAAAACCTTCATTAACACATTCACTGCCAGCCTTTTTTTTTTTACTGTAGGTAGCTTTTGCCAGAGGGTTTTTTTGAGGATTCTGGCTCATTTTACAAGAGCCAAGGATAATTTTCTGCTTGGAGTTTGTCAACACAAAGTTCACAAAAGTACTAATAGAATGTGTGCTTTCTCTGTCTAAAAGAGTTAGTTTGTAGAGTTAGTAGTTATGTAGATATTAGCCGTTGAGTACAGCATGGTTTCAGCGTCTGAGACAAAAAGCTGAGATAATCGCAGTTTTGTGAAATTCAATATCAAACAGTCACTTTAACCATTTATTTTTGGCATCAGTGAGACATCAGACATAAACAATATAGTTCTGAACAGTAATTTCCTCCATAGCAGCACCCGCACCCCCTCTCCTTACAACTCCTCCCTCCGTGGGCGTGTCTCCGTGTTTGTCAGTCACAAGCCAGTCTCTCCTGCCTGTCTGAGCAGTGAGCAGCAGCCTCTCTCTCTGGCGGCCCCTCGTCGGCGAGCGTGGATGTGGCTTAATCCGTTCTTGGATTTTCGGTTGAGAGCTTTGACGAAGCCTTGTGTGACTCTAGGCTTATGCTGCGCGCTTCAAAGTGTGCTTTCCACCCAGTCCACCTTTGGAAGCCCCCACCGCCGTGCGCCCGTGTGAAAGGTTTTCGCCTACAGTATGAGAATGAGGCTCGTTCGCTTCTGGGTCCTCGGTTGAGCTCAGCTGGAATGCGTGCGTTTCTGGCCAAACAACACTCAATAGTCTGAGCACCGTCGCCACTCAGTGGGTCGGCGGAATGGATTGCACACGCCCGGCGGCTCTAACAGTATAATAGAAGATGCAAAAGGGCCAGATCAACGATCCACCGTCAAAAAAAAAAAAACGATTTTTTTGACGTATCCATACGTCGCTGGCAGTTAACGGTTGGATTCTGCTTGACGTATCAGTACGTCGTTGGCAGTTAACGTGTTAAAACCAAAATAAATTGTATTTTATGTGGAGCGGTATTGCTTTTAAATGGGACATCCTCCTGGCATATAATTTAAGCTGTTTTCATTTTATTAAATTAATTTATCATTGGAGAAAAAAAAAAAAAAAACATACATAGAACAACCTCCCTTTACTATTTCTACAGAACTTTCCCCATAATTCCCCCCCAAATATACAGAATTCATCAGGAAAGTTTCAAGTATTGCTATCATGTTCATTCATGCACACGTTTGCACACAAGCACTATTTCTACATAACAGTGCTGTCAGAACCTGTCATCCTCTTTGACCGTCCTCCCTTTGCTTCCCCGTTCCCAGGAAATGAGGTCAGAGTTGGATGAGAAACGGGATGTGATGCGGTCACTCCAGGAAACAGCCGACCGCCTGTGTCAGGAGAACCATCCAGCCAAGCAGACTGTGGAGGTGAGGCTGTCGACTCATCGCTCTTATTTCAGCTGACGGTTAAAGATGTCTGCCTTTGCTGCTATGACTCATTCATGCAAACTGCTCTTTTCAAAAGTGCACAGTCAGCTAAGAGCAAAAATATTTGATGTTTTGCTTTCCAGTTGACTGTGCAGTTTTGTTTTGATGCATTCAAAAAGTTCTTAGATGTACAGTATAGGGTGCGTACAGGACTGTATGTAAAGAGCCACTGATGTTGATGTTGTATTATGACTGTGTATGTCTTTTATTGTTACTGTACATGTAAGTAATAATATAACACCATGCAAATGACTCTAATAATTATACAGTACAGTACATACAGTCATGTGGTATTGGGAGTGTCTTGAAATGCCATGAGGAGGCATTGGGGAGTTGTTGTTCTAAACCAGAGTATGGGGGCGGGGCTAGTACAGTAAATTGGAAATTTAAAAACCAGAGATCTCAGGACCTGGCCCAGTAATCGCTGAGTCATCGGTATTGATCCATAACCCCAGCAGCCCCCTGCAGATATATTAGGGTCATTTTGTGCTTTGGGGCTGTAAATCTCTTACTAATTGCCCCTTTATAGCAATGTGTGTAACGGCTGTATGTATGACACCCACACACCCCATTTCTCTCTCTCACCCTGCATCACCCTCTGTGTGTGTGTGTGTGTGTGTGTGTGTGTGTGTGTGTGTGTGTGTGTGAGAGCAGGCGTACAGCGCCGCCCTGCAGACCCAGTGGCAGTGGGTGGGCCAGCTGGGTGTGTGTGTCGAGCAGCACCTCAGAGACAACGCTACCTACTTCCAGGTGAGACCGCTGCCACGCACAAAGTAGATATTATTACAAGTTACATTTATGAATCGTATCCACGGTTTCACACTTGTGTTAAAATGTCCCCTTTCCTCTTAGCATATATAATTCATCTGAAATTCACAGGAGGAAAGTTATGGATTAACGTTCTCATTATACTACTGTACTACTCAATCTTCACCATATCCTTATGTTGATCTCTGATCTGACTAATCTCTGACCTGATTGTAAAAGTCCTAAATGAGGTCTATAAAATTATGTTTTCGCATGATTTTATTTATTTATTTACAAGTTATTCAAAAGAAAGTACTTATCTTACTTGCCTCACATCCTCTCTACTAGCTTTGATTTTATCCCAGGCTATGGAATGAATTATCTTTCCCGTTATTAACAATTCTAAAAAAAAAAAAAAATCATGCTAATTTGTCTTCTCTGCACTATTCTAGTACAAATCCCCCATCTTAACTGTGCTCTCCAAGCTATTCCTGTACACATCTTGGGTCTCAATGTGTTTCTGTGCTCCTGTGTCATCTGTCTCTGTCAGTTCATGAGTGATGTGCGCGACTGCGAGTCGTACCTGCGCCAGCTGCAGGAAACCATCAAGAGGCAGTACACCTGTGACAGGAACAGCAGACTGCTCAAGCTGGAAGACCTGCTGCAAGACTCCATGGTATCTCTCCTCCTCCACAACCTCCTCGTCTCTGAATGTATCTCCCGTTCTCACAGGGCAACTTCATGGGCAACTCTGGCAGGCAACAGTGCCCAAGGAGTTGCCTCCGTATCGCTGATATCATTGCATTGAAGCATATTGTTCGAAAAACATTTGACGTTTTGTTGCCTGTTGCTGGGAGTGTTGCCCAGGTGCAGTTCAGTTCCATTTATATTTTGCACGCCAACAGTTGTTGTGTGTACAGTATATAAACTTAAAATTATATAATCAAAATAATCCTGGATGGGCGTGTTAGCAGGAATGACTTTGGCTATATTACAGCCGCATTCCTACCACAGCAGCAACAAAGTGCTAGCTGCAGCATTAGCGTAGCACTGACTGAAGTCATCCGTCTGAGAGGCCCTGCGCTCAATCATGCCCCCTGTGGCACATCTGTGAGTCTCCATCTTCACACCTACTTCACACTTGCATGCGCACACACACACACACACACACACACACACACACACACACACACACACACACACACACCTGACTTCGAGCAGATGGCAGCATGAGTGTGTGCCATGCTCCACAGGCCTGAGCAGTGAGCATATCCTCCCCAATATAAAGGTGTGTGTGTGTGTGTGTGTGTGTGTGTGTGTGTGTGTGTGTGTGTGTGTCTTTCTATGTGTCTGTGTGTGCTACAAACAACTGTTTGTTTCAAAAATATCAGTGACACGTGTGTGTGTGTGTGTGTGTGTGTGTGTGTGTGTGTGTGTGTACATACATCTATTTGCATTGCTGTCTGTCTGTCTTTCTGTCTGTTTTTGTTTTTGTTTGTGTGTGTGTACTGTACAGTATGTGTGTTGCAGTCTGCTTATTTGTGTGTATGCGATAATCAGTTTCCACTTCCAGTTAATGAAGTTTCCAGTTCGCTGTGTTCCAGCTCTCACTGGGGTGCGTGCGTGGGTGGGTGGGTGGGTGTGTGTGTGTGTGTGTGTGTGTGTGTGTGTGTGTGTGTGTGTGTGTGTGTGGGTGTGTGTGTGTGTGTGTGTGTGTGTGTGTGTGTGTGTGTGTGCGTGCGTGCGTGAGTGCGTGCGGGCACATGTGTGCCTGTGTGTCCCTGAATGACTTAACAGAAAACAAGCAGCCAGGCCTCTGTTAGATGTAGATACTGTAATGACCTAGGAGAAGATAGTAAATCACTGCTCTCCTCTTCTGGAAACAGATTAGCACTTGGGGGGCGAGGCTTTTGGCTCGTACCTCACCCTCTTTTCATCTGATTGATTTGCTTATTGATATTGAATGTCCTATTTATCAATGGTCAGACTCCATAAGTCAGTGACAGTTGATCGGGTCGATCCTTGAGGCTGGTATCAGATATTTAATGTGTATTAGGTAAACCTCCCAGTGATGTGGTCCATGTAACCATACGTGAAAAAGGAGTAGCATACTGACTTAAGTTAGATACAATATGATCTGAGCAAGTCAATATAAGAAGAATTATATATACTGTATATAATTGTGTATCCGGTTTGTCATTTGCCTTGCCGTGCAGCACTGACCGCAGCTAACATCCGCGCACTGTGAAATTAATTTCTGGGGTGTGTAATGTTATTAACACTCGTCTTTCTCTCTCTCTCTCTCTCTCTTTCTCTCTCTCTCAAATCCTTAATGAATCTCTATGGTAAGGGCGAGGCGGAAATTATACGCGTCAGGGTGAAGAGTTACGCTAATGCTCACAGTTAAATGTTTAATGGTTAGCTCCCGAGCTAACACATGCCGCTGAGTCAGGAGTCATTTCACCTCGGGGGCTACAGGCTAACCGGCTAATTGTAATGTAGCAAGACCTGCACTATATTGTGAGCCATTTAGCTGGCAAGCAATGTAATTGTAGCTACATTGAGTTGAAGTGATTTAAAATGAGTAACTCAAAGCAAGATATACTGTACAAGTAGTGCGTTTTTTTTTGTCCTTACACACTGTGTGTATGACTGACTGATAAGTCAATGGCCATGGACTGTGTGTGTGTCTGACTGACTGATAAGCTGACAATCTGACAAACCAGCTTCTTCTTCCTCGTGTCCGGCCGTCCTCTATATCAAGTCTTTCCAGTGGTTGGCGCAGGCGAGTGCAGCGGCATTTGGCTCGGCCAGGTCATCTCCAGTGCATTTTGGAGCATAGCTACATCTCATGATGTGTTCCATTGTTTGTGGTTCGCCGCACACACATGCATCAGAACATGTTAGTGTCCATTTTTTCATGGCTGCCTTGCAGCGTCCTTCGCCGACCCGCAGACGGTTCAGTGTTTTCCAGACGGCCCAAGGTTGGTCGTGGCCAGTCGCTAGGCATTCGTCTGGGGTGATGCCTCTCTCTGTCCATTGGGTTGTCTGGCTGCCCAGGCTGTTCCACTGGTTATGCCAAACCAGCAATTTCCTGCTACTGGAGATGTTTGACTGTAGGGGTGTAACGACTGTTTCTGTACGAGGGTTTAGGCTCAATACGCATTGCTGAACAGTGCAAGTCTTCTACAAGGATGTCATGGTAAACTAAAACTGAGACAAAAAAAGACAGAAGGTGTTAAAAAAAAACATTGTCATAAATTGAAATACAATTTTAAACTAGAATGTGAAAATAATAAAATAAGTCAAATTAATTTTTAATTTTTAAATCAAATTTCTCTGTCATTTCTACTTTTTTGACTCTGGGACAGACAGCCGATATTTCCGAGCTTTCTGCTGTAGAGCGGACATCCCGCCGCTTCCGTCATTGTTTACAGCCCGACAACGTCTCATATGCAGCTATTTATTATTATTATTATTAGTTGAAATGTCACCTGAACCTACAATCGATCAGCTCCAACTCACATTTGACTGGCACATTATTGAGTGATTATTGAAATAATGGGACAGTCTATGTAACCACAAAATGACCAGTAGCAAATTGACTAACTTGTGGACTAGCCCAACCGACTCATGAGGTGATTGACAGTAAGACTAATGTACCTGACTCATGAGGTGATTGACAGTTTGAATGACCTATGGTTGTACCCGTGCAGGAGGAGAAGGAGCAGCTGATTGAGTACCGCAGCTCGGTGGCCAGCCTGGTGGGCCGGGCCAAGACGGTGGTGCAGCTCCGCCCCCGCAGCGCAGAGAGCACCCTGGGAGCCACCACACCCATCAAAGCCATCTGCGACTACCGACAGATAGAGGTATGAGACCCCCCGTGCAGTAACTCATCAGATAGAGGTATGAGCCCCCCCTGTGCAGTAACTCATCATCAGCATACTGTTTGACAGCAGCTTGGCATGATTTGCAACCTAGGGCAGCCCAGGTGGGAGGAGGAGTGTACTCCTCCTTAAACCTCTCAGCAAAGAGTTATTGTACGTTTCTCTGGAGGTGACCGTATGTTTTAATTGCCTACCACCATGTAAAAAGGGGATTCGTCTTCATAAAGAGAGTGACAATATAGGGGCATGCTATAGAAAACCATGTCAATATATGAGTTTATTAAACGTATAATACTATATATGGAAGCTAGTGTTACAGAATTAGTTGTGATACTCCGTCAGCCAATAAGCTGCCAGTCTGCTTACAGTACCTACAGCCAATGAGATTCTAGTCTGTTTGCCTTTTTGTATTACAGTTGATTCAGATGAAATTGTCTGTTGCTTTCCCCATCTCTCTTCTCAGTCAACGTTACCTGAGTCAATGAAGGTTTATATATAAGAGACCCTTTGACTTCACCTGAGCGCACTGACCTCACCTCTCTGTTGTTGTTTTGACCCTCACCACCAATCACCAGTCTCCTCTCTGCACTTCCTCTCTAAGCCCCTCCTATTATGGCCTCCTCCACTATGCAGTCGTCAAATAAATTTTTTGTCATATTGATGAACAACTCTACACAAATTCTTTCTCGTGGTTCAGTATTGATGAATAGCAGCAGCTCAAACAGTTTTCACTTTGACTGGCAGGTACAAATAGCCACACTCCACTTTGACAGCTGAATGATGCAGAATTTATAATACGACTTTGTTATTGCTGTGTCATACAGTAGTTGTTGCTGTTGTTTTTAACTTTAGAACAAAACTATTTTCCTTTGACAGATTTCCCAGAATTTATAAATATATTTTTGACTTTATTCCACTCAGAAAACTGTGATACAGCTCTATCTGTCACGGGATCATTATAACAGCCCCCAAATGGCTTGGAGACACTTGAAAGTGAAGAAATTATTAATGAGATGAGGAGAATTTTATTTGCCAACGACCCTTCCCCCCCCCCCCCCCCCCCCCCATCTAAGCCTGTTTTTTATAGCGCTCACAGGAACAAGTGCAGTCTGTCTCTGTCTCTCCCAGCTGTGATGTCTTCAGGGAGTCTTAAAGCTTATCAATTAAACATCCGTCCCAACTCCTTTGCAAGCTCGGTTGAAAACCTGCATCTCCACTCAGCTAGCGCTCTAGCTGAGGGCAGCTCGGCTCAGCTAGCGCGCTAGCTGAGGGCAGCAAGGCTCAGCTAACACGCTAGCTGAGGACAGCAAGGCTCAGCTAGCGCTCTAGCTGAGGGCAGCAAGGCTCAGCTAGCGCTCTAGCTGAGGACAGCAAGGCTCAGCTAGCGCTCTAGCTGAGGACAGCAAGGCTCAGCTAGCGCTCTAGCTGAGGACAGCAAGGCTCAGCTAGCGCTCTAGCTGAGGACAGCAAGGCTCAGCTAGCGCTCCAGCTGAGGACAGCTTGGCTCAGACACCCAGCTTCCCCTGATGCTATTTCAGGCTGCTGCGTTAGAATCCCCTGGGCCGCTCTGCCCGGTGAAGCGTGCTGTGTGTGAGGGGAGTTCAAAGTCACTCTCCTTGTTTTTTCTATTCTCTTCCTCATCCGAAAAAGAAAACGAAGTTGCAAGCTGCCTGTGAGCTGAAAGCTATACTAAAGTAAACTGATGTGACGTCAGTATTCACCAGACGTCTGGTCAAACGTGCACATTACCAAAAGTAATGTTTCTCTCCTTCCCTCTCCTGTGTCTTCTCTCTCTCCATACCCTCATGTACTCCCCTCTCACTCCCCCCCTCCTCCTCTCCCCCCCCTCCTCTCGTCTGTCGGCTGGGCTGGCAAGACTAACGTCCAGGTATAGCTGCCTATGTTCTCCCTCTCTCACCTCAGATCAGTTCTTACACTGCACACACTATACCGCCCTGGTTGCCCCTTTCTTATCAGCTGATCTCAGATCAGGTGATGTAATCGTCCTGAGCCAGGTACCTGTTTGCTCGCCAGCTTTCTTAGAGTAATGTTAAATCCAATATCTACAGGGAAACTCAGTGCACTCACAGAAGGTGCATTGAAAGCAGTGGTTGCTAGGTGGTTAGCTTAACAGGCAGCAGCACATAGCAACATGGCGTTTAAAGGAAGATGTAGAACGAATAGCAAAATTTTTAGATTTTTAGAGGCTGAATTTCATAATTTAAAGTTGAGAGATATTGGGGCAGAGGTGGGCGACATGCGCCAAACGTCCCAGGCTGGACCTAGCAATCAGCTTTGTGATTAACATAGGAATGTGCCATAAGAACATTGCAGGCAGTTTCATCTCTGTGTGTCCAATATTTAGTCTATTTTTACTCTCTCATAATCAGTGTTGGGCAAGTTACTTTCAAAATGCAGTATACTACATATTACTAGTTACTTTCATTTGAAAGTAATTAGTTACTTTACAATATTACTGTCTGTGTAGTAGAGTAACTCATTACTTATTACACTACTTTTGCATTACTTTCACCAACATAACAGCAGTAGCAGAACGACATCGCCGCCCCGGAACCATCCCAAAAAATAATCTGAACCCTCTTGAAGTCAGTGTAAAGTCCAAAATTCTAAATGTTATCCTTTTCCTTTGTTATTGTCATCTATTTAGTGGTTATTTGCATAAAAACACACAATTTGATTAGGAAATGATTATATCTTTATTTAAATATGTGCTTTGATTAAAAATAAAAAAAAATAAAAAAATGTGTAACTTGTGTTACTTGACAAAGTAACTGGTAAACTATTACTGAAATCCTATTGGTAATAAGTTACTGTATATTACTGAGTTACTGCTAAAAGTAATATATTACATGTAATATGTTACTTTTGTGATGAGTTACCCCCAACACTGCTCATAATACATGTTAACACTTATGTAACACTGTGTGTGTTACATTGATGGCATGAGTCTGCTCAGTATCATCTCAAAAGCGGTAGTGCTGTAAATACTGGACACAGTCGAAACGAAACTGCTGTTAATCTTATTGGCACACAATGGAAAGTACATCAATCAATGACATTTGGTGTAGTCCTTCAAGAGTGCAGGTGTGAGAGGACTTCTTCCTGATCAAAATGATTGAGGGGTCAAATGGACTTGGTCAGGGATCCTAGACCAGTAGTCGTACTCTTCAGAGGTTTACCAGCGGTACCTCAAAGTAGACTGACATCAGCTGGTGAGGGCAGGTGGCAACCACTGAACCCAACTGAACTGAACTGAACAGAACACAGTCTATGCCTCCCAGGCACATTCAGTCAGTCAGACAATTTCAAGTCACAGTGTTAAGCTTGAATGTACATTTCATAGAAATCATCGAACTGATTTCTGCAGATGGCCTTGCATTATCGATGTGTTGATGTCGTATGTGTGTGCAGCGACGGGGTGAGAGGGGGTGGGCCGGTGGGGGAGGCAGGACAGCTCTGAAAGTCTTCCCCACAGCCATCGCTTTGGCTCGTTTCTAAGCTATGGGTTTTAATTTCACAACCATATGAATTATGCCAGATACTAAACCCAAACTCTCTCTATCTCATGGTGGTCCTGTGCTGGGTTTCTCAAACTCATCATCATCTCAAATGTTTTGAGTGTGAGATGAATTTGTGAAAGCTGCACCCGGCGGTCACTGAACCTCGCTTTGAGTTTGGAGAACATTTGCTGCTTTCATCACGACGAGTGTCTTCTGTCCAGAAACATACATGAAAGTGGCTCAAAGTCAATTCAATATGGCTGAGTTCCTGCGCCGGGTTCTCTGATACATTTCAGGGCTTTCTTTTCGCTAACCTCATGAAATCCATGATCCTTTTTGCATTTTGTGTTGCATTATCAGTTTGTTGCTAGCGGCTTTTTTGTTTACATGGTTTTACCCCCTTTCTCCCCCTCTGACCCCGCCTCCTCTCCCATTCTTCTATTTTCACCTAACCTCTCGCCTATCCGTCTCAAATCTCTGTCGTCTTTTCGCCACTTCCTTCTGTCTTACCGTCACATAAAACTCTTTCCTACGTCGTCGTCATCATCATCACACTGTCTTCTATATGAATGATATACTATCTATGATCCTCGTTCCTTCCGTCTCGCTTCATTCTCTCACCTCCTCTATTATCTATCCATCTACACCTCCTCTTCCTCACTCACTCCACATTATTATTATTATTATCTATCCATCTATACCTCCTCTTCCTCACTCACTCCACATTATTATTATTATTATCTATCCATCTATACCTCCTCTTCCTCACTCTCGCTCCACATTCATCCTTCCATCATTGTCACTTTCCTCATTCCTCTTTCTCTCGCTATATCCCTCCTTTTTGCGGTCCATCTCTCTCTCTGTCTGTCTCTCTCTCTGTCTCTCTGTCTCTCTCTCTGTCTCTCTCTCTGTCTCTCTCTCTCTCTATCTCTCTCTCTCTCTCTCTCTGTCTCTCTCTCCATCCTGCACCCCTGGCCCTTCTCAGATCACCATAAGCCGAGGAGAGGAGTGTGTGCTGGAGGATAACTCCCAGAGGACCAAGTGGAAGGTGATCAGTCCCAGTGGGAACGAGGCCATGGTCCCCTCGGTGTGCTTCACCGTCCCACCGCCAAACCAGGAGGCCATCGACACCGCCAGCAGGTAGAGAAGAACATACCACACACACACACACAGCAGGTAGAGAAGAACATACCACACACACACACACAGCAGGTAGAGAAGAACATACCACACACACACACACAGCAGGTAGAGAAGAACATACCACACACACACACACACAGCAGGTAGAGAAGAACATACCACACACACACAACGTACACACATCATCACATATACCACACACACACAACGCACACACATGACCACATGTGCCAGCAGGTAGAGAAGAACATACCACACACACACACACACAGCAGGTAGAGAAGAACATACCACACACACAACGTACACACATCATCACATGTTTGGAGAGTGATGGTTATTTGCAAAGTTGTTTTTGACTCTTTGACACATTTTCCAAAGTGGCAGATTCACTTTTGTTTCATTCACTCCCCCGTTCCATGTCCATTCCCTCTGCCCGTGTGTGTGTCTGTGTGTGTGTGTGTGTGTGTGGGTGTTTGTCTCCAGGATGGAGCAGTTGTACCAGAAGGTGATGACTCTGTGGCATCAGCTTCATGTTAACATGAAGAGTGTGGTGTCCTGGCACTACCTGCTCAAAGACGTCAGGACTGTCTCCGCATGGGACCTGGACACGGTAAGACGCAGCTGTGTGTGTGCGTACTGTACATCTAGTACGCTGAATTTCAACTTTGAGGAGGCACTTTTGTTCAGTTTGATTCTATTGGTTCTTCTGTTCTACTTTGTCTTTTGCATTTTATTCTCTTCTATTCAACTTTATTTCTAGCCTGCTAAACCATCCCATTACATGAATTCACATTCTGTTCCATTCTACGGATCAGTCTGTCCTCCTGCCCCGCCCACAGCAATGTCCAGAAATGGGAATGTACCCGGGCCAATCAGAGACCTGCCTGGTAGTTGTCAATGCAACCGGCCAATCAGGGACGCAGCTGGCAAAACAGTATGGAGGCTCCCGAAGGAACGAGTGATAATGGTAACGTGAAGTGCAGTTTTTGCAGAAATAGACACAAGAACAAGCGTCTGCACCAGTGGAGTTTCTCGGTGGAAAAGACATTTTCTGATTGGATTTGGCGACGCTGATTGGCTGAAGGAGCTGTCTGTCAAGGCATGTACTCCCCGCCCACTGAAATCGATGTGGGCGGATTGGAGTCCAGACTGATCAGTGAAACAATGTGAGGTCACGTTATCAGGATGGTTTTGATCAGGCTTTCTGTTCTCTTCCGTTTTGTTCCTCCATTCTGCTCTTGTCATTCTGTCCTCTGCTGACCTTCTCTCTCCTCCCTCTGATCTCTGCTGACCTTCTCTCTCCTCCCTCTGATCTCTGCTGACCTTCTCTCTCCTCCCCTCTGATCTCTGCTGACCTTCTCTCTCCTGCCTCTGATCTCTGCTGACCTTCTCTCTCCTCCCTCTGATCTCTGCTGACCTTCTCTCTCCTCCCTCTGATCTCTGCTGACCTTCTCTCTCCTCCCCTCTGATCTCTGCTGACCTTCTCTCCCTCTGATCTCTGCTGACCTTCTCTCTCCTCCCTCTGATCTCTGCTGACCTTCTCTCTCCTCCCTCTGATCTCTGCTGACCTTCTCTCTCCTCCCTCTGATCTCTGCTGACCTCTCTCCTCCCTCTGATCTCTGCTGTCCCTCAGGTCCGCTGTCAGCCTCCGTCGGAGCGGCAGCAGGTGGTGGATCACCTGGAGGCCCAGCTGGCTGACTTCCTGTCTGACAGCAGAGAGAGCGCTCTGTTCACGCCGGCCGACCGGCGAGAGCTGGAGAGAGACTCCCAGCAAGCCCTGCAGCACTGCCAGGACCTGCTGCTCAACATGGAGACAGGTAGCACGCATGCACACCTCAAACCTGCACACACACACACACACACATACACATACACACACACACACACACGCACACACATGCACACACATGCCCAAATCGGCAAGTGTTACCCTCCACCCTGGCCAGTAACACTTTGAGATAACAGTTGAATGCTTCAGTTCCATTCAGTCTTTGGCATTCTCAAACGTTGCCCCTGCTGGCCACAGTACAGTCTCTCTGACCATCAGCCAATCAAAGCAAAGCAAAGCAACAGCGTCTGATTGGCTAGCTCTACACAAAGCAGTCGCATCCAAACTTCTGCAAACTTTGATTTATTTGAATGAAAATTACATATTTCTATGAACAATTGAATCAAGTTAAACTCTGTTTAAATGTTGAATCTTATTGAAGTGATGAGTACTGTACTACTGTACTTACAAAATAGAAACATATCAGTGGATGTACTCACCTGTGTTTTGTAAACTTTAAGTAATGAACAGTGGATAGCAGTTATAACACAGTCATAGATTACAGCCTATGTTCCTGGTAGTAACTCTACTCTCTCCCTCTAGTGGAGAAGGATGAGTCGGTGTCTCGCTCCTACCTGTCGGAGCTCCAGAACATCAGGCTTCGTGTGGAGGAGGCGGAGCAGAGGCTGATGAGGGGCATCCAGACTCCGCCCCCCAGCAGGCGCTCAGGCGACGGCGTCGACAACGCCGTCCAGATCGCAGAGCAAGAGGTCAGCACTTTGTTTCAGCCCCACCTGCTGGTCACATGGGGCAATAACACCCTTTATAAAGCTGGTCTGATAAATGCTGTTCCTTGAAATCAAGTGGTTTTAATGGACTATAAGAGTTTAACAAGCACTTCAAGTGTTTTCATGCAAAATGTAAAACACTACAGTACCACCCTTTGTTACACTGCTGTGATATATATTGGTTGTAGCGATATATATGTATGTGAATGAAAAGGCATGCTTTAAAAGTTTTGATGTTGGAGAATTTAGATGCCAAGTATTACCCAAGCTTAAGTTCAATATTGAACATAAATGTGATGATATTATACAAACCAATGGTAATGATTTTGTATTTGTATGCTCCTCTAACATTACGACATATCAAGGTAAAATCTAGTTATCTACAAGTTTCATGTTTTTGTCAAATAATAATTACTATTAATAAAAGTGGTTGTTTTCAGTGGGGTTTACCACATAGGACAGGTATACCAGAAGTGTAGCATATTTTTCAGTGATCGGCAATTTACCTGAGACTGAGTCATCCTGATTTGGTAAATGAGAAACAATATATAAACTTTTTGCAAATACTGCGTCAACTGCAGCAGATGAGGACACACCCTGAAATGTTGCTCTCCATACAGTCGCTTACTGGCAGCTTTAAAAAAATCTCGTGGCTTTCGTCTTCCTTGTCCAGAAGCTGCAGTCTGATCTGGACGGTCTGCGATCCAGTCTGGGTGAAGTGTCGCGCCGGTGTGTCCGTTTCTTCTCGGAGAAGCCGTCTTCCTCCAGCATCCCAGTCCTGCGATCTGAACTCAATCAGTCTGTGGAGAAGATCGACAGACTGCACAACCTGTCCTCCGTCTTCCTACAAAAGTGAGTGGACTTTTGATCCATTACTTACTTAACACAATTCTGTTTTCCAGAGAGAAACATGAGATACATGCATGTGTCTGTTATCTCGCCCAGGTTAAAGACAGTAGACCTCCTGATGCACAGCCTGGAAGAAGCAGAGAGCCAGGTCAGGAAGTATGAGAGCAGACTCAGTGAAGAAGACACCGTCCCTGCCGACACCACGGCCATCCACAACCTCAGAGATCAACTAGGGGTGAGGGACACATCACTACATACATGATTTACTCCTCTGCTTTTAGCTTTAAGTTATCTAAACTATTTCCTTCTCGCTTCCCTTTCGTCCCGCTCCAGAAGTGGCAGGCTGAGCTGTGGGAGCAGGAGGGCGTCTTCCAGTCGCTGCAGTCGGAGGTGGGGCGGGCCAAAGAGGCGGGGTCTCAGCTCAACAGGCTCCACCCAGACCGCAGCCCTGAGCTGGAGCGCTGTCAGGAGCGAGCCAATCAGATGGCAGAGAGGTGGAACGGCATCAAGAGACAGATGGACACTCGGTGAGCAGGAAAGGAGGAGCATGAGAAACAAGAAAAGGACTTAGGAGAGATTCTTTTTTGTTTTTTTTTTTTTTTTTTTTTTACATTTAAGTTAAATAGATGTTTATTTTGACTTAAGGTGGGTTATGAAATTTGCGAAAAGTTTCCCAGTCAAACTCTTCAAGAATCTATATAAATATGCAGAATATTTATTGCCAAATAAACTCTGGATGGGGAAAACAATGGAGTGGAAGCGCTGCTGGGTCTTTGTAGTGATCACTTACAGGTGCTCTTTGGATATTCCAGGTGTTGCATTGTGCTTATTCCATCTTGTGAAGGGCGTATGTGAGGGCCAGCTCGGCGAGCTGCAGGGTGGGAGCCTAGTATCTCAAATCAGTCTTATTACATTTGAGCTGATGCTCTATTGGGCAACAAGGAGGAAGAGTGAGTAGGGATACCTTCCTGCCTGCCTGCCTGGTGTAACAACATTATAATGCAGAGTGACTTATAATGTGTGAGCAGGTCAGGGTTCAGTGTCTTGCTCAAGGACACCTTGACAGGACACATATGGTATGTTAATGGCCACATGCCAGCAGTGGTGGAAATTAAATCCGTGACTTTCCAGTGGTAGGACGGTGACTAATAATCACTACACTGGCCTGCCACCACAACAGCAGCCATAGTTTGCCAGAAACACTTTGATAGTTTATTAGATTTTAACCAGACTTTTCAAGACCACTTCTATTGCACAAATGGGCAGATACATTTTTGTAAGACTTCTTCTATCTATTAAACGTTCTGGATGTTTCCCCTCCTTTGTTTTGTCCCAGACAAAGTGATCTAGAGGCTTTGGGCTCGGTCCTGCAGCAGTACAGACACGGCCACTCTGACCTGATCAGCTGGATAGAAGAGACGACACACAGACAAGAAAACACTCATCCTGGACAGACGGACAGCAAGGCCCTGTCTGAACAGCTGGCCCAGCAGACGGTCAGTACTGTCACACACACACACACACACACACACGCACGCATGCACGCACGCACACACACACACACACACACACACACACACACACACACCCCATCTACACCTGGTTTTTAAATCCGGATAAGTTATCTGGATGTTATTTGGATAAGGAAAAATGCATGCTAATGCAAAGTGTAAATGCATCGTGATCAAGATGTGATCAGAACTTCCTGACCACATCTGGAGGTAGTCTGACTCACATTGTGTTCAGATCTCTCACACCCCATTTACACCTGGTTTTTAAATGCAACCATTATCCAGATAAGTTATCCAGATACAGGTCACATTTAATAACCAGGTGTAAAAGATATAAGTGTAGTGTGAAAGGATGTCACTGACAAAGACAATGAAGTACAATGGAGTGATTGCAAGGAATGATTGAGTCACTTAATGATGGACATATTGACACGTGTGTGTATCGAATGTGGAATATTGGAAAAACACAAGAGAATAGGAATTCCATTCGAATTCACTGACTTTTGTGAAATGATCTATAATTATCTGTTGACTTATTCTCTTCCCCAGGCATTGGTAGCGGAGATTGAACAGAACCAGACCAAACTAGATGAGTGCCAGACTCACTCCAAACATTACTGCACTGCAGTGAAGGTACGGAGCTGTTTCACACATTTCTATTCATGTTTATAGAATACAGTATCCTTTTGTACACTTGTCTAAATCTTCTGGTACTAATTGAATTGTTATATGCGACAAATTATGAGAAATATTTCTAAATGCATTGGATGAGTGTCGGGTTGCAAATGTTTTATGATAACGATAAATAAAGTTGAAGTTGAAGTTGAACGACCTAAAGCTAAACCCCATCTCTTCATACCTGTGTTCTGTAGGACTATGAGCTCCAGCTGATGACCTACAGAGCCTTTGTAGAGTCGACCCAAAAGTCCCCTGTGAAGAGGAGGAGGATGCACTCCTCATCTGACGCCATTACTCAGGAGGTACGGAGAGACATGTTCCTGTCCTACTTTATAAATATCACCGTCATTTTGTATAAAGTAATTAAGCTAGATACAATGTAATGCTTTCAGTCTAAATGTAATTGCATAATAACTAATGCATTTTTGTTTTTTGTGTTGTTTATTTCTCTAGTTCATGGACTTGCGCACGCGCTACACGGCCTTGGTCACCTTGACAACGCAACACGTCAAATACATCAGCGATGCACTGAGAAGACTAGAGGAAGAAGAGGTGACACCTTTTCGCTCTCTCTTGCTTTCTCTTGTCTATCTCTGTCTCTTTCTTTTAGGATTTATGTGTCTAATTTTTAAGTAATGTGTAGAATTTATTGTCAGGTTGAATAACTGTATTAAAAAAAAAGTGCCAATAGATTTAGTATATGACCTAATATAATGGCAAAAGATTGCCTTGGTAAGGTCAATTGTTTGAGATACCTTATGTTAAAATGTCTCTGCCATGTCTCATTCCGTGCAGAAAGAGGTTGAGGAGGAGAAGCAGGCCAGGGTGGGCCAGGTGTCAGACCTGCTGGGCTGGGTCAAAGGCCTCCAGGGACGAACTGGGGCCTCCAACGCTGAGTCTTCACTAGCTGCTCAACAGGTACAACATAACAAGTCTGGTTTATTCTTCATTAGCTGCTCAACAGGTACAGCACAACAAGTCTGTTTTATTCTTCACTAGCTGCTCAACAGGTACAACATAACAAGTCTGGTTTATTCTTCACTAGCTGCTCAACAGCTACAGCAGAACAAGTCTGTTTTATTCTTCACTAGCTGCTCAACAGGTACAACAGAACAAGTCTGGTTTATTCTTCACTAGCTGCTCAACAGGTACAACAGAACAAGTCTGTTTTATTCTTCACTAGCTGCTCAACAGCTACAGCAGAACAAGTCTGGTTTATTCTTCACTAGCTGCTCAACAGGTACAACAAAACAAGTCTGGTTTATTCTTCACTAGCTGCTCAACAGGTACAACAGAACAAGTCTGTTTTATTCTTCACTAGCTGCTCAACAGCTACAGCAGAACAAGTCTGGTTTATTCTTCACTAGCTGCTCAACAGGTACAACAAAACAAGTCTGGTTTATTCTTCACTAGCTGCTCAACAGGTACAACAGAACAAGTCTGTTTTATTCTTCACTAGCTGCTCAACAGCTACAGCAGAACAAGTCTGTTTTATTCTTCACTAGCTGCTCAACAGCTACAGCAGAACAAGTCTGTTTTATTCTTCACTAGCTGCTCAACAGGTACAACAGAACAAGTCTGGTTTATTCTTCACTAGCTGCTCAACAGGTACAACAAAACAAGTCTGGTTTATTCTCCACTAGCTGCTCAACAGCTACAAGAAAACAAGTCTGTTTTATTCTTCACTAGCTGCTCAACAGCTACAACAAAACAAGTCTGGTTTATTCTTCACTAGCTGCTCAACAGGTACAACAAAACAAGTCTGGTTTATTCTCCACTAGCTGCTCAACAGCTACAGCAGAACAAGTCTGGTTTATTCTCCACTAGCTGCTCAACAGCTACAGCAGAACAAGTCTGGTTTATTCTTCACTAGCTGCTCAACAGGTACAACAAAACAAGTCTGGTTTATTCTTCACTAGCTGCTCAACAGGTACAACAAAACAAGTCTGTTTTATTCTTCACTAGCTGCTCAACAGGTACAACAGAACAAGTCTGGTTTATTCTTCACTAGCTGCTCAACAGGTACAACAGAACAAGTCTGTTTTATTCTTCACTAGCTGCTCAACAGGTACAACAGAACAAGTCTGGTTTATTCTTCACTATCTGCTCAACAGCTACAACAGAACAAGTCTGTTTTATTCTTCACTAGCTGCTCAACAGCTACAACAGAACAAGTCTGTTTTATTCTTCACTAGCTGCTCAACAGCTACAACAGAACAAGTCTGTTTTATTCTTCACTAGCTGCTCAACAGCTACAACAAAACAACTGTTTTATTCTTCACTAGCTGCTCAACAGCTACAGCAGAACAAGTCTGTTTTATTCTTCACTAGCTGCTCAACAGCTACAACAAAACAACTGTTTTATTCTTCACTAGCTGCTCAACAGCTACAACAAAACAAGTCTGGTTTATTCTTCACTAGCTGCTCAACAGCTACAACAGAACAAGTCTGTTTTATTCTTCACTAGCTGCTCAACAGGTACAACAGAACAAGTCTGGTTTATTCTTCACTAGCTGCTCAACAGCTACAACAGAACAAGTCTGTTTTATTCTTCACTAGCTGCTCAACAGCTACAACAGAACAAGTCTGTTTTATTCTTCACTAGCTGCTCAACAGCTACAGCAGAACAAGTCTGTTTTATTCTTCACTAGCTGCTCAACAGCTACAACAGAACAACTGTTTTATTCTGGTGACACAATCCTACTGACAAGTTGCCTTTAAGAGAAGCACTTAGCATCTAATTAGTCCAGTTTAACTGCTCAGGGGCCAACAGTAGGCGGCTGTGGTTGTACTGTGTTGCTGAATGTGAAACTGGGTGGTGTCAATGGGTGGTGTCAATTAAACGACATGCTACATTGAAACAAATGAATTTAATGCATTTTCTAGCTCACATAATTGCCACATATTGTGTTTTTGTCTGACTAAGCATTCTTCAATACAACATACCATTTATGTATCTAAACTTGAGATAAATGTACTCTAAATCTAAAACCACTATACCAGTGGTTTTAGATTCTAATAAAGTGTGGTAAGCATTATGGATGGTACTTGTACTAAGCGTATCCTTCATGTCTGTGCTGTAAAGGCCATCACTGAGCAGCTAGCAGCCAAGAAGGATGAGGTGGCTGAAGCCATAAGGAGCACCCAGGCCTTCCTGATGTCTAAACAGGCCAGCAAGTAAGTGAATGTCACATGAATGCACACACAAACATTGCCCTAAACACACACACACATTCACGCACACGCACACACACACACACACACACACACACACACACACACACACACACACACACACACACACACCTGACAATATGACTTTAATTGTGTCCTAGAAACTAGCACAGAACTAACACACAGTGACACACATGTAACGCCACTATACTGTACATGCACACAGTATACAGGCTCAACCAGCCACCCCTCTACACATGTGACCTCCCAACCATTAGGCACGGTTTGGTCATGGAATATCTGGGATTTTTGGAGGTGTATTCCAGGCAGGGAGAGTCAGGGAATTTGATACATTATCTGGGGACGTCAAGGAATATCAAGCAATTTTTTCAAATGGCCCTGATAGGAATCAAGAATCAAGAGTCACTTTATTGTCCCACAGGTGGTAAATGTGTCTTGGGGTTACACCCATACCACAGCCATCAAAACATTCACATACATACACACGTTAATAAAAACAGACAATAAAGGCATCACAGTGAGTACAAATAAAAAGTAAAAAAAAACTATCTCCACAATGACATTTCTGGCAAATATTGCAATGAAAAAAGACTGAGATCATCAATACCGTTCACAATGACCAAGAGTGCAAGACACACAGTAGACGCACAAAGACAAGACACACAGTAGACACACAAAGACAAGACACACAGTAGACACACAAAGACAAGACACACATTAGACGCACAAAGACAAGACACACAGTAGACACACAAAGACAAGACACACATTAGACGCACAAAGACAAGACACACAGTAGACACACAAAGACAAGACACACATCAGACGCACAAAGACAAGACACACAGTAGACACACAAAGACAAGACACACAGTAGACACACAAAGACAAGACACACATTAGACACACAAAGACAAGACACACATCAGACGCACAAAGACAAGACACACAGTAGACACACAAAGACAAGACACACATTAGACACACAAAGACAAGACACACAAAGGAATGAGTCGGACAGCCCGGCAAATTTAGGAACTGCATCGCCCCGCTGCAATGCAGTCTTCCATAATCTAGTTACATTTCTTGATATCGATCCATAATTGCGCCACCTATAGTTTTCATGTCGGAATATATAGCAACATATATTGTAGCCCCCGCTAACCTCCCTCCAACCCTCGTGTCGTGTCCAGGTTGTCCCCAGAGGAGCGGGCCCACGTGGCGGCCCAGCTGGACGAGCTGACGGAGGCCTACGGCCAGCTGTGTGACAGCTCCACCCAGCAGCTGCAGCAGCTGGAGCAGCAGCTGGCCAAGGAGGAGGAGAGGAAGGTAAAGAGGATGGAGGGATGGGCGGGCCGTGAGATGGAGGAAGGGAGGAAGGGATAGATACACCCAGAGAGAGGCGGGGCTAAGCGCAAATAACTCGCTAGCGGGGCACACGCTCGCCCCCCTGCTTGCTGATTCACTTCCAAACAAATCTAAACATTTATTTTTATTTTGTTGGTTTGCCATGATGTTGGCTATGTCAATTTTGACATAATTTGACTGCACTGTATCTACTGTCAACTGGCTGCTGCACAGTAACAGTGAATAACTGTGTAATGCTAACGGGTATAAAGAGAGACTGGTAGCCACACGCCAGCGAGTTATCTGTTCCCAGCAAATAATCGTATGGTCAGTGTGTATCTACTGTACCATATGGTAAGAGTGTAGGGAGGGGCGGGTCAGTGTGTATCTGTACAGTATGGTAAGAGTGTAGGGAGGGGGCGGGCTCATCAGGGTGGATGGTGGAAGTGGGGTGTAAGGGAGGGATGGAGAGACGGAAGGAGGCAGGTTCATGACAGAAACCAATGCTGCTGCTGATGCGAGCTTGAGAACATGCTCTTTGCCCAAGTTGCTCTTTGATCTGCCTACTGCAATTGTGAAGGTACTATATAAAATGTCGCTTTGACTCTGGAATATGCTCGCGAGCTGAGTGTGTGTTTGTGCGCGGGCCAGCGAGAGAGTGTGTGTGTGTGTGTGTGTGTGTGAGATGTAAAGCATGTTGTGTGTTTTGCCCGTTCACTGTGTGTGCATTTTTGATACACTTCACCGCTGTTCACAAGGCTCACTCATGAACTTGGTTTGGTTTTTTAACTGACACTATACGGACCCTATTCAGATATCGGATGTCTTCACATGATCTAAAAATAGCATTTTTCACTTTCTTTATTCGACCCACATGATCTAAAAAAAGCATTTTTCACTTTCTTTATTCGACCCCTGCACCTTGCCAGTCAAAAAGGAGTTACAACATTATAATAATTGCAATCTGAAAGCTTTGGTGCTTCACTTGGTCACCACATTCTGTTGCTCACTTTTCATTAGAATGGATATTCTTTTTAAATTTTGAAGACTTATGAATGTGGGCACAGAACGAGAAGGGTTTATTATTATTATTATTATTATTATTATTATTATTATTATTATTATTATTATTATTATTATTATTATAGGATTTATTTGAAGACACTGTCTGAATTGGGCCTTAGCATGGAGTGTTCATCTCTCACACATCCATCTCCAACATGCCTGCACTCATGTCATCAACCATCGCCACCCTCATAGTTGCTATCATCATCATCGTCATCATCATCATCATAAAATACATCTGCTAATATGGCTAATACATGGTCTTAGTGGTGCAGCAGTAGTGTGTAGTGCTGCCAAAGTCATGCTAGCAGTTAGCAGTTAGCAGAAAGCTATAGAGCTTTGCTTTAGTAGGAGCACACTCATTTTGGAAGGAGATGCACCATCACATTTGACTTGTCATCTCTGTAGCTACAGTCACTCACAGACCTACTGTCTCATGTAGCTTTACTTTATGCAGTGATAGTCATACACATTCTGCACACACACATTTAACCCATTGATACCTGATGCAGCATTTGTGTGTGTATCCCTTTAAGACCGCGAACCGTGTTAACGTGGTTCGCGGTCTTAAAGGGATACGCACACAAATGAGGGATATACACGCAAATGCTGCATCAGGTATCAATGGGTTAAATGTTGCACTGCATAAAGTTGATCCTAAATACACACATACTACATGCAGACCACATGCACTCATTCACTCGTTCCTGTCCCGCCATACGTATACATGTACTGTGTACATGTACACTATACATGTACACTATACAGCGCATCAGTCAAAAATGGATTGAATATGTGTGAGAATTTCAAACAATCGTTGTCAATGATTTTTGTGTGTTAAGGACTGCACCCCATAATTGATTCCTATGTGAATGGTGTGTATGGTTTTACAGCTGATGTTATTTTGTATGATAAAATGTGCTCACTGAAGCATAGGGGTTTGAAAAAGTGCTTAAAAAGCCACTGTCTGTCTGTGTAGAGTGTAAAGTGCACCAGAGGCCAGCTATGCAAAAACAAACTCACTTCACTGTTTGAGCATGATGTGTCCAGAGCAAGCGTGCGTGTCTCTGTGTGCGTGTCTGTGTATGAGAGTTTTTGTTTGTTCTGTCTAATGCATACTATTAATGTGTGAATCTTTAAACCAGCATTTTGCTTGAAAATCACTAACAGCTGCCAGAGGAGAATTGTGGACATCCGAGCTCTGAGCCGAGGATCAGAATGAGAGATGGAAATCGAGGCGTAAACATTTTGTAGACACTCTGATTCTGGAGCTCTTCTATCTGTAGTCAGTTGGCGAGTTAAACCTATGAGTTTACTCTTCGGTTAGTTAGTCAGAAGAAGCCATAGTTTGTTTCTTCATCTAAGTTTGAATCAGGGTCAACAGGAGGATAGAGAGCCAAAGTGAACGTCACTTCCTGCTTCAGCACTGTACCAGAGCTTTTCATCCGCCATTTATTTTCCCTTAGACATTTCGTAAAATGCTTATAAAAGTAGTTTTACTTGTTCAAAGCAAATGGTTCAGATATATTGAGAAACAGGAGAGAAATTGCAGATTTAAAGAAAATATTTTTTCTATGTTTTTTTTACGTTTTGGTCCGAGTGAAATGTTCTATGGTATCTCCCGATTCTAAACATATCTGAACAGTTTGGTTTGAACAAGTAAAACTATTTGTATAAGCATTTTACGAAATGTCTATGGGAAAATAAATGGCGGATGAAAATCTGGTACAGTGCAGAAGCAGGAAGTGACGTTCACTTTGGCTCTCTATTGAGAGTGTTGTAGCCAGAGGGAAGAGTGGCATGCAGACTGCTAACAACCAGCTTCTCACCTGTCGCGCCTCGCTCTTCCGAGCCCTAAGCTGGCCCCTTAGTGTGTGCGCACGCCACGGGACAAGCCCGTACGGTAAGTGCTGCTCGCTTTCCCTCTTACCGTTGCTTAATTGTTTTCTCGCCTACTGTATCTTGAACGTACATTTTCTTGTCTCTGTCTGAATATCTCTTTTCCTTTCTGCACTTGTGCTACTGGTTGCTTTATTGCATGCTTAGTGCTTCTCTTAGAGTATGGGTAAGTATTTCTGCGCATTACTGTAGAATATAGTAAATGTCAAAACATGGTAAAAACCAATAAAAATGTTAATATGTACTGCCTTAAACAAATAGACTCTAATTATGCTTCTCACAATTATGGTATGTTTTTATGGCAATTTGGTGTGGGTTTTCCCTTTTTCCCTGATTCTGATCAGTCCAGCAATTGCACTGTATCTTTCATATAATATTCTTTAGCTATAATACACACCTGAAATAAATTATTCTGTTCTATTTTTTGTCATGAATAGTAATAGCAAAAATCTAAATGAATTGTATGATATTCACACATGTTCTTAATCAAATATCAACACCACACTGATCAGTATTATTACAAAATTGTATAACAGTTCTTTGGATTAAGATCAACTGGACGTCAGAGTGTACATAGTTATTGTTGTTTTTCTTTCTCTCTGTAGAGCCAAATCGCCATTGCTGGAGTTATCGACCTGGGAACCGTGGAAACCTTCCCAGTGTTCCAAGCAGCCCAGCGTGGTCTTATTGACCAGGACACCTGCCGCCTCCTACTGGAAGCCCAGCTCATTATGGGTGGGCTCCTTCAGCCTGACTCCCCTCTCAGCCTATCACTGGAGCAAAGCCTGGCTCAAGGCTTGATTGACAGCCATACCAGCCACTCCCTTTCTGAGTTACAGAGTGCCTTGCTTCTGGTAGACCAGGCTAAGCCTATAGGTGACCAGCAACACAATCTGCTGCCAGTAGTTGTAGCCATGGAGGATGGGCTTATCAGAGAGGAGGTGGGACTCCGTATTCTCCAACTCCAGATGAACACAGGAGGCCTAAGAGATTCCAGGGGAGAGAGGATGAGTTTGGAGACAGCAGGAGAGATGGCTCTTTTGACTCCCAGAACTCTCACCAAGCTCCAGTCACGGCTCCAACAGCGGGACCTCATTGATCCAAACACAGCAGAAAAATTAAACCTGTATGAGCTACAGCAGCGCTGCGTCTTCAGTGATGACTCAGGTCTCCGTCTCCTTCCTGTCAAGCAGCAACCTGGAGGAACTGTCTGCCTCCGTTCCGGAAGAAAGGTCGGCATCTTCCGCGCCGTTCAAGAAGGCCTGATTGATCGGAAAGTGACTGTCCGACTCCTCGAAGCGCAGCTCTTTTCAGGCGGTATTGCCGACCCGCGGTCTGGTCACCGGCTAACAGTTGATGAGGCTGTTCGCCATGGACTAATAGATCAGGAACTAGCCTGTGCCATGCTGGCACGTCAGCTGCAAACCGGGGGAATTGTAGACCCTTTCAGTGGAGACCGTCTGGAGGTAGAAGAGGCCATCCGCAGGGACCTTCTCTCCCGTCGTTTGGCTCTATTGGTCCTTGAGTCCCTTTGGGCCTTCATGGGAATGCTATGGCCAGAGACTGGAGAGCTCCTGCCCGTTGCTGAGGCCCTTCAACAAGGAGTGATCTCAGCAGAGCTGGCAAGGAACATCCTGAGGCAGCGTCATGCCATCGGGGCTCTGTACAACTCAGAAATTCCCCAATTGATGCCCCTAAGCCAAGCTGCTGAGGAGACCCTAGAGCCCAGTGTAGTCAGTTTCCTCAAAGACATCCACATCCCTGATGTTCTTCCCAACATGAACCGATCAGGTACCCCATCGCTGAACCGCTTGAGCTGGGGTTCCACCAGTTCCTCTCCACCTCCGTCCTCCCCACCCCCTGCATCTTCTGCCCCAGGATTTGTCTGGGACCCCACACCCATGCATGGAAAAGATCCTGAAGAACAAGCAAAACACAGGTTGCTGTTTCACCTGATGACCCACAGCTATGTGGACGCCCATTCTGGAAAACGTTTGGTGCTGCTGGAGCCTGAGCTGGTAGAGCTGGTCAAAGCTGCTGGAGTGGTTGCTGGAGACTCTGTTTATACAGATGAAGGAGAGGCAGGAAGTAGTTTGGTCCCAGATAGCCAGGAGGAGATGGAATGTGTGAGAGATGTTAGTTTGACTGGCGAGGGAGAGGGAGAACAAATGGACATTGAAGAAGATGGCTCTAATGTATTCACACCAAGCAAAGATGTTACTTCTGGTAAAATGACTGACAGGTTTGAGATGAATGGAATGAGTAGTCTAGAAGAAAGGTATGATGGGGAACATGACAAAGAATTGCAATTTAAACCAACAGCAATTGAGGAGAATGAGTCAGCTCTAACAGCTAAAGTTGACATGGATGAAGGTGAAATTGGAAGAGTAAAAGATGAAAAGAAAGACATTTCCAGTGTGGAATGTTTTGTGGCTTCAGCTAAAACACTTGGAGAGGAATTCACTAAAGACTCACATGGAAACAGGCTGGCAGCTATTGAATCAGAACCCAGGGAGAGTGGTAGACTGGTGAGTAGCTCACCTCCTAAACATGCTGACAATGCACAAACGGTCAACACAGGGACAGCAACATTCACACTAGGAGGAAAACACTCAACAACGAGTCAAACATTAAGAGATAAAGAACCTACCCCACTGATAAAAACTGATAAAGATAATGATTCAACACAATTTGAAGATGGGAAAGATATAAAGCATCTGCAGTCAGGAAGTATCAAACAAAAATGGCCTATCACAGAGACCATCTCAAAGCAAGCTAAACCTGAGGTTGGCCTCCCTGAGTCAACAGCAGAGAAGAAAGAGGAGGAGGCTGAGCTGGCGAGGTTAGTCATAGAGCTCAAACAGGGAGGTTTGATGACCGAAGAAGGGGAGAGACTCCTCCCCGATGAGGCCGTAGCCCAGGGTATCCTTCCTGGCCACACTGCAGTCAAACTAATGGCTCAGGCTGGTCTTTTTGGTGGTTTCCTAGATGTCTCTAGTGGTGAATCGCTTAGTATGGAAGATGTATTGCAGGAGGGTCTGCTAGATGAAGAGCTCATGTGGAGTGTGCTGAAGTCAGAGAAAACACTATCAGGAGTTGTGGATGTTGAGAAAGGGCAGATCCGTGGGTTGAGGGAGGCAGCTCAGGAAGGGTTGATTGACCACCACACAGCTGCTCGTCTTCTAGAGGCTCAGGTGGTCTCTGGGGGGATTGTTGATCTACGCAGGGATAAGAAAGTCTCTGTTACCCTAGCGGCGAACCTGGGGCTCATAGAGGAGGATCAAAGAGAAGCATTGGTGTCACTGGAGAAGGCATGCAAAAGAAAGACCACCGATCCAGCAACAGCTCTCACTAAAGCCACATTACAACTACAGATGGAAGGAGTTATGGACCCTGAATCTAAGTCTCCTGTTCCTCTGGAGCGAGCAATTCAGAAGGGCTTAATTAGGCCAGACGAGGCTTATCAGGTATTGTCCAGGCAGGTGGCTGAGGGTGGTATAATACATCATGCTTCAGGAATGAGGCTGTCAGTTTCTGATGCTATAGATAGAGGGCTAGTGGATCGTTCCGTTGCTCGTGGGCTGGAGGAACTGGAGTGGGTCTACCAAGGGAAAGTCAGCCCCTCATCACACCCGGAAGCTGTCACTTTCCAGGCATCAACAGGAGCCATTTTGGACCCTGAGTCCAGATGTAGGCTGACGTTGATGGAGGCAGTTTCTAAGGGTCTTCTAGATGAGAACGTTGCCAATGAAGCCATGGATTCTCCTGGCGTAACACAAGGAGTGCTTGACCCCCAAACTGCTCGCATTGTGCCTTACTCAGATCTTGTAAACCAGGGTAAGATAGACATTGAGTCAGGAAAACGCTTCTTGGAAGTGAACCCATTCAGAGGTGTCCAGGATGTTCAAACAAAAGACAGCTTGACCCTTCCACAGGCAGTTGCCTCCAACCAAGTTGACCCAGTTCCAGCATTGAGGCTGCTCCAAAGCCAGGCAGACAGTGGAGGGATCATTGATATCACCAGCGGTGATAGGCTCCCTCTACCTGAAGCCTCTAAAAGAGGCTTAGTTGCGGAAGATATGGTCAAGGTCATAGCCACCAACCAGATCATGAAAGGAGGCTTAGTTGACCCTACAAGTGGTCAACGAGTCTATAGTCTCGAGGATGCTATCACAACCGGGCTGATATCCAGTGACATGGCTTCAGAGATCCAGGAGAATGTGGCTTTTGTGGAGATGGAGGCAGATGAGGGTAGCTCTACAACGATTGCTTCATCGAACGGTACCTATAGCCCTGCTGTTACATTGTCAGTGTCTAGCCCAGACAGCGCTACGAAAGGGTCAGGTGGAAACACTGAGCTGCCTTCAAGATCTGTACTTCCAGAGAAAGAGTCAGCAAAAGGTTTTGTGATCACAGAGGATGTTGTGAAGACACTGACAGAGCAGTTAGTGTTTTATGATGCCGCTGCAGAACGGGACAAAGTAGATGAGCCAGTGTCAGTGGGAGAAAAACCAGTGATTGAACCAGACCAGTCCATAGACCTGTTGTCGCAGTTTGCTACCAATGTTGAGAAAAGAATTCAGCAAGCAATTGGAGAAATGGAGCCCCAGAAAAATCTTAATAAATTAGAGCCTATTCCTAAACAGAAGCCTGTGGAGATACTGCAAAGGGATGAAAGTGTGGCTGATGATAAACAAAAGGAGAGCATTCTGAGAGATTCTGTGAGAGGCTCTGGTGATACATTATCAACAGTAGATTCCATTCAAGCTCGCATCTCTGATGTTATGGACAAAGCTTCACAGGTACAGGTCAGAGAAGGGACAGCTGTCGTAAAGCCAGGGGAACCTGTGAAGGTTGGAAAAAAGGAGCCAAGACCTGTTCATGAGAGCATTTCAGCGGTACATCGTGTTGTTGATGATGGGACCCTGAAAAATTCTGTAGCAGCAGATGTCATGAATGAAAGAGACAACAAAGACAGAATAGAAGCATTGAAATTGAGTGAAGAGGAATATAGAAAGAGTGACGGTGCATCAGAAAGAGATGAAAGCCTGGAGAAGGGTAAAGGGGTGAGGAGGAATGAGAAACCTGTAAAGACTGAAGGTAAAGATGGCACCGACGTTGAGCAGTCAGACCAGTTATTGACTTCTCCATCTAAAGAGACAGAAAGCAAGAGCAAGAAAAGGAGGAAGAATAAGAAGAAGGGAAAAGGTAAAGAGACGGACAGTGAAGTACAGCCTGTAGAGATTAAGCATCCATTTGAAACTGAGCAGGCCGATGCAGACATGGAAGGGTCTACGGGGATTGACTCAGTTACAGATGCTGTCTCACAAGACAAAGATAAGAAATTACAGACAGAAGGTCAGTCAGCACCTGTAGGGTTTCCCGACGCTGAAGCGGAGTTTGATGGGAAGATTGAGGCTGAAGATGATTTAGTAAAACAAGATCAGGAGGCAGCCCCAGTCTCTCTAAAATTAACAGAGCGTGCTATTGAGCCAGACAAGGATGTGATAAAAAGCGAGTTGCCCAAGAATCGAAAAGAGAGTTATAAGAGAGAAGAGAAGAAAAGGGAGGAGCAGAGAGAGGAGGTTGAACAGGAAGTGCCAGAGGAGTCTGTCTCTCAGCAACCAGAACAACAGGACAGCAAGGAGGTCAAGAAAAAGAACGAGGGGGAATTGCCTCAGAAATCAAATCTACCAGACGATGAGAAGGCAGCCCTGATACTGAAGGCTAAAGAGAGCATTCTGAAGAAGGTGTTTGAGAAAGGAGTGAGTGGAAAGCAGGCTGCTGAGGAGCTGGAGGCACTACGCAAGGAGGTGGGGAAGAAGGAGAATCAGGCAACCACTGTTAGAAAGGCAGAAGCTCTCTCAGCTCAAGGTGATGGCGTGGAGAGTCATTCTGTTAAGGGTGATGGTGGCAAGAGGCCTGATGGTTTACCAACAGAGAGGGAGGAAGGAATGACTCCCAAAGAGTCCCGAGAGAAGAAAGAACTGAAGCTGAGTATCAACGAAGATACGAGTGTGGAGGGACTTCCTGTCAAGGAGCCCATAGAAATCGGAGTATCTGAAGCTCTATCAAGTGAGAAAGAGAAGGGGATTATTGGAAAGGAAGAGGTACAAAAACAGGTTGAAACGGCTCAATCAGACCAGCCTAAAGAAACCAAGCAAAGTAAGCGAAATAAGAAAAACAAGAAGTCCAAGATTCCTACAGTGACCGACAAAGATGAACCTGGGACAAAGAAGTCAGTGGCTGCTGAAAAAGTGGACTCTGTGGTGACGGCAACAAAAATGACTACAAAAACTGCAATGGCCAAAGCAGATTTAGACAGCTCAACATCCAGTGACGAACAGAGGACAGACAGGCAGAGTGACGGTCAATCAAATAATGATGTCACCAGGCTGTCAAGCAGTGATGCTAGTATGAAAGGATCTGAGGCCAGCCAACAAAGTCCATCCTATTCTAGTCAACCAGAGAAAGCCAACACTCTCATCAAGGAACAGATCGAAGGGGCAGGGGTTACGTCTATGAGGAAGGAGGTTCAGAGAGAATCCCAGCTTCATACTAGTGATGATAAACCCATAGGAGTTCAGACACCTGAGTCCTTCCATTCAGAAACCAGACGTGCCGACAAATCCACTGACTCCTCTCATGAGGCTCTCATCTCCAAACCAGACATCCAACTTAAAGTGCCATCTGTGGCTCCTGGCACACAACCAGATAAAACCACTGGGAAAGGTAAAAAGAAGAAAAAGCACCAACCACCTCAGGTTGAAAGTACCAGTGTTCCTGAATCCAAATCTTTAAAAGAAGGACAGGATCATCAGGAGTCTCCAGAATCAGCCTCTTCACTGTCAGAGGACGTTCAAACAGAATCTGAATCAGCTGAGATCCCCGGGTCTGATACCACTGAGAGTTGGGGAGAGGATGAGGATGACGGTGAGATTGGAGAAAGTGTCATAAAGAAAGAGAGGAGCACAGCTATGATTGGCAAGGTACGCAGATTACAGATATGGGGAGTATGATTTTTCCCCCCAGTGAGTTTTCATAGAAATTTGTGGAAAGAAATATCACTCTGTTCTGAGTAATGACTTATAACATCAAAATAAAATATTTTTTACAACTATCCATGTTATTATGGATGTTTTTTTCTGAATGTTTTTACATCTTTTTCTATTTTCCAATTATTTCAGTCATCATTGATGCGGCAGGAATGCTTGGAACACGACCAGCGAATCGTAGCCCTTGTCTCGATGGTGAGGCATATCGAGGTCCGCCTCAAACAGCAGCAACAGCAGTCTATTGGCCGCAGCCTCATCACATTGGATGACATCATCAGACAGACAAAGGTAAAGGCATCATGTGCATACTGATTTAGTTGATGTACCCATTGCTATCGTAAATTCATGATCGCTCTCACTCATGCCTTATAATTTTGTTTTGTTTTTTGTTGCACTATGGTGTTATTGGTATTTCACAAATTTGCCATTATAATAGTGCATTTTGTAACCACCTTGAGACAAGGATAAAGCTGGTTTAATGTTAGTGTGTTACCAAAATGGTACTAAGAAAACCAATCCTTTTGTTAGGCTCTGGACCTGGAACTGCGTGACCTAGAACCGGAAATCAACAAGGAAGTGAAGGCTGCTGAGCAACTGCTCAAGCCCAAGCCCAAAGATGTCCCTCCTCAGCTCCTATTGGCCCTGGAGAAGGATGGGCGGAGCTTGGCTCGGGGGTACGAGGCTGCCAAAGGCCTCTCTGAGGGGATTGTGCAAGGCCTACAAGACCACAGAGACTCATACAAGGTACACATTTTTACAATTTTTTTAGACAAGAAATCCTTGAACCCAAACAATAATAGATGCACAAACAATGGGAAATTTCAGAATGACAAATGTGTCTACGGTAGTCTGAGTCTATGGATAAAGGAAACAGCGCCTCCTCCAAATGTGGCGACTCCCAATTATTGCAGAAATGGAGCAGAATTTGACCATTGCCTTGGCTGTTGGTCTGGGCAGTCCTGCCCTCTGCAGGCCACTTATGACCAGCCTATGGATGTTACCAAGGCTTCCAAATATAAATACGAGAAATTTACATTTGTACCCAAGCTGTATTATAACATCCTTGAGCAGTTGGTACTTCAAAACCTTGGTGATAAAAGCTTCTTCCAGACTGGAATCAAAACTACACCCCACTTCCAAAATGGTGACCTACACACACACACACACACGATCTTTTTTTATATCAGTGTAGATGTTTGAACTGACACGTCAGACAAGACTATGATGCCCAACATTCATATTTTTTCCCTGAAGTACAGGATCATCACGTATTTTTCAATCCTTCTCTCTTTCCCTCTCTTCCTCTCTCTCTCTCTCTGTCTCTCTCTCTCTCAGGAGGCAGTAACAGCTGAACAGAAATCTCTTGGAGGACAGGTGGAGAGCCTGCTGTCCTGGTTGAGGGAGAGCGAGGCCCAGATGGATGGAGGCATGACAGGGATGGAAAAAATGGAGAAAACAGAGGGCGACAACAGCCATGATCAGCTCATACAGCAGCTGCATCTGTGCAAGGTAAGTTGCCATAACTGTGAAGGACGAAGTGTCTTAGTAGAGTTACTGGTTCAAGGAATACGCAACAATGTGGTTTTATATACTGGAGGGGAAAAACAGTTCCATAGCCTTTCAACAAAGTGCCTTGCACCACCTTGACTTAATACATTTCTGGTGTTGGTGCCTCAGTGGGAGCTAAACTCCCAAACATGGCGGTGTTGGTCCCACCCTCTGAGGTTCGAATATGAGCTGCTTCCTTCCGGGCTCCGCCTTCGTGCCCCCATAGTTAAAAAGAACAGGTACAGAAATTCCTTTGTGCCTGTCTCTATCAGAGCATTGAACGCTGCTGGGGTACAAATGTAATGTCTCCCCATCTGCCGTTGCTGCTATTTTGTTATTTATTTATTTTATCCTTTTATTTTTTTTATTCTTTCATCTTATTTATTCTTAGGGGTACAGTACAGTATATCTGTATTACCGGTATATACTTTGTCTGCCCTTTGGTCTGGACTGAGGTTTTTTCTCTTGTGCTTTAATACAATGATACATTGTAGCTCTTTCTTGTGATATAAATGTGCTGCTGTGAGCGAACTGCACTTTGCTACTATGCACTTTATATCTCTACTGTGCACTTTAGATCGTTGCTACTGTTGTCATTTGCACTTTAACTATTGTGCTGCACTTTAAACTGCTGCTCTAGACTGTTTTTACAATGTTTTTTTGTCTTATTTGTTTTTATGTATGTACTTCGTACTACGCTTTCTGCAATCCAATTTGCCCTTTTGGGACACTTAATAAATCTTGAATCTTGAATCTTGAATCTTTCCTCTACCCTCTGAACTCTACAGGACTAGCTCTTTCCTCTGCTCACCTCTGTCTGACCTCTGAACTCTATAGGACTAGCTCTTTCCTCTGCTCACCTCTCTCTGACCTTTCGATTTCACTTGCTTTTTAGGAGCTCCAGTCCTCCCTGACGGCTCGCTCCAATGAGGTCAACCAGGTGGCCTTTGACATCCAGGTGTTCATCTCGGAGCGGGCTCAGGACCTGGCCCCCGAGCAGAGCCGGTACCTCCTGGGGCAGCTCCAGCAGCTCCAGCGGGCCTTCCACCGAGCCTCCGGCCACGCCCAGGCCTGGGCCCACGCGCTCTCCACCCAGAGAGAGAGGGAGGAGCAGCGGCAGCACAGGGAGAGGCTGAAAGAAGAGGAGGAGATGGAGAGAGAGAGACAGAGGCAGAGTGCAAGGGAGAGAGAGGTTTGGACAAAGACAATTGAGTCGGATCGGTTTTTAATGCTGTGCTTGTTACTCACCAATACACTGTCAGCATATTCATAATATCCTGTAGAGTATACTTTGTTCACTAGCTAAGTTTGACATGCTCTAACTATTGACATGCCCTCTTACACTCAGGTCTCTTGGCACGGTTTTGCACCCACAACCATGTAAAATCATATCAAACTCATAAATAGGACTCACAAGGGGAAACAATTGTAAAAGCCTGATCAAGCTAACTTCCACCACCGTTTTCACATCGAGTACCATACTATATCCTCAAACCTATTCTCACAAAACCATTTCATCCATAGAGAACCAAAGTCGATGTCACTCCCTGCTTCAGCATGCGTACCAAGAGATTTCATTCGCCATTTATTTTCCCATAGACATTTCGTAATGCTTATAAAAAATTGTTTTACTTGGTCAAACCAAACGGTTCAGCTATATTTAGAAACAGGAGAAAACACAAAACATTTGACTCTGACCAAAATGTAAAAAAAAAAAAAAAAAAAAAAAAAAATGCTCAGAGTGAAATGTTCTATGGTCTCTCCTGTTTCTAAATACAGCTGAATTGTTTGGTTTGACCCAATTAAACTATTTTCTACAAGCATTTTACGAAATGTCTATGGGAAAATAAATGGCGGACGAAAATCCCTTGCTTGGTACGCCATGCTGAAGCAGGAAGTGACGTTGACTTTGACTCTCTATTGATAGCAAACCACTGCTGCTCTTGTCTTGTCGCAAAAGCTTTTCCACTTGACACAGACATGCGCCTATTTCACATGCCACCTGAAAATAGGCGTATTATCACCAGCATCACTACTACTACTACTACTACTTCACAGGCCAGCGTGTTTGCTCCTCTGCATGTCTCTATAACATGTGTGTGTTATTAACCTGTTTGCCTTGCTCTTCCAGATGGCCACTGAAGGAAATCGCTTGCGTCATGGCGGAAAACAAAAGGCTAGCGAGTCGATAGCAGAAAAGCCTTGCTGGCTACAGTGCTTAATCCTTTTTTTCCTCGCATCTCACCTGAATACAGGGGAGAAAGGGGAAAAACACAAAATCAACAATATTTGTTTGATTTCTCTTTGTATCGTTTGTTATGGCTTGATCGACATGTTGATGAGGAGAGTGTGTGTGTGTGTGCGTGTGTCTGCCTGTGTTTCTAAGTGTGAACTCTGGACACAATCTGCTCAAAGCTTGGCAAAGTGTGCACTACACAAGAAATGATTTAGGGACCAAATATATGAGGGTTGGTTAAGATATATTTGTAATGTGTTAGACTGTCGGTGATTCATAAAACTCAATGTCTATGTGTTTTGCTTTGGGGGGCTTTTCTCCCCTCCCTCCCGCCATCCCTCCTCCATGTCTCTCAGGTGGTCCAGCAGCAGAAAGCGGAGTGCTCTCAGAAGCTAGAAGGTCTGACCATGTGGTTAGCTGGAGCTGCCAGCATGCTGGCCAATCAGAAACCTGGAGCCGAGTCAGGTGATGTGAGCGTCCTGCAACAGAAGCAGAGGGAACTGAAGGTATGGGACTCTCCCCCTACCCTACTAGTGGAGGTCTACAGTATCAACTTAAATAATAGATATGAATGTCATAAATTGGAAATAAAAACAAAAACGGTATAAGTTCATATGTAATTGCATATAGTAAATGTTGAATTCTAATACATTACATATACCCACACACAAAAACACACACACAAGGTATTCTCTCCTGCATGTTTACATGTCGATTCAGCACATTATTATTGTTATTATAATGTCATTTCAGCATGATTTTAACCTAATAGATTTATTTGATTATTAACAAGAGCTAACTCTACCTGCTCTAACTTTTTCACCTGCATCTTCCCAGTTGTATCTCATTGTCCTGCCTCACACCTCATCTCTTTATGTCCGTGTCTCATTCTCGCTGTGTCAAACCATTTTGAAACATCTGCTCTCTCTCTCTCTCGCTCTCTAGGAGGTGCAGAAGGACCTCCAGACCAAAAGAGAAGGCGTGGCCGAGGCCATCCGCTCTGTGGAGGACTTCCTGGCGGAGCGAGGAGACAGTCTGAGCCCCGCGGAGAGGGAGAACCTCCAGGGGGCGCTAACCAAAATGAAGGAACAGTACAGCGCACTGACAGACTCGGCTAACACGTCACTGACAGAGCTGGACACGGCCATCAGCACCACCGTACAGCAGAACACACAGAGGGTAAGGAGATCAGAGCGGTTTTACATTTATATGTCTACTAGTATTAGAATAGAATATGTTATTGTTTATAGCTCATCTAACATTGGTCCTCTCTTCCAGGCGAAGGCAGTGGAGGAGCTGCAGGAGACACAGGGCCAGATAGACTCTCTGCTGGAGGAGCTGTCCTCCCTGAACCAGCCTGGCAGGAGAGTCGGCTCTGGAGCGGCTCTGGATGTTACTGACGCAGCGTTCTCCTCCACACAGCCAGAGGGCGCTCTGCTGTCACGCACAGACATGATTCAGGTCAGAAACAGGAGTTTTGGAAATGTATTTATAGCAGAAACACACAAACTAGTTTTGACTTGGACATCTTCCAACATTTAACGTCTCGACCTTTGCCCTCTCTCCCAGGCGGAGCTGCAGCAGCTGCAGTCCCAGCAAGCCCAGCTGCTCCAGGTGGCCCAGTCGACCCGCTTCCTCCTGGACCAGCCCGACTCGGCTGTTCCCCCCCAAGAGAAGCAGCGTCTCCGGGCCGCTCTGGACCAGCTGCAAGCCCAGCACCACGACCGGCTGCAGAGCTGCCAGGTACTCAGTACAGTTACTACTAATGTTACGTCTACAGTATGGACTCCTGACCGGCTTTATGTGCCCTCAGGTGTTGTAGGCAACAGCAACTTAAAGAAGGTGTGAGTGATGATACCTGATATTCATCTAGCCTAGAAAGAGAGTGTAGTTAACGAGTAATGGGCAAGTTAGAAGGCTGAATGTAGGCAAGATGGCTTTAGATGTTGAGTGGTGGAGATAAATGTACCCACTCTGCACCCTTACCTATTCCCTGTAGTACATTAAAAAATGGTAACTGACCACTATTTCTTCTTCTTCTAGGACCGTCTGAGGAAGTCTGAGGCTCTGAGGGATGAACTGACCAAGTTCCTGCAGGAACATGGAATCCTGGGAACCTGGCTGGAGAAGAGTGAGCAGGAGCTCCGTTCCCTGGGGGAAGGAGAGACCGACGCACAAGGCCTGAAAGGCAGGCTGGAGGAGCACAAAAAGGTGAACACACAAAACATCCGTTTCTTTTTACGTTATTTTTAGTTAAAGGATTAGGAAACATCACTCAATGTGTTTGGTTCTAGCCAGAGTAACCGCAGTCTTCTACTGCTGGCCACTGAGCAGCTGCTCTGTAGCACTTAAGATTCTTTTTCAATATACTGCATTTTCTTTCTATAAATGTCATCATCACAGACATGAATATGCACACATCTGCTCCAAACTGATCTGTAATCTGTACTTCTTCCCCCAGCTTGCTGAAGAAGTGATCTGCCACAAGGCGGACCTGCGCTTCGTCTCCATCTCGGGTCAGAAGGTTCTGGACTCGGTGCAGGGAGCTCTGGAGCAGGTCGCTGGTTCAGACCCGGCTCTGGACAGCACCAAGCAGCTGGTGACCGACAAGCTGCAGGATGTCAACCACAGATATACAGCCCTACACACCAAGGTCAGGGTTGCTCGGGTCTTATCTGAAAATGTATAATAATTGTGTTGAATGAAACTTGATGATCGGTTTAGCTTTGGATTGGATAAGGATTCTGTGAGAATCTATTTTTGAAATAAGTATTTCCAAAGTGAACTCAGATTTACTTTGAAATTAGGCATTTCCTCCAGCCTGGTATGAAGTGTGACTTGTATCCTCTCTCTGTCTCTGTGGGCCTTGTGCAGTCGTCAGAGCTGGGTGGCCGTCTGTCGGGCCTGGTGGAGAGGTACCAGCAGTACCAGGACGAGGCGGTGTCGCTCCACTCCTGGCTCAGCACTCAGGAACAGAACCAGAGCATGGCCGTGCCCAGCGGGGACACGGACCCCCAGACCCTGCAGAACACACTGAGACAAGTACAGGTGAGAGGGACACATGTCCAAAAGACCATACACACTACAGTACACTCAGAACATACTATGTCAAGTAAGTACATGTAAGGGAGAAAAAGAAAAAGAGGACAGTTCACACACACACACACACACACACACACACACACACACTCAAAATAAGGAAAGCTGTTAGTGATCTGGCCTTGTTGGCAGTCATCATTCCCAGCACTTACATCATTGATTCTCAAAGTGGAGTGTGGGGACCCCCAGGGATCCTTGAGGGGGTTCCAGGGCGTCCCCAGCAAAAAGGGCAATACTTTATTTTCACTGTGATTCCATTCATAAGTAACACAATGACACAATGTATGACTATTTTGGTCAATGGTTTAATACACTTTCTCTAATAAAACATCTAAAAGCAACATCTAAGCAATCTTATCAGATGGGAGACCCTGGAACAAAATCTTATCTGTGGTCTAATTTGTGTCAGTTTAGGTGTCCTTAATGCGAAAAAGATTAAGAACCACTGCGCTTACATCATGTTGTGTATCGACCAAAAACCACAAATCCGGTCAAGAAATCAGAGTCTGGAAAAAGTTTGGACTTAGAGGAATCTTATCTCTGTTTTTACATCCTTGTAAGCGATTGAAGTGACTTGAGTTGTGTTTTTCTGTGTCCCCAGCTGCTGCAGGACGAGCTGGCAGAACACACGGTGCAGCTGGAGAAGGTGAAGAGAGCCGGCAGAGATCTGGTCAGCACAGAGGAGTCTCCTTCCCTCAAAGCTGTCGACATCCTCTGTACTGCAGGTAACTAATGCTGTCCCCTCAGTCTTTCACACAGGCCACTGCTTCTGTGTGGAGACTGTTGTCCATTTACTATCTGTTATTGTCACGACTTAACGTATATCAAAACAAGCCCTCTGACAACATGTACACATTCAATTCACATGTTCTGCATTTAGCTAATGTTCTTACATGATATTACACTACATTGTCATTTAGCAGATGCTTTGTCCAAAGCGATTCACAAGTACACTTTCTTATCCAGAGTGACTTTTAATGAGTGCAAACAGAAGAATAAGCTGAAATTTCCAGAGCGCCAAAACATTACGAGCAAGCAATACTGTAGGTCAGAGCCACAGCACCCAGACAAAAGATTTAACTCATTGAGTGCCAGCCACTTTTGGAGAACGGTGCCAGAGTTTCAGAGCGTTTTCAGTGATTTCTCGAGGCCCACAGAATATTGTGTGATATTACTATGTAAACACCGAACACGCACAAAGAACGAGGAGACTCTCTTCTATCATCTGCAAAAAAAAGTTTATTGATCCCATTTTCCGTTCTTTAGTTATGAGCTGGAGAAGATAGGCTGTTTTGAGCAAAAAGACAGGTTTCAAATTATAAGCTGAGATATTCAGCCTTTTGTGAAATGCAGCATTTCAAGCACATTCACTGACGCTAGCTAATATTTTCTGATGTAGTGACGTGGTGTAGTTCTGTGGAGCCTGCGTGCCCCACCCCCCTCTCCCCGCCTCAGCTGCAAACTCCTCCCCACACGCACCCAGTCTATTTTCGGAGCCTCCGTTTTTGCGCCGGGCGGCTCCCAGCGCGACAAGGAAATGCCAAACGGGACTGCAGGGATAGGTTTGGCCCTTCGGCGTCGGGTGCTGCCTTTCTGGCGGGTAATCGTGTGGAGAAACTATATGCAGACAGACAGACAGAGGCAGAGGAGCTCAGTTGTGTGCGCGGATTGACTGATGTTCGCAGCCCGACGTCAGCTGCAGACAGAGCAATCTATATGGCTCTGGCTGCAGCATGCATCGGCTTCTCTTTGATCACGGCTTTTTGCTGCAGTTTTCCGGACCTTTCTGTAATCTGGAGAGCACTGTCGCCACCTAATGAGTCCGTAAAATAGGTTATACACCTTCAATAGCTCCCATATTTGTACAGGAGATGCCTGATGCTTTGATCCACGTCCCACCGTCAAAAAACGCAATTGACGAACATACTCGTCCTTGGCACTCTACGTTACTAAATGAAATGACGAACATACTCGTCCATGGCACTCAATGAGTTAAAAGGTAGCAAGTGGGCAATGTTTGTTCTCTGTCTGTTCTCCGTTTCAATCTTTGTCCCACTGATGATGTCATAGTGATGTCATAAGAGCAAAATCATCTTATGACATCACTGTCACTGAGCAATTGTGGTTTTTTGGTTACACTTGCGCAATTGTGACATCACTGATGATGTCATAGACATTGTGACATCATCAGTGATGTCACAAGAGCAGGCGAGGACACGCAGCGGCCGAGCTGCAGGCGAGTAGCGGCCAAGCTGCGTATGCGAGCTGCAGGGCGGGCGCAGGAATCGAGCGCACGTAGCGCGCGAGATGACTAGTCTAACAAATCTTCCTGTGGTCCTAGACTGATCATGTATGAGTGTAAATCATGTATGAGAATTCCTCAGATTTACACTAATTTGACCTGCATTCATCAACAACACTACTAGAGCTGGGTATTGGTTCAAATTTCAAGAATCGATTCGATTCCGATTCACAAGGTTGCGAATCGATTAATTTCGATTCGATTCGATTCGATTCGATTCGATTCCGATTCAATCAATTTTCAATATTGATTTGGTTAGTGATACCAAAACGTGGTTTTTGAGCTGTACCCTGAATTACATGACTGTCCAGTTATGTAACACAGGGGTTTCCAACCAGCCAAGTAGATACATGGGGAAAAAAAGTTGCAGACTTGTCAATTTTAATGGTTTTAGTTACACATATATTTACTCACCACGTGGTGACAAAGGGTAAATAACAGCCTTTTCATCTGTCAATAAAGACACTTTCACAATTATGCACAGTGATTTGATTTCAGCCTATATCATTTCTAAAAGTAGATATTAATAATGATCAAACATTTCCATTCATGTAGCCTACAGTATTTATGTTTTTGTTTCAACTACAAACATAATTAAACGCCAACTTGAAACTATGTTTCAACTACCACACACAGCACAATATTTTAGCCTGTTTAGTAAAAAAAAAAAAAAAAAAAAAGATTTTTTTTTTTTTTTTTTTTTTTTAATTAAAAAAAAAAATCGATCTCTGGACATATGAATCGATAATCGAGGATTAAAATGAAAATCGATTAAAAATCGGAGAATCGATTTTTTGAACCCAGCCCTAAACACTACTGGCCACAACACACTAAAAAACGGTTTAGTATCTCTTTAAGTTAAGGTATCCTTTATTATCCCCATGAGAGGTGCCAGGCTAACGAGAGAAGAGGGAGTGATTTTGTGTTTTGCTCCTTCCTGTCAGATGGTCTGGAGAAGAGGCTGGGCTCCCTCTCTGCGTGTGTGTCGGAGCGGGCGGAGCAGCTGCAGACGGCCGTGGCTCAGTCGGTCAGCGTCCAGGAGGGCCTGAAGGCTCTGCTGGCCTGGCTGGACGAGCTGGCCCTGACCCCTGGCCCGGTCCAGCCCACCGCACAGGCTGTACAGGACGCACTGACCCAGAACCAGGTGGGGAGTACAGGCAGAGGAAGAACGTTGCAATAATGCAAAAGAATGTACTTGTTTAAGTAAAGAAAAGGGAACCTGGTGCTTTGCTTGTGCAATATTTCCCAAAATACAGAGATGACCGCATCTTCCAAAATGTTCTTCATATGTCGCATCTTTTTAGTCATATTACATCATGAGTTAGTTCACTCGCAAACACAACTGTAGTGTATGTGTGTATGTGTGTGTGAGTGTGTGTATGTGTGTGTGTATGCACATTACCCCTTTCATCAGCTCGGTGTATAAAATGATCTTTTAATGAATAAATTAAAGTTGTACTGCAGCACAGTGGCTTCACCTGCGCACAATGAGCCGTAACCCGAAAAAGTCATTTGATGTTCAGTAATGAACAATAACGCTCAAGAGCATCAAAGCATCATCAACAGACCATAAAGGCTGCAATCATGTGGAAAGTCAATTATAAAGGAAATGTTTTTCACCGCTTTCATTGTCTTTCATTTATTTCAAAGAAATGTTCAAACATTTTCCTATTTTTCCTTCTTCTATCGATCAATGCAGAATATTTAGAAATGCACAATGCTTTCCTCGGTCTGCACGACAATGTCTCATCCTTGATTGTCATATTCCATGGGTTCTAATAGCATCAAAATATAGTTTTTCGAAAGTGTGTGATTTTCTTCAGTCGTGACCGAGTCTCCATTTCTTTCAACCCACTTCTCCTCTTCCTCTTCTTCCCCCAGAAACTTCGTCAGGAGCTGCTCTCCAGGCAGGGCAGCGTGGAAGCCACGCGGGACTCCGTTTCCAAGCTCCTCCAGAGCCCGGACGCCTCCACGGCCTCCGGCCTCCAGGGGGCGCTCGGCGATCTGACCCGGCGCTACGCGGCGGCCCAGGCCAGCCAGGCAGAGAGGGAGGCTGAGCTGAAAGGCCTGCTGCCCAGGCTGGAGAGCTACGAGCGGCTGGGGACGGACCTCCAGGTCTTCACCCAGAGCAGACGGAGAGCTCTGAGCCCGGGGGGACAGCCCGACCGCAGCGTGGACGACTACAGGCAGACCATCGAGGTGACGAGGAGGGTCCGACTTAGAGCCATCTTAAATACAAGTGTAGCCCTTAAAGGAACACTCCGCCAATTTTCAACCAGCTTTGTATCATTACAAAATCAGTAGTATATCAGAAAACTGAAAACAGTTTTGCAGGCATTCATTTAGTTTGACACTTATTGGGAGTTGATTTAAGTTGTCGACCAGTGCTGATGTCATTTGTGCATGAATGACATCACTGAGGTATCAAGAGTCATACAGACCAATTTACCATACAGACAGATTTATCAAATGCTTATTAAAATTGGATCAATTTTGCATGGTTCTGTGGAGCTCAAATGTGTAGATTTTTACTGCAATAGACAACTTTCCACATTGGTAGCCTCAACTGCAGCGAGAGGTAACGGTTAGTATTTTTCCACTTCAATACCCAGAAATCTTGTGTTGTGGCTTCAGCGTCAGTTAACTCACTCACTGCTGGTTAAGAGCAAGTTTTGTATTTTGCCCTTAATTTTCGACATGTCATTTCTTGTGGCCAGAGAGCTTTTCCCACCAAATAGAGTAAATCTACAGGGTGTCAGTTAGTGGGGTGATTGGATTCTCTTCTCTGTTGCAGTCCCACTATAATAAGATGGGTGTATTTTTACATAAGACATCTACCAGATGTCATTAGGATTAATTTCCAGAGAGATAACGGATCACAGATGATGAGAAAGCTGTGTGTGTGTCTTTTTCCAGGAGGTCCGGTCGGAGCTGGAGCAAGAAGCTGGCCAGCTGAAGTCCTTCTGCGACCTGGGCACGGGGCTCAGCCAATCAAAAGCTTTCGGCAACACTCGAAGCCTATTGGATAATGTCAAAGGGGTTTCTGACGAGTTCACCCAACTGGAAGCCAACATCAATGAAAGGTAATGTTAACAGATACCGTCTAGTAAGGGACCTTCACAAACTGAAGGGGACCCTACACCAATCATTTTACCGTTTACTGTCCAGGAATTACAAATTCAATTTTGAAAAGAAAAAGAAAAAAATACTGGGGGAGTTGATACATTTATTTTGTGCCTGTAAAATACCCCAAAAATAAATGCAAATCTAATCCCAGATTATATAAGAATAGTTGAACAGGTGAATATAAAAATCATGTTGTTATACTTATCTTGGAAACACAGCTTTTAACCCACACTTGTCAGTTGTACTACAGTTCACCACAAAATCCACAAGGGGGCATCAGATACAAAGCTGTCAATTGTATTTGGTCACCTGCTTGTATAATAGGAGGCTCCTAACCTTGCAAGCAGCCCCCCCCCCCCACACACACACACACACACACACACACACACACACACACACACTTAACCTCCAAAGGCAGATAGCACCAAAATCAGCAAAATCGAACATTTGGTTGGATATGCATATACTTAAAACAAACACTGTGATTGGTTGTACAAAACTGACCATGTCCCTGATTATTCCTAATTTATTTTTTTAAATGGTGATGTTCGTGTAACACCGGTTGCCATGCCGACCCAGTGGACAGCCAACTACATTTGCAGCCTGCCTGTCTGTGGGGAATTTATAAATACCATCAATCTGGTTCCGATTTATCAGATTATACATGAGTTTGATAAGACAGTCACATGAGAGCAGCCAATAAACACTGCCATATGGATGCATTTTGATGCCTGATGAGATAGGAATACATAGCGATTCTTTCACTACAATTTGTGAATACAGCATGTGTGTGTGTGTGTGTGTGCGTGTGTGTGCGCGTTGTGTGATGCAAGCAGGCGTGGATGCTAATATAAGCAGCATGGCCATGGTTCATTGTCCGCCCTATAAAAGGCCCTCTCAGATAACTCCCAGCCTGGGATCCAGAAGGGGGAAAATAGCAGCATGTTAATGATACTGTTCCATGCCAGACGACTTCTCTCAGAGCCGTTTTGTCTGTGGGCAGCCAGCGCTTTTCCAACCGTGGCTCTAGGCAGATCAGACACAAAGAGGGAGGTCAAGGCTGTGTTATTGCTGTCCCAGAGCCAACGGGGACGGACACAATAGGGCTTTGTTTTATTTATTATCTTTTTGAGAATCTGTAGCGTGAAGATGTCTTATTTTGGTTGCCTTCCCCCCTTTTCTCTGGCTTTTGTTTATATTTGTGTGCTTAGATGAAAATGTTGTTAATATTGGTTTAATTTCTTAGGGAAGAGACCTTGTTACAAGCCCATTATGGTTTCTTGTCTCTACCTGCACAATCTTTTTTTTATCCACTTATTTCCTTTAGTTTGTTCTTGATTGTACTATGTGCAAATAAATAAACAAGAGGGGACCATATTGTCACTTTATACTGATACAGTGAAAATAAATAGAAACTAAATTGAATTCACACTCCTTCCATTCCACTTCCTGAACCTTGGTGTGCTTCTCCCTTCTCCTCTTACCTTTTGCTCCCTCTTGCCTCCTTCCTCCACTCCTCTCCTCTCTCCTCCTCTCTGCAGGTTTGTAGCCATCCAGGCCTGTGAGCAGCAGCTGGCTCAGTTCCGTGGGCTCTCTGGCTCCCTCCTCAGGTGGCTGCAGACAGCGCAGGACCAGCTGCCCTCCAAAGAGGCCAACCTCAACACCGAGGGCCTACAGAGGAGAGTCCAGCAGCTCAAGGTGTGTGTCTGTATGTCTCTGTCTGTCTCTGTCTGTCTGTCTCTGTCTGTCTGTCTGTCTGTCTGGATTTCAATGCTTTAGCATTACAACTTTGTGGATGTTGGACGTTCCAATTGATAGTTTAACAAAATAAAAAAATGTGAATGAAAAGTAAAGCAGCAGGGTGACCTAGTGGGTCGAGTGACCGTCCCGTTACAGCAAGGTCACAGGTTCAACCCCTGCAGCAACCATTTTTCATGTTAAAGTGTCCTTGAGAAAGACACTGGCTTTCTACAGTACCTGCTCTGGATTAAAGAGCCAGCAAAGTGTAAAAAAAAAAAGGGAAATATGTAAGGAGTTTGTTGTATGAACTCAATGTGACTTGTATGAAGTAGCATCACTCAGTAAAATCTGTTGCATATTTGTGCCTGCAGGACTTGTCAAATGACTGGGAGTCGCAGGGATCCAGGGTTCAGGAGCTGAACAAGACGGGCTCAGAGCTCGACTCACTCATCATCAACATCACCGCCCCCCAGACCAAGACTGGTAAGACAAAACAATCACAACCTTCATGACTTTACCATGCATTATTCATTTTCTCTGTATGAAATGATAAAACACTGAGACAGACAGAACATGTTCACAGACGATGCAGGGGAGTTTTTCTTTCTAATTCCCTAAGTGGCTAATAATAAATAATTTCACCCGAAAAATAACAAAGAAACAGAAAATAAATGTTTAACACAACTGAATAACTAACTGCGTGAAAGGGAAGCACAAAAGGGAAGAAACTGGTTTAAGTAAAACAAACTACATATTAATGACAAGGTGAAATTAATTAATTCATAAACTAATTTGATTAATTTCTACAGATTAGACGGTTGAGTCACAATTTGTGGTTGTATACAACTTGTCTCATTGCAATCTGCTTTGTCTCAGCAAAATGGGATTTACAATTAAGTTAAAAATTCAAAAATATCACCTGCATAGTATGTTTTGAAATACATATTGGAGCCTCTCATTCTTATGGTCCTCTATTACCGTATATAAACAATTAAATTGTTAAAATGTCATTTCTCATGGGACCTTATTTGTGAAAGGCAGAGGGGAATCTATTCTAATTAATTGAGAGGTAACAGTGAAATTACAAGGTAAAAGAGAAAGCATCTCATTGGTTGGTAGTTTCACCAGCTGTCTTAAGAGAAAGCATCTCATTGGTTGGTAGTTTCACCAGCTGTCATAAGAGAAAGCATCTCATTGGTTGGTAGTTTCACCAGCCATCATAAACGCTGTTGACTTGTTTCTATTGCACAGACTGCTGAAAGTGTGTTTGTTGCTTCTTGTTAGTTAGATCCATTGAGTTTCTGTGGTATCGTAGGAAGCCTCTGGGAGGCCATGTCTTTGTCCCCTGCTGCTGTCTGTTTCCATGGCGTCTGTCCAATGAGCTGAGTGTGTGCTGAAATGATTTGTCAGAAAGTTTGCAAGTTCTTGTGAGGATGTTGAGAACTTGTGTCATCGCTTCACATGTGTTTACATCATGTTTACATTTTTGAACCAGTCGGAACATCGTGGGAACATAAGTGTGTTGCTGTAGTGCTGCCAACTCAGTCAGGTGTGTGTCTTTGTTCTCCCAGGTGCTCTTCAAATCAATGGCTCGTCCAGTCCCAGCAGTGTCAATGGCATTCACACCTGTAAAGGTGAGCGCTCTCTCTCTCTCTCTCTCTCTCTCTCACTGTCTGTCTCTCTCTCTCGCAGTCTGTCTCTCTCTCTCTCTCTGTCTCTCTCTCTCTCTCTCTCTCTCTCTCTCTCTCTCTCTCTCTCTGTTACCCAATACCGCCTGGACTGACTAAATCCTCTTGTCTCGTTATCTTCATCTACTCCAAGGTGAAGAAGAAAATAACGATATCTGAGATAAGGTCACATGACCTGCACCAGCTGTAATGCTGTTTATAGTGTTTCCCATTATTGATCACACCTAGCGATTTCTGTGTATTACTGTTTACTGTCCCATGTATCTTTCAGCTTTTTGTCTGTGCAAAATGTTTGTCGGTGCCAATTTTGTACATTTTGATAAATGTTATCAGTGGCAACTGCAAGATCTACAGGACGGGGGCAGTCCTTATCTAGTCCACTCTCATCTAATCCACTTTCATCTCCTCTACTCTGCAACACAGCTGCACAACTCTAATGTGTATCATCAGACTAGCTTCTCCTCCTCCTGTCTGCTCTGCTCATTTCCTTGATTCTCTTCTTCTCTGCTGTTCACGGCTTCTGTCTTCGACTCCCCTCTGAGCACTCTCCTGTCTCCCTGCGCCCCCTGCAGACCTGACGGAGCTGCAGCTAGCGGTGTCGGACGTGAACGGGCGGTACGAGGCGCTGGGCGCCGAGCTGAGGGCGCGTCACGGCCGCCAGCAGGTGGCGCTGGAGCTGAGGCAGGCGGCCAGGCGGGGCACGGAGGAGCTCAGCAGCTGGCTGAGAGACAGGGAGCACAGCCTGGAGCTGGGACAGACCGCCTCGCCCTCCAAGCCCGAGCTGGTGCGAGCACAGGCCCAGGAGAACAAGGTGAGGACTGCCTGCAGAGGCGGGTCTGGAGAGATGGCAAGTTCTGTAACCTCTTTCCTAGGCCCTTTCCCAAAGCCAACATTTTTAGCTACACCAATTTCCGGCTATGAAAATTGCAGTGGAAAGTGGATAATGCTTCACATTGATGTAGCTAACTAGCTATCTCACATTTGCCTTATTTATAATTTATATAATATAAGAATAATGTAATAATTTATAATATAACAATAATTTATATAATAATAATAATAATAATAATAATAATAATAATAATAATAATAAAAATAATCATCATCATTTTGAATTTACTGCTTTTTAAGTACCGTAATAAATCAGTCGAGTAACGTTTTTGGCTCTTAACTGCCGCACTTCCTCTCCTTCCCCCCTCTTCTTCAGGCCCTGCTGTCCGAGCTGTCTGAGCATTCTGGGAAGGTGGAGGAGCTGAAGAGCACCTTGAGGAAGCTGATCGCTGATAACCCGGACTCCCCCGAGGCGGGCACCTGGAGACAGCAGCTACAAGAGATCGGTGTGTGGGACAGATGAAAACATGCTTGTAGATCTATTATCCGGTGATGGACCGCCATTTTTAATGAGACTGATAGATTAGAGGCCTGGAGGCAAAAACTCGTGGAGATCTGTGGGTGGAACAAACCAAAACATCTCTCCCAACAGCTACAGCAGGTAGCTGAGCGGTAGAGACAGATAAACAGTAAATACGGTATAGTGTCTTAAGGCTTGATTGGAACATGATTCCATATGGAGGGAGCCATTTTGAAGTAGAAGTGTGTGGTTCTATAATGTATCAGAGGCTGAAGCAGACACATGGAGGTGGCAGGTGCAGGCAGATATGTGAGGTAAGATAGTGGTACTGACAGAGGAAAAGCACCAGCATTGCTATTGGGAGAGGTAACACAAAGAGTCAAGGAGTTTGTTACCCGATTTCTGCCAGGCTTTTCCATGAAGATGAGAACATGTTAGAAGTTGATATTACTTGAAATCAATCAATTTAGGTACTAAATAATTATATCAACTTTAAATGAGCTCAAAGATGGGGAAAAGATGAGGCAATTTTGTCTGTGGTGTGTTTTTGAAGACGGTTCAGGAGAAGCGCCTCCGAATTGGTGAGAATATTTTGTGATTTTTGATCCAAGGAGAGTGTGGGAGGTGTTCCTGTCAAGCCCATTTGTTCCTTCTTCCACTTGATATTTTTACCAGCCTCTCCTGACAAATATCTGAGGACAAATCCAAGCAGGGCGCCTTTATTTCTCATAGTTCAAAACGCCTCTCTTCAAACCCATGTGGGTCCAATGCACACACACACACGCACGCACACACACACACGCGCGCACGCACACACACACGCGCGCGCGCGCGCGCACACACACACACACACACACACACACACACACACACACACACACACACACACACACACACTCTCACACACACACACACACGCGCGCGCGTGCGCACGCACGCACACACACACACACACACACACACACACACACACACTCACTCACTCACACTCTGCTGGATGCCCACAATATGAGTCAGAGAGGGAGACACAGAGGAGGGGAGTTAGGAGGAGGGCACAGGGGAACCTCACACATGAATGATAGAATATATTTAAAGTCCATATGAATATTTAAAGTCAAGTGTCCCCACTGCTTTACCTGCTCCATACACCATCAAATGATCTGTTTTGTTTTCTAAAACAAGAAACTTTTTCAATCAAAACTTTTTCAATAAGTGCACCTTTTGCAAATGGTAGTTTCAGTGTTTTCTCAATGCTGTGTTGATTGGTTGTTTGTTTCCCCAGACTCCCGCTGGCAGAAGGCCAATCAGACCGCAGCCCAGAGGCAGACTGAGCTGGAGACCTGTGCCGATAGGCTGGGAAGCTTCGCCTCAGCGGCCAATCAGCTGGGCCCGTGGCTGAGGGAGAAGGAGCTGATGATGAGCGTGCTGGGACCGCTGAGTATCGACCCCAACATGCTCAACACGCAGAAACAACAAGCCCAGGTAGGAGGCACCAACTTACACACACACATACTGTTTCCGGTGTAACTTTTTTTCGGGCATACTGTATTGTGTATCTTACACAAATTGCGTAGCACAGAATCAGATGACGCGTGACTTTATAGCAGTTGCTCATAGAACATTTAAAAAAAGACAGTTAAACTGGTAGAAACAGACTGGAGGGGGGCTTTAAGCCTTGAGGCAATGGAGACATGAATGGTGAAAAAGACCAACCGTTAAACAGGTAGAAACAGAGGAGTCTGTCTATGGTTCAACTCTGCTCAATTAATAGCAGACACCAGCTGATCCAATTTAAAGCCGTTCACCGTCTTCATTATTCCAAGCATAGGTTACATAAGATTTAGCCTTCTGTCTCACCACTTTGTGATAGGTGGCGGGTGTCAGAAGGCACACTATCCCATGCTTTCTGGTTTTGCCCTTCACTTTCTGGATTCTGGGCCAAAATATTTGACTGGTACACTAAGGCCTATAAAATAACCCTTCCACCGGAGGCAGAACTCGCCATCATCGGCTGCTCTCAATCCTCTCTGCTCCTTCCTAAGGCTGTGCAGCAGTCTCTGACACAGGGGATGATCGTCACCAAAGAAACTCATACTGCAGGAATGGAAGTCTTTAAGTCTGAAACACAGACTTAAAGACACACACACTGCAAAGACCAACAGCTGTTAAAGTACCTGAGCAAGAATATAAAACAAATAGTAATTGAAACTGAGAGAAACCCCAGAGTAATTGGAAGAAATGTGATTAAAAAATAGATTTTTCACGATTGTCTTCAATCTCTCATCTTATTTAGACACACTAATGGGAGATGACATTGTCCCTGCCTTGCGCCTGATCTATCACTGAGCTTATGTAGAAGACCTCTCACCTCTTCCCTCTCCGCTCGTCTCCCTTCTAGTTCATGCTGCGCGAGTTCGAGACCCGGCGGCCACAGTACGACCAGCTGACCCAGGCCGCAGACGGCATCCTCTCCCCGGCCGGTGACACTCCCCAGGACCCCAAGGACCTGGCGGAGGTGCGAGCCGAGCTGGGCTCCATCTCCCAGCAGTGGGAGGACCTGACGTCCCGACTGACCCAGAGGTCAGAGAACATCGACCAGGCGCAAGGAACCAGCCAACGCTACCAGGTAAGATCTGGCTGACTCCAGCTCAGCAATGTATGGGCGGCTGTAGCTCAGGAGGTAGAGCGGGTCGTCCTCTAATCACTTTGGATAAAAGAGGTCGGGGGTTCGATCCCCAGCTCCTCCAGTCTGCATGTTCAAGTGTCCTTGTCCAAGATACTGAACCCCAAATTGCTCCTGATGGTGTGCCAGCACCCTGCGTGGTAACCTGCCACCATCGGTGTATGAATGTCTGTGTGAATGGTTGAATGTACCTACTGATTGTAAAGCGCTTTGGATAAAAGCGTTATATAAATGTAGGCCATTTGCCATATATGATAGCTATATATATAGGTAGCTACATAGTCAATATTAATGCTTGTACAGCTTGTCATGGTAATTATGTTTATAATGTATGCTGTGCTGCTCCCATGCATGTAGTTGTTGAATATTGAATGTTGATGGATATATGAAAGAGAGCAGTAGGTGACATTACAGATGAAATGGTATGACAATTTCATATCACGATTATAGTGACAATATCACCGATATACTGTATCAGCATTATCACGGTATTGTTAGCGGTGCGCTAGTATAACATAAAACATGATAGTAATTTGGCTATGTTTCTACTGTGAAATTCTGCTGGCTGTCAATGCCTCTCTGCATCAGTGTCACCATGTGAAACTCCTGTAGTGATTTTGATTCTGGTGTAAGTTTAATTGTAAAAGGCAGGGGACAGTAGGCTGTGATATGATGACATGGGAGGTTATTTATCTTGCAGTAAAAAATGTTTAGCCGACATCGTAGCCATGAACAGCGCCGGTTTATAACCTCCTTCTGCCCTCTCTGCTTTCGTCCTCTCCTCCAGGCCTTGCTGCGAGAGCTTTCCTCCAGCGTGTGGGCTCTGGGCGAGCGGCTGGACGGCCAGGCCTCGCTGAGCGCGCAGCCCGAGGCGCTGAAGCGCCGCCTGCAGGAGACCGGCGAGATCCGCTCGGAGCTGGAGACGCGGCGCGCCGAGCTAGCCGAGGCCGAGAGGCTGTGCGCGGAGCTGAGCGCCCTCGTGGCCGAGCCCTACCTGAAGGAAGAGCTGAGCAAACGCCTGGAGAGCGTGAGCGCCCCGCTGAGGAGTCTGGAGGAGCGCGCAGGTGGGTGGACTTTATATTGTACCTCCTGTCATTTAACGGATCAGTCAGTACGTCCCCTCCGTGTTCCTCAGTTCACACGCAGTCAACACTTCAAACATTTAATTGGCATTCTATTATGCTAATCAACATGTTCAAATATTATGGGACGTTTTCTTTTCTGTGGAGGGCAGAAGCAACAGAGAAAATATTATTTATTTTTCTTTCTTTTTTCCTGTGATCATGTTGGAGAGCAAACTAACAGATAACGAAACAAGCAACTACTGTTTCATTAGTTACACTTTTACAAATGGCACACTTTTTTTTGGCAAAGTACCAATATATTTGTTTAAATAATCCCTTAAATTACTCAACTTTTTATCCCGTTATGCCTTTCAGGGATAATAGCCCATATTAATGGCTTAATTAGTAGAGTCAAACAACTGAATCCTCCTTAAGTTGTAATTAATATTGTTTTGATTATATCAAAAACTCTGAAAACTCTGAAAACAAATCCCCTGGAATAAACAAAATAAAAAATCCACAAGTTCAATTTCAAATTTTTTGTTTGTAATATATTTTCACTGTTTACTGTTGCTAATTCTTGGTGCTCTGTTTGCTAGCCGACGGGCTGTACCAGCTGCAGGCGGCTCTGTCCTCCACCCAGCAGTTCCAGCAGATGTTTGAGGAGCTGCGCTGCTGGCTGGACAAGCAGGCGGAACCCAGAGACTCCTCCAGCGACACCCTGCCCTGCCAGCCGGCGGCCCTACGCTCCCTGCTGGCCCAGACAGAGGAGCTCCAGCGAGGGATAGCCAGTCAGCGAGGTCCCTACGAGCTCATCCAGGCCGAGGGCGCCTCGCTGCTCGCCTCGCTCCCCGCCGGCGGGGACGAACGGTCGGCCCTGCAGTCCCGCCTGGCCACCTTACGCCAGGACTGGGAGGGGCTGAACCAGAGAATCGCAGAGCAGCAGAACAGACTCAAGGCCACCCTGAGCAAAGCAGAAATCTACCAGCAGCACAAAGCCGAGCTGATGCCGTGGTTAGCAGAGTGTGAAGTGAAGGATGGAGAGATCCAGCCGTCGCTAGACCCAGCGGCCCTGGACGAAGCCCTGCTGAAGGCCAGAGGACTGGCCATGGACCTGGAGAGGCGACAGCCCCTATTGGAGGCTTTCAATACTGCAGCCGATCAGCTACTCGAGCAATGCCGCGTAGGGGAGGAAGAGGTATGTAATGATGTCATTTTATCTGTTTCACATTTAGTTTTCCACTGTGAAGTGTACTGTACTGCAAAGTTTACTAAATTAAAATGTTTTATCTGCTTGGTTCCCTTGATATCCTGTATTGCTTAATTATTCAGCTTGGTCAGTTATTGTGTTTTAAGCATATTTGTGTTTGTTAAAAAACAAAACATTTCATAGGCAAATGATGTATTGATTGTGCATTGCTGTCTATGTTCAAGTCATATATCAAATGAATGAACCTAACTAAACTGCTGTAATGTGAACTAACCTGCTGTAGGTGCGGGATGAGAAGGCCCAGCTGAACCGCAGGTTGGACGGGCTCGGTGAGAAGATCCATAACCGCACGGCCCAGCTGGAGGAGCTGGCCAGCCGCCTGAAGGAGTTTGAGGAGGGGAGACAGGCTGTGGAGAGGAGGCTGGAGGCTGCCAAGCACCAGATAGAAGTCCAGGAGGCTCTAGGGCCGCAGGTAATGGAAATAATGTCAGTTTGTTCTCGAAAAAGGGTTTGTGAAGGTAATTAACATGAAGCTAGCGTCCATACATAGCAAAAAAAATGATTCAGTCTATGAAGATTTAAAAAAAAACGTGGACAATTATCTCCCTGCGGGTTTAAGTTTTTTCAATAATGGTTTGACTAACCACTTAGTTCTAGATTTATATAAATGGACATGATAATGAAAACGCAATGTAATACACCAGTGAATACTAGGCTGTAAATTCAAAAGCGTATCTTTTTGGACCATTCTTTTCATTTTAACTCATGATTCTTATTGCTCTCCTGTCCAGGCGTGCAGCGCTAAGAGCCTAGAGCGTCTGAGGAGTCAGCAGGAGGGCCTGAGGTCCCTGCAGCCTCAGGTGGTCTACCTCAGAGACCTGGCCCAGGGTCTGGTGCAGGACGCCCCCCAGACACCGGGGGGTGGCACTGAGGGGGCGCAGAGGCTACAGCGGCTGGCCCAGGGCACAGAGAGAGAGTATGGAGACGTTACTGAGAAGGTAAGGAGCAGGGAAGCTGAACATCAAAATATGTTGCTTCCACACATTATAAGTCTGGTGAAATTTTATAGAGAGCCAAAGTGAATGTAACTTCCTGCCTTCCCATGTACACCAGCGTCTGAATGGTGAATGGAGAGATACGTGACTTGTTGTGATCCCGTTTGAATTGTGCCATGGGGTACACGTATCATGTTTGTCAATGTAAAAGATAACTTTGCAAGTCAAGAAAGTCACAGTTTGTGGTAAAACTGTGGCACTATAAGTTATAAATCAGAAAGGCACAACTAGTCGCATAAGTGACATCTCTCTCGCCACTCCATGTTGTTGATGGTGTGACGTATATTGTGCGACACGAGAGATGTAGTCGATTGACAAAACTAAACCTTACGTTTCAGTTTCAGGACAAACTGCCACTTTCTTGACATGCAGAGTTTGAGCAAATTGACATGTGTACCCCGTGGCACAATTCAAACGGCATCAAAACAAGTCACATAATGTCTCTGTTCTCCACCATTTATATTTTTTCAGACGCTGGTACAGTACACATGGTAAGGCAGGAAGTGACGTTCACTTTGGCTCTCGATAACGTCATTTGTTACAGAGCTACAAATAGAAACCAGAGAGAGAATAAGCATGTCTCATTTTTAAAATATGTGTGGTCAAGTGAGTATCCAAGGTGAATATACATTTCCCTGCCAAACATCTGGACCATGCTCCAGACTTTGCAAACGTGGTCAAACTATTGGGCGGATAAGATAGATCATCATCATCTGTTTACAGTCCTCAGTCCTCCAGGCTCGGCTGGGTTGGACTGAATCCTCGCTATGGCTTTCCTCCACCGGGGGCGCCTTATAGGTTTTTCCAAAATATGATATTAGGCTTTGGTATGAGTCTGTTGTGAAAATCAAATTTCATTCCAAAGCACGATATATCCAAAATGTGTACATCAATCAATCAATCAAACTTTATTGCAGACTCCACCGTCCAAATAGACATACAATCACATATAGCAAATAAAAATAAAACACACATCAGATACATGTGCAAAGAAAACACTACCAGACTGTACGTTTTCCTCTCAAGTAGTCATCATTATCTTGGAGCATGGGAACATGTCTGTAGCGCTCTGATGAGAAGCATGGAGAGAAGCTCTCTGAAGGGGATGGGTGGTAGTTCTTTGTCGGTTATTGTTAGCGGTTGGTACTATTGTATCTTTTTATATCTATTCTATTGCGTTTTTCACTGTTTACCTTATATGTATTACTGTTTTGAGACGATATACCTACTGACTTGCACTATGTCTGTCTTGTAATGGAGCCCCCTAGCATAAGGATTTCACATGTTTGTACAACGGAGTGACAATAAATACGTGGAGCAGTGATGAAAGCAGTGCTAACAGTCATGAGTTAATGTATCCAGGCCAATTTATGCAGCCTGGAGTGAGGAGATGTTGTACAACCAGGATAACTATTTATACCAAGGGTCACTGTGTGAGAGGGTGTCAGATCTAGTCTGTGAATTTGCGCGCGTGTGTGTGTGTGTGTGTGTGTGGGGGGGGGGGGGAGGGTGTGCGTGTGTGTGTGTGTGTGGAGGGTGTGCGTGTGTGTGTGTGTGTGGGGGGGGAGGGTGTGCGTGTGTGACGTGCGTGTGTGTGTGTGTGTGGGGGGGTGTGTGCGACGTGCGTGTGCGTGTGTGTGTGTGTGTGTGTGTGTGTGTGTGTGTGCGTGCGTGTGTGTGTGTGTGTGGGGGGGGGGGGGTGTGCGTGTGCGACATGCATGCGTGTGTTTGTGTGTGTGTGTGTGTGCTAAGCAGACAAGTGTCCGTGATGTGAAAGAGAGCAGATCGACTGAAGCTGTCAGAAGAGTTCACATATTTAAGTTGCTCAGTGCTCATATATGGTCACTGTGCACATTCAGCACTTTCAATCATGGTTTGAAATGTAAACCAGAGCTTTGAGAATCCAACGCCGCCAACATATCGCATCCATACGCGTGCTGTCCACTTTCCAAATGTTCCATTTAAGGTCACACCAATCAGTGGAGCTGTCACTGTATGTCGGCACCACCAGGTCGCGCTGTTATTGACTGAGAGACGTTTTATTCCTCTTGCTAAAATATTGATGTGATGTCATTGTTCCAGATTAGAGCCAACAAAAGGGAGTCGCTGCGCTGAGGGAGAGGAATCAGATATCAGATTTCATATCAGATTAGCCTCCCCTGGTTTAGCCTTAGATAATGCTGCTATTGTATCTTTCTTGTGCCTGCTGCCCTACACTGACCAAGCACTGACCAAAATGACCAAACACAAATGTATTTTAAGTATCTTAATTGCTTATTGTTTTAATGCCCCATTTTCGGTTTTGATTGCACACTTCATATTCTGTTCCACAAATTTGAAATCCTAATATAACCTCATAGGCTCCTCTTTCTTCATCATTTAGTTTAATGTGTGCTTTGATTAGATCATCTGTTGTGAAGCACTATAAGCTGTTTCATAAAAAAATCTCCCCACCTCCTCTTTTATTCATAGTTAATTTCTTATGGCGTTAGTTATTTTGTTACAAATTGCTGTTCTATTACACAAATGTCCCTAATGTGAGATGCAGATAATATAAGGTTAGATTTATACCACCCCTGATTTGCTTGGATACACCCCCCCCGCCCCCGCCCCTCTATCCGTTCTGCTTCGGTTGGGTCGGATACCTTCAAACAAAGAATAGTTGTATGCCAAAAAGAATGAGCAGCAGGACTGCACAGTGTGTAGAGAGAGCATCCCTGAGGTGGATGGCCCGGGTTCAAGTCTGTATTTTTGAATTGGGTTGCACTTCATGATGAAAGACACATCATGTGAGTGAGCAACACAAAGTACCTGATTCTATCAATGAAATAGCCATGACAACAGGTAGGGTTACATCTTTCAAAGATGTATGATGTATATTAAAATGTTTTGGCTGGTAAGAGTAATTCTTGGTCGGCAATTATTTTCTGTTAAACTGCTTGTGGCTGGCAAATCAAAAGTTGGGACACTAGATACTAGCCTTTCTTATTATTATTTCTGACACCTGTTTATTGATAGTACTTAGCTACACATATATTCTCTGTAAAGCCCTCTGAGACATGCTTGTGAATTAGGGCTATACACATAAACTTGACTTGACCTGGTCTACCTCTTCCCCTCTCCCTCTCGTCTCCTCCGTCAGATCGAGCAGTGCTCCTCGTCCCTGGAGTCTCGGCTGCAGGGCGTGGGGGAGGTGCAGTCCCAGGTGCGGGACGTCTTCTCCCGCCTGGCCGACCTGGACGACGAGCTGGACTCGCTCAGCCCGGTGGGGCGAGACGCAGACTCCCTGGCCTCTCAGGCGGACGCCCTGCGGGGCTTCCTGTCCCGCCTGGCCGACCTCAGGACGGAGCTGGACGGACACGGCTCGGACTGCACCACCATGCTGCGCCGCGAGGGCTCCTCCCCCGACCTGCTGGCTCTCAGGAGGGAGACCGAGGCCCTGAGCCGACAGGCCGGCAAGGTGAGACACAGAGGGGTGATGGTGATCGCCACCGTTTGTTGGTTGCACTAGGTTTAGTAGCGCCATTTGCTCTAGGTAATTCTATGCCATTTTTTTCTTTGCCGAAAACCAATTTTCCTGAAGGTGGATCATGAAGGTTTAACTGAATCTCATCTAGTCTCATGATGTACATACAGTACTTGGGAATTTTAGGAATTCAGTATTTTGGTCGTATGGATTTGGTCTCCTTGTATTCTCATTGATGCGTCTAAGATGAGATCTTAACCAGGCTTTGGTCGCTGCAGCAGCAATAGATTTGATATGGATGAGGGTGAAACAAATAGCACATCCTGTGCTGTAGTGAAAATAACACATAGTGAAAAAAACACAACAAAAATTACAAATGTACATTTACAGTGCAGATGTGCAAGTGTACATGAGCTGTTGACGTGATCAGGTTTGTGTGAAAAGAAGATAAGCCGCAGTTTCATTAAACAGTGTGTAAGTAACGTGCAAAACTTGGTATTTATAAAGCGCTCTTCTAGTA
>NC_139643.1:45628047-45630547 GCF_964638095.1 Poromitra crassiceps | reverse complement strand
ACAAATTCAACCAACAACCATTTCAACACAAGAACACGTTGAGTAAATGTGTGAGTGAATGAAAAATATAGGGGATTATACAGCATTAACAGAGTGTGCAAAATAGCAGCAGTAGAACAATATTGAAAAGTTATCATGCAATACATTTCAAATGAAAGGAATATGAGAGTAGCAAGGAAATAACATGAACATGACAGCATTTCTTTAGCGTTGTGTATAAAGAAATCCACACAACTGTTGGCAAGAAAGAGCTCTTTGATTCACTTGGACAGTATCTTCTTTCCCTCTGCTGATGTTTAAAGTCCCTGGAAACCAAAATCCACAAAAACCTTCTAACTATTAAATTTAGGGTCTTATGTGAGTAATTGTGTGCCTCAGAAAGTAGTTGACATTACTTTCAACCCTAACCCCAAAAATCACCACTTTTCTACAAGGTCTGGATTTCCATTTCCTCATTGAAGAGAGCGGTGCGCGCGGTGCTAAAATGCATGATCTTATCACGTCATAAGATTTAATCGAATCACACACACGCATGCACGCACGCACACGCGCACACACACACTGACACACACACTGACACACACACAGTAGCGCTGTGCACTCGCAGCGGCAGAGATCTCTTCCTCTCTGTCAGTAGGCTATGCGCCGAGCAACGCGCGAACACACACACACTCCATCTCTCTTTCCTTCTCTCTCTCTCTCTCTCTCTCCTTCTCTCTCTCTCTCTCCGTTTCCCTCTCTCTCTCTCGGAGGAGACCTGCTGCAGATGGGACACGCCCACACAGTCCGCGGGAGAGAAAATACACTCTAAAATCTAATTGATTCTCATGACTTTTGCCATGACTGTCAAACCTAAGTTTATATACTTAGTTTACGACGTTCATCATCGTTCAAATTTGGCTGGTGGCTTATTAACATAGGTTCCTGTGATGTGATGAACTCAAAATGCTAAATAATAAAAAAATATTTCTGGTTTCCAGGGACTTTAAGCATGAAACACAAATTCCACTTGAGTGTGTAGAAGTGCATCAGAGCTGACCTTAGGAATGTGCCTTGCTGGCACCTCCATTGTCTTTGACTGCATGACTTCAGCGCTCCTCTCGAGCACACAGAGCGCTCTTTCACTCTGACTACTATCATTTTTTTTAAAGTACATTTTCTGCCCATGATGTCATATCCTGTCCACTTCACTTAGAGAAGCTATGCAAGTGTGTGACAACGGAGAGGAAAAGTATGCAAGAATCTCACGCAAGAAACCACAACGCGTCAGTATATTTTGTGTGCCTCCTCCAGCTCCAGTCGGGGTGATGCTTTGGGAAGGCTGTGCGTTTTTTTGGAAGATGATTGATGATTCATGTGCGATTTGGCCTAATCGTTTTCGTGCGTTTGAAATATTTAGTAGGAGGGCCTGCTGCTCCCCCCGGAGACTGATTGGCTCTGCTGCTATTAGGGTGGGATGTGATGTGTGGGCGGATCAAAGAACCTTTATTCCCCTTTTCATGACTCGCCATTGCTCCTATTTCTCTTCATCCTTATTCTGGTTGGACTCTCTCTCTCTCTCTCTCTCTCTCTCTGTCATTTGATCTTAATTTCATTATGTGGACATTGTGTATCTATTAATGATGTGCATGTACATAGCCTTTACATCTCTCTCTCTCTCTCTCTCTCTCTCTGTCTGTGTCTGTCTCTGTCTCTCTCTCCCTCTCTCTCTGTCTGTGTCTGTCTCTCTCTCCCTCTCTCTCTGTCTGTGTCTGTCTCTCTCTCCCTCTCTCTCTGTCTGTGTCTCTCTCTCTCCCTCTCTCTCTGTCATTGTATCTCTTCATTTCATTATTTGGACATTTTGTATCTTTTGATGATTTGTATGTAGCCTTTACATCTCTCTGTCTCTGCTATGCTCTCTCTCTCTCTCTCTCTCTCTGCTGTATCTGTCTCTGCTATGCTCTCTCTCTCTCTCTCTCTCTCTCTCTCTCTCTCCATTCTTTCCCCTCGTCTGTCTTAATGAGAGCTAACCTGATGAATGTGTGGCAGAGGACAAACAGACGGAGGAGATAAAGAGGTGTCGAGAGAGGGAGGGAGGGATGAGAGAAGGGAGAGAGAGGGGGAGAAAGGGAGGGATGAGAGGAGGGAGAGAGGGGAGAGTGAGAGAGGGATGAGAGAAGGGAGAGGGAGGGAGGGAGAGAGGGGAGAGTGAGAGGAAGGGAAGGAGAGAGAGGGGGAGAGGGAGGGATGAGAGGAGGGAGAGAGAGAGAGGGAGGGAGAGAGAGCGGGGAGAGGGAGGGGGAGAGAGCTGTGAAAAGCTGAATTGGGTATACCGAGAGAGAGAGAGAGAGAGAGACTCACTCAGACAAAGACAGAGTATGAAGATGTTACTGTATAAGCATTTTCTGTGCTGTACAGTCACCATAGTACCATGAGTGGGAGTAATGATCTTAACATCATATTTCACTTATTGACATGGTATGATGCACTAACGTGGTTTCTCTAAGCTGCTTTACACACA
>NC_139643.1:45618047-45623047 GCF_964638095.1 Poromitra crassiceps | reverse complement strand
CCTTGGTTACACTAGTACTGATATTAACACTAACAGCACTAATGCTAACAGTAACACTAGCTGTGTTTCCATTACAGTTTTTCGCAAAAGAATTGCGATATTTCTACAACTTCGACAATGTACAATTGCGACTTGTAGGCGTTTCCATTGAAGTTGCGTTTGAGTGATTCCCCGTTGCAGCAGCTGCCACAGTGATTACGCACGGGGATCTTCTGCCCCATATCCCGTCCCCTGCATGCTCAAAATCCAACCAATGGTCAATGCAAATCCCAACATGAAGTTACAATGCATATAAACGAGCCTGATTATCAATTCAAAAGAAAATGAGTCGCAAAATGTTGCTGGCTGCGTGAATGCAGTCAGCGCGACAGGCAGAGGAAGGGTAGCCTAATAGCCTACAACTGGTCCGATTTAGAGATGGAGGGGGAAAAAGGCTGATTTGGTTCTATAATTGCACCTGAAACGTGTGCAATGTATTAGCCTACTCACAGTCACTGTATTCACTTCAGACAGCACCACCGCACCAGTGTGTGCTTTTCATCCTCTCATCTCGCCGCTGTGCCAAATGCGCGCACACAGGCAGCCTGCTGTCACCATGGACCGATTTCTGCCATTAAACATTATCTAATTTGCCGGCTACGCTTTTGCATAACACTCGTCTTTCTGCTAGGTAGCGTTGCTTCAAAGTTTTCCACTTGCTGCGGAGGTTTTGACACGGCTATCGAACCTTACTTACCAAACTTATTTTTCCGCTCCTTTTCCAAGGGATAATATGGGTCACATGACGTGCAAATGCGAAAAATGTGTTTCCATTACACTTTTGCGATAAACTTCTATATCGACACGTCTGAAAAACCACCTCATGAGAGCGAAAAAACTTTTTGCGATATTTGGGAGGTTTTTCGAAATTCACGTGTTTCCATTACCCACTTTCTATTGCGATATATAGATTTTGCGCATTTCTGAGAGTAATGGAAACACGACTACTGACAACCGTTAACTGTAATACATTTACAGTAGGCCTAATACTAATGATGTGTGAGAGAGAGAGAGAATGAGAGAATTAGCAACTAAAGGGTTAACTAGCAACTAAAGGGTTAACAGATGGTGTTTTGTGCTGCGCTCACAGGCAGGGACTCTGAAGCGAGCGAGTGAGCGACGCGCTTCAGCAGAGATGGAAACACGAGAGAGTAAAAGTAGAATCAAACGTCCGGAACACGGAGAACGACACTACAGCAGCCAGAATCTGTTCTGGGGCCCGGGCGCTCCAGGCACCGGTCCTGGCTGTGAGCTTTAACCACACTTGTTTTCACCACAGTCGCTCCCGCGGTGAAACACATTCAGACGCACACGTCGCAGGTTGAAATTATCTCGTTTGGCTGTGCTTTTCTCTGGCCTGTCTGTCCGCTCTCTCACCCATCGCTATTTTCTCTCTTTCTCCATCAGCCATTTGCAATCCGCGCGTTAGAATGAATTAACGTTAGGCTACGTAAATACAGCTAGCAGCGCCGTTTGTCCAGGAGCTTATTGATACTTCGGTATTGACCAATCAGGAACCGGTACCAATTTAGCACCGGTTTGCGATACCATCCCTATAGAGAGGCAAAGTGGAACGTCACTTCCTGCTTCAGCACTGTACCAGCGATTTTTATCCGCCATTTTCTTTTCCCATAGACTTTTCGTAAAATGCGTATAAATAGTTTTTCTTCGTCGAACCAAACGGTTCCGCTAACGCTATAATCGGAGAGACCATAGACCAGGGGTGCCCAATACGTCGGTACGAAGGTAGTGTGGTCGATCGCATGGCATTGAGGAAGATTTTTTTTTTTTTTTTTTTTTTTTTTTTTACTGTTTTTCCACTGTTTCCACTGTTTTTCCACTGTTTTTCCACTGTTCCACTGTTTTCCACTGTATACTCGGTGTATATATATATAAATAAATATGTTTGGTAGATCACTTTGACTTGGTCATTTTATAAAGTAGCTCCCAAGCTGAAAAAGTGGTGGCACCCCTGCCATAGACCATTTCACTCGGACCAAAACGTAAAAAAACAACATCGAAGAAATATGTTCTTTAAACCCGTATTTTTGTAACGTTTTGGTCCCAGTGAAATGTTATGTGATCTCTCCTGTCTCTAAATATATCTCTACCGTTTGGTTGAACCAGTACAACTATTTTTATACGCATTTTACTAAATGTGTATGGAAAATAAATGATGGATGAAAATCTCTGGTACAGTGCTGAAGCAGGAAGTAGGGCGGTCACTTTGCCTCTCTATTCTTGATCACCTATGAAGCTGTTTATTCAGATGAACCTGGAAACTGTTATTGGGACCATCGTTTAGATGAAGTCAGTAATTTGGATTTAGGCATTTTGACTGTGCAGCCTGTTCAGAAAGTGAGTCTGTTCTGTCGGCTGTTAACGGTCCACCGTTACTCTTGTTTGCCAGACTTATCTCCGTTTCATGCTGTACCAGCACAGGAGAGAGTCTGGCTCCTCTTACTCTCACTCTGGTACTCACCTTATGTAGCCACGCCCACTTGACCCAGTTGTGTTACGACTTCCTGTTCAAAAACGCCGTCAGTTTTACCCGGTCATAACAAAGGTTCTGGAACACCGAAATGGAATGGAACCATCATTATTTGGTATTGACACTCTCACAGGAAGTGTCAACACAACAGGAAGTAATTGGCTGACCCCCGCGTTGGAACAGAAGGTGAACTGCGGGGGGGAAAAGGCTCTGTTATCTTTACAACCATCCACCGAGAGTACCAGGCCTGCTTTATAGCACAAGCCAAATATTAGCCAAAAAACTTTTTCAACGTGTAGGTTGCTAGCTTGCTTCCAGTGAGACAGACTAGTTCAGACTATTGAAACCTTCCAAACTGCTCATTAAACCACACATGAAATCCTGTTTTTATTGACAGTCAATGACCTTACTGATAAGTGACATGTCCCAGAGAGACATAGCCCCGCCCTGTAACCTCTAACCTCTAACCTGGCCCACCTCATATGGCAGGTTGGCTGAGTCAGAGAGGCCCTCAGCTATAAAAACAACATTCCTTCCGAGGTCTGGAGATTGTAAGTCGTTTGCAGAACAGCATCAGTTGAAGGATAAATGTAAAAATGCGTGTCCAGCTCTCCAAAAGTTTGGTTATCTCACAAAAAGGCTTAAAAAGATTGAAAATATATATATAGTAGTTCAATACTGCATGTGGAGAACATGTAAACCCACACAGAGAGGCCCCCACCTGGGTGTGGGCACTGAGGACATGGAATGGGGGACACACCCTCAGCGCCCACAGTGGTCCTAGGCGGGAATCGAACCCAGGACCTTCTTGCTGTGAGGCGACAGCGCTATACCACTGCATGGAAAATATGAATGTAGTTTGAGCAGAGACTCAGAGTCACTAGTTAATCTGTTTTCAGTTTCACCAATCAGCCGCCATGTTGGCTGTCTTAATTGGACCTGTGATGTGTCCGGCTGTCAGCGGAGTTCAGTGTGTCAGAACCCACTAACCTCCCCATGACTCCCAGCTAGTCTCAGTCATACAGTACGTCACTCTTTACTGGCACGCAGCATTTTCCTGCACTAGTTTATCCCTTTCTGCTCTCGCTCTCTCTCTCTCTCTCTCTACGTGTGTGTGTGTTTGTGCATGATTCTCAGTTTGTATGTGTCTGTCTGTGTGTGTGCGTGTGTGTGTTTGTGCATGACTCTCAGTTTGTATGTTGTCTGTCTGTCTGTCTGTCTGTGTGTGTGTGTGTGTGTGTGTGTGTGTGACACCTTTCCTGTAACCTGCCAACACACGCACAACGCACGTGCACAGCACGGACACACTCACACACACACACACACACACACACACACACACACACACACACACACACACCTTTCAACTCTTTAAAACTATTTGTATGATCTAAATAGGTGGCGTGTGAGTTAGTTGTGTGTGTGTGTGTGCGTGCGTGTGTGCCTGTGTGTGTGTGGTGTGTGTGTGTGTGTGTCTGTCATGTCTTGGTCTTTCCACTCTCAGATCCTGTATTGTTTCAGCTGTTGTGAGTTAGCGTAGCATGCGGTGGCTAGTCCTAGCCCTCTCTCTCTCTCTCTCTCTCTCTCTCTCTCTCTCTCTCATCTCTCTCTCTCTCTCTCTCTCTCTCTCTCTCGCTCTCTCTCTCTCTCTCTCTCTCCTCACTCTTTCTCTCAGGTCATTTAAATTCCTTTGCTGTTTGGGTTTGAAAAGGGAAAACGTATCATCGCCAAAACGTCTTCATCCAATGGGATCGCAGAAACCAGCAAAAAGCCCCTCCCCCTTCTTCTCTTCCTAGTAATCCTCATGCTTTATGAACACACCATACATACAGTAATAGATGCATTCTTTCACTTATACTAATGTAGTGCATCAGTGTATCTAAGCATGTAACCCACCTATACTCAGTTTACAATCTCTTCATTTACTAGAATAGAGTTTGGCCACCTTTTCAGGCCCAATAACATCTTAGAAACTAGCATCAAACTTGTATAAGTAACGTCGAAATACAGTACTGTCTCATAGGGCACAAAACAACAAATTAATGCTTTTCTGAAAATCGAATTGGACTTTTGTTTATCGGTTCTTCTTCACCAATTAAATAGAATGAGAGAAAACAATGCAATGAGAATAGGAAGGGAGACTCAATGAGAGGAGTTCCTGTGTGAGAAGAGAGATGACCTCCACCGCTGACCCCCTCAATGGACTCAGCAGGCGGCCTCACAGGTGTTGTTTGGTGTGTGTGGTGTGTGTGTGTGTGTGTTGTGTGTGTGTGTGTGTGTGTGTAGGAGAGAGATGAGAGAGAGATGAGGTCACCTAAACAGAGGATAAGCCTATTTTTACCACCTAAACTGCACTGCAGAGATGTGACTGTAATGTGTCTATAATGTGGAAAAGCCTTATATTACTGTATTACTGCACATGGACGTTAAACTGCATCTGGAACATGACAACACAGTAGACCCACAGCCT
>NC_139643.1:45559849-45617847 GCF_964638095.1 Poromitra crassiceps | reverse complement strand
ACACACCTGAGGCGGGCGCACAGCAGCGTACTGTGTGAATAACACTTTCCTCTACGCAGCATGCAGTGCAGTGCAGTGCAGTGCCTCCCCCTCCTGCACCTCTGTCTTCCTCTCACTGACTCTTTAAGCAGCCGTGACCACAGAGACATGAATGAAACCTGGAGGGGATGGATGGATTGTCTAATCTCATCTAATCTCATCTAATCTAATCTGAAATGTATGGGCAGATCACGGGGGTCATGGGGGGTCGTGGAGGGATAGAATTTAGCTCAGTCAATATTGAGGCGAGGGGGGAGGGGCTGAGAGGGGGGGGGAGGGGGGCGTCATTGGAGTGAGCAAATTAAATGAGCATAATCTCTATGGGTCCCTTGTCGACCTTCCTCTGCCTCCTTACTCTCTTTATTCTGTCGTCCTACCCCCCCCAAGCCCCTCCTCCTCTCCTGGTAGCCCCCCCCCCCCAGCCCCTCCTCCTCTCCTGGTAGCCCCCCCCCCCCCAGCCCCTTCTCCTCTCGGTGGTACCTTCCCCCCCCACCACCACCAAACTCCCAAGCCCCTCCTCCTCTCCTGGTAGCCAGCCCACATCTGCGAACGCTTGGATTCAAATCTTGTTGTGGTGTGTGTCAGTTAGCCGTGGGTCACGCGAGAGTTTGTGAGCACTCTCTCTGTGTGTGTGTGTGTGTGTGTGTGTGTGTGTGTGTGTGTGTGTGTGTGTGTGTGTGTGGTGTGTGTGTGTGTGTGTGTGGGGCAAGCCAGTAACAAACCCCTTTTGTTTCTATGAAGACGTTTGCCTTGGACGCTGCAATGACAGCTGCAGTGCAACTGACAGAGAGAGAGGGAGGGAGGGGAGGGAGCGGAGATAAAAAAGAAAGAGTGGAAGTATTTAGCATGTTTGACATGCAGGCCACGGGCGGCTCGCAGCAACAGTTGAGAGAGAGAGAGAGAGAGAGAGAGAGAGAGAGAGAGAGAATGCTGCTCGCTTCGCCCCTTGTTGATTATTGAAAATGCATTTCTGGGCACAGGACTGAGTGAGCGAGTGACACAGAGAAGGAATGAGAGAGAGAGAGAAAGCAGGCGTGCTTTGGTTGAGATCAGCCAAGCTCTGCCAGATTACTTTAAACAAACACTCAGAGCGCCTGCAGAAGGGAAGAGAAGAGGGGAGGAGGAGGAGGTGGTGGCACCACTGGAGGAGAGGAGAGGAGAGGAGAGGAGGGAGGAGAGGAGAGGAGAGGAGAGGAGAGGAGAGGAGAGGAGGGGAGAGAGGAGAGGAGAGGAGAGGAGGGGAGGGGAGAGAGAGAGGAGAGGAGAGGAGAGGAGAGAGGAGAGGAGGGGAGGGGAGAGAGGAGAGGAGAGGAGAGTAGAAGGAGGAGAGGAGAAGAGGAGAGGAGAGGAGAGGAGAGAGGAGAGGAGAGGAGAGTAGAAGGAGGAGAGGAGGAGAGGAGGAGGAGGCACCACTGGAGGAGAGGAGAGTAGAAGGAGGAGGAGGAGAGGAGGAGGAGGAACCACTGGAGGAGAGAGGAGAGGAGAGGAGGAGGAGGCACCACTGGAGGAGAGGAGAGAGGAGAGGAGGAGGAGGCACCACTGGAGGAGAGAGGAGAGGAGGAGGAGGCACCACTGGAGGAGAGAGGAGGAGGAGGAGGAGGCACCACTGGCACGGGGCAGCTTATAACTTGGGATAACAAGAGAAAAACAAAGTGGCTTAAAGTTATCCGCTTATGTTCCGGGGGGCCGCGGGTTGCCATGTTTGGTGATATCCCCCCCGTCTGACCGACTAGGTGGCTATTCAGAGTTTTTGTGTGGCATCCTGAAGGACCCGACAGCACCCCCCCCCCCCTTTTGTGTGTGTGTGTGTGCGTGCACAGCCCCCTTTCCTTTTGGCCCCTCACACACACACACACTGGTCTCCCCCAGTCGGATTGGGTTTCAGTGAAGGCGCAGACGGGAATGCACAAGTGGAGACTGTGAATATCACTGACTTTTGTGTGTGTGTGTCTATCTCTTTTCCATATTGTTTTACACCAACGGCCTACTACTACTACTACTACTACTACTACCTAGTCTACTACGTCTCCTACTACTACTCTACTCCTGTGTTGTGGCTATTGTGGCTTAACTGGGGAAGGTATAAAACAGGAGGAGGAGGAAGCTGGAGTGAATAGAGGCAGACTTCCTGGTGTGTGTAGAGCAGCAGCCTGCCCTGGACTGCTGCTTTGGGGAGGGAACAAAAAAGACAGCTCATTATTGATAAGCCTCTTTCTCTCCCATTGGCTAACTCCCCCCCCCTCTCTCTCCCTCTCTCTCCCTTCCTCCCCCCCCCCCCTCTCTCTCTCTCTCTCCCTCTCTCTCCCTCCCTCCCCCCCCCCCCCCCTCCTCTCTCTCTCTCTCTCTCTCCTCTCTCTCTCTCTCTCCCCCCTCTCTTGTCTCTCTCTCTCTGACTCTGTGTATCATGTCACTCTCTGCGGACAGTGTTTTTGTGCTGTGAAGAGGGGGAGGCGTTTGCCCCCGGAGAATTAGGAGTGGATTACAGAGCTGCGGTGAATGTAGCCCTCTCTCACACCCGTCGCCCCCTTCTGTCTCGCTCGCCACAGTGCACCCCGCGACACAGTGACAGAGAGACAAAGTGACATATTATATACCGGCCGCAACAAAAGGCGCGTTAATATTCATTCTCTTTCATTCCCTGCCTTGTTTGGAGAAGAGGGTTTTTAGCAGAATGATGCTAGCTGCTAGCATCGGCTGCATCCCGCAGCGCTATTCAGTTGATATTTTTTTTTGGTAACATGCAAAATCCTCCTCTGCACAACTCTCTCTCTCTCTCTGTCTTTTATTCTCTCTCTCTCTCTCTCTCTCTCTGCCTCCACGCCCCCTCTTAACACCCTCCCTCCCTCTCTATCTACTTCACTCCCCCATGCCTGTGTCTCTCTCTCTCTCTGCCTCTCTCTCTCTCTCTCTGCCTCTCTCTCTCTCTCTCTCTCTCTCTCTCTCTCTCTCTCTCTCTCTCTGTCTGTGTTTTTTTTTTCGGGAGAGAGGAAACCGGCATGATTGGAGCACTTCCTGTGTTTTAATACCAGCGCAGGAAACAGAACAAACGGAGCTGAATTCAAACAAAAACACCGAGAGAGAAAAGAGGGAGGGAGGGAGGGAGAGAGAGAGAGAAGGGACGAGCGAGCGAGCGAGTGAGTGTGAGAGAGAGAGAGGGAGGGGGAAAAGAGGGAGATTTTTTTAGCAGCTGCAAACCATTTCAGCTGTGTAGCGGCCTGAGAACAGAGAGAGAGAGAGAGAGAGAAGCGAGGCAGCCCGCACGCCCGAAAGAGAGAGAAGGAAAGAAAGAAGAGGAACTGGGATTGCGTGGCACTTTGTTTTATTCTCAGTGAGGAGTCTGCAGCGAGAGAGAGACGACTGCCAAGACGGAGAGAAAGAGAGCGAGCGAGTGTGAGAGAGAGACTACTGCCAAGACACAGAGAAAGGGAAGGCAGCGTGTGCTTGGAAGAGAGAGAGAGGCTGGTAAAGAGGTAACAGGGACGCCTGCAACACAGAGCTTTGGACTGGAGCTGGGGAGAGGCTGGCTGTCTGGGTCTTTGCCCTCTGGACACAGTCCCACCACCACTCTGCCCTGCCTGATCCAGCCCCCCCTCTCCACCTACCCCCAGATGCCCTCTTCCTCTCCAGCCTCAGCCCCTCCAGGAGCCTGCCTGCTTGGGATCTAGCGCACCACCACCACCTCCTCTCCCCTGGAGCTGTGGAGGATCTGAGGACCAGACAGACAGACAGAAAGGGGAGATAAAAGAAGGTTGAAAAACATTGACAGGCATTTTCTTCACGCTGTGGAAAAAACGGTCTGCTTTTCTCTTTGTTCTGGTTTTAGTCTTTTTTTTTGTTTTTTTTGTTCTTGAAATACTTGACTCGCCTTGTGTGTGGACGGATGATGGATTGACTTAGTTCCACTAGTAATGTCTGTTCTGATGGCATGACATGTCTGGGGGACTCTGGTTCTTCCTGCAGGCGTGATGAAGCCCTGATTCTTTGTGATGGAAGCAGAAGAGAGGAAGAAAGAAGAAGAAGAAGAAGAAAAGCAGTAGACTGCAACAGCCACACAGGAGCACAAAGTGGCAACCGCTTGCTTTCTGAAGGGATTTGCTATTCTCACATTGCTCCAGGCATCTTTTCCTGCCTCCAAAGCCTCTCGAGGAGAGACATTTTCATTATTGCTGGATCTCCCCTTTCGTGGATGTTACATCCTCATTCATTTGTTTTGATCCAATAATAAACATATATCTTCAATTCAAGATGAAAGTGAAACAAAGCCATCCGGGATTTTACTTTTATATTTTGCTCACCCCACGCAGGCTTTCTTTTATATAACAGAGAGTGGGTTTTTCTCACCTTAAAAGGAGACTGTTACACTTGCCTGCCTGCCTGCCTGCCTGCCGCTCACTGGGACTGTTGGAGTTGTCCGAGCTCTCCTCTGCCTTTTCCTGTTGTGCCACACAGAGAGGAGAGGAGAGGAGACGAGACGCGAGAGGAAGGAGTTAGGAGCCTGAGAGAGAGGAAGGAGTTAGGAGCCTGGGCTGAGGAAGGAGCTAGGAGCCTGGGCCGAGGAAAGAGCTAGGAGCCTGGGCTGAGGAAGGAGCTAGGAGCCTGGGCCGAGGAAGGAGCTAGGCTCCTGAGAGAGAGGAGTCCGTGAGAGAGTCGCCGTACGTGGATAATATGCAGTGCTCAACCCTTAGGAGATAAGGGATGTTATCTGCATCACTCACTCACTTCACCTGGGACTTTGCACTGGCCAGGCAGGGAGATGCTGGTGAAGCCTCTCCCTCATTCCTAACAGTCTCTGAGATAAACAGAGCTGCTGATTAATAATGTTGCCGAGGGGGAGGGCCGTCTCTCTGATGCCACACAGCATCGCAGAAAGACCACGCAAATGCACAGCTGTTGAAGTGACATAGCCCCCCAGAACTCAACACACACTCACACACCTTGAATGAATGAGATTGTGGATTATAAAACTTGGAATATTTTTTTTTAGAAGGTGACACTTTTTGGATTGTTTACAGTGCAACCACTTTGATTTTGTGGATTACGTTTGATGGTGAAGGAACTAATTTCCCACTAAGACCCACTTGTTGTGTGTACTGTTATCTAGTTCATGTCTCTAAACTGGCCCCTTTGAAGGACAACTGCGAGGTTTCCACGTCTGCCCCCTCTAGACCACAGCAGGGTTTCTGTGGCTGCCCAGCATCACTTAAAGGGGCGGGATGGGGAAACCCCTGAGCCGGCCCGACTGCCTGAGGCAGAACCCTCGCTGCCTGGGCAAAGGTGATGAGGACGAGGCCTACATAGAGGACTGCTACGTGCCCCAGCGGTCCATCTACGACACCATGCGCATCAACGAGCAGATCGACCAGGGGACCAAACTGAGTCAACCCTCCAGGAGCACCCTGGGCTCCGGTGGGGAGGTTCGGGGCGAGGGAAGTACACTTTCCAGCAACGGCACCATCGGCACCGATATAGGCTGCGTTTTCGTCTCCAGGAATGCCGATCATCCCGGCGGTGTGAAGAAACTGGACGAGAGGGTGATCTTTGATGCCTTAAAGCTCACCGGCGACGGGCAGAGCATGTCGCCGCCGGTTGGCATCATAAGTCCAGGTTTGCCCATTGCCCCGTCGTCATCTGGCTCTGGCGGTGTGGCTGCAGTGGCCAAAAGACGCCACCAGGGTGGCGATAAGAAGGACAACCCCAACCGTCGCTCTTGGAAAGCCTTCATGCCGCCCAGTTTTCCCGAGTTTGCAGAGAGACTGGAGTTCTCGCCTGGCGAGGCAGCAGAGAAGAGACTGTCTGTGGCAGGGATTAACCTGTCTCCTCTACAGCCCCTTCCCTCTCACCTCCCCCCATCCACCCCCACCTCCTCCTCCACGCCTCCCTTACCTCCTTATACGCATTCTCCTCTTTCGTCCGCTCCTCGCACTCCTCCCGTGTCCTCCTCGCCTTCGTTGACACCCACTGTCACAAGCCCTGTGCCTCCGCTGCAGCCGCATCCTCTCAGCAGCAGGCACAAACAGCTGCTTCCTCTGCTGCAGAAGCAACACAGACAGACTCACGCACTGCCTTCGCCATCCAAAGAACAGCTAGCTGCCGTTAGCCAGAGCCAGACACCCCAGGTCTCTGGAGACACACCGCAGCAGCAGCAGCAGAGCCCCAGCACATCCAGGCACATGGAGAGGAGAAGGGACGAGCACAGACAAACTGCCATCTGTCCCCGAGCCGGAATCAGACAGATTCCAGAGGAGCCTGTTGAGTTCACCAAGAGCTCCGACTCGGAGAGGGACTCCCCTCTTTTGGATCAGGACCAGGGAGACAACGCCCCTCTCATCCCACCGAAACCAGTCTTTTGTCCGCCTACCAAGGCCCGCACCTGGCCCCGCAGTATGAAAGGCGCGAAGAGAGCCCAGGTGGGCCTGAGACACAACTTCCCTCTGCTCCCCCCTCTGCCTCCCCTGATGGGTGAGGACACCGACATGGATGAAGAGTCTCTTTATCTGCTCGACCCCCCGTCCCCGTTCCTGCAGGAGGAGGAGGAGGAGGAGGAGGAGGGCTTGGTGTACGGTGGCCTGCCTCTCTCCCCCTGTGTCAGTCAGGAGGGCGGCGAAGAGGGACTGCTCGGCTGGGGCGCTCAGGGCGGCGAGCTCAGAGAACGCACAGCTTCTGAGCTCAGGTTCGAGGAGGACGAACGCAAGATACTTGAAGAGCTGGAGGGTGACGAGCCGGAGGAGGCCATGAAGATGATTGAGGAAGAGGAGGAGGAGGTGGTGGAGGAGGAGGTGGAGGCCGGGAAAAAGGAGAGGGATAAGGCAGAGGAGGAGAGAGCTCAGAGAGAGGAGAGGGAGTGGGAGGCGGTTCTGAAACTCGAGAATAGAGAGATTACTGAGCAGTCTTGGGACAGGGAAACACTGGAGTCAGAGAGCTGGGATTTAACCGGCTCCTCAGGACACTGGCCACTATTGACTCCCCCGACAGGGTTCGGAGGCCCCGGGGCCCCGAGTGCGTCGCCCTGCCCGAGCTCAGGGGCCGAATCAGATGACCTCTTTCTCGAGCTGGAGAGGCAGTGTCAAGAGGAAGGAGAGGAGGGGGAGGAGATGAGTGTAGATCCTGAACCACTTGATCCCTACAGCCTTCCTTGTTTGGAGGAAGAGGCAGAGGAGGAGACAGAGGAGGAAGCCACGACTTCCTGGGGTGATTTTGAGGCCACCCTTCCTCTGGGTCAAGTTAACGGGGTAGAGCCTGATAGCGTGGAGCCAGGCTTAGACGATTCTCCAACTGACACCAATGTAAATGACTCTGAGCACATAGAACAAGCTCTCTCACAGACGACACACTTTGACTCCATGCGAGCACGAGACCATGGAAATGAACATGGTTTCATTGATGAACAGTGTGATGCTGAGTATGAGGAGGACGAGGAGGATGGGGAGGACGAGGAGGAGGAAGAGGAGCAGAGTTACCTAACAGACTCTCTTCTTGAACGCCTCCCAGAGTCTGACTCCAGTGGAGTCCACATGTCTCAACCAGACAGAACTGGTCTCAGTGACATGACTCAGACAGACTGTGAGCAGGAAAGACCTGCAGAAACAGAGACAGACCTGGATAGTGGAGCTTCATCTGGTCGTGACGGTGAGGAGGGGGAGAACATAGAGGAGGAGGAGGAGGAGGTGGAGGTCATTCAGAAAGCCTCTTCTCCATCTCACAGCCCTCTGAATCCGTATGCTGACGAGGAAGAGGAGGTGGAGATTGTGGAGGAAGGAGAGATGATGGAGGAAGGCGAGTTAGGAACAGAGTGGGATGTGTGTGACCGATCTGAGCCAAGTTTGGCTCTCGTGGACCGTTCCCCGGAGCCTCCGCACACAGATGAAAGAGACGTCGACAGTGAATGTACACAGGATGTTGACGTTCAAACTTCTTGTCGAGAAGACGCAGTCTCCTCAGAGATGAGCGATGCTGCAGTGGAAATAACTTGCGACACCGAAGGCACATGGTTTGCGTCAGACACTCGGGATTCTGTTGTCCCCACAGACGTAGCCTCAGGTCTGGACGTGTCCGGACCGGATGGCGATCAGGGGGCTACAACAGCAATGACAGCCAGCACCCCTAAATCAGACTCTGTTCCTCTCATACACCCCCAAAATACAGACTCAGCACCCCCTTCCCCTCCACTCATACACCCCCAAAATACAGACTCTGGACGCCCTTCCCCTCCACTCATACACCCCCAAAATACAGACTCTGGACCCCCTTCCCCTCCACTCATACACCCCCAAAATACAGACTCGGCACCCCCTTCCCCTCCACTCATACACCCCCAAAATACAGACTCTGGACCCCCTTCCCCTCCACTCATACACCCCCAAAATACAGACTCTGGACCCCCTTCCCCTCCACTCATACACCCCCAAAATACAGACTCTGGACCCCCTTCCCCTCCACTCATACCCCCCCAAAATACAGACTCTGGACCCCCTTCCCCTGCACTCATACCCCCCCAAAATACAGACTCAGCACCCCCTTCCCCTCCACCTGAGTCACCTTCTAAACCTGACTGCCAAGGCGCAGGGTTAGATCGCAAAGACCCGGAGGCCTTTGTGACCTGTGACAGTTTTGTTTACCTGGCTGTGTCTGCGCCTCCCCAGTACCTCAGTGACGGCCCCCCCTCCCCGCATGAGGACTCCATCCCCCCCAGTCCCGTCTCCAAACCGCCCTGCTCCCCGGAGCCAGAGGAGGAGGAGGAGGAGGGCTCCTTCCTGTGCTCCGATAGCTTCGTCTACCTGGCGGCCCCCGAACGGCACCAACCCGGCCCCTCAGACGGGGGGGGCTCTGCCTGCGAGGACGCTCCGGAGCACGACCTGGACTCGTACTCTGAAGGCACCCAGTCTGGGATGGACGGGGTGGAGTTTGTCCTCGGCTCCATGACCGGGGACAGTGACTGGGAGTCTGACGGCTCTGCTCTGGACCCTCCTCCCTTCATGTCCGGAGGAGAGCAGGTCTGGGATCAGCTAGAGCCGGGCCTGCTACAGAGCCTATTTAGCCAGACAGAGACAGGCCAGCAGGCCCAGGCCTACTGTAGGCCACAGGAAGACGGGCTTCAGGCAGGGGTTATGGCCTGGGACACAGAGCCGCTGTCTGGATCAGAAAGGACAGAGAATGAATGGACGACTCCGTTGACGTGTGCAGACACTGACGCCCAGGCACAGGTATACTCTGATTTTCATTGTTTTTTTTGGTCCTTTTGTATATAACAGAAGTCATTTGTAGCCATGGAAGCCCATATAATACTATTGGTTATTGGGTGTAGGCCTAGCAAGAAAATAGAACAAATACAGATCATCATAAAGACAAAAGAAATACAGGGAGCGTTGTATTCTGTTGGAAATGTATTTAGTTGAACTGTGCAGCTGCTATATAGCATAAACCATGCTATTGAGTGAGGTGAGGTAAGCGGTGAGTGTAGTGGTGGAGACATACATACAGTAACATGGTGAGTGTAGTGGTGCAGACATACATACAGTAACATGGGAACAGACATATAAAGAAAGAGCCTGCAGGAGAATCCATGTGGGACGTGGCTTACTTAAGCGTCTTGATATTTATAGTAGATATTCTAATCCAGAGTGATTTACAACACGGGCACAACAGAGCCAGAGGTGCAGTGCCAAGACAAACCACTACTAGTGCAACCCTGCAATATTGATCTCTTGTGTACAATAACGCATATGTGGCCTAATAAGAGAGGAATGCTAGTGAAAGATCGTACGCACAAAAGCAACGCTGTATTTTTAGCAAGGAATGCGTTGGATGTTGTGGACATGCTTGAGAGAGAGAGGATATACATGACATGGACATAGCTTGGGAGTGGACACGTACAGACAGACAGACAGACAGAGGCATAGCATGGAAAAAGAATCAGGTCAGGTAGCTAAGGGGTTGAGTGTAGCTAATGTAGACGGCATGGAAAAAGCCTCTGTGTGTGTGTGGGGGGAGGTCTAAGCTATGTTAGACGCCATAATTAGCTAGCTGTGTTTCAGTAGTAGGGGCCCGGGCGTTCAAATCATTGCAATGTGATGCTCAGAGGGGGGTCTGTCTGGCTGCTTATGGGAAACTCCCCTCAGGGTCACATGCATACTAAGTTCATGGGTCGGTGCCAGGCTACGTGCCTCTGTGTTTGAGCTTAATCACTTGTTTGTTTGCGCGTGTGTGTGTGTGTGTGTGTGTGTGTGTGTGTGTGTGTGTGTGTGTGCGTGCGTGTGTGTGGGGCAGAGAGGAGAGAACGGCATGTGCTCTCTCACAGGCTACTAAGAATGCTGCTGATCTCAAGTGCAGACTTTACACCATCACTGTCAAGGGCACACACACAAACCAACCCGCTATTGTCCTGTTTACACTGTACAGTAGTACTGTATGTAGGGTGAGGAACGTACCACTTCCATACAAAGTCATGGGGGTGTTTTTACACATCCTATTTGTTTGTGTGCACGCGGGTCCTGATGATCACAGGCCTGAACAGGAAGAGTTCAACGTTTTCCCTCTTGGTTAAATAATCTGTGTAAAAGGTCAGTGTTTGTTTGTGGAGCGCAGCTTCTGGATGACTTTAACTATTTGGGATGATTTGGTTGAATGGGATCAGTGTCATAATATAGTGGATTATCTCAAATGGATTATTCTATAAATGCTGCAAGATTGGTTCAGTTTGGGACTGACAGAATAAGTTCTACCAATGCGATTACAATAGACTGCATGTCAGACTAGTCCCTGCATTCAGGATCTTCTTCTGTGGTTGTGTACTGTCACTACTCTCCCATCCTCCCATCTTCTTCTGTGGTTGTGTACTGTCACTACTCTCCCATCCTCCCATCTTCTTCTGTGGTTGTGTACTGTCACTACTCTCCCATCGTCCCATCTTCTTCTGTGGTTGTGTACTGTCACTACTCTCCCATCCTCCCATCTTCTTCTGTGGTTGTGTACTGTCACTACTCTCCCATCCTCCCATCTTCTTCTGTGGTTGTGTACTGTCACTACTCTCCCATCCTCCCATCTTCTTCTGTGGTTGTGTACTGTCACTACTCTCCCATCCTCCCATCTTCTTCTGTGGTTGTGTACTGTCACTACTCTCCCATCGTCCCATCTTCTTCTGTGGTTGTGTACTGTCACTACTCTCTCATCCTCCCATCTTCTTCTGTGGTTGTGTACTGTCACTACTCTCCCATCGTCCCATCTTCTTCTGTGGTTGTGTACTGTCACTACTCTCCCATCCTCCCATCTTCTTCTGTGGTTGTGTACTGTCACTACTCTCCCATCGTCCCATCTTCTTCTGTGGTTGTGTACTGTCACTACTCTCCCATCGTCCCATCTTCTTCTGTGGTTGTGTACTGTCACTACTCTCTCATCCTCCCATCTTCTTCTGTGGTTGTGTACTGTCCTTACTCTCCCATCTTCTCTGACTGTGTGTGCGTTTGTATTCAGGATCTTCTTCTGTGGTTGTGTACTGTCACTACTCTCCCATCCTCCCATCTTCTTCTGTGGTTGTGTACTACTGTCACTACTCTCCCATCCTCCCATCTTCTTCTGGGGTTGTGTACTAGTCACTACTCTCCCATCCTCCCATCTTCTTCTGTGGTTGTGTACTGTCACTACTCTCCCATCCTCCCATCTTCTTCTGTGGTTGTGTACTGTCACTACTCTCCCATCCTCCCATCTTCTTCTGTGGTTGTGTACTGTCACTACTCTCCCATCCTCCCATCTTCTTCTGTGGTTGTGTACTTTCACTACTCTCCCATCCTCCCCTGTGGTTGTGTACTACTGTCACTACTCTCCCATCCTCCCATCTTCTTCTGTGGTTGTGTACTGTCACTACTCTCCCATCTTCTCAGACTGTGTGTGTGTGTTTGAGTGTTGACAGTATGTACTGTATATGAGTGTATCTCTCTCATTGTGACAGTGTGTTTGACAGCCTTATTTGAACCCTGTGTTTGTTTCACAAGAGTATTAAGTTGCTCACAGACTCTGAATTTGGCTCCTTTTGGCCGTTTCCGCGTGCTTATGGTAGCAGACAGATATGTAAACAAGACACAGAGTCTTATAACGCTTATGGTAGCAGACAGAGATATGTAAACAAGACACAGAGTCTAATAAGGGCGTGGCTTCCACGCTGTAAGTTTGATGTGAGCGTTGAAAAGTGGGCGTGTCTGGGACGAGGGTGAGTGTGACTGCGACAGGAGGAGACAGGAGTCACAGACAGTGTGAGCTGTGATTGGTCTACTTTTGTGGGGACAGACATACAGACATAGAAACTAAATGGAAACTAGAAGGCACTCAGGTAGAATGAAAGATGAAAAGCCTGTGAATGCAGTGGTGTTCAGCAGCTCTTGGAAGTCCTGGATGTTGGACCTTCTCACCAGAGCATAATAATGAGTGATGAAAAATGCACACTGTCGTCATCATGACCAAGCAACATGTGTTTGTGGTGTCTACTGATGTGCCTGATTCCATACTGCTGCTCCTACTCTATTACATTATGCTCTCCATCAGGCTCTGTTAGCTTGGTCTGACCGTGGCACTGTGTGCAGTCACAACTCATTTACTGTGCTCTGTGTGTGTGTGTGTGCGTGTGTGTGTCTGTGTGTGTGTGTGTGTGTGTGTGTGTGTTATGAGTACATTTCACTGTATGTCTGTTTATATGTGTGTGTGTGTGTGTGTGTGTGTGTGTGTGTGTGTGTGTGTACACCTTCCCTGCGGTCTCCACCTCTCTGGACCCAGTTTAATGTAATCAGATGTCTTGTCCACTCAGCCTTGGATCTAACAGGAGAGAATTACAACTGCTGCAGATGGCCTGTCTGTCTGTCTGCCTGTCTGTCTGTCTGTCTGCCTGTCTGTCTGTCTGCCTGTCTGTCTGTCTGCCTGCCTGTCTGTCTGCCTGTCTGGCTGTCTGTCTGTCTGTCTGTCTGTCTGTCTGTCTGTACGGCCACCAACATCAGGCTGGATTAGCAAGAAAATGAGCTTTCCAAAGTTGAAAAGAGGAAAGTTATTGAAGGACACACTGTAGCAGATATACACTGTAGCAGATACACACTGTAGCAGAACATGAGGGTAAAGATGTCCTGCATTCTTCCTGGATGTATGGATGGAAAGACAACACTTTATTGCATGTGAAGTGAACATTGATTTTGGAGACACGAGGGTGAAAAGATTAGATTCAAGCACTAAGGATGGGTGTGTGAACGTAGCCTTTGCCATACTTACTGTAGCTTCTATTTTATTATGCTGGCCACTGGATGACATCTCCTTTCCCATGTAAAAATACCAGAGGCAGCAAAGGCTTTGGATTATTTTGGGCTCCAAAGTAGCTTTGAGAACACTGACCTCCTCCTAGAGAAATATTGACATTGTGAATATGGAAAGGCGTTGATTTCCAAGCTTGGCAGATAAATCAGTGAGTCAAACAGACGGGCGCCTTTATATCTTTTCAAATATTGATTGATGAACTTCAGGTAATAAACAAAGTGGTTTGGAAACGGAGCGTTCACATTGTGTTTACATGTCTCAACAGTGATGCAAAAGTGATGAAATCTCAGTGCAGTCTCATGCCTTCCCTCTCTCTCTCTCTCTCTCTCTCTCTCTCTCTCTCTTTCCCTCCCCCACGTCTCTCCCTCCTCCCCCTCTCCTCCCTCCCTCCCTGCTTGGATGGTTTTGTTGCTGAGATAAGGAGGTGAGAACACTGTGGCTCTGCGTTGGGGGGAGCTGCCTTTGCCAACATGGCTGCTACACAAACAGTGTGTGAAGTCGTTTGGGGAACATTAATATAGATATTAGATAGGAATGTGCCAGGGTCAAACACCAGGCTGCACTCTGTCACCTGTGGACAGTCCTGTCTGTCTCTCTCTCTCTCCCCGTCCTGTCTCTCTCTCTCTCTCTCTCTCTCTGTCCTGTCTGTCTCTCTGTCTCTCTCCCCGTCCTGTCTCTCTCTCTCTCCGTCCTGTCTGTCTCTCTGTCTCTCTCCCCGTCCTGTCTCTCTCTCTCTCTCTCTCTCTCTGTCCTGTCTGTCTCTCTCTCTCTCTCTCTCTCTGTCCTGTCTGTCTCTCTGTCTCTCTCCCCGTCCTGTCTCTCTCTCTCTCCGTCCTGTCTGTCTCTCTGTCTCTCTCCCCGTCCTGTCTCTCTCTCTCTCCGTCCTGTCTGTCTCTCAGTCTCTCTCTCCCCGTCCTGTCTCTCTCTCCGTCCTGTCTGTCTCTCTCTCTCTCCGTCCTGTCTCTCTCTCTGTCCTGTCTGTCTCTGTGTGTGTCTCTCTCTCTCCGTCCTGTCTCTCTCTCTCTCTCTCTGTCCTGTCTGTCTCTCTCTCTCTCTCCGTCCTGTCTCTCTCTCTGTCCTGTCTGTCTCTGTGTGTGTCTCTCTCTCCGTCCTGTCTCTCTCTCTCTCTCTGTCCTGTCTGTCTCTCAGTCTCTCTCCCCTTCCTGTCTCTCTCTCTCTGTCCTGTCTGTCTCTCAGTCTCTCTCTCTCCGTCCTGTCTGTCTCTCTCTCTCTCCGTCCTGTCTGTCTCTCTCTCTCTCCGTCCTGTCTGTCTCTCTCTCTCTCTCTCCGTCCTGTCTGTCTCTCTCTCTCTCCATCCTGTCTGTCTCTCTCTCTCTCCGTCCTGTCTGTCTCTCTCTTTCTCCGTCCTGTCTGTCTCTCTCTTTCTCCGTCCTGTCTGTCTCTCTCTCTCTCCATCCTGTCTGTCTCTCTCTCTCCGTCCTGTCTGTCTCTCTCTCTCTCCATCCTGTCTGTCTCTCTCTCTCCGTCCTGTCTGTCTCTCTCTCTCTCCATCCTGTCTGTCCCTCTCTCTCTCCGTCCTGTCTGTCTCTCAGTCTCTCTTTCTCCCCCCGTCCTGTCTGTGTCTAAGTCTCTCTCTCTCTCTCCCTCCTGTGTCTCAGTCTCTCTCTCCCATCTTGAAAATGCCTGTCTCTCTTCTTTATTTTGCCCTCTTTCTCCATCAACCTCTCTCTCTCTCTCTCGCTATCTCTCTCTATCTTTCACGCAGCCAAAATATATACACGCTAAAATAAACACCAATCCGTAATTGTAAAGTTGAGATGCTAGTAGGAATCCATTGAAAAGGGGCGAGAGAGTGCAAAGCATGGGGAGAGAGTGACAGAGAGAGAGAGAGAGAGAGAGAGAGAGAGAGAGAGACATTAACGGAGAGTTGAGAGAGACAAAGAAATGTGAGGCAGACATCAGGCACAGGAAGTGTAGTGACAGGAGAGAGAGGGAGGAAGCTATTGTTTGTGTGGAGGAACACCTTCCACTGTGCTAGATAAGCTCTGCTACAATGAGAAGAGATAAGAGAGCGCTCAACTGGCAGGCAGACATAAGCAGAAGGCCTGTGGATTAAATCACAGCTCATTTTAAGGCATATTTTGGTGTGTGTGTGCATGTGTGTGTGTGTGTGTGTGTGTGTGTGTGTGTGTGTGTGTGTGTGTGTGTGTGTCTGCACAAGTGCATGGGACTGAAGCAGACAGACAGACAGATGGACTAGCTTAGCATGCTGTCTGATGAACTGGGGAGGGGGTGAGGACAGACAGACTGACTGACTGCCAGTGCCATACAGTATATACACAGACTGACTGACTGACTGACTGACTGACTGACTGACTGACTGACTGCCATACAGTATATACTGTACACAGACTGAGAGGCAGGCAGCTCTGTTCATTAGTGTGTGTGTTGTTGTTTTTTGCAGCTATAGGGTATCTGCACATCATTAAAAAGAAGAGTTTGAACAAGTCAAATGATCTAAGCCTTAAAAAATATTAAAATGCACAAACAGCTTTCTAGGAGCTGCATGTCCACTCATAGATGAATACACAACAAGGCTAGTAGTAGTATGCAATGCAACATTATATAAAACATGCTTTTTCATCTGCTTTACTTTTACTTTGCTTTACAAAATTGGACTTCATACCACTTAATATTACTGCAATTTCCTGTTGTCCTTTTTCTGGTGTCCTGCCCGTTTATACTTTCAGGACATTCATGAGCTATTTTCAATTGGAAATCAGCTGGTGCTGCAGCTTTATGTTTTTATCTAGGTGTTTAAATTGTTATTGAATTCAATTGGCCGGCGTGTTAAAAAGCCTTGGCTGTGTCTTTCTGACACCTGCAGATACCCTGTGTTTCTCCTGAGTCCTCTCCCATACAAGATAGTCAATGAGGAGAGAAGGCACAGGCATTGAGAGAAGCAGAGTTAGAGAGATGGAGAGATGGAGAGAGAGAGAGAGAGAGAGAGAGAGAGAGAGAGAGAGAGAGAGAGAGAGAGCCAGGTGGCTAGCGGTCCTGTGTGTGTTTTGATTGATATGATAATGCTGCTTCTGAACGCAGCCTCCGGGATAAACCTGTGAGGGGGGAATGAGGGGAGGTACAGCAGAGAGCTGGGATGTGTTTAGCAACAGAAAAGCATCAAAGCAAAAACAGGAGGACGTTGATCTGCTCGGAATTAATGTAGGAGGAGTTACATTTTCAAATGCTAAAATATCGGAAGCCTTTCTCAATTACAGTATTTCATGTATAGTAGTTTAGTAGTTTTGTCTATGAGTCTACTGCTGCATGTCTCTCTCTCTCTCTCTCTCTCTCTCTCTCTCTCTCTCTCTCTCTCTCTCTCTGATATCAGGAACACAACAAAGCACTGATGAAATGGCATGCAGCCCAGAAAGACTTTTTCCCATCCGCATACATGGGGACAGAAGCAGCTGTGAAACTCGTGTTTTGTGTGTGTGGTATCACTGGGTGTCTGGGTATCACTCAGAGTAAAAATAAATACAATTAGAAAATAATAATAAACCATTGGGTCAATTTTTCTTTAGAAACCACCAAGAGCCGTATAAGGCCTTATTTTCCTGAGCCCCATGAACGAGCCATGGGAGCGCCCCGTGCCCATTCATCGCTACTTCCTTGTTACGTTACGATGTGTTACGTTACGGTGTGTTACAGTAGCAGCCATGTGTGTAGCTGAACTCTGTGACCACCGAAATGTGTGCCTGCAGAGGGCGCTTGTTGCTGGTTTAGTACAGTGTGTGGTCACATGTCCTCACGGCTGTTGTCAGAAACGGTGAAATAATTGATTCTTTGCCCATAAGAAGCAACGCGCTCACACATTTCGGTGCAACACCGGGCGCTGCTGCACGTGACTGAAGTAAACCCGGAAGGAAAAAGAACCCTTTTGGCGTGTGCGCTGTGTGAGCAGCTTACGTTCAAATGAATGGGCGGCCATTTTTTCCGTTCAACCTCCAGTTATATAGAAGCTCCTTATAGAAAGGTTTGGGCAACCGTGCTTTGAATGCACATTTGCAGGAGATTTGTGCAGTATGTGTTTGTTGAGTTTCAAATAAGGACAAATGAGATTTATTAACCCATTGTACCCCTTTTATCCCTGCATCCCTGATTGGTCAGTCCTCCCTCCCTCCCCCCCTCCCTTCACTCCCTCATTCCATGAACAGGGAAATGCAGGAGTGAGGAAGGACGAGGGTTGAAAGACAGGAAGAGACGGTGAAAGACGAAGGCAGGAAGAGAGGGAATAGGGCGAGTGGGGATGAAGGGGGAGAGAGAGAGAGAGAGCTGACAGAAAGGCTGATAACAGTGTTGTCATTGGTTGGACTGAAATGAGATGACTTCTATATTTCTCTCAAGAGAAACTTTAAACTTGGCACGCAATATTCTGCGATATGGTGTTTTATCTTTCTCCTCAGTTTCTATTTATGACTCATAAGTTTCATTCATTTCTAATGGGAGATTTCTGTCCCTGCCTTTCAGATGACTGCACACAGTAGCTTTAGAAACGCTTGCACAACCAACGTGCACCACATCTTTTTGTAGGACCATCGTTTTTCCGTGAAATAGACTGAATCCACGTCGTGGAAGTATGGAAATCCACTTCAGTCATGCAGGGGAGCGTAGGAGGGGTCCGTTTACAGAGACTTGAGAAAAGTGAGATACTGTAGTTGTGCGAGTAATATAAAAAGTAAAAATTACCCCCAAAAATGATGCGTGGGAGTTGTGAATGGATTCAGAATCATTTAAGATAAGAAGTGTGATTCTTACATGAATCGATTTTTTTGGGACACCCCTATTATTCTTCAAGTCCTGTCTTGTAATATTGAGCATGGCAGCATATACATGCCTTCACAATATACAGGAAGTCGGCTTCATTTCTCACTGTTTCTGAACGGCATGTTTTGTTTTTTCCCTGATTTTTCGTGTGTGTGTGTGTGTGTGTGTGTGTGTGTGTTTATCTTCAAGTCATTTGTTTGTTACACAAGACATGTTGCAGTCACATTAGCAGTTAATGGCAAGCTGCCATGTTTGTAGGCAGTTTCATTAGTAGAAACCAGAGCTGTGTGTATATGTGTGTGTGTGTGTGTGTGAGAGAGAGAGAGAGAGAGAGAGAGAGAGAGAGAGAAAAGAGTTGGTTGTTCCTCATCTGTCCTGATGAAGGAGTTGATTGTGCGTTTGCGTGATGTTATGGACACGGACACACATGAAAACAGCTATTAGAGTTTTTTCACCTCAGCCATTTTGTGTCTAAACAAGGCAGGAAGCAACACAGGTGCAATCAAAACATTGCCGACGGGCCCCGGCACTGGAACACCTAAATGGATTGGAAGTTGGGGAAACCCTCATTAATGTTTGCTTGCGCCTGTGTTACTCCCTGCCTTTTAGACACAAAATGGCTGGTGGTGGAAAAAGGCCCATTGCTTTGCCACGTGTGTCATTAGCTTAGCAGTAGCATGGCAGCAGATAGAACACCCACACATGTACGTACTGTACATGGCTGCAGATAGAACACCTACACAGTTTAAATTGCCGTTGCTCCTCCATAGAAATTTGGTTTGCGCCGGTTTGCAAACCAAATGTATTTTAAAGACACAGTAACAGCACATTGTTTACCAGCGCTTCTTAAAGGAGAATTTCGTTTTTTTTTAACCTGGACCCCTCTCCTCACAAAATTTATGATTTGACCACTCACCCAGCGATCTCCGCGGCGTTTCTGGCCATCCTAGCGTTGTTTTGAGATCAATAGCGTCCAAGCCAGTCGTAAAATGGAGCTCCGAGGGGGCCAAGTGGCAGCCTGTCTTTCCCATGGTCTTTCCTGCATCTAAATAGCCAGTTTTATTCCCGATATAAAACGTTATGAATATAGCCACGTTATAAACAACAAACTAACCATTTCGAGTAACACTGTTTCCATACGGATCACCAGCGTTAGTTGTTTATAACGTGGCTATATTCATAACGTTTTATATCTCGGATGCGTTATTTCGAATCCCACATAGGTTACGCCAAACCCCACATAGGTTACGCCTCGAATACCCACATAAGTTACGCTAAAACGCACATAGGTTACGCCTCGAATCGCACATAGGTTACGCTAAAACCACCACCGCAAAGCGTGTACCTGTAGTTGGCCAGCCAGCAGGAAAGTATCGCGGGACTTGACGGGACTTGGTGACCGAGATCACGAATGAGGTAATTTGATCCCTGGGAGACACCAGGAAACAGCCCCGGAGGGAATATCAGTCTGGTGGTTGTTGAGGGATGAGATTATGACGATGTGGCGAAAACGGGAATAAAACTGGCTATTTAGATGCAGGAAAGACCATGGGAAAGACAGGCTGCCACTTGGCCCCCTCGGAGCTCCATTTTACGACTGGCTTGGACGCTATTGATCTCAAAACAACGCTAGGACGGCCAGAAACGCCGCGGAGATCGCTGGGTGAGTGGTCAAATCATAAATTTTGTGAGGAGAGGGGTCCAGGTTAAAAAAAAAACGAAATTCTCCTTTAAAGACACAGTAACGGCACATTATTTATTAAAGACACAGTAACAGCACATTGTTTACCAGCGCTTCTTAAAGACACAGTAACAGCACATTGTTTACCAGAGCTTCTTAAAGACACAGTAACGGCACATTGTTTACCAGCCCTTCCTCAAGTGAGGTCGAGGAAAAGGCCAGTTTCACTATTCTTTCAGTTTATAGACTTCAGCACAATCAAAGCACTTTGAGTGGTCGCTTGACTAGAAAAGCGCTATATAAACACACTCCATTCACCATTTATGAAAGCACTGTGTGCCTGACCTCCACGCCCACAATATAGACAGTTATGTAATTATTTACAAATCCAACAACAAAATATCTTCTCAGATGGTGTTGCTATAAGGACAACATTGTATCAAATAGGGGGGTCTGTGGACTAATGCCGTTTTATTAAAGACCCTGGAAACCCCAAATAAATTATGCATTTTGAAACCTTGAGGTGGAAAAGTTTGGGAACTCCTGTGTCAGTTGGTCAGTCACTCACACATGTTTAAAAAAGCATTGACACGTTAGACAGAAACATGACAGTCATATGTGAGTGCTTCACACCCACACGCAGTATGTGATGTGATGTGACGTGACGTGAATGGGAGAGTTTGGGAGCCATGCCTCAGTGTTTGGACAGGCCTGTGTTCTCTGCACATGGCGGATGCTGCTCATAGAGAGGCAAAGTGAACGTCACTTCCTGTTTCAGCACTGTACCAGAGATTTTCATCCGCAATTTATTTTCCCATAGAATACAGCAGATTACCCCTGCTCTAGTCATGAGCCTATCACAACACAACAGATTACCCCTGCTCGAGTTATCAGCCTATCAGAATACAGCAGATTACCCCTGCTCTAGTCATGAGCCTATCAGAACACTTTTAGCTGGTTGAAGCAACAGATACCCATCAATAATACGGAGGGAAAAATCTGTAGTATGTTTGATTTTTCATTAAGAGAATGCACTGCTGGTATCGATACAGTTGCAAATGAGTCTTGTATCCGTTTACATTTTTTAGTATCAATAGTATTGATACTTTTGACAACCTTAGTGCACTTTTGAAATGGATGCAGTCCGTCTTTAGCCGTCACCTCCACCCCTCAGGCCTGATCCTGATCTAGTTTCATCACAATGCTTTCATGCTCTCTCCACACTGAACTGTGGCTGATGTGAGAAAGCCAGTGTGGGCTTGTGGTCCAGAGGGAGGGAGGGAGTGAGGGACAGAAGACAGGCAGCTGTGGTGTGGTGGGCACAGAGACCCAGAGGAGAGAGGGGATGAGTGACGACCTGAGGAGATGAGAGGGGAGGAGACCACTAAGGAGAGGAGGGACCCACGATGACAGGCATGACACTGGTAGCTAAGTTAAGTGTGTGGGCGGGTGTGTGTGTGAGTGTGTGTGTGTGTGTGTGTGTGTGTGTGTGTGTGTGTGTGTGTGTGTGTGTGTCTGTGTGTGTGAGAGAGAGTGTCTGTGTGTGTGCCGGCTGAGGTGGGGAAGAATGAGAAGTATGTGGGACATTTTCCAAAGCTCTGGTTTAGTGGATTTGACCACTCCAAGCTACAGAGAGAGAGAGAGAGAGAGAGAGAGAGAGGTTCAAAAACATAGAGAAAGAAAGCGAAGAGGGAAAAGTAGAGACAGGCACGAACAGAGCAACAGGGAGAGGAAGAGAGACAGAAAGACAGACAGAGGAGAATCGAAAGTTCACGCTGCCTATATGACACATTTATATACATCCTAACGTACGTATGTTTAGCTGTGACTGGGTGTACTTTCCATACGTTTCCCTTTCTCTTCCTCTGAATTTCTGACACACACACACTCACACAGACACACACACTCTCACACACAGACACACACACAGACACACACACACACACACACACACACACACAGACACAGTGTGTCCAGGATAAGGCGCAGGGTGGAGCGGGTCATGGCTGCAGCTCATTGTTGTTCTGGCCGACAGACTTCCTGTTCCAAGCAGCAACGACGCCCATCACCACAACACAGCTGTATCCAAACTGGACTGAGACACACACACACACACACACACACACACACACACACGCATACACACACACACACACGCATACATACACGCGCGCATACATACACACACACACACACACGTACACACACACACACACACACACACACACACACACACACACACACACACTTGGCTTGGAGACCCTGCAGTTTGATGGCATATTTAATCCAGATGAGCAGAAGCCTGTAAAGCCTTTGATTGGGCCTCATTGTGCTGAGGAGACGCGCTCCAGACCAAACACTTCCAGGTGATCTACAGGAAGTGAGTCTGCAGGTCCTCAACCAGCCTCATCACCTCATACATCCACACACAACACCTTGACATGTCTTCATACAGATGCATCTTTTCCCAAAAGTATAACAGGATGGTTTCTGTACACTGAAGAAGGCCAAACAAAATGTGTTATTCTTTTACAATTGTCGCTATGAATGAGCCCAGAAAAAAAGCCCAAATGAAAACATCAAAAGCTCAGTGAGTTGAGTTGAAGGCTTGGAAAGAGAAATATATTCCAAGAAGTCAAGAGGTGCACAGCACACCTTCAATGAATTAAAGGCACTGAGCTCATGTTGTCACGCTTGGCTTTAGCTTGGCCAATTCATCGTGGAAAACGTAAAAATAACGTCTGTACTCCTCCTTTGATCTGAAACATAGTTCAATAGAAAACTCTACTTTACTAAATAGAGATCCGGCCCGGTCACTGAGATGTATATTATCCTGTTAATACGACTTCTCTTTTCACGCTTGTTATTGGTGGTGAAAGTGCTGTTGAATGTCACTCTGAGCAGCATCAACAGGATTAAAACCCATTGATACCTGATGCAGCATTTGTGTGTGTATCCCTTTAAGGCCGCGAACCGCGTTAACGCGGTTCGCGGTCTTAAAGGGATACGCACACAAATGAGGGATATACACGCAAATGCTGCATCAGGTATCAATGGGTTAAGAGTAACTCTCTGAAGGGTCACGGTGTGGACGCTCTGTGGAGCAGCTTCTCCCTGCACATCCTTTGTGTTGGAGGCGGTTGGCTTGATTTGATGAAAGACGATGGAGTCTCTCTTGCTATTTAACACAGATATAGAAGTGGTCATTTTAGGGAGAAGTGGGGAGAAGAGATATTCCTGCCATATTAGACACAGTAGTACTATGCAGTAGATTGTTATTAGAGTATTGGACACCGTAACAATCGGAGCTTTCTTGCCATTTTCTTCTTAGCTATAGTAGTATTTCATTGAAACCCACAAATGTTCTCATTTTCCCTCTGCATCAGTTTCACTGCCTCCAATCTACTCTGCTCAGTACTGTCACACCAGCTCTCACTCTGCTCAGTACTGTCACACCAGCTCTCACTCTGCTCAGTACTGTCACACCAGCTCTCACTCTGCTCAGTACTGTCACACCAGCTCTCACTCTGCTCAGTACTGTCACACCAGCTCTCACTCTGCTCAGTACTGTCACACCAGCTCTCACTCTGCTCAGTACTGTCACACCAGCTCTCACTCTGCTCAGTACTGTCACACCAGCTCTCACTCTGCTCAGTACTGTCACACCAGCTCTCACTCTGCTCAGTACTGTCACACCAGCTCTCACTCTGCTCAGTACTGTCACACCAGCTCTCACTCTGCTCAGTACTGTCACACCAGCTCTCACTCTGCTCAGTACTGTCACACCAGCTCTACGTCAAATCTGCTGTGCGTTTCTGTGTGTGTACATGGATACACGTCTCTTTCTGTGTCTGCGCCTATGGATTTTGTATGCCTTTGTGTGTGTGCATGCATACAGAAAGTGAGTGTGTGTTGGCACACAGATATGTGTGCGTCCTGAACCTGTGTGTGTTTGCTAATATCTGTGTGTGTGTGTGTGTGTGTGTGTGTGTGTGTGTGTGTGTGTGTTTGAGAGACTGTGTGTGGCCAGTGAGGTTTGGCTGCTAGCACTGTAAACCACCAGGCCTAATTCTCTCTGTCTCTCTCTCTCTCTCTCTCTCTGTGTGTGTGTGTGTGTGTGTGTGTGTGTGTCTCTGTATGTCAGGGATTCTTCATGTCTCCGACCCCCCAAATAATAGCATTAGCGCCACAGTTTGATGGGATTTGGCCCCGGGGACCCCCATATGGGAGGTTTTTGTCGGGGACCCTCATATGGGAGACCCCCATATGGGAGGTTTTTTGTCAGGGACCCTCATATGGGAGACCCCCATATGGGAGGTTTTTGTCGGGGACCCCCCATAGGGGAGGTTTTTGTCGGGGACCCCCCATAGGGGAGGTTTTTGTCGGGGACCCCCCATAGGGGAGGTTTTTGTCGGGGACCCCCCATAGGGGAGGTTTTTGTCGGGGACCCCCCATAGGGGAGGTTTTTGTCGGGGACCCCCGTAGGGGATTTTTGTCGGGGACCCCCGTAGGGGAGGTTTTTGTCGGGGATTTTTGTCGGGGACCCCCATAGGGGAGGTTTTTGTCGGGGACCCCCGTAGGGGAGGTTTTTGTCGGGGCTCCTGCTGGTTAATGGAATCTGTGGAATATCAGGACTCTTTGGTCGGTGGATGAGGGCATAGGGAGAGTCTGGAAATTTGATGACTTTTCTGGTGAAGGCAGGAAATATCACAGTTACTTTACTATATACCAGATTGTATTTTCCAACTTGTTTCACACATTCTTTGCATTAGAGTGTGGTGATCAGCTGTTTCTCTCCACAGCGAGGACAACTGTTGCACACCAGATTGTTTACTCGTTAAGAAAAACAACATGAACAAACCAGGAAGGAAGTAGATTTATATAGGTCATCATGGGAGCCATCTCAATTAGTTATGGAAAGTCATGGAAAAGCATGCAATCTTACATCAGGGCCACAGACGCAAACCTGGACTTGTTGATTTTCTTTCTTTGTATAATTGTCTCTACACTATACTTGAGGACATCACACTGGTGAGAAATGTAGAATAATTTTCATTCTTGAATTGGGAAAATGTCTGATGAATGAAATTCTAGCTAAATTAACTCAACTTTAGCTCATTTTGCTGGAGACTGTGTGGAGCCCTGTGGGAGGAGCCTGGGCCCAGCTGTGAGAAGCAGTTAGTAGAGAGTGACTGTGGACGAGGTGCTGTGTTGGCTTTGCTCACTGCTTTTCAGCCACAGAGTCAAGTCTGCTTATCTTTAGTGTGCATGGCTGCATCTATTGTCATTACAAGATGGCTCCAGCCTCCACTGTGACGTGTGTGTGTGTGTGTGTGTGTGTGTGCGCATGTGCGCGTGTGCGTGTGTGCGTGTAAGAGAGAGAGAGCGCATAATGTGGCTAGACAGGCGAAGTTTTGTGTGTGTGTGTGTGTGTGTGTGTGTGCGTGCGTGCATGTGTGTGAGTTTGGGTGTGTTTGCGAGTGTATGTGTGATCAAATGAAAGGTGTGTGCACGCATACGTGTGTGTGTGTTCGTCTGGTTAGTGTGTGTGTGTGTTCATCTGGTTAGTGTGTGTGTGTGTGTCTGTGTGTGTGTGTATTGTCGACTCAGCCTTTTTCAGCCATCCCCTTACTCGTCAAACTCCCTAATCCCTGTAATCCCCCTCTCCCCCTCCTCCTTTTTCTCCTCCCTCATCCCCCTCTCTCCACTTCACTTCCTGTTCCACACTCCTCTCTTATCTCTTCTATACATCCCTCTCTCACTCTCTCTCCTTCCCTCTCTCTCCCCCCCCCTCTCTTCCTCTCTCTCTCCCCCCCTCTCTTCCTCTCTCTCTCCCCCCCCTCTCTTCCTCTCTCTCTCCCCCCCCTCTCTTCCTCTCTCTCTCCCCCTCTCTCTCACTCCCTCTCTCTCCCCCTCCTCCTTTTTCTCCTCCCTCCATCCCTTTCTCCACTTCACTTCCTGTTCCACACTCATCTCTTATCTCTTCTATACATCCCTCTCTCACTCTCTCTCTCTCTCTCCCTCCCTCCTCTCTCTCTCTCTCTGTCTCTCTCCCTCCCTCCCTCTCTCTCTCCAGTGGGGTGTGTGCATGTGAAGACAGTTCACTTCCATCAGTGTGTATGTGTTTGATTGCCTGCATTCACTACTATCCTCCATGCTGTGTATTTTTTTTCTTCATTTCTGACTCTTTTTTTATCCATCTACCGGTACTCTATCTTTTCTTTCTTTACTTCTTTAATTAATTTGTTCATTCAGTCATTTGTTCGTCTGTTCATTCATTCATTCATTCATTCATTCAATCATCGATACCATGTGAATTAAACAAAATTGAGTTATTCGGCTGCATCCTGGTATATTAATGTATATATATTTGAATGGCTGTTTACATGAATCTAACCTCTCTCTCTCTCTCTCCCTCCCTCCCTCCCTCCCTCTCTCTCTCCCTCCCTCGCTCCTCCCAGGCTGTGGAGAGAGAGCAGGTGGACAGTATTCAGCCCAGGCTGCAGCATGTGAACGCGGTGGGTCAGGGTCTGATCCAGAGCGCCGCCAAACACACAGACACCCAGGCTCTGGAGCACGACCTGGAGACCACCAACCTGAGATGGAACTCACTCAACAAGAGGGTACGTGTGTGTGCACCTGTGTCTGTGTGTGTGTGTGTGCGTGTGTGTGTGTGTTTCCTATAACATTAACTATACAAATCTACTTGGAAGAAGTGGAGAAATGCATCAAGTAGGGTTCAATTCAAGGGTTCAATTCCCTCTGTCCTGGTCGCTGCACTAGTGCCCCCTCTGGTCAGTCGGGGAGCCTGTTTGGGGGGGGGGGGACTTGGGGGGGAATAGCGTGATCCTACGTCCTGCCGGTGAAAGTCCTCAGTGTCAGTTGAAAAGAAGTGGCTGGCTGACTGCACATGTATCGGAGGAAGCATGTGCTAGTCTACAGCTCTCCCCAGTTGGATAGAGGGGGTGGAGCAATGACTGGGACAGGGGGGGGAATTGGCCAAGTACATTGGTGGAGAAAAGAAATCATAAATTCTTCTCCAAACTGCTTTCATGAAGTCCTCAAGCCGTCCTTCATGACCATTCTCTCTTCACCTGAGGTTCTTGAGCTCCTCGGCTTCACTTCTGACCTCCCAGCCATCTCTCTCCTCCTCCTCCCCCCACCAGGTGGCAGAGCGGATCTCCCAGCTGCAGGAGGCCCTGCTGCAGTGTGGGAAGTTCCAGGATGCCCTAGAGCCTCTGCTGAGCTGGCTGAGCGACACCGAGGAGCTGGTGGCCAATCAGAAGCCTCCGTCTGCCGAGTACCGCGTGGTCAAGGCCCAGATCCAGGAACAAAAGGTACGAGAGATGGATGGATGTGTGGGTGGAAGGATGGAGAGAGCGACAGAAAGAGGGAGAGAGGCACTGATGAGTCGCTCCTAACGGAATTTAACCTACATGGGTAATAACACAAAGGGTTAACAAACAGCGTCAATACATAACTGTGAGTGGTAATGCATAGGATATAATAATAATAATCAAACAAATGATACAGAAAGTCTACCTAGAGGATGACAACAGGTGTGACTTTGTTTGACAGGGGAAGCTGATTGAGCTGAAGTGCCTTGCTCAGTGGCACCTTGGCAGAAGTTGATAGGCGATGAGAGACTGTTCTAACCTTCTGATCACGATCACATGACAAATCTATCTTGCCATGCTCCAATCTATTGGTTTGAATCCCAACCAATCAGCGTCCTATGATGCAGCAACGGGCGGGATTTAGGTGTGACGACAGCGAGAAGCGAGGCCGTGATAGACGGATGGTTCATCCAATCACCATGCCAAGTAGTTTTTTGAAAGTGCCCGCCCCTTTGAAACGGTTTCCAGAGCAACTCGTTCCCAGATGGTTATGTGAAAACAAGCCATCTGACAACGTCAGGTTAAGGGTGTTTCCTCATCCGGATATTCTCTCAGTTTGGGGATCTGAACACAGTGATCATCAGGTCACGAGCCCAATTCTGTCGCCTGTGGGCTACTGCCGCCCATATGCTTGTGTCCTTTCTCGCTTTGATGTGGCCTGCCAGCTTGAATTGATACAATGTATCACCAACTTCAATTAATTGTAATCAAAATTGCTAGAATTCATAATTGTGAGAAGGAATTTGTCTAGACAGCACGCAGAGTGAATTGAGCCATCATTGATATTCAGATGTCTTTCACCCAGCAACAATAGATAGATCTGAATGAGAAACACGCACTCACACACACACACACACACACACACACACACACACACACCATGATATGTCTGCCTGGCATCCAAACAGACCCAGTTGACAGTCTGCCAGTCAGGCTGGCATAAACACACACGCGCGCGCACACACACACACACACACACACACACACGCACACTCTGGTGGACTGGTATTGTTTTCAGGGAGACAGACACTCACACAAACACTTGTCCCTGTTTATCCCCCATACGCTTCCCGTGTTTGTGTGCATAAGAGCAGGGTAGTCTGGGCCAGCGATCAATCAGCCATGTTTACGTCCGGGATGGAGAGAGTGGAGTCACCGTTTGGGTCAGAAAGAGAGAGGAAACTATGGAGGAGGTGCCTGAACCAAGCTGTGAGGAATGATTCCGAGCAGAGAGGAAGGAAGCAAGTCAAAGCGATGCATGATGTTGTCGATGGAAAAACAGTCAAATCCCATGCAAACAAAAAGAAAATGTTGCTTCCAAAATTAAATTATTTTTGGAACAAAATATTTAAAGAGTCACACCTATCCTTGCAAAAATGTTTGGTAGTTGTTGTTTTTTAAGGCTAGGACGTACTGTAATGACACAGTTCATACACTGTATCCATTACATTTTAGAGATACATATTAGCTGATCTAATTAGCATAGGTAATGTTTTCCAAAATGGATCTGTTGGAAGGGAGACCTGGAGATGGACAGAAGAAGAGTGAATTTTCCCTCAATTAATTTCTGTCTCAAACGCATACAGTATGGTGTACGTATTTATAGGTTTACCACAGTGCAAAAACCCCTTCACCTTAAAAACAAAGTTTGGATAGAGCTCACATATTTAACGTATTGACATATTTAAAGCTTCAATTTAACAATATCTTAGTATATTTCACGCTGACCAATAATCCTCCTCACTCTAATACCTGCATACTTTCCTCACATAAATGTACGTATATTTTTTGTTTCAATCTTGCCGATTGAGTGAGGGGAAGACGAGTCGTATTTGCTTCGTTCCGTCAAATGCATGTGTGTTCGTTTACACAGGTTCAACTGATCTGTTGGCAGACTTTGGTCATGTCGATAATGATGCCCAACATCATACCCATAATCACTGCACAGAGCACCCTCTCAGCTGTTAATTGCTCTAATAAGTAACGGTGTGTGTTCTGCCTCCTCCAGCTGCTCCAGAGGCTGTTAGACGACCGCCGGCCCACGGTGGAGATGATCCGCGCCGAGGGAGAGAGGATCGCGGCCACAGCGGAGAGCCAGGACCGAGACAAGATCCAGACCCAGCTGCACAGCCTGGCAGAGAGATGGACCCACCTGCTGGACAAGGCCAGCGGCAGGTAATGCCCTTTATACAGCACAGGGGGGAAGCAGAGTGGCGGCGGCTCTCCTTCAACCAGAGGACCTGGGTTCAAGCCGTGGGGTCCCCCGGCTTGAACCCAGGTCCCCCCAAATACACATGGGTCAGCTGGCTCCACAGTAAAGTCATCAGTAATAAAGCAGCTACGAGGAACTTTTAACTGGATATGAAACAGTCTAAATATAAGACTGATGCCTCACATCTTAACTACATCAGCAAATGAGATCATCGGCGAGGAGATTGGTGATTTCTATATTGTTATTCCAAATGCCTCTTGCACTGACCGGGCAGAGCGTCCGTCTCGTGTAACGTCCGTGTGAAACAGGTTGTAACTTTTTGTTCCGGCCGGCGAATGAAGCAGTAATGTTAACATTATGCAGTAAAACAGTGGGGGAGGATCGCTGACTCAGAGAAGCCCTGATGCAGCTCAGCCAGTGGGAGGAGCCTCGGTGTTCAGGAAATGCAGTTTTCGTTCTGGGCGAACAGTACCACTTTTGTCCACAGGCGGCGGCGCTACAATCAACGCAATGTGAAAGTTCCCCCATAGCTGCTTATTATCCAAGTAATCATTCATAACATTTGACCATCTGTTGACAGCTAAGGCAGCCAAGTATGTAAAAAAATCAGCCCAGCTAACAAGCTTAAAATTACAGAATGGATTTGGCTTACTGGAAATAATGTGGTTTGCTTGGGAACCTAATCAGTGGTGTGCCTTGCTAGGGTGTCATCATAGACAGTTAGTGGTCACTTCCTGTTTCCTTTTTCATCTCTGTGTGATTCTGGTGAATGCCACTGTACTTAGAGAAGAAATTGTTTCATTAGTGTTGGTTTCCAATGCTGAACCTTGGCATCACATGGTCTAAAAGTCATTTTTCTACACACCAAGAAAAGAAAAGTAATAATTTCTGGGAACAGATACAGAATGCACAGAGACGCGCGCGCACACACACACATGCGCGCACACACACACACACACACACACACACCAACACACAGTACAGCGAGGAGGTTGGATAGCCTATGCTCATGTAAAGAAATCTCATGGTGGCTATTATTAATGTTTACAAGGCATGCATGCCAGACACCTTGTTGTGAGGCCCTGCGTAAACGCCTGTCATGTCTGTGGGATTTACTATACTGTCTACTAGCAACACTTAACCATTATGCTAACACAGAAATGCTGCGAGCGTATGCAACACACAAACACCAGCGCTGTCTCTGTAAACACATTGGAAGATACTTGGGTTCCATTATGCAATATTATCTACACACACTGATTATATACACACACACACACACTTATTCTCTCATCTTTCACCACTTTGCTAAAGCTCCCCTCTCTTTTCCTCTCTCTTTTGTAGGCATGCACACATGCACACTGTAATAATACATTTGATCTCAGTGTTTATGAAATCCTTTAAAATGCCATCAGATACAGTACAATGACATTTCATAAACAGTTTTTACACACACACAAAAGGGGGGGGGACAGCACACGAACAGGCGCAATGGAGTAATAAAAGAGACCACAAAAAAATCGATGAAAGCAATGAAATGCCAATAAAAGCACTCACGCTCTCCTCTCCCACTCCTTCAGGCAGAGGCAGCTGGAGGAGCTGCAGGTTCTGGCCCTCCAGTTCCATGAAGCCCTGGAGCCACTGGGAGAGTGGCTCAGCGCTACAGAGAGACGCCTGAGCTCCGCAGAGCCCATGGGAACCCAGACGGCCAAGATCACCCAGCAGATCACCAAGCACAAGGTACTGTTTAGATACAGTGCCCCGGGGTGGGGGGAGCAGTAGCTGCGTGGCCACATGGTTAGAGAGAGGCCATCCTGTCATGGAAAGGTCACAGGTTCGTTCCCCGCATTGACCAATTTGTCACTGTGTGAATTATTGACCTGCCTGGCAAAATAAGGCTTAATAATAAAGAAAAGAACAACAATGATTTTGGTGTAAGAGTTAGGAAAATTTGTGCGCGCGCACACACACACACACACACACACACATGCACACGCGCACGCAAACAGTGTTAGCAGTACACTCAAAGCAATTCAGAGGGAAATATGCACGCACTCAACAAAGCAATTATTTACAACCCAAACATTACCTTGCTGCAGTCATGCTTGGTTGAGTTTTTTTCATTATATTTCAGTTAATTTCTTTCATCTTTCAAGTTATTTCATTTTCACCTACTCATTGATGATGTTTGATTTCTTGTTGATCTATGATTTGTCATCTGCATGCTCACATTTTGAGTTTTTATCCATTTGTTTTTCTGTTGTCCCTCTTGTTCTTTTCTCACATCCCTTCATCTTCCCCCTCAAACACACACACACACACACACACACACACACACACCTCCCAGGCGCTCCAAGAGGGCGTGTCCTCACGGGGAGCCGAGGTCGACCGCCTCGAGTCCCTCGGCCAATCCCTGACCCCGCTCAGCTGCGCGGCCGACCGCGATTGGCTGAGAGAGCGCGTGGGGGCGGTGCGGTCGGGGCACTCTGAGCTGGATGACTGGTGCAGGAGGCGGGCGGCCATGTTGGAGCAGGCGCTGGCTAACGCCCAGCTGTTTGGGGAGGACGAGGTGGAGGTGCTGAACTGGCTGGCCGAGGTGGCTCAGAGGCTGGCTCAGGTCTCCGTGCACACCTACCAGCCTCAGCTGCTGGCCCAGCAACACAAAGTCACTCTGGTACGACTTTCTGTGCACGCTGGCTGCAGGCAAACTACAAGGGTTTCTCTCCAGAAGACCATTACAGTACTTTGTAACTTTGTTAGGAAAAGTGACACAGCTTTTCATAACAAAGATACAAACATAAAAGTAATGATATGTTTACGTCATGGACATAATGTATAAGTAAATTGCAAACCTTATGCTGGTATGACTTTCTATTACACTACATGATATACTGCAAACTAAAGAATATCTCCTTCCAAAAGGTCATGCTATGAATGCTGACAAAAATCAGAATCATACACTAGAACATGGCAGAATGCCATATTTTCACTGTGTAATGGGGGTAATATGAGCTTTTGATCATATTTAACATTTTAATATTTAATATTTAATATTTAATATTTATTTATAATATTTGATAATATGAGAACAGATGAACCATAAACACAGTAGTACAATTTTATCCTTTTTATAACTATTTTCTTACAAAAAATGTTTAGACTTGTTTATCATTTGCATACGGTGTAAATATAAAATATGTCAGTGTTGATTAAGGGAACATTATAATCAGTGTTATTTAAATATTCCGCTATTTCCCCCCTGAACTGTGGAGCTTAAACAGTTTTTGTGAAAACAGTCATAGAGAAGATGCAGGCTATGGATATGGTTGTGGTTTAATAATAGCATAAATGAAAGTGGGCTTTTGGTTTACTTTATGGGTGTTAACTATGTTTCGCTGTCCCCCTTCCCTCAGTCTCTGAATGAGGAGATTTTGAGCAGGAAGAAGACAGTGGACCAGGCCATCAAGAATGGACAAGCCTTACTCAAACAGACCACAGGTAACCTCAGACTCCTAACCTGGCTTCATCTAATGTATCTCCTGTCAGAATCACAATCACATTTGTTTTATTCGCCAAGACTTGGTGTGATTGGTGCTCAAGTAAGGTGATAGATTAGAACAAATATACAATATAAACAAATAAGATATAAAGAATCTACGGTAAAAGATTCCTGTCAGCATGATGCTATTCAGCTTACTGGACATGAACACAATGCAAATAAGCTGTCCAGCTTTGCTCTGTTATCCTTGATTCTAAAAAAAAAAGTACTGGAATATAAGTTGACTGGAGTCATTATCTTTTGTATATTTTGATGATCAGCAAATAAAATCAACCAATAAATCAGTCAATATCCTGCATATTTAAAGCTGTGTTGTGAAATTTAGGCATTTTAGAAATGAGAAGGACTAATCTAAAATGACAAAAATAGCATACAGTGTATGAATTCCGGCTGAACACATGTTCCCTTTTAATGAGTCATTTTGGGACAAATGATGTTTTGTGTGTATTTGCACAAAAGACCTCCGCTTGCCTCTGCAGATACACAACACTCAGATTCCATCCTAACCACACATTTCTAGATCAGTGGTGAACCACACATGTGTTTTGTGTTTTTATTCACATCTCATATTATTAGCAATGTTGACTGTGCAGTGCCTCTACTGGTGCAAAGACCTGGGGCTGGGGAGGGGAACTGGGGTGAATAGCGTGATCCTCCCATGCGCTACTATACCTCCTGCCAGTGAAACTCCTCGCTGTGAAAAGAAGCAGCTGGTGACTGCACATGTATCGGAGGAAACGTGTGCTAGTCTACAACTCTCACCAGACTGGGACAGTAGGGGAAATGGCCAAGTACAATTGGGGAGAAAATGGGAGAAAAACTAAAAAAATATATATAAAAAAAAGAGAGAAAGTATGTACTGTAGTACGGTATATGGTTTCAACTCAACAACATAAACATTCCAAAATGGCCCCCAACTTACTTCCTTTTGCAGTGTTTGCTAATACAATAACTGACAGGACATAAGCTAGGTTCCAAACTGTTCCCAACACAATTCAGTGAAAACCATCTATCAGATAAATACATTCAATCGAAATAGTATCCTTCGACCCCTGACCTCTGTGTCCTGCTCGCCCCCTGCAGGCGAGGAGGTTCTCCTGATCCAGGAGAAGCTGGACGGCATCAAGTCTCGCTATGCTGAGATGACGTCCGGCAGCAGCAAGGCCCTCCGCACGCTGGAGCAGGCACTGCAGCTGTCCACGCGATTCGCCAGCGCCCACGAAGACCTCAACCAATGGCTGGACGCCGTGGAGGCGGAGCTCAACAACATGGAGCCCGACGCAACGCCCGCCTACCAGGACAGACAGAAGGTGGGAGGGCTATGAGTGGAAGTGCGTGTGTGTGTGTGTGTGTGTGTGCGTGTGTGCGTGTGCGTGTGCGTGTGCGTGTGTGTGTGTGTGTGTGTGTGTGTGTGTGTGAGAGAGAGAGAGAGAGAGAGAGAGATAGGGCGAGTGAAGGTACAGTATGGTTGTGGACAGTCATAATGTACAGTTGTATGTACGCTTGTATCCCTTTGCATCTGGGTAGTGTAGATGTAAAAGAACTGGCTTACCACTGCAGAGACCCGGGTTCAATTCCCGGTAGCGGTACTTCCGGCTTGGTCAGACGTCCTTACAGACACAATAATTGGCCGTGTCTGTGGGTGGGAGGCCGGTGAGGTATGTGTCCTGGTGGTCGCTGCACTAGTGCCTCCTCTGTTTGGTCGGGTCACCTGTTTGGGAGGGATGGGAACTGGTGGTGGGAATAGCCTGATCCTCCCACCTGCTACTGTACGTCTTGCCGGCGAAACTCCTCGCTGTCAGAAGAGAAAGCGGCTGGCGACTGCACATGTATCGGAGGAAGCGTGGTGCTAGTCTACAACTCTGAAAATAAAATACTCACTTGCCAGCCAGTACAAGTTAAAGTACAGTATTAACCCATTGATACCTGATGCAGCATTTGTGTGTGTATCCCTTTAAGACCGCGAACCGCGGTCTTAAAGGGATACACACACAAATGAGGGATATCAATGGGTTAGGTATCAATGGGTTAAGATGTGATGATGAATCTATTCCAGTATGTCACATAACACTCATTGCTTCCTGCTTTATGACTGTGAGTCACGTAGCTCAAACTGAGTGTTTGAAACAACAGCTATAAGGAAACAACATGTGTGCATATTACATATCCCTTCACTAACACACCACATTGCATTGCTGCGTGTTATAAAGGAGTTTGTTCCAACTGGCTGTTTCACTGGCAGGGAGACATTGTTTAGTTTGATTTCAGAATGAGACATCAGCCATTTGGAAAAGGTGACAACAACTCTACAAAGTGGTTGATGAAAAACACATCATGGTAATTTTTCAAGCAGCTAACTTAAGCTCTTCATTGGCAACCTGATAACAAACTTAGAGTCTAGAGTCTAGACTTTATGAAGTTTGTCTAGACTCTCTAGACTATTGAGAGATGATGATTTCCCCCATTTCTCCCTCTTCAATAATGATTCCAGCCAGAGTAACATCTCTGTAGAAACTGTAGATGACGTTACGCTTTCCATCTGCAAGTGATTGGACAAGAAATATTGACATTTCAATTCCTTGCTGCCATCCAATTCCTTGGCCTTAACTTGTAAGGCTGTCTGTGTTGAGAAGTAATACAGTCTTGCCCACTAACAACAACATTGCATGATACTTTGGATATGATTGCATTTAAAAAAGTAAATCTTTCAGATTGACATGCCAAGTTTTGGTACCTGTTTGGTAAAAGCAACTGTACACTTCAGACCTGACAGCAGCAGTGTACTGTACAGGATCTGATGTAACTGTCCCTTGTGTTATTTCTGGGTGATCTTTGTGGAAACCTATCTTGGATGTTAGGACACAGTTTGAGTGGGTGAGAGTGGGTGTGTCATGTGTCAACACAGACCAGAGCTATACTCCTCTATCTGCTCTGTCAACATTACATCACCCTGTTTAATTTCTCATGCAACATGATAACAGTGTTGTATCATATAACCCATTAAGGCTTAACTGAACCTTCCTCCCATCTTGCAGGAGCTGAAGAAAGTGTCTGCAGAGAAGCGTCTGGTTCTGGACACGGTGAACGAGGTGGGCAGCGCCCTGCTGGACCTGGTGCCGTGGCGCGCCCGCGAGGGCCTGGACCGCCTGGTCGCCGACGGCAACCAGCGCTACCGCCAGGCTGACGAAACCATCACTCAGCGGGTTCGGCTGGTACAGGCCGCCATCCAGAGGTCACAGCAGGTACTGCGAGCAGCCTCAACCGTCACTGCTCATATTGTGTAGGAGGTGTAATCCTGAATGTTGACTGAATTATATTTTTGCTGATATCTTTGTGCAAAGTATCAGTACTATAATTCAAATCAAGATGTCAGAAATAATTTCTATCTTCTGCTAAAGCTGCACTAGGCAGCTTAGCACATTGATGGCACCAAATGACACAGTGAGAGGTAATTATATATATATTATATATAATTGTATACACAGCATGCTCATGTTTACCAACGAGGCCGGTCTCTCAGGCTTTACAACAAAGCAAGTTTTGCTTTTGCTTTTGATTTTGATTTGTCGTGTCTTGTTGATGGATTCATCTGGTCAAATAAGGTGAATCTACAGCATGTCCATTAGGGGCGCTGAGGCCTTCTTCGCTGTAATTTAATGCTGACAAGATGGGTGTATTTTTACATCAAATACTTACTTGCCTAGTGCAGTTTTAAATGTGTACAACTTATAGTTCTAATTCTATACATCTACTGTATTAACTTGTCATTCTCCCTTGTGTTTAGTAGTCTTAGAAGTAGTTTGTGTGATATTACCCAATGTAAATTATCTTTCTGTTTACTATGAGTACGCTATTATGCAGTTATACTATACGCTTACTAAATGTAATTTCTCCCTTGCGGTTACTGAGAGTATTCTAACATACTAACCATAACCTCTTCCCGTCTTGCAGTACGAGGAGGCGGTGGATGCGGAGCTGGCCTGGGTGCGTGAGACGGAGCGTAAGCTGGGCTCCCTGGGTCCCCTCAGCCTGGAGCCCGACGTGACGGTGGCCCAGCTGCAGGTCCAGAGGGCCTTCAACATCGACATCATCAGACACAAAGACACCGTGGACCAGCTCCTCGGCACCAGAGACGACATCCTGGAGACGTGCAGCGACGCCCAGAAAGATACGCTGATGGTGAGTGCATCGGTGCTTATAGAGTAGTAGAGGAGGAGAGGAAACTAGGAGGATTATCACTTTAATAACGCTCTGTCCTCATCTATCCTCTTGTTCAGGTGAAGACAAACTCTCTGAGCAACCGCTACGAGGCGGTGAGCCAGAGCCACAACGAGCGCTTCTCGGCCCTGGAGCAGGCCCAGGTTCTGGTGGCTCGCTTCTGGGAGACCTACGAGGAGCTGGAGCCGTGGCTGGGAGAGACCGAAGCCCTCATCACCCAGCTGCCACCACCAGCCATCGACACGGACGCCCTCCGACTGCAGCAGGACCAGATGAGGGTAAGAGACATGAGGCAGTGTATAGTACGCCAGTTTGGTGCAAACGTACATTACTAGTCAAAAGTATGCACAATCTTTTTCATTGTTTTAAAGTCACTTTGAGCTAAAGGCTTATGCCAATGCTTCCCCAAAGTGTGGGTTGCGGCCCCCTGGTGGACTATGAAGGAGATTTCTCCCGTTAGTCTCCCGATTTCATAGTGAAGGCTAGTGAAAGATTATGGTATCATATGAAACTAGATGCAGACTAGAACTAGACCTCAGGCATCCATTGGTGCCAACCATGTCATGTTAGCTTGTCGGGAAGGAGGCTAAATAACGCTCCAAAGTTAGGCTACATTTTGGCAAGGGAAAAATTATTTTCAAAGGGGTCCCTTGACCTCTCACCTCAAGATATCTGAATGAAAATGGGTTATGTTTGTATCCACAATGCTCCTCTTTACAGATAAGATGTGCAAACTATATAGGGAAATACTTCATCTTAGTCTTGTGTGTTGATCAGAGTTGTGATTAAAGGGTTGGGTGGGCCGCAGGAGATTTTCAGATTTCAAACTGGGCCACAGCATTCTTAATTTTGGGAATGGCTATCTTATGTTTGGGCGGCTGTAGCTCAGAAGGTAGAGCGGGTCGTCCACTAATCGCTTTGGATAAAAGAGGTCGGTGGTTCGATTCCCGGCTCCTCCAGTCTGCATGTCGAAGTGTCCTTGGGCAAGACACTGAACCCCAAATTGCTCCCGTTGGTGTGCCAGCACCCTGCGTGGTAGCCTGCCGCCATCGGTGTGTGAATGGGTGAATGTACCTACTGACTGTAAAGCGCTTTGGATAAAAGCGCTATATAAATGCAGGCCATTTACCATTTTACCATTTACCATGTTTAAATGCAAAATAAAATCATTCTCTCACTCTGCTTCTAATCACCCCCTTTACTTTCATATTCCTTCCTTCCGCTCTCGCTCCTGTCTGTCTCTCCCTCCCTCCCTCCCTCCCTCCCTCCCTCCTGTCTGTCGCTCCCTCCCTCCCTCCCTCCCTCTCTCCCTCCCTCTCTCCCTCCCTCCCTCCCTCCCTCCCTCCCTCTCAGCTGCTGAGGGAGTCGATAGCGGAGCACAAGCCCCACATCGACAAGCTTCTGAAGATCGGCCCGCAGATGGCCCAGCTCAGCCTGCAGGAGGGCGCCAAGGTGACGCAGCGCTTCAGCCAGGCCGAGAGGCGCTACCTGGCCATCAAGGAGGAGGTCAAAGGTCGCGCCACTTCGCTGGACGAGGCGGTGTCTCAGTCTGCACAGGTACACTTACTGCTCGGTTTGGGAGGTTCACAGTGTGCTAACGGCAGACCTGGCTCAGATAAATGAATGAATCTGATGGTTTGTTTTAGTCCACTTGGGTATCAAATGGCTGGCGTCTGCCGCATAGGACAAAACAGTGAGTGCCAGAAGGGATGGCAGTCAGCCAACGTGTGAAATTATTTTCAGTGAATGACAGCCTAACTGACACTAAACAGCCTAACTGACACTATCTGCATTGTCCTAATCAGCTATACCACAACCATCTGGCTCTCATGGCAGGTTGATACAAACAGTCAGATTTATTTGTAAATCCTATTTGGCCCAGGTTTGATTTATAACTTGTTGTTTGGTGTCTGCTGCCCCGGACCAGACAGAAAGGCTTGAAATAACAGCATGAAGTCTATGTGTGTGTACGTGCTTCCTCTACCAAACACCATGATCGTGAGGATTTATTATCTTATCAGTTCAGTCAATACGTAGTTTTGTTTTGAGTAATTATTTCCTGGACTTCTTGCGTTACGCTGTGTTTTGTAGTTTGTACATTCTATAGTATGAGTATATATCATTTTACATCAAAAGTCATATCAAGAGGCGTAGATGCTGTGGTACAGTTAGACGGTTTAGTCTTCCTTCACAGCCGGCAGTACGTTTATTGCCGCTTCAAAATGTGGCTCTAATCAAATCCATTGCTCATACTTTCTCTTTCATACCATGTCCACCTACTGGAGGCAACATCCATCTTCTTTGTAGTCTCCTTTACCGACATTCTGCGTTCTGTATGCGGCGCTTCACTTCACGAGTGTTGCTGCAGTACCGTCAATATTGCCTGCTGGCAGTTTGTATTGTGTGCATGTCTCTGATTGATTTAACTCATTGTATTGTTTCTCCAACTTCCGCCCCCTTCAAACCTTCAAATCCACATATCGCTCCTTCTCTCCCTCCACCTGCTACATCAACACTGTCCTCATCCCTCCATCATCCACCCTAAACCACACCCACACCACCTCCTCTCCTCCCCTCACTCACCCTCAAATTAACCCCCATCTCTCTCATTATGCACCTCCACCCTTGCACCCCTCCCTCTCTGTTGTGTTCCCTGCTCCATCCCATCCCTCGTTCATTGTGGATGTGCTGTGTGTGTTGCCCCACCACCATTTCCTCCATGGTCACTGCTCACTGCAATCACCCAGCTGGTAGAGGTAAGACCACTGACTGACCTAGACACTAAACTGGCACTCAGGGTGGCATTTGATGACGGGATTTGATCAACTAATCAAGTACCAATCAATAATAAAACACTAATCTTGTGCTAGTCGAGCTCTAATCAAATACTAATCTCACCAGACAAATAGTCAAATATGCTGTAAAGGTGCTAAATTGGATGCACAAATGCAGCGATTGTACACAAGATTTTCAGCAAAATCTTGGCTTTTGCTCATCATAATCTAAATATTGATCCAAACCTGGTGTCTACCAACCCTGAGTGACCCAAAACTCCAGTTAAGATCTGGTAGAAACGATCTGCTCCTGTGTAGGTTTGTGGACATGGATTAAACCTAGTCTGAGACTGAGAAGTTCTTTCCAACAACCAGCGTTTTAGTCTGCAACTAGGCTTGATCCAAGTCCTTAAAACCAGTCCTAGACGCCCTGTTGTTTCACAAGTCTTTCCCTTGTTGCTAGATGAGATGTGTTGTTGTGTTATGTGACGCCCCCCCAAGATAATACCCAAAAACCCACCACTCAGTAGAACTTGTATCATATCTGCTTTCTTGTCTGTAATGTCAGAATCCTATAGAGCAGGTTGAATGTGTGGATTGTTAATTCCCTCTTGTGTGTTAGATCACGCCCGGTGCAGCCAGATTGTCAGGAGTTGGGTGACATGTTGAAAGTACAATACTGAGATGTTACATTAAAACAACTACAACACTTACATTTGAATTAGATGAGTCAACACCTACTGTAGGTAACATCTCCCTATTTTCCTGCTTTCAAAACGCCACCCACCACCTATCAAAACTCAAACCCACCCTGCTCCTCCTCCTAACTGTCTTCCTCCACCCCCTCTCTGTCCCCAGTTCCACGACAAGATGGACCCGCTCCTGGAGACCCTGGAGGGGGCAGTGCAGCGGCTGCGGCAGCCTCCCCCGGTGGCAGCGGAGGTGGAGAAGATCCGGGAGCAGCTGGCGGAGCACCGAGCCCAGGGGCTGGAGCTGGACAAGCTGCTGCCGTCCTTCTCCGCTCTCTGCGCCCGCGGAGAGGAACTGATCGGCCGCGCCGCCCACGACGACCCCGCCGCCCAGGGTGAGAAGTTTTGTTTGAACATTTGTTTTAGCACTTATTGTGTTCATATAGCCCTCATGACCAACTGATAGACAGCTTTTCTGTAAATGTAATCATCAATAGCATGGAAGAAAAAACACACCAAAGTGGAAAATCCATTCATCCCTTTATCCATTTTGCCAATAATCAGTATAGGAACGCACAAAAAGGTGTGGACCAAAGCAACTCAGCAGGCAACTATAATAACAAAGCGAAAAATGAGCTGCTTAGAGTTTAAAGGTAAATAAATTTAATAAGAAGTCATTTGTACCTGCGTACTTCACAGTTAACAAACAGTGTACATCTTCATGTAGGTGATACGGGCAAGACACAAAACGCAACGCGTTTCAACCGTTGGTTTTCATCAGGCAAATTACTTCTTATTAAATTTATTTACCTTTAAACTCTAAGCAGCTAATTTTTCGCTTTGCCAATAATCAGTATAAAATATTATAAACTTTAAAGCACAGCAGGGCTTGATAGATCAGTCAACCCAAGGTCATTGATGCGTCCATGATGAAAGAAACCGCTTTTTCCCTTGGTCAGGAAAAAGCACAATAGAGAGTAGAGGAGGCCAATGGTAGAACATAGAGGCAAAGATTTAAAAAGTAGAACAAATTGTAAAAACAGAATCTTTTTTGGGGGGCGGGGGCACACAGGCCAATGACTCAAGTCACTGCCTTACTGGCCCTGAGCCACCGGGGGAATCCTTGTCAAGCAATAGAACATATGAATCAGTGCAGTACTGTTACAGCATACATATGTATTCCAACCCGTCCACGTGGTGAGACACAACACACACGCCATTGTTTTATTGCCCTCCAAAGACCTTACCACTTTGACACCCTGCACCCCCTGCATTTCTGAGTCTGCTGCTCAATGGCCATCAATGGCCTCACAGTGTGGTGACAGTGGGAGGGGACCGACATGCTTGGATAAAGCACTTCACTAACCGGGGTTAATCGATTCAGATGGACAAAACACCAAATCTCTTAAAAGCCATTGGAGCTGGACGCATGGTCTTGTCTTGAGGGGAATTCTGATTCCACTTACAGTCAGCTGAAAACCCTTGAACCTTGACTTTCACATTGACATCACACAGTGACCGAGCCTTTCCTTTCCAGTGTGCCCAGATAGCATCCAACCAGCTCAGTGTTGAAGCTAACGCCCCTCCCCTCCCCTCCCCTCCCCCCCCTCCACTCCCCTCCCCTCCTCTCGCCCCTCCAGCCGTGCGTTCCCGCCTCCTGCGCCTGCGCTCGCTGTGGGATGAGATCCGACAGCGGGCCGAGGAGCGGGAGGGAAAGCTGAGCGACGTCTTGGACCTGTCCGGGAAGTTCTGGGCCGACATGGCGGCGCTGCTGAGCACGCTCCGAGACTCCCAGGACATCGTGAAGGAGCTGGAGGATCCCGGGGTCGACCCCTCGCTCATCAAACAACAGATCGAGGCCGCCGAGGTACGCCGCAAGTGAGGGGAGGGGGAAGGAGGGAGGAGAAGCAGTGATGGATGGAGGGAGGAGAAGCAGTGATGGAGGGAGGGAGGGAGGGAGAGAGAGGGAGGAAGATCCAAAAACAACAGATCTGTGGGTGGGAAGCCGGTGGGGTATGATTCCTGGTTGCTGCACTAGCGCCATCTCTGGTCGGTCGGGGACGCCTGTTCAGGGGGAGGGGAACTGGGGGGGGGAATGGCGTGATCCTCCCACGTGCTACGTTCTGCCGGTGACCCCTTGCTGTCAGGTGAAAGAAGTGGCTGGCGACTGCACATGTATCGGAGGAAACGTGTGCTAGTCTACAACTCTCCCCAGATCGGCCGAGGGGGTGGAGCAACAAGCCGACCAGCGTTGGGGGAGTGGGGTCAACTAAAGATAAAGGCAGCTTGAGGTATTGAGGTGGACACGGAATTTCACAGGAAGTGGCAGGATGGAGTAAATGACTTGATCCAGGTGAGAGGATACGTGAAGGTGAAGGACTAATAGATTGGTGTGGCAGAAGTGCAGTACTGTATATATTCTATTTGTTTCTAATTGACGTGATGTGCCCCCCCAGGCCATCAAGGCAGAGACGGACGGTCTGAGGGAGGAGCTGGAATTTGTCAGGACCCTCGGGGCTGACCTCATCTTTGCCTGCGGAGAAACCGAGAAACCTGAGGTCAAGAAGACCATCGATGAGGTGAGAGATTAGATTAGATATACGTGCAGTGAAATAGACAGGGTTCATTCAGAACATTTGGTTCTGAAAAGATGAAAATCATCTTGTTCTGGAGACCACTGTAGTATTTATCCCATCACATATCGTGCACTGCTCATGCCCACAATATTTCATCCTTTTCACTCCTTTTCCCTTCTGATTTCTTCTCCTCCATCTTTTCTCTCTCTCTCACTCTCTCTCCTCTCTCTCTCTCTCTTTCTCTCTCTCTCTCTTTCTCTCTCTCTCTCTCTCAGATGAACGCTGCATGGGAGGGCCTGGACCGGACGTGGAGAGAGAGGATGGAGAGACTGGAGGAGGCCATGACTGCCTCTGTGCAGTATCAGGATGCACTGCAGGTCTGAAACTCTCACCAGTGTTCACGTTTGTGATGAAAAGTGATTGTGTAGCTGTTGGGTGAGCTGACCTTTGTGTCGCATTTCCAGGGCATGTTTGACTACCTGGACAACGCAGTGATCAAACTGTGTGACATGTCAGCTGTAGGAACTGACCTGGGCACTGTCAAACAGCAGATCGAAGAACTCAAGGTTGGCATCATATTTTCAGGAATAATTATCCGTGGTGGAAGTATTTAATGTAAACTTGCAAATATGCAGATATCTAGAATGTGTGTGTGTGTGTGTGTGTGTGTGTGTGTGTGTGTGTGTGTGTGTGTGTGTGTGTGTGTGTGTGTGTGTGTGTGTGTGTGTGTGTGTAAATAATTGTTTTCCGGTGACAGATTTGAGTCCAGAACTAACAACCTGCTCTTCTCTCTTCCCTTCTCTCGTGCCATCCCTCCATTTCCCCCCCTGAGCAGCAGTACAAGGTGGAGGTTTACCAGCAGCAGATTGATATGGAGAAGCTGTGCCACCAGGGGGAGCTCTTGTTAAAGAAGGTGTCGGACCAGACGGACAGGGACATGATCCAGGAGCCGCTCACTGAGCTCCGGCACCTGTGGGAGAACCTGGGAGACAAGATCACCCACAGACAGGTAATGTGACCGTGAGGTTCCTGTGGGGCAGCAGAGTGGGTTAGTAGTGAGTTAGACCAAACTGAAGTGAATTGTTGCGTATGTTTTGACAAATGCTTTTCATTATAGTCCAGTGTATTGATTTATTGACTTTAATCGTCTGCCATTGGTCCTTCACAGCACAAGCTGGAGGGCGCCCTGCTGGCCCTGGGTCAGTTCCAGCACGCTCTGGCTGAGCTCCAGGCCTGGCTGAACCACACACAGACCACTCTGGACACACAGCGACCCGTCAACTCTGACCCCAAGGCCATCGAGATCGAGCTGGCCAAACACCACGTATGTCTCTGTTCATTGCCAAATGAAAAAAGCTGACACATCTCAATAGTTTTTTCTTCTTAATGAGCTTGTGACACCTGTTGACGCCAGTTCATCATTCTAAACCATCATATCTGGTTAAATAAATTGTGTTTCTTAATATCATTTAGACCTTTTAAGATTACGTTTGTCCATTGTCCATGATTATTGCCCCATGATAACTCAGCCCTTCTCTTTATATTTGGGAAAAACCACAGTTGAAATAAGTCTTTACATCTTCTGTTATTTCATTCTCTTCAGCCCTACACATGCATGTGCTACTTGTCGTATTTCCACTTTAAAATTGAGTCCAATCTTCTGTTTCTCTCTCTGCTCTGTACCAGGTGCTGCGTAACGACGTGCTATCCCATCATGCCACGGTGGAGGCGGTGAACCTCGCTGGCGCTGAGCTGCTGGAGTCCAGTCCCGGCGACGAGGCCAGCCACCTCAGAGACCAGCTGGATCATCTGAACCAGAGCTGGGAGAGCCTTCTGCTCCACACCCAGGAGCGCCAGACACTGCTGGAGGCCGCACTGCAGCAGGTACTGTATGTAGGAACCACATGCTGCAGTAGATAAAGAGATGGCTTTCTGCTAGATAAAATCTCGGTGCTCTAGACCTCAAGTGGAGTTAGTTTGTGAAACTCTGTACTTATCATAAGGAATAAAGAAATACTCTGATACTCTAATAAAAACACAGTAATAATATCATGAGATGAGCTGTGATTTCAAGCAACATAGTGAGAGTTTCATTCATATAAAACTTGTGAAGCTTCTGTAGTTAGTATGGTTGTATAATTATTACATTTATTGTTATTACAACCATTACTTTCTTGCCCGTTCTCTTTGTATATGAATGCTTATGTTGGATTGTGGCACAATGGATAGTAATATCATATCTTGAGGTGGAAATGCCTCTTTTAAATCGTGAGCTGTTTATTTGTTAGTATTATTAATAGTAGTTGTTGTAGTAGCAGCAGCAATAGTAACAGGTAGCAGTATCAGCCGTAGTCATAGTAGTAGCAGTATTGTTGTCGTATTTTAAAATGGCGATAGCTTAATGTTAGTGATTGTCTCTCTGGGCGTCCAGGCGGAGGGGTTCCATGGCGAGCTGGAGGAGTTCCTCCAGTGGCTGAGGAGGACAGAGAGCCAGCTGTCTGCTGCCAAGCCAACAGGTGGTCTGCCTGAGACGGCCAGGGAGCAGCTCCAGCAACACGTGGTAACAGGGATTCACCTTACACCACAACACCTAGGGCCTCATGCTAAATACATGATGGCACATATTACACTTTAACACCTACAGTGTTGTACAGCGGTGGTTCTCAAATGGGGGTCCGGGGACCCCCAGGGGTCCGTGGCACTTTGCCAGGGGATCCGCGAAAAGTTTTCAGGAAAATACAAATAAAACCTTTTTTTTTTTTTTTTTGCAAAAGCTTCATAGTTCAATGAAAATATTTTATTCTTTAAATCTAAAATGGTTCATGGATTACATTCTAATCTAACAAACCTATCAATTTAAAAGTCAAGTATGTTACTGTGGAAACAATTAAGCTTAGCCCAAAATCACAAATCAGAAAGAGCGGGTCCCCGGTATATTTTCTATCTTGTAAGGGGTCCTTGGCTGAAAAACATTTGAGAACCTCTGTTGTACAGTATCAGGAAACATAAATATACACATATACACACTGATAGGCCTTACAGATGTAGCCATTGTACACTATAAATCGTACACTATAAATCCCATTGACATAGCTGCTGCACTTGCGTTCAACTCTTAAGAGGAAACTCCGACACAATTCATGCAGGACAGAGGCATCGAGGGTGACATATTTTAATAATTAAGTAATCGCATATGAGTGTAAAACACAGATACAAGCTTTTGGTTTTTAATTTAATGTATTTCTTTAGTTTGGCCCTGCACCAATGAACAAGGCGCTGTGATAATGTTGAAGTTATAAGCTGCAATTTTGTTTATTGCTGTAACAAACACTCATGGAATGCCTTGACACCATTCTCAAAATAAGAATGTAAGAGGGCTTTTTTTTTCTCTCTCTCAAAATCATAAAGAGATTTTATTAGCAGATACCATTTTTACCAGCAACGTTTTTGAGCAGGTGCACAGAGTATCCACTTACACATGGCCTTTCTTTCGCACACGGAGATACTTGGCATATGTCGACTATGAAATTTTAATAGCTCCCATTGTCCTAAACCAGCCTGTGGAACACAACAACACTCATCCTTTGGCCATCGCTTTGCATGTGTATCACTTTGTGTTTGGGTGTCGGTCTGTATCCATCTCTCTCTCTCTCGCTCTCTCCGTCTCCAGGAACTTCAGGCCCAGCTGGCTCAGCGGGCTGACCAGTACCACCGCCTGCTGGATCAAGGAGAGTCCATGCTGCTGGCCCGCGGAGGGGAGGAGGCCGGCCCCGGTACCACCCAGACCCAGCAGAACCTAGCCATGCTGCAGAACAAGTGGGCCAGCCTCAACACCAAGATGGACGACCGCAGGGTAAGGCTAAGACACACAAACGGAGTTCTGCTCTCCTCTATTCTATCCTGTTCTGCTGTCTTCTTATATTGACTTTTTTAGTTCTCAATCCTATTTATGCCATTATCAGCTGCCATTTGTAACTAATTAATCACCTTTAATCTCTTAGAATATCAACAACAATACACATTTATAATCTCAACTTTGACCTTTGAACTCTCCCTCGTTTCCAGGCAAAGCTGGATGAGGCGGTTTCCTTGGCGACAGGTTTCCAGACGTCTCTCCAGGACACCATCAACTGGCTGACCCAGGCTGAGCAGACCCTGAACATGGCCCAGCCTCCCAGCCTCATCCTGGACACTTGTCTCTTCCAGATCGACGAGCACAAGGTATGAACATACACACAGATATATTAGAGGTGATCTATGGTGGATTTCTGTAGAATACAAGACCCTCATCATGACCTTGGCCCTCCTATAGATGGACAAGTGTATGTTTATGGTTTACAGATCTGGACCATGAAAGTGTGCGTCATTGGCTGCATGCTCGGAGAATTATGCTCGTCACCCAATTTTAGGTCAATGCATGTAAACATCATAACTTGGTTAGAACAACTCAGTTAAGCTGAGAAACACAGTTAAGATACCTGGCTTACTCCCATATTAAAGTGGTCATTGTAGCATGTAAGCATCTAACTTATTTCACTTTAGTTTTTCACCGTTTGTCCATTTTGATGTCACCAAAAAACCTGGTGGTGAACAGTACTTACTATTACTATTGGTATCACAATTTCTCTCTATCTTTCAATCTCTCTCTCTTTCTCTCTCTATGTCTCTCTCTCTCGTCCTCCACCTTCCTCTCCCCCTCTCCACTCGGCCTGTGTCTCCCCAGGTGTTTGTGAATGAGGTGAACACCCACAGAGAGCAGGTCCTGGCTCTGGAGAAAGCCGGCTCTCAGCTTCGCTTCGCCAGCCTGAAGCAGGACGTCGTTCTGATCAAGAACCTGCTGCTCAGCGTCCAGGCGCGCTGGGACAAACTGGTCCAGAGGTCACTGGACCGCGGACGACACCTCGACGAGGCCCGCAAACGGGGCAAACAGGTACTGGACTCATACTAAAGGGCTTTCTTGAATGTCTCATGTTGATAAAGGCATAGTGTGAGTGTGAATACGCATGAACAAAAAAGTTACGTTTAAGGCGTCAGCCCTTGATGTCTCTACTGTTGGTTGGAATGTTATACATACGAATTTAAGCATCTTCTAGTATACACTAATTGTAACACATTCTTGATAAGAGTCTCAGCTAAATTAATAGTATGGTGGTCAGTGTTTCCCACCCTAAAAAGTCGTATATCAAACCATAACTTTGTAACCTCTCTGCAGTTCCACGAAGCCTGGAGGAAGCTGACAGACTGGCTAGAAGAAGCTGAGAACAGACTGGACTCAGAGCTGGAGATCTCCAATGAACCAGACAAGATCAAAGTACAACTGACCAAACACAAGGTACAGTTAATGTTGAGGCGCTTTACAGTAACCCATTCTACGGGAGTATACCAGTATTTGAGTAAGACACTGTACTATTTTTTACAGTGATGAAAACATATTGACACGTAAATATTCATTGTGGCAGGAAACTAGCACATAAATCGTAAAACGTATGTTTGATTCTCCACAAGATGGCGATCTGGCATTATCAGACAATAACATAGTACCTTGCAGTTGGTTATTTCTCTCTAATTTCCTCTTTTCCCTTGTTCCTATATTCCTCTGTCTCTCCCTCCCTCTTCCCGCTGTCCAGGAGTTTCAGAAGGCGTTGGGTTCGAAGCAGCCGGTCTACGACACCACAGTGAGGTCCGGGAAGGCCATGAGGGACAAGGCCCAGCTGCCCGCAGACACCCAGAAAATGGACCATCTCCTGGGAGAGGTCAGGGACAAGTGGGACACCGTCTGTGGGAAGAGCGTGGAGAGGTGAGCGGGATGAAGGCTGAGGACTGACAGAGGTTTCTCCAGCTTACTTTGATTAGTTTGGGTGTTACATGTGATGTGTGATAAATATAAGATATTAAATATTGAGAAGAGGTGAGATTGTAACCTAGTAACCATGAACACTGGTCCTTAACAGCTGTCTGTCTTCTCTACCCCACCCAGACAACACAAGCTGGAGGAGGCTCTGCTGTTCTCAGGCCAGTTTGCCGAGGCCCTGCAGGCCCTGGTGGACTGGTTGTACCGGGTGGAGCCGCAGCTAGCTGAGGATCAGCCCGTCCACGGAGACCTGGACCTGGTGTCCAACCTCATGGACTCCCATAAGGTATTTAGACTGCTCAACTGAAGTTTATTGATATGTGAAGCGTATGTGCAAGGTTATTAACTACCTCAGTGACTCGCGATTTTTTAACGGGTCCCGGGCCGTACAAAAGTATAACGATACACCACTCTATTGCTACATCATGCTGTGCTAACCATGTTGTCTAAATTTCTAACCCCTCCAGGCTTTCCAAAAGGAGTTGGGTAAGAGAACCAGCAGCATTCAGGCTCTGAAGCGCTCGGCCCGGGAGCTGATGGAGACCGGCCGCGACGACACGGCCTGGGTCAAAGTTCAGCTTCAGGAGCTCAGCAACCGCTGGGATACGGTGTGCGCCCTGTCAGTCAGCAAGCAGACCCGCCTCCAGCAGGCCCTCAAACAGGTCAGAGAACAAGCCCTCTGCTTTAAAGTTAAACTCAGTTTAAATTAAAGTCAAAGTCTCAGAAGAAGCGTGGGTTATTTTCTAATGTAAATTGTAATGCCACTGATTTTGAATGAAGTTTAAAAATCCTTACTCTAAAAAAAAAGTTGGAGAAGCACTGATGACTATTGTTCAAAGTAAAACAGTGTTACTACAACATGTAAAAACAAATTAAAAACCTTACTCCAAAAATGTTCTCTCCTTCGTTAATCCAAGTAACTGATTAATTGGTTTCAACGCCTCGCTCTGAAATTGATCCTTGCTCTGCAAATATTGAGAGCTGTGCTGTATTTGTGTCTACTTTGTTTGACAAGCACATCCCCCCCCTTTCCTTTCTCAATATGACAATTGCCGTTTGTTAGGTACAGCATCATGGCTGCATAGATGGATGTTAGCAAGGCTATCCCCAGTAAAAAAAATAAAATTAAAAATAAACCTGGACAGTGTGGTTCTCTACTCACTGAGCTTCACAGGACCTTTTGATGGACCTCTCCCTCTCTTCTTCCCACACGTTCTCCCCACGTCCTCCACCTCTCCCTCTCTTCTGCCCACATTCTCCCCACGCTCTCTCCCCACGTCGTCCTCCTCCACATCAGGCGGAGGAGTTTCGCACAGCGGTGCAGATGCTTCTGGAGTGGCTGTCGGAGGCGGAGCAGACCCTGCGTTTCCGCGGCGTCCTCCCTGAGGAGGCGGAGACTCTGCAGGCGCTGCTGCACACGCACCGCGGCTTCATGGGCACGGTGGAGGACAAGAGGACTGACGTCAACAAGGCCGCCGGCATGGGAGAGTCCATCCTGACCGTCTGCCACCCGGACTGCATCACCACCATCAAACACTGGATCACCATCATCAGGGCACGCTTCGAGGAGGTGAGGGGGGGGATGAGGGAGGAGTGGATCACAGCTGTCAAACAATGGTTTCCCATCAGGCCACATTCAGTCAGTGTTGAGTGTTGATTTAGTTCTCTGTATACGTTTAGATTAAACAATAAAATCCTCCTCCTTTTAATCCTATTTTAAAGGGCCACGTTACCCATTTTCAATCGGTAGTATTTATGCAAATGAACAATGTTTAACTTTCCTCCATCTTGCATGGATCAAGAGCTCCCTGTTCATTCATAGAACTTGCTGGTCCAAATGATGATGTCATTTTGACGATGTCAGGTTCTGCGATTGAACGGGGAGCTCTCGGTCCAGGCAAGGTGAAGGGAAGTTAAACATTGCTCATTTGCATACAGTATATACTACTGATTTAGTAATATTACAAATCATCAAAGTGGCCCTTTAACCAGGGAGGTCAAATAAGAACCTCGATCAAAACAAAACAGACATTTCTCTTATTAATCAGCTACTTTGCTCTCTACAGGTGCTGACGTGGGCCAAACAGCACGAGCAGCGGCTGGAGACGGCTCTGACCGAGCTGCTCAACAATGCCAACCTACTGGAGGAGCTGTTGTCATGGCTACAGTTTGCTGAGACCACATTGGTCCAGAGAGACACAGAGGCCCTCCCTCAGGACATCCCTCAACTCAAAACACTCATCACAGAACACCAGGTAGGTTTCCCATTGGTTCACAGACTCATCAGTTGCTTGTTCATTGGACAAATTACTGAAATGCCCTCAATTTATTCTGGCTTTGAATATTCAGATTGGTGCCTCTTTTTTTCTGTAAACTCTTAGACCCACGTAGATTAATTGTACAACATAATACATGTGTACCTACATCAGTGACTTATTTTAACCCATTGATACCTGATGCAGCATTTGTGTGTATCCCTTTAAGACCGCGAACCACGTTAACGAGGTTCGCGGTCTTAACTCATTCACCGCCAATGACGTCTTTGACGTGTTATCAGCAATGGCCTTCCCCGCCAAGGACGTGTTTGACGTGTTTTTGTTTTTATTGGTGCAGCGCCTGCAGCAAACACTTGCCCAGCCTGTCACACAGACACAGGTCCCTGCCTTCAAAGGGTAGCCGACAGCACGCGATCAAACACATACCGCAGCTGTTGTTTTGAAATCTAGCAAGAGGAAAAGCAGAGAACGGGTAACGCTTCCTTGTGCAGACAGGAGAAACGCAATTGAAACGCCCTCGGCACGAGCTGGAGTCGCCTTCCTCTGTGCCAGCCAGGAGAAAACGGGAGAAAGTAATCAAGAGATGTGTTTGATCATCGGAGGAATGAGGAAATGATCGATCAGTTTGCGAGGGCGGTGAGGACGTGTTGAATAGCCGAGGGGAAAACGGGAACGATCAAATAGCAGAGTTGATAGGGAGACGGGTGTACCAGAACAAATCAAAAATAAACACAGGAACAGCTAGGCAGCAGCGGGCAGAAGGCACTCACAGCAGCCCGCTGTCCTTCTCAAGAGCTCTTCAGTTATGAAATCGCTGGGCTGCGTGCCCTCCAGTGTTGCTCCTGGCCAATCCCAGCGCCACAGGGCGTGGTTATTGCTTATCCTATGTTGGGTTAGAAATCTAAAAGGGGGATCGTGTGTGTGTGTGTCTGTCTGTCTGTCTGTCTGTCTGTCTGTCTGTCTGTCTGTCGGTGTGTCTGTCTGTCTGTCTGTCTGTCTGTCTGTCTGTCTGCACACTCACACCGAGTAAACTGTATTGTTGAATGTAAAAAAAAAAGCACTTCATGTGTGTATATATATATATATATATATTTTTTTTTTTTGTCATTTGTGTCCTAACGAATAATATTTACATGTCTGATGTCAATACAGTTCAAAATAAAAGAATTGAGAGTGAGTTATGCCTGAGATTGTGCCCTTTTACAAAAATGCTTTTTTCTCCCTTTTCTCTTCCCAGACAGGCTTTTTTGATGAACATGGGGTGTATAAAAAGGGTTATAAGTAGAGTACAGAACATGCTAAAAGCTAACTTTCTTTTTGGGGGTGAAAGTAGAGACTTAGATCTTCATTTCGAGGTATTGGACATCACTGTAGTCCTAGTACAGAATTTACTGTGGGTCTTGAAAGATGACCAAACATTATGGAAATACTTGGCCTGTGCCAAAAATGCCAGTCAGATATTGGCAGTGAATGAGTTAAAGGGATACGCACACAAATGAGGGATATACACGCAAATGCTGCATCAGGTATCAATGGGTTAAATCACTTCTTAAAACCCATTTTTATACACTTGCTGATATGCTAATGTTGTCATTTATCTTAATTTTATCTTATTTTGACTTGATTTTATCCGTAGTATTCATTTTGTTTTTTATCTTAGTTATCCTTTGAATGTTGCTCTTCTCCACCTCTGTCCTTGGTTTTCATAGATCTTGAGCATTCTGCTTTTATTTTGACTGTCAAAACACTTTGTAAACTCTGTTTTTAATAATTTAAGTTATTACTATTACTACATTCACTAGTTGGAATCAACCCCCTAACTCTGGTTTAGTGTTAGTACTATGCTCTACTAATTGTGTTCTCCAACTTTGCTCGCTCATTGACTGTGTATTTTGTTTGTTCAAACGTTTGCTTTGTGCATTCTGTTTTCAGACGTTTATGGAGGAGATGACGAGGAAGCAGCCTGACGTGGATAAGGTGACCAAGACCTACAAGAGGAAGCCATCGGAGACTCACAGCAGCCTGTCTGAGAGGAGAGGAGCTCGTAAGTCACATCACACTCACCTTTGATGCACAAAAGCTTCTCCCATTCTTTGAGCATAGTGCAGGTGGCGCTTTTGGAAATGCACCCATAATACATCATATCAGGTTGACTGAAAGTCTTTCAGAAGTGAACAAAGATTACAGTGTAACGCTCCCTCCTGCGCCCTCTACAGGGAGACAGCAGCAGCAGCAGGCGGCGGCCATGCAGGTTGCCGGGGGGAACCCACGGCTCACCCAGCTCTGCTCCAGATGGCAGCAGGTTTGGCTGCTGGCTCTCGACCGCCAGCGCAAACTCAACGATGCTCTGGACAGGCTTGAAGAGGTAGCTTTCATCCTCGTACATTTTAAAGGAAGTCAAATGATCATTACATTTTGGTCAGGTCGTCTAGATTTGAATGTGTCCAAGTTTACTGACCGTGTAAAAAGTTAGACCCCAATAGAGTTGACTTCTCCCTACGGTTGCTCTAAAATCTTGATTTTACTCCAAAACACTTCGACTCACAGGCCCTCTGTCTCTCAATCAATTTTGTGAAATGTTATATATGCTGTACTGGCATGACTGTGGCATGAGAAATATCACAGGAGTGTACTCTTGGTCATGTTTCAGCTGAAAGAGTTTGCCAACTTTGACTTTGACGTGTGGAGGAAGAAGTACATGCGCTGGATGAACCACAAGAAGTCTCGCGTCATGGACTTCTTCAGACGCATCGACAAGGACCAAGATGGAAAGATCACACGGCAGGAGTTCATCGATGGCATCCTGGCCTCAAGTACGTCATGGAGGAGGAGGAGGGGGTGATCGACTGGTCTGGTGACTTGACTGTATCTCAGAAAATCTGTCGTTTTTTCCACCTTTAACTAATCGATCGCTGTCGTCGTGTGCAGAGTTCCCCACCAGTAGGCTGGAGATGACGGCGGTGGCGGACATCTTTGACAGAGATGGAGACGGTTACATCGACTACTATGAGTTTGTTGCTGCACTGCACCCCAACAAGGACGCCTACAGACCCACCACTGATGCTGACAAGATAGAGGACGAGGTGAGAGATAGGGGAGAAAGTTTATGATTTAGACAAACACACAAAGCAGTGACCATGATAAGCTCAGATACTAGGGGCCATGATAAGCTCAGATACTAGGGCCATGATAAGCTCACATACTAGGGCCATGGACTCATATTGCGAGGAGCCAGGCTCCAGAGAAACATTGGCCAGCGTTAAATCACCTTGTTCCTCCGTTTTCAGTGCAATAACGTTAGTTGCAGTTGAACTTTTAGGTAACGTTCCACCATTTGTGAGACAGCTACCTATCGGCAAGTTCAAATCAGCCATTTGACAAGAGAGCGGCGATGTGTGTTCGCTAGCGCTATGAATGCAGAGCGCTAAATATCAGACTTGCACACACACACACACACACACACACAGTCTGCTCACATGTTTGGTCTTGTTTCTTCTCGGTGCAGGTGACCCGGCAGGTGGCTCAGTGTAAATGTGCCAAGAGGTTCCAGGTGGAGCAGATAGGGGAGAACAAATACCGGGTGAGTTCAGCTCAGTCTTTGGTTTGATTTCCCCCTTACAGTATACTACATGTAAAGCTATTAGTGGTTTTTAGCTGTTATGTGATGTAATGCTGTAAATAAAAGTACATGTTTTTTTGTTGTTCATGATTTACTATTGATTTTGAATTGCTAGTAAACCTGGGTGAAAGGGTTTTTGCGAGTAATTGTCATTTGCACCTAAACGAACCAAATGCAAAAGTGCAACAACAAGGTAACCCTTTGCACGACAAAGACGACAAACTGTGGCTGTGATCACCTTAACCCATTGATACCTGATGCAGAATTTGTGTGTGTATCCCTTTAAGACCGTGAACCGCGTCACGCGGTTCACGGTCTTAAAGGGATACACACACAAATGAGGGATATACACGCAAATGCTGCATCAGGTATCAATGGGTTAAGTCTTAAGGCTTAAGAATTATTGGCAGATACAGTTTGACCCAGCCGTGGTCGTACGACAGGTTCGAGTATTCTCAGCTGGCAACAATGAACTACTCACCCTCCTTAACATAACGTCATCGAATTCTTCTCCTGTGTGTGTCCATCTCTCACAACATCATGTGCTCATGGCGTGTTCATTCCCTGGTCATGTGTTTGAATGTCTTCATAACATTGATATCTCCTGACATAACATGTTTATAATGTGTTCTTTAACATCTCACAGCCCTCTGGGATTGTCAGCTGTGCCCTCCTACCCTCACCGAAACATTAATATAGCCGTGTAAATGTGCATAGATACACACACAGGGCCCCTAGACACTTATGCGGTAGAGACTAGCTTATTTGGTAGCATTGCTATCAGGGTGGCGTTCACAAACAGTTGTGTTTGGAGCTGCTTATTAAAACTCTGGAGTGCTTCTTCAATTTGTTTGAGCTACTTGTGAGTCCATGTGGCTTTTGTTTACGGGCCCTGGTTCACTTCTTACGTAACTTGAACTGAAGCTAAAGGAACCAAACACCGGAATGCAACAAAGTAAATTGTCCACTATGGTCCCACTAAAGTCCACTATGGTTTGGACCAAAGAAAACTAAATGTAGCTATATGGCACCCAAGTGTCTTGTTTTGTTGCCTTCACAGAATGCTAAAGATGTAAATGGCAATGTGGCTGCCATCTGTTCAGGCCAACCGACATACAATTCTGTTAAACCAACAATCTAAAACTATGTTGTTTTGGATGACCTCCTTGGTTTGTCTCTAAACATTTCGGGGCTTTTTAGTCAACACACCAAACCCTCACGGTCTCCAGGGATGATGAAAGCTGTTTTGAATCTACAAGAGGGGGGGAGGAGGCAGTGTTTACCGGGCCCTGCCTGTCTGTGTGTATCTATGCTGCATCTTACAGCGGCCATCAACCCTAACAGTTTCCAACAGCTTCTACTGGATCGCCCATCACTCCCCACTGCTGTCTGTCTGTGTCCACTGACTCCATCATTATCCACTGGTTATGTCTGAACCAAGGCTCTCTGTGTGTCGTTCTGCTTGTCTGTGTCTGGCTTCACCTTCCTCACTCTCTTCCCTCCCATCTCACTCACCATCATCATCAGCTGGCAGTTTGATAGAGCATTTTCACATCACCGTTAACGTCCACACGCATTCATGTGCACTGCATCTTTATCGCTTCCACCACTAATGTTGAGCTGGAATACAAATAGTGCCCGAGTCAGGCCCTCTTCCCGCTTCCCCATGAGGTCGAGCAAGTGAATTTCCTCCATTATTCTTCCTTTGACGCCTCGTCAAATCCGTATAAAAGAGTTTGACTTGGACAAACCAAGTGATTGAGCTACGACAGGGATGGACAGCTTTGATGATAGAGAGGGCCACACAAAACAAATCCTCCCTACCAGAGGGCCAGATTGTGACCGTGCACTTCCACCAGTAGCCTACTGTAACACATCACTCCCAATTATAGCTACTAATTTGATGAAAAGGACTGGTAATCAAAGTTTATTATACCTACATTTATATTTTTCATATTCAAATTGACTAATTCTTCCATTCAGATGACACCAGAAACTTTGCTCTAGCTTTAAAACAGCCCGCTACAACAATTTGATGGGGGTACATCACCCAAATATGTGATATTAATCAGATTAGTAATGTTGCATGTGCAATGTGCATCCTGGATATACCGTAGTTTGTTACAATAGCGTTAGCTAACATTAAACAGTATGTGGATGGACAATGCTAACGCCATTAGCGCCCTGTTCTGTGACGTACAGTAAAATAAAAACACATATTTGGGTGGTCTAACCAAAGCAAAAAATGTCCGCCTTGTAAAAAAAGAAAAAGGGAAAACCAGGGAAATTGACCCAGGGGCCACACTGAGTGAAGTCGGGGGCCGCATGTGGCCCGCGGGCCTCCAATTGCCCACCCCTGAGCTACGAATTGATACACAAGAGATCAGAGAACTTTTGACTCAGACCAAATGTTCTATGTGATTCATCTCTTGGTTTGCCCAAGTAAAACTCTTTTCATAAGGATTTTACGAAACGTCAATGGGATACCCGTGCATGAATAATGCCAAACCTGCATACAATACAAACATCCAGTTGTAGTCCTTCTTGTCAGTACATGTTATTTATAGTACATGTTATTTATAGTTGTAGTCATTTTCAATACATGTTATTTCACTCTTTCTCTTTTTCTTCCTTCCTTGTGTTTCTCTCCTCCGTGTCCACTGGATTTATTGTAGTTCTTCCTCGGAAACCAGGTAAAGTGACTGCCGCAACTGTGATTGGATGTCTGAAATCTGCTTCCCTGTTTTCCACCAATGGAGTGCCCTACTTTCTGCCTTAGGGGGAGAAAAAAATCTCTGTGTTGCGATGACACAAACAATAATTTGTGATTGTAAAATACTGTTGAAAAGACGTAGCACTCCCATTGTTGGTTTGCAGCTCGTAAGCGGTTTTCATCGTCCGGGTTTGTTCCTGCTGTGATTGGTTTGGTTTTGGCGAATGACAAATTGCACCAAGTGAAGCAGGCGACAGTGACATGGCTGAAGGGGTAATTAGTGGTGAGGAGAGGTATTGCGCTTTGGACTGGAAGCTGGGAA